>NC_134534.1:115153395-115787228 GCF_050624435.1 Tenrec ecaudatus
GGCTCCGGTCTGAGTCCCCAATGTGCTACGTACTACAAGCAAGCCCTGGTAGATCACATGGCCTCAACAAGCCCGTTTCTCCACAGGAATATAAAATGCTAACATGATCTGTTCAATTGTTTTGTGAGACTCCAATGGAATCACTTTCAGGGAAGCACTTCTTTAGAGGACTTCAAATGTTCTATCTTTGAGTCCTGTGTGGATTAAAGCAGACATGCCCAGTTCCTACCAAAGGGTAGAGGGATATGACTTTGAAACTGGACTCAGACCTCATCCCAACATGCTGGTAGATACTAAAACTTCAAACTTCTCCTATCCCTGTATAATTGATCTAACTCAATAAAGGAATCTCTGATCTCCTCAGCATGCTTCCTGGATCTATCTTGTTATTAGGATGCACCATGAAAAAGGTACTAAATTTCAATATTAATAGTTAACATTACTAGAGATAACTTTCAAGATGCCAAAAAAGCAGGCTCTTAGGACAGCAATCTCTCTGAATAAACCAGTGCCAAATCTCATCATTGGAAGTAATCATCTGAATGTGGTGCAATGATAGAAATATTGTCTCTGGTCCAGCAAACATTTTTTGGTAGACTCAAAATGGAAGCTAGTCTAAGTCTGAAGTGGGTGAGTGGGCCTCTTCTTTTTGTCTGCTCTGTCACCGTCAGGGAAATAACTCATTCCTTTTAACTTCTTTAAGGACAAGTGTTTTGGGTGGAATTGTCCCTTCAGGAATGGCTTTCCAAGTAGGTTTCAGACATACCTGTTATTTGATATATCTATTAATAGTAATAGAAAATTCAATTCAAATAGCTTAAGAAATGGAAGCCATTTAGACTTGCTAACTAAAAAGTCAGTAGTTCAAATCCAGCTGCTGAGGATGAGGCTCTCCACACTCCTAGTGTCTCTAGAATCTTGTGCAGTATCACTGTGGGTTGGAAAGTAGTGGATGGCAGTGGATTTTTGGACAGCTGGTACAAGTTGAAGTCCTGTATACAGCTTGATAATGGCCCTCAACTGATGAAAGGGCCAAGTTATCTCTTTAAGTGTCGTAGAGCTGTCTCTTCAACATTGCCCTGTCCTAGGCATGCTGTCCCTCTCTGGGTTATGTGGTGGCTGCCAGAAACTCCATCTTTCTCTACAAGGAAAGGTCTTTGTTCTAGCGTCACTATAGAAAGTCCTGATGTTCACATTATGTGAACTGGCTCGTCATGCATACATACTCCAAACAAATCGTTGTGCTCTGCAGGTGGAAGATGACAGCTGGTTTGATTCAGGTTATGTGCTCCACCCCTAACACTTTGGTAGAAGTTGGTAACTCAGAGAAATCTGCAACACTGTTTAGGGCAGAAAGGCAAATGGTTTTGGGAGGCCATGGCACTGCCAAAGAAGTCGGAGGTCTGCATTTCAGCACAGGTGATGACAGCAGTGATTTCGTTTCAGAGCACTTTTAACCTTGTCCAAATCTGCAGAGTATGTAACAGCTGGCAAAGTCTGATGGGCTTGTTTTGGATATTTCTCTCTCTTCATCAGATACAAGCTATCATTCTTTAAAAGGGATATTATCAGTATATATATATGTGTGTGTATGTATGTATATATATGTATGTGTATATATGTGTGTGCATATATATATGTATGTGTATATATGTATGTGTGTGTGTATATATACCATAGTGAATGAAGGGGGAAGAGCAGAGTGGAGACCCGAGGCCCAAGTGTCCACCACTGAAGATCCCCTCATAGAGGGGTTTAGGAGAGGAGATAGGTCAGTCAGGGTGTGATGTAGTACCGATGAAGAACACAGCTTTCCCCCAGATCCTGAATGCTTCTTCCCTCCAACTACCATGATCCGAATTCTACCTTGCAGGGCTGGATAGGGAAGAGGTTGTACACTGGTGCATATGAGAGCTGGAAGCACAGGGAATCCAGGGTGGATGATACCTTCAGGACCAGGGGTGTGAGGGGCGATGCTGGGAGAGTGGAGGGTGAGTGGGTTGAAAAGGGGGAACTGATTACAAGGATCCACATGTGACCTCCTCCCTGGGAGATGGACGGCAGAGAAGGGGGGGAAGGGAGACTCCGAATAGGGCAAGATATGACAAAATAACAATCTGTGGATTATCAAGGGCTCATGAGGGAGCGGGGAGCAGGGAGGGAGGGGAATAAAAAGAGGCCTGATGCAGAGGGCTTAAGTGGAGAGCAAATGCTTTGAGAGTGATTAGGGCAAAGAATGTATGGATGTGCTTTATACAATTGACGTATGTATATGTGTGGATTGTGATAAGAGTTGTATGAGCCCCTAATAAAATGTTTTTTTTTAAAGGGATATTATCAGATTTAAAAATCAATTTTTATATAAAATTATACTTCAAGTGCCTTACATTCAAAAAGGAAAATGATGAAACATCAAACTTTTCTAAGATTAACAAAAGTACCATCAAAGGGAAAAAAATCATGTGCTATATGAGGTAAAAGGGGGAAGAATAATTTTAAAAATCATACTTGAGTTGCATTTAACTTTCATAATCATTTTGTGTATGAGCGTGAAGCGCCCAGTTTTAAAATGCTCTTATAATACCAACTAAAGAAAAGTCTACGGGGGAGCTCATGCATTTTCAAGATTATAGACTCTTCAGCCTTTTTTAAAAATCGCCTGGGCTGACAAACAGAAGGAAGCTACATCCACTTGCACTTCACAGGGATGTGTAGGAAGCATGTGTGCACATGCATGCACCACTGCATCAGTCACACCTCACTCGAGTGTCACTGGTGGGTGCCACAGGCCTGCCGGACACCCACGAAGCCACCAGACAACCACTGATTTGGACCAGGCACAGCATACTTTGAAACCAAACTGAATACGCAAAATAGTTGAGCTATTCAGTGTCCCAAACCCACAGCCAAGTTCCACAGAAATGAGTTGATAGAGGAAGGAGGCCATGAGATTGAAAGGGTCTGAAGTACAAAGAAGACTTAGAAGGTGGAGGGGAAGTTGGGGTGTGTGTGTGATATAAACTTCACTAACTGGTCAGGTTCAGGAACAGGTGAGCACCAAAGGCCTGCCTGCCTGGAGACTTAGTGGTTATGTGTTGGGCTGTGATCCACATGGCTGGTAAGTCTGAAACTACCAGCAGCTCTCAGGGAGAAAGACTGGGCTTTCTCCTCCTGTAAACAGTGTTGGGACCACAGAGGGGTCACTGAGTCAACACTGAGTTGATGGCAGTGAGTTTGGTTTTTTGCGGGGTCCAGTACTAGCCCAGATAGGTGCGTAGGGACACTTTGGGGATTCAGTGAAGCCTGTGGGACAGGGCTGTTTTTGTTTTCTTGACAGGATGCAACTCTGTTGCTCTCTAGTTAGTGGGAGATATTTTGAGTATTGCTTCTCTGACAAGTTTCCATCTTATAGAAGCTCCAACTCTCAAAGGTTTTACTGTTAATAACAGTGTGATTCATAGTGGGAAAAACCACTGAAGTGTGGCATTCGAGGAATAAACCCTTAACCCTTCAAACACTAATTCTCATACAGAATGAAAGTTTCTTTGGGATTTCCACTTAGGTCTCAGGAACTGAAACATACTTTACTAAAGAACCAGTCATAGTTTTAATGGCAACATTTTCCTGTGTGAAGCAGAATAAAAGCTCCATGAAAACATGCATCAGCAGGTTTTGCCTAACAGAGAATGAACCACAGCAGACCCAGTGCTGCTGCAGTGACTCCCACTCAGAGCAACTCAGACAGAGTATTTTGGTTAGCTGCTGAGCACCTGAACAACTGTGCACCAGGGCTGCTTAGAAGGACAAAATCAGTGGGAAATTTACCAATTACCAACCGATATTTTAAAGAATGTATCTTCTAAAGCGTATAAGCATAATTTACAGTTTCATTACTGGCACTTATTTGTGGAACATGCATAAGGAAAGTCCATAAATACATTTTCTTTGTATAATCAATTTCAATGCTTAACATATTTAGTTTGATATTTAGGAATATCGTACTCTACTAAGCTGCTAGTGTGCCATTCAAGTGGATGTCCGGGCTACTTATTTGTACTAGGATCTTTTCAAATGTCCGTATTTCTAAATGCTACACAAAACTGACCAAATTGGCAGAGTAATACAAGACAGAAAATACTGCATTTAAGCAAGACTGTGACTGCAGTTAAAGTAAAACCAAAACAAGATGCCTGGCCAGAACACAGCCTCTCTGCTCGAGAAAGATTCTTCCCTTTTTCAATCTTTACTTTTTGGGGAAAGGCAGAGACTAGCATTACCTTTCGTGGGAAGGAAACTATACGTCAGGGGACCTGGGCTAAATAAAACCTTGGCTTTGCCCGAGTGACCCCATGGCCCTTCTTGACCTCTGGAGGTCTGTCTTTGAATCTATACATGAGTTTGATCTAAGCTATCCCTGACAATTTCCACTTCATCAGTTCTGTGACTCTCAGGAAACTGGGATGGTGTGGCTAGAAGGAACACATTAGATTATACCACTGGCTCTCAAAATGGGCTTCATGGAACAGCAAGCAGTGTCCCCACCTGGGAATGAATCAGAACACAAAATTTTGCAGAGTTTTCCTCTGCACACATGTGGTCACTAGAAGTCGGCAACTAATCCCAAGCACTGTCATCAAGTATCTGAATAATCAGAGACTCAGGGTGTTGAGCAGATATCTATAGACTTAGAAGCCTTCCAGGTGAATCCTGGGGTTTCAACAAAAATTACACTTAAAGAAAATCATAGTGCCAAACATGTAGTGAGTAAAATAAATCTAAGATCTGTCATTTGCTCAGTTTATCAGACCTCCGCACTCACTGATGCATAGGAAGGCACATAATTCTCAGGATTATAACATAGATGGCATTGTAACCAGTCCTCTGAAATCCTGACAAACTAAAATAAAAATGAAAACACACAGGTAAAAATTAGGGAAACTTTATATATAAATAGCCAATGAAACCTAGTTATTGAAGTTAGGGTTTTTTAATTCATTTAGATTTTCCCAAAGTAAATAATTTGTGAAATAATTATTCCCAACTATAAACATTTTTTGTTTTCTATCTTATAAACATTTCATTAACGAAAGGCATATTCAGGTTTGTAACTTAAGCTAAAGGTATACTTCATCAATGTAAAATCATATAGTAAAGTGTTCTGTAAACAATAGAAATTTAAACTGTTCTGTACATTACTCTAGTTGCTTCCGATACACAATGACCTTGGTATTGTTTCTAATTTAAGAAGGAGAGTTCACATCTACACATAGTGGCTCCATAAGAAAGTTATAATTAAGTTACAATATAAAACTATTTTATGTACAATATAGAATTTATCACGAATAATTAATAATTTACTAAATAATGATTTGCCCAGCAAAAGTATCTTGTTCTTCCTGTATCAGATCACACCACCCATGAATCAGATCACTACCCATAAAGAAGGTTGGTTCAACTTCACAACCCACATTTCCTTTTTCCTCAATCTGCTAATGGAATTGTTTTATTACAACGAAAACTTGGTCCTTAAAGAACATACCCCAAAAGTCCTTTATTTGAAAACGGAGTCATTCCTACAGCAGGACAACTTAAAGCCCAGGGAGCTTTCACCTTGGAAATGGCTTAAATTCATTTCAGTCACATAGGATTCTGATAACAACATCAGCATGCCACAAATGAATTCACATCAGTAGATCTAATGACATAGCACAGCTCATGAAATATTAAAGCATTTCAATATATAAATGCACATTGAATAACACATAGTATCCTCATTTCATTTTTAACACTTCTTACAAATTGTTCAACTCTATACTGATGAACTTTAGGAGCATCTATGAGAGACAACTTTAAAGGAATGGGTTCTCCAAATAAATAAATAAAATGAAGATGAGATAGTTATGCTTTCACAAGTCTTGATCAATGTGTTCAGCTGCTGAATTTTTATACTAGTCTCAGAGATTCTGCAAACCAAATGACCTGAGCTTGTTACAAAGGATGACAAAATGAATGCAACATTAGATATAATTTTTATTTGTTTGATTTATTAAATGTAGACTGCGATGGTCTCAAGGCAAATTCTAGAATATTCCCCTCCCAACCCAACAGTTAACATGATTCTGAAGAACAGTCTTACCTTCGATACCTATCCACCCATACACAAACATATTTATAGAACTCCATGTACAAAAAGATTCATTTTTAACAACTCAGGACCACAATTATCTAGAATTTAGATCTTAATACTTCGCCACTTCAAAATTACCCACTTGATGATGCAAGAATATAAGTGTTAAGGAGATAAAAATTCATGCAACGATACTTAGGGGTTGTTTTAAAAGTAAATTCAGTATTTGATCATTCAATGCAATGTAAGTGCACCGAATATCTAAAATAAAACAAGTGCCAATTTCATCATGAATTAATAACACATTTATTATCCTGAAACCAGACTGGTCTGAGTTGTCTGTGTTAGTGCTCTAGAAACTGATTTCTCTCATATTTTCTGTGTTAATAAAAACCAAGATTTCATTTCTTCTTTGCAGTTAAGAAAAGATGTCAGGGGCTCAAGGTAGGTATGTTCTTGATAATTCAGAGTCAGAAAGGACTTCTTCTTGAGCAGAAGGTTCATAATCTCCTGCATTTTCAGCCAATTCAATATCTACCTCATCATTACTTTCTGCACTGTAATCAACTTCTTCAAGGAATCGAGGCTCATCTTCATCCAAAACATAAGTGGTAGGGCTGTAGCCAAAGCACACAGAACACACACAAGACCTTCATTAGATGTTAAAGTTCTAGAATAAAGATTACTTCACCATACTGGATTAACTTTATCATGTAAGTAATATTTATGCAAATGAACAAACTGAGCAAATTATACTAGTTTAAAGTTCCTCAGATAAACATCAAAGGATGGGAAGCACATTTTAAATTATATTACAAGAAATGTCACTATACCTACTACAGTTAGATAGCAGCAACAAAAACAATCAACTTGCCCACTGGTTACTCCCTGGAAGAACATCATCAATTTGGAGGTTATTAAGATTTATTTTTGATGTTCTATTTTAATCACTGTAAACCAGGCAACAGATAATTACAACAGGTTTTATAAAATACTATGGTATTTAATTGGTACCTTAAGCAATACCCAGGAATCACTTAATTCTAAGTCTATAAAATGACTACCTGACATAAAAATAGTCCATGTATCTGTCCCCAGAGTCTTCCTAAGTTAAGGAAAAATGGGTGAAAAAAAACAAGTGAAGACTCTATATCCAGATTAATTACTTTCCCTTGGGACATAGAATAAGTTATTTTGCTTAAAAGCACTAAGTGCTCATAAATGTTTTATCAGGCCGGTGTTTTAAAATTAAGATAACCATTCCGCTAGGGTCTCGAGAACATCCTTTCCTCTGGAAAAATCACATTATTCTGACTTCTCCCCCACTTGTCCGATTGTACACACACCATATCTCACACGACAGAAACACTGGGAGGTCTCCATTTTGTGGCCAAAGCTACCTTAATTTCATACATGGGTATACCGATTCATGCCTCACCTGCTTCCAAGGAGAACTTCCTGTAGCTGATGTTAAGTCAATGCTAAGAAGTCAAACAATGAAAAGCTAACCTGTTCAAATGACCAGAGATGTTACTAGTCACCTGAAATGGAAGAATAACTGCAACCACATAGTAAATTCCCTTCAGTTAAGGCAGAAGGGGAAAGTCACGGTAATGAATTACACGATCATAATTTTCAGAGAAGAGAAAAACCTCCTCTGGAGAGAGTCATTTTTTTCTCCCCATAATTTCTTTAGTCTTACTCATCGAAGAGAAAATAAATTGCAAAACCCACCTTGATCTGACATAGCAAACTTCCTTTTCAAAGTTAAGCATTTACACTGTGATAAACTCATGCTGAATGGAGCTAGTCAGCTGGATGGGGTTGCATGAGACTTTAGAACAAACTTCACACTCTCAGAAACAATTTCACAGCTTTTAATTATGAACTATAATAGTCAGCATATGTCTTCAGGGGGGGATTCGATTAAAAAGATAGTTTAGCTCTTAAAATGACTGCTTTTTCTTTCAAAGGACAATTAATTTCTTTTTCTTCACTTTGGTGTTCCAGATTCTCAGAGGAGTTCCCTGGTGATTCTGAGAAGAAATGGATGATTCGGCCGAAGCCAAAGAGGGGGGAGAGCAGCTGATGGAAAGCAAGCAGGTAAAGATCAACCTTCTCCTGCCACACACTTGCTTGTTTTCTTCCTGGAACCCTATCTGGCAAGAAGACAGGATACTGGCACATGCAAGGAACCCTGTTCAAAAGTCAGGTTCTGGCTGGTGTAGGGAGGGGTGGAGACTGGCAAGTGTGTGATGCCAGCGTCTCCCAATAGGTAGGCCAGGCACAAAGTCAATGAGCAGGTAAGCAGGAAGGAAGCATCCTTTAGGAGACGTACGGTCTGTAGAATTCCAGTCAAGGAAACCAATTGGCATCAATGAAGTTACTTGGGTGCGTCCAGGCACTGCACCGAGGTCGTGATTGGAGAGGTGAACGCTAAAAGGTTCACCAATCCAAAGTAGGGAAAGAGCTTAAAGGAAAAGCCTCCCTCGTTTTATAAGCTGTGATTCAATGCGGAGACAGAAGGAGAGCAGTGATACTAGAATAACAAAGACTCTCATGACAGACCCAAAGAAGCTCCTGGACAGCAAGCAGGCTGGGTGTGATGCTGGTGTCAGATTCCAAAGGGAACCTTTAATATGAGACAAAAAGGAGCTAGACCTGAAAGACAAACATCTGGAAAAATTTTAAAACTATAAAAGGCATTTTCAACGCTCTACATCCTAAAAAACAGCATGCATCTTTCATTAACTTAGCTGGTGGAGCAGAGGGCTGCAGACAAACATGTGTGGACATCTTGAGGTCGCTAGTTCCATTTTGACTTGAAGGAAGTTTACTCTTTGGAGGAGCCCTGGTGGCACAATGGTGACGCCCTCAGCTAATAACCAAAGGGCCAGCAGTGAGTGCTCACCAGCAGCTCCACACAAGAAAAGTGTGGCACCTTGCTTCCATAAAGATTTTCAGTCTTGGAAACCCTATCTACGGGCAACTGTACTCCATCCTACAGGGTCCCTATGAGTCAGAATTGACTCAGCAGCATTGGGTTTTGATTTGGTGTGGATCAAGATAATCTTACTCAGCCAGTTCTTGGTATGGGCTCATTCACAATCTTGAGTGTGAAATAAACTACCTGATATCACCCATTCAAGTACCTAGCAGCAGCGCGGTTTCACATACTATTCCACTCCAGCAGGATCATGGCCTTTGTTAAATTCCACCCTATACCTGAAGATATTCAGAGTTCTTCCAGCAACTGAAATGGGGCCACAGTGCTAACGCAAGAAGGGTGGTAGGGCTGAGTGCATAAAAGAGGAGGAGGAAATTAGGAGTGGAAAGGGGTGTATGTATGAGTGAGTAGTTTGTATGTGACACAGAGAGAAAGCTAGCAATGATTCAGTTTTAAGACTAAAGACGACTGAGATGCGGGGAGAGGAAAGAGGCAGAACATTACAACTGCCACAACACCGCTGACACCATCCTTCATATTGCTATATCCAATCACTCTTTTCCAGTTCCAGCAGTTCCAACCTGGAGCTCTCTGCTACACTTAACTAGAGTGAAAATTCTTATTCTCTCTTGGTTTGCTTCACTCCCCTGTCCCTTCTCAGTGCTAACCAAGGGCTCCCCATCCTTTCAGTATTCCTCACACAGATGCATCTAAAATGTCCTCTTGTCCAAAAGCTTCTCTTAGATGCATGCCCTCTTTGAGTGAGTTCACCTTTTAAATCCGTATTCTAATAATTTCTCAATTCATGTTTCTAGCCATGACCTCTTGTGCATGCATTAACTTGCTAACCTCATGCACATGGCTGGCCCAATAAACAGCCCCAAAGCAAAGCAGCATGTGCACATCTGAACTCCTCCTACCCCTTAACATAATCTCGTGGTGTCTCAATTACTTTGGTAAGTTAATTGAGGTCAAAGTCTCATGAGAAAATCCTGTCAGCCGACACCATCCATTTATGTGCCTGTCGGTAGCAAATTGCAGGCCCCACACGATCAGAAACTGAACATAGCCATCTTAGATCCTCTAATCAGCTCCTAGAAGTTTCTGACATGTTGCAGTAACTGAATAAACATTTATGGACTCTGAGAATTCATGCGGTTCATAAGATCATCAATTTTCACACTGCCCCACACTAGCCATTTTATTTTTTTTGTGAAAAAAAATTAAGGCATGAGACCAATCATAAAAAATCATCTGTACTTTTATTAGTAATTCCCGCATAAGATTAGAGCACTCAACAACTAATAAAGTACCCTCCTATATGTTAGCTTATATGGTACTCCACAAACTTAAAAACATTTTTTTTCAAGGTAATTTGCTCTAAGGTTATGAAAGGTTTGTTTCCTTTACATCAGCACACAGGAATTCAAACTGATTTCACTCACAAGAAAAAGAAAGTCTAACAATCATTTAATTATTTCTCATCACTATTACTTTGTATTTCTACCACTACCTCTGTGTTCTCATTTTCTCCACAAGGATTTACTCGTTTTGCCACATTCCCTCTCTACATTGCCATCTCTTCTTTTAATTCACAAGACAAAAGTGAGCAAGCCAAAAACAATTCGATAAGAAAACACTTCCATCTACAAGAGAAGGGCACTTTAATCCAACAGCAAATCCTCCCCTCCCCACATGCTGCTCCAAGAAAAATACCAAAACCTTCACCCAAGGGGCCTTTTCACATGATGAATGCACTGAAATCTCTGTTGCATGATGCCATATGATGTGGAAAAGGTTTATTATTCCAAATGATTTCTAAAGAGAAAAGATTCTGCTTCATTCAAATTCAAGAAGATGTCTAGCTATCCTCACATTAAGCCATTAAACACATCACAAATTAAACCTGGAGAGCTCACTATCTCCATCAAATTTACATCATACCACTTCCCATGACGCTGACTTTACATCTAGGAGAGTGGAATGCAGACCTGCTGCACTGCAACCTGTACATACACGGAGGGAGCAAAGCCCTGCAGGCACAGCAGCAACTTCTGGGCCTGTGCCTCTCCTCCTCTACTTACCATGGGTGAGACTTGGGGCCAGTTATTCACTCTGTCCAAGTACCAGCTTTCCATTGCATGCAGCAGAAATGCACAAATTTTAAAAATAAAAAAACAAAACAAAGCATCAAGTGCCCAAACTATCAAAATTCCCAAACTGCTTATTATGTTTGAGTTTCTTGGGTTGAAACGTCAGAGCTAGAGTAAAAGAAATGACCATGTGTACACGGACTACAAGATTATTTTATTTCTAGAATTTATACAGTGATTCCTAGACAAGGGGTAAAATCAACATCCTTTAAGTATCACAGTGTGCATTAAATCATTTCCATAGAATATACAACAAATTATTTAAGTGACTCCAATATAAATACAGACACACAATGAGAATATAGAGTGTTTAGTAAGAAAATATTTCTCTCTCTGAAAAAGAAAAAGGAAGCTGCTAATTCGCAGATACTTTTGTTGGAGGAGGGAAAAAAAACAAACCAAACTAAACTGCCTCCGGAAAAAGTTAACTGCCGTACATACTTGAGTATATGCTGAACCGAGTATCAGCCAAGGCACCTAATTTTACTACAAAAACTGCATTAAAAATGTGTTGAAAAACTCGGTTTATACACGAGTATATATGGCACTTAAGTCACTAAATTACAGCGTACTTAGCTATTGATCTCAATACATTCCTCACACATAACTGGAATGTTATATGGTAGGTAGATGCATTGTCCAAATAATGGGGGGAAGCTTTCAAAATGGCAAAATTTAGCTATTTTGCATATGTGTTTAAAGGGCAAATCATTTCATGAGACAAAGAGGGGATCTCTGAGTTATACCAGGGCCCACTTCCTGGTTTTGCCAGGAATTGCTAGATGGGTGACCTTGGATAAATGACTCTAAGCATCTGCTTGCACAAATATGTCAAAGATAACCATACCACCTCTCTCTTGATTCCGATCATTCTCAGTAGAATACTAAAATCTGAGATAAAGCTAAAAGACATTCACAGTGTGTATATGTGTCAGTAGTCCCAAGACCACCCACTTGGAGGAACTAACAGGACTCAGCATCTATCAAACTCCGGCTCTGATTTCCTACAGTGAAAGGACAGCGCAGAGAAAAGGTACATGAGGGAAGTAAGGCCAAGTAAGAGCAGCTGCTAAAAGACAGGGAGGGCATCAGAGCGGTCAGTACCTCCAGAGGATTGCAGGAGATGGAAAGATTAGAGTCCAGGGCTGCCTAGGCAACCAGAAGTTCAGTAAAGCTTCCTGCAAGAAGGAGGGCGCAGAGATTTTGATTCCCAACCGTCAACAACAGAGGCATTTAACAAATACTGCAAACCTCATACTACCCATAAGGTAGAGTAAGCGCCCAACCAAACACAAGGAATGAAAGATCTAAAACATACTAAAGAGACAAATATTGGAATTGAGAGCCTGCCACAGAAGAGCCTTAAACGCTCAATAGTGATGTCTAGAAGACTATAACTTAAAGGAATGAAAAAAGACAAAAGTTACACCTCTGCAAAGCTACCTAAGATCAGCTCAGTCGCTCACTGGGTTAGGGCAATCTACCCTACATTAACTGCTTGCTGAAAGACAGACTGAAACCTCTTTACAAGAAGGTAGTATTTAAAGCCTCTACAATATTTTAATATAAAGTACCTGATGTGTGTGTATGTGTGTGTGTGTGCGCGCGCGTGCGCCCAGAGATGATCCAGATATTTAATCGAATAAGTATAAATATTAAAATAACCATGATTAATATATGAAGAACTTCACTCTGTTCCAATTTTTAAAAATCAAATGAAAAATCAGTAGCTTGAAAATAAATATAAAGCTGAAAAGAAGCGAGATAAATTTAACACAATTTTTTTGATGAGCTGAAAAGAGAATTGGTGAAATAGAGAATACATGGAAATATTTCAGATGGAAGCAAACATCACCAAAGGGTCTAACATACAAAAGATTAAACAAACATGTTAAATAAAACTACAGGAAAGAGTGTGGCGAGAACAGATAGGGTAGTGGCTGAGAATTTCCCAAATGTAATGCAGTAAGACCCAAGGCATGGATTTAGAAAGTACTGTGAATCCTACATGCAGTCAACATAAACACAAAGGAAACTACAACTAGGCTCTCACAGTTAAATCTCGAAAAAGCAGAGACCAAGAGAAAATCTAAAGCATTTAGAGAATACACATTGCCTTCAAAGCAGCAAAAATAAAGAGTGGCAGTTGACTTTTCAACAATGGAACCAAAAATTTGTTTCTGATATCTTTAAAATGCTGAAAGGAAAAAAAAGTACCATACTAGAATTCTATACAGAGTGAAAATGAAAGTAGGATTTCCAAATTTAAAAGCAAAACAAAAACAGAAATAATTTGTAGCCAAAAGACATGCACTAAAAGGAAAATGAAAACAGTTCTTAATTTTAAAGTCTCAAGTAGAGGTTTATGGGCCAGAAATAACCTCAGTCTTTCGGGCAGCTAACAACAATATAATACATAATTTATAGATATACAAGGTCATCAAAATTCGTGTCTCTAGCTAAGCCGTAGAGATTAACAATTATTGATTTGACGCCTACTTGGATCTCAGTTATAAGATTCATTTGCTTCTCTTATGAGAAGCCTCAAAGCCTTCCACAAATCAACTCGAACCAAGAATCCGAAAGTGCTCACGTTAGTTCCACCCTTTCCAGATGATGTCAATTTCCTCTTTACTGAGGGGGCAAAAGTGTGCCACCGACTTAGCCAAAACACAAGTGGTTAGTCATCTTGACTTATGAAAAGCTATGATTTCCAGTACACTTGGAAGTCATGACACGATCTTCAATTATATGCCTTGATGTATATTCCAAAAGTAATTATAAATGATGCTTAGAAGGGAAAACCAGACTCATTAAAAGGGAGATAACTTTTAAGATTAACTTGATTAAATTATACATTAAAAATAGAACACACTGATACCACTCAAGTTTTACTATATAAGTCGGTAACAGATATTACTATCAACATTTGGTTACAACTTGATCTACATTAATTATGTCAGTAGAAAAAGTGTCCACTTATTTATAAACAAACACTAAATTTCACACAGAGAAATCATGAATATAATAGGTTGATATTTCATTTTATTGTGGATAGTCTGTAACAATCAATAGTTTTACAATGCTTTATCAGTAACTTCCACCCAGTTTCGAGTATAAGGGTAGGAGCAGGAGGTGAACTTTTAACAAGAAATATAATGTTTGCTGGCCTACAAACCAAACTCATTCCCTACACTTTGAAATAAATGCACTCTAACTTTACAAAAATATCAAATGAACCTATTAAAAATAACATAAAATAAAGCTAATGCTAAGTATAACTTAAAGTCCTATTTGTTTTAATAGTGGTATTAGAAACAGCTTTCATAAAGTTTATGACATTTACAATATATACAAAGGAACATTTCCTAAGCTATACCACTTAAAAAAAATCATTTTATTGGGGCTCATACAGCTCTTATCACAATCCATACACAAATCCTTTGTGTCAAGCACATTTGTACATCTGTTGTCATCATCATTCTCAAAACATTTTCTTTCTACTTGAGCCCTAGGTATCAGCTCCTCATGTTTCCCCTCCCTATCTTACCGTCCCTCCCTGACAAACCCTTAATAATTTATAAATTATTATTATTTTCCCAAGGCAAATACTGTCCGATATCTCCCTTCACCCACTTTTCTGTTGTCCATCCCCCAGGGAGGGGGTTATATGTAGATTCCCTGTAATTGGTTCCCATTTCCCCCTCACCTTCTCCTGTCCCTCCTGGTATGGCTATACTCATTGTTGGTCTTGAGGGGTTTATCTGTCCTGGATTCCCTGTGTTTCCAGGTCATATCTGTACCAGTGTACATTCTCTGGTCTAGCCAGATTTGTAAGGTAGAATTGGGATCATGATAGTGGGGGGAAGAAACATTAAAGAACTAGAAGAAAGTTGTATGTTTCATTGGTGCTATACTGTTCCCTGACTGGCTCATCTCCTCCCCACAACCCTTCTGTAAGGGGATGTCCAGTTGCCTAGAGATGAGCTTTGAACCTCCACTCCACACTACCCCTCAATCTTAATGATCGGATTTTTTGTTCTTTGATGCCTGATCCCATCGACAACTCGTGATCACACAGGCTGTGTGCTTCTTCCATGTGGGCTTTGTTGCTTCTCAGTTAGATGGCTGCTTGTTTACCTTCAAGCCTTTAAGATTCCAGATGGTGCTAATATCTTTCAATAGCCGGACAACATCGCCTGTCTTCACATTTGCTTATGCACCCACTATGTCTTCAGTGATCATGCTGGGAAGGTGAGCTTCATGGAATGCCAGTTTAATATAACGAAGTGTTCTTGCATTAAGGGAGTACTTGAATGGAGGCCCAATGTCCATCTGCTACCTTAACTCTAAACCTATAAATATATACACAAAGATCTCTTTCCTTAGCGACAGAAATATATTTACATGCATACATGCCAGTATTTAGACCTCTATAAATACCCTTTGCCTCCTACGTTCCTTCCTCTATTTCCTTTTACTTTCCTCTTGACCCACTATGATGTTCAGCCTTCATTTGGGTTTCAGTAATTCCTCTCAGTTACACTGCCTTTGATCAAGCCCAATAATGCCTCCTACACCCTCAACATCAAGTTTGGATCACTTGTTGTGTCCTTGTCCCTGGGTTTGTAACACCCATTTCCTTCACCCCGCCTCCCCTTCCTCTCATGTCCCGCCAGAAGTTGTTTTCTCCTCAAGCTTGTCTATGCCGCTCGTCTTATTCCATGGGTACTATGCTGCTCTGTTCCCTTTCCTGTCTGTTGTACACTCTTAGAGTGTTTCGCCTCAGTGTGGTGGGTGACATCAGGTCCCATTCCTACACTGTGTCTCCAATGTTGTCCCCCGCAGTGCCATGGGACATCGTGTCTCATAATGGGGCCAGCCCTATGGTCCTCTCTGTGCTTCGGTATCTCTGAGGGAATATCGTCCTCAGGGCTTTGCGGGCCAGGATATGTTCCACTCTCTCTTCCTCTCTTTATTTGCTCCTGTGTTCTCTGGTCACAAATGTCCCTCTCCCTGAGCTGTAGCTGTAGCTTCAGTGCTGTCCTCTAAATGAATTCTTCTGCAGGGAGGGGGGGGGCACTGATGACATATGATATACTACTTTAAAAATGTTTCCAAATACTGCTAGAAACATGGGTACTAAATCTGAAGTAATATAAAAAAACCAAAGTTCCAGAGTTAAAAAAAAAAAAAGACCAGTTCGTAAAAGACTAAGGATTAAGTTAGAACTATTATCACTGTACGAGTGACACAAATGGTTAAGCACTCAAGTACTGAGAGGTTGGTGGTTCAAATCCTAGCAGAAGTTACCTCAGAAGAAAAGCCTGTTGATCTACTTCTGAGAGGTCAAAGTGGAGAAAACCCTATGGAGAGCAGGTCTACTCGGTAATACACAGGGTCACCATGAGTTAAAACTGGCTCCACAGCCACTAGATATTTTTGGTTTTGTCTGTTTTACAAAATAATCAGTTATGATGAGAAAATAAAACCAAATCAGATAAACATGTCCATACCACATTTTTATTAACACACACAAATGTTGCAAGATTTGGAAACAAATCTGAATTCTCACTAAAACCAAAACTAGAGCTTGAAAAAGAACAAAACTGGAGTACTCATGCGCTCAGATTACAAAGTCTGCTACAAAGCTACAGTAATCAAAAGTATAGTACTGGCATAAAAATGCAGGCTTAAAGAATTGAGAGTCTAGAAACAGCTCTGTATATCTATGGTTAACTGAATGTCAACAAAGATGTTAAAATTACTCGATGGGAGAAAAACAGGCTTTTCAGCAAATTTTACTGAACAAATGGATCTCTACATGTGTAAAAATACATAAAGAGGTTGGACCTCTACACCATATGCATAGATGAACTCAAAATGGATCACAGATATAAATTTAAGGGCTAACACCATTTTAAAATATAGAGGAAAAAAGATCTATTTCTATGCTTCTTAGAAGATGTTGATATATTTTATTGTGCCAACCTGGCCAATAAACATATGTGGGGTTAACTGAATGGCAGAGATATAAATGGCTCAGTGAGCCTCGCCTTTCTAGTTCTTGGGTCTCTTGCTTTCTGATGGTCGGACCAAGGTGCAGCTGCCTTAGCCAGTTCCCTGCTTCAGCTGGTAAGGCTCACTTCCTGTAAGACATCCCTGAGGAGAAGCCACATGGACCTACCCCAATGGAGCCCTGGTGCGGAGAAGCCATGTGGAGACCCCTGCCAGTGCTGAGATGCTTATACATGCACTGATTCGGCTTTCCTCCTGCAGTCGGCGTCATTGTGTGTGTTTTGTGAGATGGAAGAGGACTTTGTGATTGGTGTCGGACATATGGGTTAATGTTGGACTTGGGCAGCACTGGTTGGAATGTTTTCTTGATATGCATTTAACCTTTATATAAAGCTCTCTCTTATACATGAGTTTCTGTGGATTTGTTTCTCTAAACTACCCAGACTAACACAGATGTAGTATTCTTAGGTTTTCTAGGAAACATGACATTAGATTTGTCAATAGATTCACAGAGAAGGCATCAAAAGCGTAACCCAAGAGTAAAATAAAGATTTTTTTTAAAAATAAGAACTTTTGCACAACAATACAGTGAAAAGACCATTTAGACAAAGAGGGAAAACATGTGCATATCATATACCTGTTCTAGAACTGCAAATACATAAAGAATTCTTTGTAACTCAACAACAGAAAGAAAAACCAACCAATTTAAAAGTGGGAAAATGCAAAAGCAAACAAAATTTTAATGGCCAAAAGACAAGAAGAACCTTTCCCAAAGAATATACACAATGACCATTTAGACACAAAAAGAAGTCCAACATAGTTACCAAGAAATACACATCATAAACTGCAATGCAGGCACGTCACACTCAAAAGGATTAGTTCCTTATCAGAAAAACAAAGCATAACAAATGTTGGAGAGGATGTGGGGAAACTTACTCATTACTGGTGGAAAAGTAAAATTGTCCAGCCACCGTAGCGAACATTGCAGTGATTCCTCAAACACTTAAACATAGACTGGCTTATCATCTGGCCAAGAGTCAGGCAGCCAATTTGTGGTCTACATAACTTGCTGCCTTCAAAAAAAAACCCAAGGTCAATGCCAATGAGTTTATTCTGACTCATAGTGACCCTATAGGACAGGACACAGGTGCTCCTGAGGGCTTTAGAAACTCTAACTCTTTACAGGAATAGAAAGTCTTGTCTTTCTCCAACAGAATGGTTGGTGGTTTCAATCCGCTGACCTTGTGGTTAGCCCAACATATCCTGCTACATCGGCAACCAGGGCTCCTGAACTTGACACAGATTAACTCTCCTAGTTAAGCTTTAACCTAGTTTGGCTCATGGTCGTTCATATCTTTTCACCCAGTCTCTCAAAGGCTATAGTTATTCACTGGCCCTCCTGGCCAAGCCCCATGTGGGTTTTCATCACTAAAACCTCTCCTTTTTCCCACACTTAAGACACTAGAGATTTTAAAACTGACAAACAAAAGACTTCATATACTAACCAGGAGCTCCCACGCTGGGTAAACCCTTCCCTACAATTCCAGTTGTTCTTGCCTTTCCCCAGGTGCAACCTCCTGCATGGGCCTTGTGTCCAGTCTGTGCTATAATTTCCTCGTGCGAGTAAAGGTACATGCAAGTATAACAGTGTTCTGTTCTAATGTAAGTGAAATACCTCATAATTTGGTTTTCATTATTAATGCCTTTTATTATCATAACACTGTGAGTTAAAACCTGAGAATGATAACCTGCTGCAACATTGTACGTAATACATATTACTAATAATGTAAACAGACAAATATCAGGTTGTTAAAATAATTTCTCATAGCTCAAACACATCATAAATCATTGCATCCCTATATTTTCTGGCTATCTTGTGTCTTACTTTCTTCTACCATATCTGGCATCTCCAAATCCCTTGAATCACACTTAAGAAACTCAGCAAACTTATAACAGCAAGTCAAAAAGTATAGCTACAAAATCATAGAAACCTTTATTAAACAAAAATAGCAAAAAAATTAAATTTCATTTAAAAACCATTTACATCAAATAGCTTCTTTCATGTTCTGTGAATTTGACCTCAAAGGGAGCAAAGGGAGACAATAAAAGTTAGGCCCATATACTATATGGTTGATTACAAGGCAGTAAGTAATTAGTTTTTCATCTAAACATATTTCATTAAAATTACGATCTAGAACATACTTCTTCCACAAGCCCAATCTCCTGAACTTCAGCCACCAATTCAACATCCTAATGAAAAATCTTTTTAAAGGTTTCATCAGATTCATTCCTAAATCCTTTAAATAGTGGTCACTGAGATGCTTAATAGTTAAGGTGACAAGTAAATTTAGAATACATTTTGTTAAGCAAAAAATACTATCTCTGTAAACTTTTTTAAATCAGAGTTTTACTAACATTCCCAACTTTGATGGAGCAGAAAAAAACAAAAAAAAACATTTTACAAGGAAATGATAATATAGACCTAGTATTACATCCAATGGAACTTTTATTATATAATGAATAGTTGGGTTTAACTAAATGATTTGTATGTCATCCAATAGATTCCCTGGGAATATGGAATACATTTAATGTTCAACCTCAGCCTTCAGTGAAAAGAAGTTCTGTCACTTCTGGGGAAAGTGTAAGTGTATTTAACATAAGAAGCATTTTTCCTGAACCCTCCTCAAACACCAATAAAATGATAGAAAAGAGTAATTTCCTTTAAAAAAGAAAAGGACAAATTCACAAAGAAATGAGAGAGAAGGTGACAGCAAAGAAGGGAGATCAACAACATGTTGGAATAAGATAGACAGATGGTTGAAAGTAATGGAGCAGTGGGCAAAGTTACAACTTTTCTCACTTTGCTAAGCACCTGCAATAGGGAAGGGCAGTAACAAGAAAAATAGTGATTTGTATCACCACACTCAGAAAAATTTAGGAATTGGAGGTTCTGGCTATTGATAAAGAAATTATTTCAAGGTGGAAATGAAAAGAGAAGAACTACTTGGGTTACCCGATCCCTTCAGTATCATGATCACACAGACTGGTGTGCTTCTTCCATGTGGGTTTGTTGCTTCTCTTAACCCAAATTAACAAATACCATCAGTCTAACCCATGGCTTTATCTTACCCTCTTCCACTTGACAGTCTTCAAAATCGGTTCCCTTTGGTTCCACCCTCACTTTATAACAGTGATCTCATATGATATTTATCTTTTTATGATTGGCTAATTTCACTCAGCAATGATGTTCTCCAGGTCCATCTATGTCACACTGTGCTTGCCGGTTTTCACTGATCTTTTGTTACAAAACTAAAAACCAAACTCACTGCCATCGATGAGTCAATTCCACTCATAGAATAAAAAGTTGGAATGGAATCTCAAGTTTAAGATGGAATAAATTTCATCAATGTTTATTATCTTATTTGGATAGATGTATAGTTATTCATAGGATAATTTTCCTTTTTATAGGAAATAGATTCTACTTTCCAGTAAGTCACTGTTCACCACATATTGAGCACCACAAATGTGGCTCATCAATGGAGATGAGCTATACATATACCATATACACTAGGTTTCACACACTTAGTATGAAAAAAGAAGGATGCAAAGAAATATTTTTATATTATTACACATTGAAATAACACTTTAGAAATTTTGGCTAAATATACTGTACAATTATACTTACTTCTCTTTCCTTTCCAATATTACTACTGAAAATTTTACATCCCAATGTGGCTTGCGTTTTACTTCTATTGGATAACACTGCTCTGAAGTATTGGGGGTTGGGGGGAGTAGTCAGGGCAACAGGCTAGCAATTTGTTCTCAAACAGATTAAGAAAAAAAACCCCTTTTCACTATACTTAACAGCTTTTGTGTTAAGTTTATAATTGCGTCAAAAATACATAATGAAAAAGTTACATCTCTTGAAAATGCAAGGCGAGAAGCCATCAGAGAGAAAGAGGAATGGTAGCAGGAAAAGAAGTGACTGCTTGTCTAACAATGCAAGTCAATGAGCAGAGCAACAAGCTAGAGTAAAACTACACAGGGAAATGGGCTGAACTGATAATTCCTTACTACTAGGTTTATACTAGTAAGTGGTCAAAGAGTAACCAAGAGGAAGTTCTTAACTTTTTTTGTGTGCTATCATCCCCACCTCCCGCTTTTGAGAGTTTGGTGAAGTTTATGGACTCCTTTTCTCAATAATGTTTTTAAATATATAAAACAAGATGATTATAAAAATCATTTATATTGAAATGCAACTAGCAAAATGTTAAAAGCATAATTGTGACATGGAACCTTTTATGACTTCTTTAAAATGTACACTTAAAAAATAAAAACAGCCAAGGCTAGTGGTGAGCTTAAAATACATATAACTGTAACTGTAAAGTTCTAACAGACATAAATGACATTTCAGGATATCTATAGTAACTGTAATATGATAGAAAAATATCTGTCACTGGTGGAAAAGTCACAGGTACTACTAATACAACTATAACTTGTTATCCACATTCATAATCAACCTAGAAGTTACTGAAAATAAAGATGCAACTTTTATTCCATTCTAGTTCATACAAGTCCCAGTAGTGAGGTTATGAGTTGGGCTGCTAACCACAAGGTCTGCAGTTCGAAACCACCAACTGTTCCATGGGAGAAAGATGAGGCTTTCTACTTCTGTAAAGAGTTACAATCTCAGAAAACCCCAGGGGCAGCTCTACCCAGTACCATAGGGTCATTATGAAGTCCTTGTCATCTCTATGGCAGTGGGTTTGAATTTAAGGATACTTTGAATGCCTTAATCTTTGGGGGATCGTCCAGAGACGAGGTCTGAATTTAGAATACATAAATTAAAACTTAAAAGGAGGTTTCCTAAATATAAAGTGAAACAACTGTCAATCTTTATACTCATTTGCATTATTGCTTAGTAAGCACTCTGAAAAGTAGAGAATGTAGGTGATCCCTCTTAAAAAACCACATCTACAAAGATTGGGATCTTCATCAATGGTTTTTCGCACTTTAAACTGCAGACGGGTATATGCAACAATACATAGCAATGAATTAGCAATTCTGATGGCAAATCAATACCTAACACCCAAAATCACAAAAGTTCTAAACAGTTAAACTACTCTTGCACATATACACCAAACTATAATAGAGTACCTACTCAGAAGATATAAATAAATAATCAAATAGAGCAGTACATTCACAGCTTCAAACATATGTTACCAGAGGTTATTGAGGAGTCCATATGATGTGTCAACATTAACAAATAACACTTGTTTGAAATATGCATCCTAAACCTTAATGTACGCAATATGTTATTACTGACATTGTGCATTACTAGATTAAAGGTTATAAAAATTAAAATCAGTAAAAGAAGCATTCAAAATGTAAGAATGTTTTGTTATAAACTCATCCAAGAATCAATGTTAAATGAATCAAGACTGGGCCGAAACTTAGTATTGGTCACTCGGGCAGAAGGGATGGGACAAGAGGGAGTCATTGGTTAGAGAGGACCAGGTTTCTGTTCATGGTGGTAGAATAATCCAGGACAGGATAATGGACATGGTTCCACAATATTGTGTTCATCAAAGTCACTGAATGGTACATGTGAAAAGTACTGAATTGATTACAAATGTGTATGTGTATACACACACAGACACACATATTTACCATGATAAAAAAGAATCAGGAATATTATCACAATTAAGAACAAGACTGAAAACTTAATTATATGAATTCTGAAAATGTTCTTGGTTGTCAACATTTCATTGCCGTTCCTCTGCTTAACTGCTCAATGACCTGTAAGAGTTAGCAATAACTTAATAAGAGAATAACACAATCTCTTAATAGTTAGCAATAGCCCAATGAGAGAATAAAGCAAGATTATCCTACCTAGTTACTTTGCAGCTTGATTCAATCAAGTCATTTTCAAAGTCAAGAAGGTTAGAAGGCAGATTATATTCCAAGGGGGATGTCAGTCTTTTCAAACGCAATAAACCAACACAGAATTTTGCTCCCATCTCTTCCAATTCTCGAGTACTAATCTGTAAACTCTATAAACAAAGCATTATTACAATATAACTAAAAAGTTTATAGTCCTTTAACTACATCACATTAAAATTATAAGAGATTTATAACTATATTAATAAAATAGAAAGCTGTTTTGTATAAGACTGAACTTTGGCAAGAATAATTTCTTAACAAGGTAAAATTATTCAAAGAAGGAGCCCTGGTGGTATAGTGGTTACAGGATGAGCTGTGATCCACAAAGTTGGCAGTTTGAAATCACCAGTTTCAAACTGCATGAGAAGGACTGGGCTTTCTACTCCCATAAATAGTTACGGTTTTGGAAACCCACTGGGGTTGCTAGGAGTCAGCATGGACTCATGACAATGAGAGAAGTCACAAAAGAAATGACGTGCACTAAAAGGGATTTTTTTAAATGTCTACTCTCATTAAGTGTAATACCAGCTTTGGTCACTAACACTCTAGGAGGGAAGGAAAAAAAAGATGAACATTTTATGATTATGTTCCTCCTGGGGTTCATGGGCAAAACCATTTCAATCAGAGTCTGTTAGTAGGACAATATACTGCAGTCTACCACTTGGAATGATAAAAATAAGGCTCCAGAATATATACTTGGATATTACCTTATATATTTTTACTGCATGATAAAAGAGTAAGTGAAAAATAAGGCAACAAAGCTAATTTTGAATATTCACATTTCAAAAAAATAACTAAACAAATACGTAACTGAAATAAATAGCAGTAAATTAAGTTCCATGTCAATTGAGACTACAGCAAAAAGAATTTATTACAACCCCCTTATTCCTTTTTAAAGCAATAAACAGTAGGTTTTTGTTGTTATGTGCTGCTAGATTGATTTTCAACTTATAGAAACTTCTTGAGCTGTACTCCTTATAGGAACAGATGCTCAGGATTTTACTCCAGCAGAGTGTCCGGTTGGGTAGTTTGTAGAACGATGAACTTTTCAGTTAGGAGCCAAGAGCTTAGCCATTGTACAACCAGGGTAGCTTAAAAAACAATCTAAGTTAGTTTATGAAAAATTAAATGTTATCAAATACAACCATTAAAAAGGCTGTAAATCAAAATACAAGGGTAAGGGTCAAAAAGTATTGCCACTGACTTCCAGTACATATGTTCACAATTTATTCCAAACCAAACATGGATGGCTGCAAACAAGTAATCTCAGTAAAACACTTGTCTTAGTCTCATTAAGGTGCCTTCAAAAAATGGTGCAGTCGAAGCAGTATCTTCCAATGGGATCTGTTGGGCTAGTTAACTTCAAGGCAGAGAAGTCAGCTCAGGTTAAGGCAAGTGCGCTGAAATTCTGAAAGGGTAACCTTGATGTGTTTTCTAGAAGAATAGAGGGTGATTGTGGGGAGTTACTATGAAGAAATTTTAGGAAAATGTAAAGCTACATTGGTGAGGGGAAAAAATCCATAAATGTTACCCCAAGAAATTGGTTTCCATTATGAAAATGCACCTGCTTGTTTTTCACGGGCAGCAAGAGCTGTCCTACAGAAATTTAATTGGGAAACCTTACCAAACCCACACTACAGTCTGATCTTTCCCTTTCAGACTTCTTTTGTTTTCAAAACTCAAAAGATATTGACAAGGAACACAATGTTTGTCCCTTGGTGCCTAAACTGCTTTCTCGATGTGGTATACACTGAACAGTACAGAACTCTGCAGGGAAGGGTCAGAGTGATGGAAACAACGGCCCTCAGGAGTGTACACACCTAGATGGAGGATAGAGCAAGAAACTAGAGCTTCACGTTTTGCTGGAGGGTTTTTTTTTTTTTGTTTGCTTAATAAAGGTTTCTATGGTTTTGTAGCAATACTTTTGACTTACCTTAATAGTGCTTGTCAATTAATTTTCAGGAACAAATGGATCTCTATAGTAAGTAAAACCCTACTAACAAAGGTTGCGGAAAGAAAGCACACACAGCGAAGGAGTGCTACACCAGCTTTCCAATGATTAGACCAAAGACGCTCCTTGGGCACACAGAATACGAGCACTACCACATGAAACATAGATACTGCTATGCTTACCCTCCAAAAAGACCACTGGCCTTTGTCCACATGAAACATAGATACTGCTATGCTTACCCTCCAAAAAGACCACTGGCCTTTGTACACATGAAACATAGATACTGCTATGCCTACCCTCCAAAAAGACCACTGGCCTTTGTAATAACAATTTCTGTGTTTAAATGAAGACTTTGCAATGTCCCAAATATTCCAGGGGGTATTTTGCTTCTTTATTTAAAATGTTTAATAAGTGTTGCATGTTTCTGAACGAGGTTAGGAAATAAAAATAAGCCCTACCTACAGCCTAAAGTTCAGTAACGCTCTTGAAAATTAAAGAGAAGGGATTCTTAAAATATTATTAGGCTTATACAATCCAGTAGCATTAACTAGTTTTAAAAGTGTTTATTAAATCAATGTATGCTCAACTAAACCACATGGAAGAAATGAAAATTGGAGATCCATTTCGTTTTTTAAAGTTCATAGGTTTAAACAAATATAATTTACCTATTTTAATTTTTTTGGTCCTTTCATGACCACGCAAGTTATCAAAACACACATAGAATATTTTAAAAATACAATAAAAGTCTATCAGTGGAATCTACATACAATAAGAAAGCACTACAGATGATTTCAAGGTGCATTCATATCCCAACCTACCTGTCTACCTTGTTCATACACAAATACTGGCATGCTCTTTTGTCGTTCCCCAACCATACCCTCCCTGGTTTCATAAGGTATTTTCTTTTCATAACACTCTGATTTTGTATTGTTGTCACAAATTTGCAAAAGTGCTTATAAAAATTGTTCGGGGTGAGGTTGGCAAAAAAACACAGATCGTTCACATGTGATTTGTAAAATAACAAAAAATTAGGTACTTCCTGGCCCACTGACCAGAGGCTAATTTTTACAATGATGCTTTTGATCACCTTTTCCTAACCGCATACATTTCCTCTTTAGGAAATCATTTAATTCCAAAGAATGTGCTTCCAAAAATCATGTAGCACAAAGGTTTTTTCCCTAGGAGACACAAATTCTTACATAAAAGTGAGTCTCAACGTTTCTTTCTACCCACACATTTGTGGAATGTGAGGCCTTTGACAAAAGCTGTCCCCGAAGGTCATAAGGGCTGTGATTGGGAGGTAAGGGTGCTGCTGAGGCTGCATTTTCTCTGTCACCACTATCCTGCCCTTGGTAGACTAGAAGTCACTGTTCCACAGTAGTTGAAGAAGGCTCAAAAAGATAGCACATTTTCAACAATTATTAAACTTTCATCAATTTCAAATTTAAAAGCCAATCACTCAAAAAGTAAAATGTTCTAGTTAAACAGGGCCCTGAAAGTTTGAACATCACTTGCAAAAGCTATACAAATTTCTTCCAGTGTATTACAGTTTGGAAAAGTTGTTAGGCTCTCAACTAATAATTTTAAGCATTAATTATCAAATGTTTACATTTCTACCTACAAACCCATTAGGACATTTTTAACCCTTTCTAAATACAAAATTAACTATTTTTTAGTAATAATAAATCATTATTAGATTCAGTATCCTGTTCCCCTATAGCAAACATGCAAGCAAAACAAAACAAGTGTAATAATTAATATATAATCTAAAAATCTTTTAAGTAGCATAGCCAGAGAAATAAATATATCGTCAGGTTTACTAAAGTCTATTAAAGTCAAACTCATTGCCCGTGAGCTCCTTCAATGTTTAAAAATAAATACTCAAAATCAGTTTATAGGTTCAGAAGTAAAGTTTAAACTCTAGTTGTTCTACTGAAAGTCAATGATCAAGAAGAGTAGTTTTAGTGAACAACAACAAAAAAATGTAGTGATGGTATGTATTTTAAAAGCACACATAAAGAATACCTAAATGTATCAAACAAGCTGCTTTAAAAATAAATTTGTTTTTAAATGCACATATACTGGCATCTAGTATATAAAATGTTTAAAAATTCATTAATAATGCTCTATTTGCACATCTAATTATATACTCTATAGTAATTAAACATGTATAACAACATGCTTTCTAAAAATTATGCTCAAATGACCAAATATGCTCAAATGACCAAGAAGTCTCTAAGGACCTTAAGTAAGTTAATTTCACAAAGAAAACTGTTGGTTCTTCCTAAATGCTTCCTCCCCCCCGCCCCCGCCCCCCCCCACTACCATGATCCGAAGTCTACCTTGCAAGTCTGGATAGAGTAGAGGTTGTACACTGGTGCAGATAGGAGCTGGAGGCACAGGGAATCCAGGGTGGATGATACCTTCAGGACCAGGGGTGTAAGGGGCGATACTGGGAGGGTACAGGGTGAGTGGGTTGGAAAGAGGGAACCGATTACAAGGATCTACATGTGACCTCCTCCCTGGGGGACGGACAACAGAAAAGGAGGTGAAGGGAGATGCCGGATAGGGCAAGATATGACAAAATAATAATTTATAAATGATCAAGGGCTCATGAGGGAGGCGGGGAGCGTGGAGGGGTGGGGGGGAAGGACCTGATGCAAAGGCCTAACGCGGAGAACAGATGCTTTGAAAATGATTAGGGCAACGAATGTACAGATGTGCTTTATACAATTGATGTATGTATATGTATGGATTGTGATAAGAGTTGTATGAGTCCCTAATAAAATGTTTAAAAAAAAAGATGGCCTATGACTCAACTCTGTAACTGCAAATTATATATAACTCAACATTATAAATCTATCATTTATCACATACCTGAAACTATTATAATGCATACGGAAGGAAAATCAGGAGATGCTTTACCTTATATTTTCCCTGATCGCAGCCGCACAAAGTACTTTCCATGGTATAGCTTCTCTGCACGCCTATTTCCCTCCAGACTACAACTCGTGCTGTTGATTCTTTCGATTTCTCAACTACAAAACTACAGCTGCTCATACAAAATGCCGGGGCAATATGGCTCAATATTTTAGGCAAAGTCTGTGAAAAACAAACAAGAATAATACAATCAGTCAATAGGTGTTGGCTTGGTTTTTTGTTGGTGGTGTTGCTTTTGTTTTCTTCATTTTTAGAATAAAAACATGACGAGAGCAAGGCCATGTAGATGTTCCTGCTACAATCTCAGCTATTCATAACATTAAATGAGTCTCTTACTGAACAGAATTTTCTGCTGGAAATAGTTGGAACTGGTCCAAATCAAAGGGCTCAAACATAAGAACAGCGGTGAGGATGGCACAGGGCCCAGTAGGGTTTTCTTCTGCTAAACACAGGTTCGCGATGGATCAGAACTGACTTAATGGCACCTAACAACGACTCCCCAAAAATAGTTTGAAAATCAAGCTGCAGCTAGACTTTCAAGAGATTAACAGATCCAGTGGTATGGTTACACAATTAGAGGCAAAATAATAATCTATAAATTATCAAGGGCTCATGAGGGAGGGGGGAACGGGGATGGAGGGGGGAAAAAGAGGACCTGATGCAAAGGGCTTAAGTGGAAGCAAATGCTTTGAAAATGATTAGGGCAAAGGATGTACAGATGTGCTTTATGCAATTGATGTATGCATATGTATGGGTTGTGATAAGAGTTGTATGAGCCCCTAATAAAATGTTTTTTTAAAAAAAGAGGCATCTAGTATAGATAATACTATCTTGATATGGGAACAACATAAACATGTGAAACAGTCAAAAATATCAGTCAAGTGTTAACTACTCAAATTCTGCTAGTCTATATTGTGTTTCTGTGTGTGTGCGTACATATGCATGTGTGTGTGCACTATTAAGTCGGTTGTTGACTCACATTGGTAGCAAAAAGTTAAGGAAGAAATGTCTACTGCAGTGAGCTAGATACGACTTAGCAGACTATAAGCTTTGATCCAATCCACCCATACCCACACCCACCCCCCAGAGGGGAAGAGGAGGAAGAGTCATGGAACACCTATCAACATCCTGAAAATATACTTTGGAAAGAACTTCATCGCTATCTTTGACCTACAGCATTGTTTTGTTTCCCTTCACATCAAAATTCAGGGCATTAACATGATAGATAATAAGATAAAGGTATTCATGAAGAAATTCGAGAACAAGGACGTGTTAATTTCATGTTTTACAATGGGAAGAATATGCCCTGTATTTCACTTCCCATATCCATCCACTCAACATTCAATGTTTATTGAGCATGCAGTGGCAAAATGGCTAAGTGCTTGGTTGGAGGTTTATGTCCACAGCGAGGGGAGACCTGGCTCTCTACTTCTGCAAGGTCCCTTCCATTGAAAACCTGATGGAGCGCAGTTCTACTCGGACATGCATGTTGGCGCCGGAAGTAGGAATTAAATCTACAGACTGGTTTTGTGACGAATCCGATCACCAGCTGCACTGTAGTAGTGTTCCCAAAAAGTGAGCAAGCATACTTGCTAGTCATGTGGAGTTGATTATCTAGTATTTTAAAAAGGTATTCATTAAATAACAACACAGAAAGCTAGAATACAAATGTTAAAAATCCTGGCAAAAATATAGTATGGCTTTATCCCAGGGAGCTATGTTAATATCCCCTGAAGAGTGGGAATGAGGGAAACATGATCAAAAGCAGAATGACAAAGTAAAGGCCTGGTGGCAGCACGGTCCACACCGGGCAGCACGCTAACACGCTCCTGTCTGCTTTCTTACATTCTTTGAGTCTGAAACCAGTACTCTGTCATGAGGTCTGCTCCTTTGTTTTCTTCAATGACTGTGGGAAGACCTAGGAGAGTAAACTCACGAAGGTCAGTAGCTAAACAGTGGGCATTTTACACATATTCCTGGGCTCGGCTTTGACTTTCATTCTAGGCTTTGTTTCTCTTAAATGTACTGTCCCTTTCCCACAGTATTCCTGTTTTGGTGATGCGCATCTTCCCAAGTACCCCAGAGAAAGATGATGTGGGAGGGGAATTTCTTGAGACTTTCCATGTCTAAGAACATCCTTTTTCTACGTTCACAATTAATAGACAGGATGGGTACAAAATTATAGGTTGGAAAGTTCATCATTTGTCCAATAAGCTTTTTAAATTTTTCAGTGATGTTGTTGAAATATCTGATGCCCCTTTCATGGATAATCCTTTGTAGAAGAATATGAAAACTGAGAGAAACTTCTCCTGAGTGAAGTCAACAGTTTTCTTTTTTTAATTTTTTAAAAACATTTTAATAGTTTTCTTATGTACCATCAACAATCAATTTGGGAGAGAAGGCAGGCAAATGGGGGGGAAAAATTCCATCCACAATTATAATAAAATCTATAGTCATTCAGAATAAATCTAACAAAATACCAGCTCCAAAGTTTTTTTTCTTAACTTTATGAAAAATATAAAAACCAAAATGGATATAGATACGCAATGTTCTAGAAAGCAATACCAAATATAATAATGTTTTCAGATTTACTTGAACCCAATTTCAGAAAAGTTTATCCACAGACTAATTCTAAAATCCACAAGAAAGAATAATGGAAACAAGTCAAGGTAATTGTTTAAAGAAAAATTTACCTTAACAGATATCAATACCTGTAAGTACACAATAATTAAATAATGTGGTAGGCAAAGAGAAAGGAAAAACAGTAACTATAAAACCTGAGAGCCCCAAAACAAAGCTGAACACATAGAAACATGACAAATAGACAACTTTATAAAATTGGCAGAAATCTTACTCATTATTTGTATTTTACTCTTTATATTATTATTTTATCCATATCACCTTATCTCGAATTTGGTTTTTATTGTTTCTGTTGGGTTTCTGTGGGTTCCTGTGGGTTTGTGACCCACAAGCGGAGTAGATGCATAGTGATAATAACTGAAACAAGGGTTGATGGGGATGTGGGGTGGGGAGTGGGTGATAGGGAGGGAAAGGGAGTTTCTGGAGTGGGGAGAGAGCTCTAGAACTGACTATGATTGCACAACTCATTTTAAAGGCAATTTAACCATGCGGGATGGGAGGGATGTTCTAAAATTGATATGGTAATGATTGTAGAATTCTCCTTGATGTGATTGAATGACTGAACTATTGAAATGTATGCTATGTGAAGTATGGACCAATAAAACTGTTAAAAAATAAAATATCTGGATGGAAAACAAAAAAATAAAATTGGCAGAAGATGGACACACTAACAAATGGCACTTGATTACCCACAGAAAACAGAATTAGTTGGCTAAATCTCACACAAAAATAATTCTAAACAGATAAAAATTTTAATGGTAGAAGTCAACATCTCTAGAAGACACTTTTTTTTGTTTTTGTTTTTTTTTTTTAGAAGACACTTTTAAACGAGCATCTGAAGGACAATGATAAAATGGTAACATTTATTGAATCTGGGTAGTTTGCATATGCTCAATTAGTCCCTGTCATCCTACACATTTTTAAACTTCAGAACCTGATGGACTATTTGTAGTTACCCGGTATCCCGTGTCTTCCACGACATCACACGAAGTCGCATTGTCACTGGTGTGCCACACTGTCTCTTTGATGCTGCAGCCATACATAAATACATTTTTCTTTCGAGAGTGGCCATGATAATCACAATAAACCTTGAAGAGATAATGACAATCTTAAAAATTAAAGACATCAATTTACACATTACCATGATAAGCTCATTAGCAAACAGCCCACAAGCAGGTCTGTTCCAGAGCCCATTTTTAAAACACAATTATCTCTTAAGAAGTACAATAAATTAAAGAGTTCTGGAATGGATCTATGATTAATTCTAGAATAGCTACATCCTTTGAAAGTCCTGCATGCACCAAGGCAGGAGTTTATCTCTCTTTCTTTTGTAGCTATCATTCAACATTTAGAAAATAACATAGTTAGGGCTCAAAGTACAACTGTAGCCATCACTGCCCCCCAGATATTGTCAAAACATTTACCTTATTTCAAGAACACAAAAACATTTCTATGAGAAACACAAAAAGGCATGACTGAAACTAATTTTTCAAAGCACTTTAAAAATGAAAAACAAAGGGCAGACGTATCAATTTCATCTCTCTACAACCTTTTACAAACTTCCCAAAGGAAAGTTAGCTAATTTGAACATAAAGAGAACATTCTAAATACAAATCTGCTGAAACATAAGAAGCAGATAAAGTGTCTAGGATAGATTCACACCATGCCTAATACTACATTGCCCATGAGTTGCTTGGAAATTTAACAGCCTGAAGGCAGGCTGAAAGCTCAGGCTTATACTCCTAAACATTTGAGAATTTAAGATGTCGTGAGATAGTGTTGGTGTCAGTGCTGTTCAACCTGTGAAATTAGAAACCTAAATTTCACAGCCAAATGTTACCAGGAGATTAGCCAAAACCAAACCCATTGCCACCAAGTCAATTCCCCTTCGTAATGACACTGATAAAGGGGAACTGTCTCTGTGGGTTTCTAGGACTGTACATCTTTACAAGAGTAGAAAATATGGGTTTATGAGTTATTACATATTAAAACTGATGAAATAATAATATTGTATACAAGGGGGTACCCCCCAAGACCCCGGAATTGCACTGGACAAGCAAAGTGTTCTTAGTTTGCATTTTTCCCACTAGCGGAGCATCGAGCAACTCATGCTGAGCTAGTGTACCCAGTGGTGTCACCTCGGAAGGCTCACTCTGGTCACAGTAAATTCTTTCGTAAAGGCAGTTTCACTCGAAACCCTGTTTTTTGTGGTGGCCAAATTAAGAGAGCAGCCTGTGGCTGTGAAATTTTGTTTCCTGCTCTGAAAAAAATGCTGCAGAAACTGTTGTGATATTTACTATAGCTTCTAAGGACTGTACTATGGAAAGAACTTAAAAGTGTACAAGTGTTTTTTCTCATTTCAAAAAAGGTAAAAGGTCCCTCATTCTGGATGTCTGTCAACTTCCCAAAGGGACGAAAATGTTGACTTGTGGTGAATTTAGAGTTCGTTTCACCAATCAGACTGTTAATCCAGCTGAAGATTGTGTAACAGTGTGGGACAAAAAAAGGCTAGTTTGTGGCAGACAAGGGACTGGTTTTGCCAACATGACAATGCACCTGCTCACACGGCCATCTCAGTGTGGTAGTTTTTGATGAAGTAATAATATAGCTCTCTTGCCCCAGGACCTTATTCACCTGACCTCGTTCCGTGAAACTTATTTTTGTTTCCGTAACTGCAGAGGGACACAACAGGACAGCTACTTGACTACTTAAAAGAGGTCAAGAGAAACACGAGGGAGGAGCTGTCAGCCATCCAGACAGCTGAGAATGAAAACTGTTTCTAAAAATGGAATTGCAGATTTCACAAATGTATTGTCATGGAGAGTACTTTGAAGGCTATAAGGTTGCCTTGTAAAAATTCTAAATACAATAAGAGTTGTATGAGTCCCTAATAAAATGTAAAAAAAGAAAAGAGGAGAAAAAAATGATTAGGGCAAAGACTGTACAGATGTGCTTTAAACAATTGATGTATGTATATGTATGAACTGTGATAAGAGTTGTATGAGCCCCAATAAATTGTTAAAAAAAATCTAAATACATAGCTTTGGGGGAAAAAACGGGAATTTTTTGGAGGGTAACCTCCTTGTATAGGATTCTAAAGTGGGTGCTAATATGACACTCTAATTAAAACACAACCATTGGAAACAATTATTTGTAACTATTAGCTTTTATAACCAGAAACAAATACAAAGACGTTAATCAACAAAAACATTTATTTGAGCATGCAGAGTAAAAACATGTATGCCACTCACCAAGGGTAAACGCTTCACTGCAGCCAGGTACTGAAGCAGCCCCTTTGCATGGTAAATAGTTGGATGTAAATCTGGATTTGGACTTTGCCACTGTCTGTTCAAATCTTCTCCACTTAAAGAACAACGGTGGCTGCATATATAGAAAGATACAATGATAGAAACACACTGGTACCAATAAATCATTATGGAAGCTCCTGGTTTGATTTTATGATTCTATTCCATACTTTCAAAAAGGAATGGGTGGCGGGTGTGACTGAATGTATAATTTAGTGAGCATCTTGCTCTGGGCAAAACTTAATGTTATATACCTTCCACTATGGTAAGTATTCAGATGAACAGGTGGAATTTTCCAAACTATAGGAAAATTATCTCTCAATACAAGGGCTTTGTTACATTATAAGATATATTAATGGCTTTATTTTCCATTTGATTACACAATAATTGTGTGTCATGCAGTGGCACCTGTGAGATCCATACTGTCCTGGTCTTTAATGTTTTCTGCCTCTCATTTTTCTACTGTTCTGTATTAGTGGGAAATACTTACCGTATATACAAGTGTATAAGCCGAGTTCTTCAGCACATTTTTTATGCGGCTTTTGTGGAAAAATTAGGTGCCTAGGCTGATATTCGGGTCGGCTTATACTCGAGTTTATACGGAGTATTTGAGTTTTTCATCTCTAACCGGTTTTCATCATTGACAGTTTTTCATCTCTAACTTTACACAGGTGGTAGCTTTTGTAGGTTTTACTGTGTTAACAATGTATATCTTGATTGTTCAGCTATTACATCAAAATGGCCTATGAAAATCAGAACATAATAACATATAACATAAGTATAAACAGAATTCTAACTGGCAAAAACGTATTTTTAATTAAAATCAGATATTAAGAACTTGTTTAACCGCCATATTATTAAACTAAAAATAAATTATTCCACTTGTTAAAAATTTAATTATTTCCTAAAATGTAACAAATATTTATGCTAATTCTATATCTTTGGGCATGTTCATGGCAACTAGGCTAAAACTGAGCTTTCAGAAGCTTTCTGAAGACGTTATCCAATTGCTAGAAACAAATGAATTGTACAAACTATACATCCCTCTACTTCAAAAATATCCCAGAAAGAACCCAGATGATATCATGGTTAAATGCTTGCCTATTAGCTAAAAGGTTGGCAGTTCAAACCTATCCAGTCATTCTCTAAGAGAAAGATCTAGTGATCTTCTTTGGTAAAGATTATTTGGTAAATACTAGTATTAATAGTCTTATATCTTTGAGTTGATCTGATAGGGCACAGTTGAACTATCTCATAGTTTCCAAAACTGTATCTTTTAAAAGAGCATATTTCTACATCTTTGTCCCATAGAACAGCTGGTAGGTTCAAATTGGCCACTTTTTGTTAGCAACCAAATGCTTAACCACTGCACTAGCAGGGTCCCCCTTCTGTAGAGATTAAAGCCAAGAAAACTCTATGGGGCAGTTTCACTTTTTCACATAGGTTGCAATGAGTCCCAATCAATTCAACTGCACCACTATCAACAGTTTGGCTTAAGGAATTTCTTTGTCAGAAACTACATCTCCTAATACCAGCAAGAGATTAACAGACACAGCTAACATTCCACTTTAGTGGAAATCAATCCTGAGAGGCTGTACCTTAATAGAACAATTTAAGATCGTGCGACTAACAAATTTTTCTTTTAAAAGAACTGTGGCAGTATATGTTAAAAACATTTTAATATTCTGACACTGTAGTTTCCTTAAAGCAATGAACAAGGCACATATACATTGCACACAATCATATTTCCATGAATACAGAATTCTCCCAAATATCCTACTACCAGGATACAAAATATTTTTTTTCATTTTGAAACATCTTAGGTGGATCCCCCACCAAATAAATAATCCCTGTCCTAGAAAATCCCAAGAGTTAGTTTTCCCAGCTAACTTGGATAGTAGTATTTCAACAAATTTATATACGATAGCCAAATACTTTATAACATTTCAATGAACTATTTCTTAACTTACTTTCCATTGATGACACCATCTGGATTTAGCATCGGGACAATTTTAAAAATATAGGATTCACGTAAGCTCTGAGCAGTCGGGCTATTACTCATGAGATACTCCAATGTTCCTTTCATAACCCAACTTGCATTAGTTTCTCCAGGATGTACCCGAGCAGATAAGAAAATGTAAGGGCGATTTCCTAAAGTACACATAAAATTTCAAATTAAAATGAACAATCACTGAAGTTTGTATATCTTTCTGGGAAGCTTTAGCAATGGTTCTACTCAATGGTGAATTCTGATGTCAATTCACAACAGACCTCAAAGTGCACCTTCTATACATGAGCATTGCACTAGGTCCCATGGAGGAAACTAACGTGAAAGCAATAAGCTAAAAGAGTTCATAATACACACAGAATACAATAGACAGCATTTGATTATGTCATTCACTTTTCCCCAATTTCCTAAAATGTAAATTTAGTCCTTTCATATAATTTTGGATTCATCAAGAACAAGTAGTTGGAGAATTTTTCATTAACTCATGGGATAATGAAGAAAAATATAATCTTACCCCTATCTTATAGGCACTGTACTAACTAGAGAGTGGAGTGGTGGTGTATTTTTTTCAGAGGTTTACAGAGAAAAATATTTTTTGCTATATGTTTAGACATATATGTCTACAAATAATTGCTTGGCTCACCTCCTCTTATTTTCATACATATAATGTTCTTTCTCTTCCTTAAAAATATTTTTCTTTACAGTTTCATCAAAATGAGAACAGATTTCTTATTTTTGCTACCATAGCTGTACCTTTTCAACAATTTATAAAATACAAATGGCAAGGAAAAACAAGTAGCTATTCAATATAAATACCAAATGTTTGCTTGGTTTTGAAATGTCTTATTTGGAAATAAGTAATATTACTTCTCAATTTTAAAAATTGATGGTACTCTCTGAGCTCTAAAACCAACACTGTACTATAGTTAGAGTCAGATTTCTAAGTATAAGAATATTAGTACAAAACAGAATCTTAGAAATTATCTAACCTTACTCCCTCACTTTTAAAATAAGGAAACTGAAGTCCACAGATGCACATTAATTTGACCAGGTCTAGAAATCAAGTCCTCTGATGCCTACTAGTGCTGGCATCATTTCTATTACAAATATATATTAGAAGAAATCCTGAGAATATGGTATTGAGAGGGAAGAAGGCAGACTTACTGAATTGATAGATATGTTCAAAATAGTTTGACTCTGGCATTGCTGTTATAGTCACCAAGGGACAGCTGTTTCCAGACAGGGTTTCACACAAAACATCTTTTCGAAAATAGATTTGCTGAGGATTGTGTGCTGACTCCAGTTTTTGAAGATGCATCTTGATAAAAATTGAAAAGCGAAGTACATAATCATTTAAAGAATCCCTGATCTGAGATTCAGAAATAATGCATGCAGATCTCCACATAGCTAAAAATGAGTAAGATTCATTATTCCTTATCTTAAAACCTCCAGGATCAGATGTACTTCAAATGCCAGTGCCTGAGAAATCTGAGAAAAGTACTGAGGTGCACATGCCATTAACTGTGCGACACCATCGCCAGGGGCAGGGGCAGAACCCTGGTATCACTGCTGCTGCTGCAGCAAGCATCTGAAGGGATGCTTTGGCAAAGCCTAAGGCAACCAATATTCTGAAATAAGCTTATTTAGGCGCTGCTGCAAAATGAGCTATTAAAAAGCCTTTGGCTTTCAAAGACTTTGGGGTCTGTGAATAAGTGACTGCAGACCTGCAACAGCTATCTAAAATTGAAAAAATTATGTAACATAAAATTTTAATAAAATCTTTCCTGATTTCAAGATTTAATACAGGTTCACTATACAATATCTAGAAAACAGAAAATAAAAAAATTAGACGTTTACATATCATCTAGGTTACAATCAACAGATATAATGTAGTTTTAACAAAACTGAGATTGTACTTTGGTGTTTTTAATATTCTGCCTTTAATACTTAATATATACACAAACATATGCACACATATTCATAATTATGAATGACACATAAGAACATGATATTAATATGGTACAAATATGATACAAAATTGAATTATGGCTATTTTAAAACACCAAGTGCCTTTTCAAAGAAAAAACAACTTTTGGTGCTTTTCTTTTCAAGTTGGACCAAAAATAAATTATCCAATCTCTGATTTTATGATATTTAGGTGGTTTCCAAATATTTATCTGTTTGATTTTAATAATCACTAGTTACTGTGAGGTCACCATTAGCCAGAAACTGTAGAACATGGCAAAGATTAGACAAAAGGGAAGCCTGCCTAACTCTGGGAACTAAGAAAAGTCCTTCAGGAAAAAATGAGGTTTGAACTGTGATTCAAAGGACAAGAGGAGAGAGACAAGTGTGAGACACATAGACAAAGTATGCAGGAAGAAAATACAGGAAGAAAATACAGGCAGAAAATACAGGAAGAAAATACAGGAAGAAAATACAGGAAGAAAATACAGAAGAAAATACAGAAGGCATGACAGAGAACTGGAAAAGAGTTCACTATAGCAAAGCAAAAAGGAACACCAAAGAGAAACAGAAACCCTGCAGCAGAAAGGAGGACTGGTAGACAATCTTCACCAATGCATGCTTCTGATGATTAAGAAAATTAAATGATAACATAGATAACATTTCTTCTTACATAGGTCTGTGTTTTACTATGAATTAAAATATTATGCTTTGGAGGATTAATTTAGGATGAGATTATTTTAAATTCCATTAAAGATAAGTATTAAATTATGCAATTCAAACTGTATGTAGATGACAGTAGTAAATGGACACTGATAAACTATCAAGAAATGTCTAAATGAATCATGAAGTTTTATATTTAATGCAAAGGGTTAGAGAATTGACCTCACTGGCTACAGCAGAGGAATTGGACTAAAGAAAAGGCAATTGGGTAAATGTGAATCCTTGGACCCCAGTTTGAAAGAAGCTAGTAGAAGCTGGGAAACAAGGGCTGCTGAATAAGGTAGTGCTGGTAGGGCTAAAAAGAAGTAAGAGAAATCAAATATACTTAGAAAGTAAGCACAGCAAAGAACAATTACAGCTTCCAATCAAAAAAGGTGCTATGATCCCTTCCCCGGTAAAGTGCCTACATTCTCATGGTTTTGACAATCGGAACAGTGAAGATACTCTATGTTAACAATAAATCTATCATGATTGATGACTTAATTATTTGAATTAGCCAATAGTTAGTGTTTTTAACAAAGCAAATATTTTATTCATTGCAAAAATTCCAGAGATCAAGTTTTAAACTTCATACTCTACATAAACCTAGTTCTACAATTCTATAACACAACCATTAGAAGAGAATTTCCACTAGAAAAATTTTAAGTGCACCCACAATTTCTCTGATTTTCTGTTAACATTCATAACATTTGGTTAAATAACTGAGAATCACAGTTAAAAATAAGTAAATAATAGACTCTTAGCTGAAAATGTCTACAAAAAGGGATGAAAAGTAAAATTCATGTCAGATTTCTTTAGACTTACTTACTATTAAATAAAGGATCACCTTTCCATTTAATTCCATTCAATGTTTCCAAAAAATATGTAGTACTTTATAAAAACTTCACTATGAAGCTTTTTCTTATTAACATATTTAATTGAAATTAATATTTCTTTAATTATCTGACATAATCAGAAGACAAACTTGTCATCATTCACGTACACGTGTTCTCACCTACCTGCAAAGTGGAATACGTGTATGGATAGTGATAAGCAAAGTAGCAAACATCATCTTTATGTGGAAAACTGACAGTGAATGTAATTGTATAGTAAGATTTTCCTTTTTGTCCTCCAGCAGCAACTGAACTTCGTGAGAAGTGGTTTCTACAACAGAAGAATGTAAGGTATTTAGTTCATCCACACAAAATTCGGATTTTTCTTGCTATTTTTATTTAAAAAGGCCTTCAGGGAAAAAGAATAGCCATGGTCCATAAAAACTTTAACACTAAGAACCTCTGAAACATAGATTTGGTATTAATAAAGCAATTAAGTGATATCAGTCAACAACATTATTGTTCACTTCTGAGTTTACTAGTTAAATGAAGTAAATAATCTATGTGTCAATTTTTAGAATCCCACTTTGAATATTCAACAAATTACTGGATCTAGACAACGGTAATTAGCAATTATAACCACTGAGTGAAAGTCTGTGGGGCATCTTTATAACAGATGGGTCTCATGAAAATAGCTAAATACATTAATCAATATTATGAAAAAAGTATTAACATATGAATCCCACATTGTGATATGATAGTTCTGAATTTCATAGCACCAAAAAGAAAACATTCCTGCCAAATATCAAATCTGAAGTTGATCAAACTTCTAGATCTAATTACAAGTTTATAGAAAATAAGAGAGAGAGAAAAACAGTTAACAGCACAGGGGCTCAACCAGCAAACCCAAAGTGTGAAAAATCTTCACAATCGACCAAACTTCTTAAACAAATAATGGAGAAGACACAAAAAGAAAATGGAAACCTGTACATGAAAACAAACTAAGGAGGAATAACAAGCAAAATAAAATGTAACGTCCAGACTGGTTACCTTCTACAGGGGAAGACTCAACAATAAAAAGCATCTATGAGACAACAGATGAGGTTTGAAAACTGCCTAGATATCTCATCATATTAAGGAATTATCTTATTTGCTAAAATGATAGTGTGGCTAAATTTCCTTAAAAAGAAACATAATTATGTATGGGTAAAATAGACCCATCTAAAAATTTAGAATGAAAGTGGGGTTGAACTTATAACTTTAACTACCAGAAAGTAAAACTAATTGTAGAAGTGGTGATAAATACAAGGTGTCTCATTATCTTACTGTTTTTGTAAATGTGTGGATTTTTCTTAAGATAAAGTGCTAAGAACTGAGGAAAGTGCAAAATAATTTCAAGAATTTGTCTCAGTGAACCCTCAGCCCTCAAGAGTTTAATATCTAATCAAATAGAATGACTCTTTTCAAGTGATAAAGCAGCAAAACATATTTTATCTCATATGTTAGTAGAGGGTAATTTTTCCCCTGTTGCAGATGAGAAAAACAAGCCTCAGAGGCAATAACTAACATGAAAAATGATGAAACAAGGACAATTGTAGATTACCTGGGCAGGAGGTTTCAGAAAAGTAACCATAATATAAAGCAAAGCTATTACCCCGAAAGTCATAAACATTTACGGAACTGAACTGAACGCTGATTCCAGATGTGGAAGCATCGAAGAGAAAAATTAAACTTAAGCAAACAGAAAGCTTGGCTCTCTCTCCTTCCATAGAGTAGAGCAACCACCTGTCACAGTAAACCATTTATTTTACATAGGAAAAAGGAAAGGCATTTGCTAACTAAAGATTTTTATTTTATCGGAACACTGGGAAATATAGTCAAAATATTTTTAAATTTTAAAAGATCACATGTAGTAGTGCAAATACTTCTGCCAAATCCTAGCCAAGCATCACTCCAATATCATGAGATTAAGACTTGGAAACTGAGAAATAAAGTGTTCTTACAATGAATATGAAAGGGGGTAGAAAAAATGGGAGTTTATCAGACATTACACCAAGTACAATAGCACCAAAGCCAGGGAGGCATTTTCTTCCGCGATGCCAGTCCCACAGTCATACCCTTAGCAACTTTCAAATACTCGGCTGGAGCATCACTCAGGGTTGACCTTGCCACCCAAGTCAGTCCAATGTTAGGAGAAACAAGTTTAAAAACTTGAAAAATGGGGTACTCAGAAGAAATATTAATAAACCTTCTCACAAAAACAATAAAGAGGAAAATTATAAAGATTTGGTCAACACAAAATCAACAGCAACAAAAGAAAATTCATGAGCAAAAAGAACTCAGCAAAGAAAAGAAACAAAGAAACAGCGAAAACAACACACATACACACACAGCAGTATATTCATATTGTTGTTAACTTACTGTTTGGTGCCATCAAGTTAGTTCTAACTCATAATGACCCTACCTGCCACAGAATGAAGCACTGCCCAGTCCTGACCCATCCTCGAAATTGTTGTTATGTTGGAACCCACTGTTACAGCCAATGCATCATCTCGTTGAGAGCATTCCCCCTTCTCAATGACCCTCTACCAAGTATGATTACCTTTTCCAAAGATGGTCTCTGAAAATTCATGCCTACCAATAATTTCATTGAATGCAAATAGATTAAATGAACTACATGATCCAACAGCATGTTACCTACAAGAAGCTCACTTTGACAATAAAATTAAAGTAAGCTAAAAGACAAAACAAACAAGCAAATGGCAACTAAAATTAGCCTAAGTGGCTATTTTAATTTCTAATAAAATACACTCTAGAGCAAAATCACAAATAAAGAAAAAGAAAGGGCATTATATTATAATTAAAGTGTAGATCCAATAAGGAATGACCATAATCTATATGAACACAATGGAAGAGCACTAAAATACATAAAACAAACCAACAGAATTTAAAAGATACAGGTAATTCCACAAGAGAAGGAGATGTTAGACTTTAACAAATCACATTCAATGAAGAACAGAATAACTGGAAAAACTCCACAAAGATACAGAAGATCTAAATAACACAAACAGCCCACGTGCTCTTCCAATGAGCCTTCTGGATCCAGATTATAGCTATGCCATCAGAGGAGCAGGAGCAGAGCCAGAAGACAGCATGATGGGCTTCCCAACTCACAGAGCAAGTTAATCTGAGTGCTTTTGTGCGGGATGCTGGCTTGTGAAGTGAGGTTCCTCTGGACACTTAGCTGGCAAAATGGATTTGCTGACTCAGACAAGTGTAGCTAAGTGTCTTTGGGCTGATGCTTACTGGTGTGGGATGCCTCCAGGAGCTGGGTTTGCTGACCCTTGGCGCTTGAACTGGATGCCATCCAGTTGAGACTTAGAGCAGAGTGGTATGTGACTTTGGGTATTTACTTGTCGACCTGAAACTTTGTATCATGGCCTGGTAAACAACCATCCGAGCATTTCTCACTGGCATTACAACTTGTGAACTTCCTTCATAAACCCACTAATCATGAATTTTGTCTGTGAGTTCTGCATAGCCATTACAAAGGATCTTAGAGATCAGAGTGGTAAAGAAGACACCAATTAAGTCAACACAATTATGTATGCCTCAAATATTTATGTTTGTTATCTACCATTAAAATTTAGAAGATTTACTATTTTTTCACTTAAAATTAGGATATAAACACTCCCTTATATTATTGAAAAAATAAGAAAAAAGAAAGTAGTATAATGTAAAAGATGGTGTTTTTCGAGAGGATGGGTGGAATAAGTTGGAAGCTTCTAGGCTATATGTCTTTTCTTTTAAGGTAAAGGGTTAGTGTGACAAATATAGGCTAACCATCAACAACTATAATTACAACATTTTTTAAAGTTCAGCACAGAATGGCTGACAGGTATAACTTAATTCTTGTTTCTTGTGTATTTTTCCACAGGACAGGGCAACTGTGTCACCTGTTGTACACAGGGCTATTATGAATCCAAACTGACTAAAAAGCACCTAGCAACAACAAACATAAGTAAAAGAAGCAGTGTATTTTTTTTTATTATCCACCGATTAAGAGAAATATGAAATTTATTCAGATTCAGAAAGATTACAAGTTACCTTATATTTCTATTCCTAATTTATTTACTTCTCACTTTGCTGATAAAATTAAGGGGGAACTTTACTGAGATAAATTCAAAGGAAAATTTTATTCTCCTGGAAGTAGCAATGCTTATGACCATGGTTTTTCAAAAGCCCTTGTCATAAATTATTAAAACAATTTAATTTTAGCTATCTCAGTTGCCTTACAATGATGGCCTTATTAAAAGGGACTTTTATGCTAGTTAAATATACCTTCAAAAATCAAAGTGTATTGTATAAAAATGTAGGGACTAAGATTAATAATAGAGCAGAAACAACGATACCAAGCAAATGCTATCTGGAAACGTACTGCATACAGAAATAAGAGGAAAAAAATGTGAGGCAAGGTATAAAATAATCCCAATTTAATTAGAAGTGGAGTTGAAAATGTTCATTAACATTTGTTTTTAATTTATGTATAGACCATCCATTTGGCATCAAAGTTAAACTGGATAAAATGCTACAACGTAGCAGAACAGGGCACTAACCCACACAGGGAAAGGGTGTTGATTGTGTCTCCACAGGGAAAGAGGGACCAGACATCAACCCGGAGCTCCAAGACAAGAACGCAATACACTGACATGAAGCAGGGAACTGATAGAGAGGCCTGAGGGACCAGCCCCATTACCAACATAGTGGACAGCACCACCCTCCCCCCAAGAATAATTCCCTTTGTAGGACAGCACTGGAGCCACAACTCAAGAAGAGGGAGTTGTCTGATTAGAGCACACAGAAGTCAATGAGCGGGGAGAGGGGGAAAAAATTTTTAAAAAAAGAGTGAAGCACATTCTGGCTCACCAAGTTCTGAGGACAATGTTCCTGCTCAGAAGAGCAATGCACAGAGATGATCACAGGGTCGGTCTCACCACAGGACACAGTATTCTTCATTGACCCATAGCACCATTGGGGACAACACTAGAGACACACAGCTGAAATTGTGCCCACCCTGAGCTCACTACTCCGAAGCCAGCCTCTGGGGGCATACAGCAGACCAGAGGGGTAAGCAGAGCAATGAAGTTCCCAGGGATAGATGTGGTGAAAGGGCATAGACATGCAGGAGAGCAGCGGGGGAGCAGAGCAATGAAGTCCCCAGGGATACACGGGGAGCCAGGGAATGGCACCCCATCAGACTCAACTGGAAAGGACTTGTGAAGCACAACAAATAGACTCAAAACTATTTACATGGTTTTCCTGTGTTGTTGTAGCTATTGTTTTACTTCCTATTATTGCTTCATTGTACTCAGTCTTGTGATAGTACATAGCATGTCTACATGGAAGGGATAGGCGGGATAAACAAGCCAGAAGAGAGAACAATGGGATGACAGTTCCTGGGGGACATGGGAGAAGGGGAGAGAGGGAAAAGAAGTGGATGTAAAAAACCCAGAGAGAAGGGGGCTGGATCAAGGGCAATTTAACTGAGAGGAATTCCTAAAACCCAAAGAAAGCTGAACATGTTAGTGGGACGAGAGGAAAGTACAAAGTAATAGAGGAAAGAACTAGGAGGCAGAGGGTAGTAATGGAAATTTAAATACATGCATATACAGATGTAAATATATTTATATATGATGATGGGGTAATAGATCTATGTGCACATATTTATAGGTTTATTATTAAGAAAACAGATATACAATTGGCCCTTGCTCAAGTACCCCCTCAAGACAAGAACACTTTGTTCTAAGAATTCAGCAGTCTGAGATGCTCACTTTCCTGGAATGATCACTGAAGACAATGGGTGCACAAGCAAATGTGATGAAGAAACTGATGGTGCCCAGCAACTAAAAGATATAGCATCTGAAGTCTTAAAGTCCTGAAGATAAACAAGCAGCCATCTAGCTGAGAAACAACAAACCACACATGGAAGAAGCACACCAGCCTGTCCCAATTCGATCACTGAGGACAAAGTGGGTGCAAAAGCAAAAGTGGTAAAGAAAGCTGATGGTGCCCAACTATCAAAAGATGTAGCATCTGGGGTGTTAAAGGCATGAAGATAAACAGGCAGCCACCTAGCTAAGAAACAACAAAGCCCACATGGAAGAAGCACACCAGCCTACCCCAAAATGATCGCTGAAGTCAAGGTGGGTGCATAAGCAAATGTGGTGAAGAAAGCTGACGGTGCCTGGCTGTCAAAAGATATAGAACCTGGGGCCCCATAGGCTGGAAGATAAACAAGGGGCCATGTAACTGAGAAACAACAAAGTCCACATGGAAGAAGCAAACCAGCCTGTGAGATCACAAGGTGTCGAATGGATCAGGTATCAGGCAGCGAAGACCAAAAAAAAAAAGTCATAGCACTGTGAATGAGGGGGAGTGCAGAGTGGGGACCCAGGGCCCATATGTGGGAAATTGGAAATCCCCTTGCAAAAGGGGAGTGGGGAGGAGACGAGCCAGTTAGCGTGCAGTGTAGCAATCACAAAATATTCAATTTTCCTCTAGTTCTTGAATGCTTCCTCCCCCTCACTATCATGATCCCAAATCTACCTTACAAGTCCAGCTGGACTGGAGGATGTTCATTGGCACAAATAGGAACTGGAAATACAGGGAATCCAGGCCAGATAAACCCGAGGGCCAGTGGTGAGAGTAGCGATACCGGAAGGGTGGAGGGAAGGTGAGGGATAAAGGGGGAACAGATTGCAAGGTGTACATATAACCTCCTGCCTGGGGGATGGACAGCAGAGAAGTGGGTGAAGGGAGACATTAGATGGTGTAAGATATGACAAAATAATAATTTATAAACTATCAAGGGTTCATGGGGGAAGGAGGGGAGGGTAAAAATGAGGAGCTGATTCCAAGGGCTCAAGTAGAAAGCAACAGTTTTGAGAATGATGATGGCAACATATGTACAAATGTGCTTGACAAAATTGATGTATGTATGGATTATGATAAGAGTTGTATGAGCCCCTAATAAAACGATTAAAAATACTTGGTAATTGAAAGGAGGTAAGTATTCCTGTCTGAATATTAAACAAAAAATTGCACTTGATATCATAGAACTAAAATAATGGTACTGAATTTTTCTAAGAATTTCTCTTTTACAGTTTTAATCAGTTACATTTTAAAAGTTTCGAAGCTGAAAAGAGAGTCCCTGGATGGTACAAGTGGGCTAAACTCTTACCTACAAGCTGAAACATTGGCAGTTAAAGCTACCAAAAGCAAATTTAGCAGACGTGTGAGCATCACGTGGCCTTGAAAACTCATTGGAGCAGTTCTATATTGTACACATGGCGTCATCATGAGTAGGAACTCACTCAAGAGAAACGAATAGCAACAAAGTCATAAAAGTTAATTATATATATACCCTGTTTCCCCAAAAGTAAGACATTCCCCGAAAATAAGACCTACTTAGAGTTTAGCCTCTCGCTGAAATATAAGGCATCCCTCCAAAAATAAGACCTCCCAGAAAGTAAAACCCCGCAAATCTACCGTTACTCTGGACCATAGTGGAGGGCGCTGCAGCGCAGCTCACTGTTGGCCGCAGTGCAGCTGGAGCAGACAGGAAATGTGAGATCTCTTTTAATAAAAAAATAAACAATAAATGTGTACCATATTCTTCATGAAAAATAAGACACCCCCTAAAAATAAGACCTAGTGCATCTTTGGGAGTAAAAATTAATATAAGACACTGTCTTGGGCAAGATATTACAAAATAATAATTTATAAATTATCAAGGGTTCATGGGGGAGGGAGGACCAACGAGGGAGGAGAAAAAAATGAGGAGCTGATGCCAGGGGCTTAAGTGGAGAGCAAATGTTTTGAGAATGATGAGGGCAATGAATGTACAAATGTGCTTTACACAATGGATTGTGATTAGAGTTGTATGAGCCCCTAATAAAAGAAAAAAGAGAGGAAAAAAAATTTCATAGGACAAAAAAAGAAAAGACACTGTCTTATTTTCGGGGAAATAGGGTAGCCAGCGAAGATTTAGAGTGTGTATCAAAGAAAAAACACATTTTATTTCCATTGTATACACTTCCAGAAAATTCAAATTAGTCCTTATTAAAATACTACATAATCCCACAAATCAAAACAGGAAATAATCATTCCACCATTTCCTGCAATGAAATAGTAGTGAAGTTAATATCTCATATATAAGCTATTCTCAGAATACTTACTTATAGTAACAAATGTCAGTACCCACACGAATCCACCATGGTCTAGAGTTTAATGCCTCTTGCACAGAATACATGAGTGGTTGCATACCTTTGAAATAGACACAAGAGAGAAAATTCTTTTCAGAATTGAGTTTAAAAAAAGTCTATCTTATATTTGTGAAAAGACCAAGCTTTCAGGAAAACAAACTAAAACACATTTCACAGTATGTGTTTTTTAAATCGCAAAAATTTCATAAATATCTCCTAAGTCAAATAGTAATACACTTTCATTTAAAATTTCAATTATCAGTTGGAATTGCCTTTAGAGCAAATGTCAGCAACAAAGTAATAAAAGCTAAAGATTTGAAACTAGCAAAGGGGTAAAGAGAAGATTTAAACTAAAAGATTAAAAACTTCCTTATTCTGGCCCCTACCCCCACACGGTCACCTTCCCCCCACATCCCCAAAGGAGTGTACAGTCCGTCAGTGAAAACTCACGTGCTTTCTGAGCGGTCCAATGACTGATATCAGCTTTATTGCTAATAAAATTTCCTTTAAAGAACTACAACTATGCCTAAAAGAAAGGCAGCCCATCCAGGTGAAATAAAGCAGGAGCCAAAGAGAAGATCAGCTAGACTGTCTGATATTCCTGTGCCCATTAATTTTGAGATACAGCCAAAAAGAATGGCCACTTCAAGGAGAATGAAGGCAAAAGGTGATATGATCAGAAAAAATACAAACACAAGTACCAAAGCAAGAGCTGAAACCAAACAAGAAGTTGTTGACGCAAAACACAACACTCAATATATTGAAAATGGAGAAGCCAAAATTATAGAGGAACTACCTACTGAAAAAGAAATGGAGGAAATAAATGAAAAAAAGTGAGGAGGAGGAAGGAAAAAAGAAACAGTGACAACAGAAGGAATGGAAGGTGAAAAGTAAAAAGAGAAAGAAGAGGAAGACCTAAGCAAAGATAAGAGCAGATGAAAAAGAAGATACAAAAGGGAAAGGAGATACAAATGGACACAAAGATGGAAACGAGAAAGCAGAAAACTGAAAAGAGGAAGAATTTGGAAGAAAGAAGATGGAAAAGAGGACAGAGTTGGGAAATGGAAAGATGAAAAAGAAGACAAAGAAAAAGATAAAAAGTAGGATGAAGATGGAGAATATAAAAGAGAATGTGGAAAAATAAGGAAGAGGAAGATGGAAAAAAAGAAGAGAAAGATGGAGGACATAGAAAGGAAGATGAAAATATGTTGAAGCTAGGGAAAAAGAAGCCAACACGAAAGAGGTTGCAAAAGAAGAGTCTCAGAATATTGTTTAAAGCTGCCCTACAGAGCTTCATAATTTGATAATATGCACTCTGTGAGGTAATATTAATAAAGACGAATATTATTCCTTATAGGAAGTGCAATTCACAAATTGTGTGAAGCTATTTCAGCACCATCTGAGGAGAATACTCATTCCCATTGAATGGACTTGGCATTTTTATTTCAAGAGTCAAATAGCTTTCTTTCTATTTCACTGGCCTTATCCTTTTGCCAGTATCACATGATTTGACATGTCTTGAAATCAGACAACATGAGTCTTCATACTTCTTTTTCATGACTGATTTGCCTATCCAGGACCCCTTCCTATTCTAATATGAATTTAAATATAAGTTTTTCCATTTGTGCAAGAAAAGCTGTTGCAATTTTCATAGAAATTGTGTTGATTCTGTAGATCATTTGAGGTAGGTTGATATTTTAATTGAAATCTAGTGTGTTTAACGTTATTTGTATTAAAAGATAAAATTTACTTTCCTTCATTTAAAAAGAAAACCATTTTGTTGAGTTTATCCTTGACTGTTTAACTTTCTAAAAACGTTTTCAAGATTTCTAGCTGGTTATTGTAATAATGATGAAATATTCATTTTTTACATTTATTTTGTATTCTTATCCAATATACTCACAGATTTTGTATGTTTTTAGTATTCTCTTAGGTTTTGTAAATACATAATCATTTGTAATTCTAATAATGTATGCAAAATAAAACTGAGTGTTCCTTAGAAGCAAGGAAGGCAATACTTCCAACTTTCTTTGGATAGATTATAATTAAAGGTCAATGTTATGAAAAGGCATCATGCTTGGTAGAGACTCAGCAAAAATGAGGGAAGCTCTCAATAAGATCGATTGAAACAATTGTTACAATTGGCTCAACCATATCAAAGATGACAAAGATGGTGCAGGATAAGGTAACATTTTATTCTGTTATCCATAAAATCACAAGGGTTCTGAATAGACTTAATAGCCATCAACAACTACACTATTATTTAAACTACAGTATATACTTGTGTATAAGCCGAGTTTTTTTGTATATAAATAATTTATTGGGGACTCTTATAGCTCTTATAACATCAATTGTATCAATCACATTTGTACATATGTTGCCATCATTATTTGCAAAACATTTTTCTACTTATACCATTAGTATCAGCTCCTCTTTTCCCCCCTTCCTCCTCTACTGTTCCATCCTCATGAACCCTTGGAAAATTATAAATTATTATTATTTTCATATCTTACACCCACATTTCTGTTGTTCCTCCCCCTTGGGAGGATGATCTTTTCTTTTTTTTTTTGAATCTATACTACCTGAATTTCTTTTTTTATTTTTAACAATTTATTGGGGCTCATACAATTCTTATCACGGTTCATACATATACATACATCAATTGTATAAAGCACATCTGTACAGTCTTTGCCCTAATCATTTTTTTCTCCTCTTTTCTTTTTTTACACTTTATTAGGGACTCATACAACTCTTATCACAATCCATACATATACATACATCAATTGTATAAAGCACATCCATACATTCCCTGCCCCAATCATTCTCAAGGCATTTGCTCTCCACTTAAGCCCCTTGCATCAGGTCCTCTTTTTTTTCCCCCTCCCTCCCCTTTCCCCCCTCCCTCATGTGCCCTTGGTAATTTATACATCGTTATTTTGTCATATCTTGCCCTATCCGGAGTCTCCCTTCCCCCCTTCTCTGCTGTCCCTCTCCCAGGGAAGAGGTCACATGTGGATCCTTGTAATCAGTTCCCCCTTTCCAACCCACTCACCCTCCACTCTCCCAGCATCGTCCCTCACACCCTTGGTCCTGAAGGTATCATCCACCCTGGATTCCCTGTACCTCCAGCCCTCATATGTACCAGTGTACAGCTTCTGTCCTATCCAGCCCTGCAAGGTAGAATTCGGATCATGGTAGTTGGGGGGAGGAAGCATCCAGGATCTGGGGGAAAGCTGTGTTCTTCATCAGTACTACCTCGCACCCTAATTAACCCATCTCCTCTCCTAAACCCCTCTATGAGGGGATCTCCATTGGCCGACACTTGGGCCTTGGGTCTCCACCCTACACTTCCCCCTTCATTTAATATGGTATATATATACATATATACATATACTTATATACATATACACATACATACACACACTGATATCTTTTTTTTTTTTTTTTGCATGATGCCTTATACCTGGTCCCTTCGCACCTCGTGATCGCACTGGCCGGTGTGCTTCTTCCATGTGGGCTTTTTTGCTTCTGAGCTAGATGGCCGCTTGTTCACCTTCAAGCCTTTAAGACCCCAGACACTATCTCTGTTGATAGCCGGCACCATCAGATAAGCCGAGTTATTCAGCACAAAAATGTGCTGAAAATCTGGGGTTTGGCTTATAGACAGGTCAGTGGTATCCCAGAGAAGTGTAACATCTTGAGGGTGATTACCATTCCTCCGCTGTTCATTCAAAGCCCTGATACTGAAGGGCTTTGAATGTTTGTTTACTCACATCCTATGACGTGGATGGCTGCAATTCGCAGAAGCACCCATAGATTCACTTACGCAGGAAGCTGAACTGGTAAGGATGTGTCTGTGGCTGCGCTCCGTCTCTCCCCTTTGGTCTCTGTGTTAATTCACATCCTGCATTTTCCACCTAGGCTTATACTCGAGTCTATCAGTTTTTCTGGTTTCCCAGGTAATTATTAGGTACCTCAGCTAATACTTGGGCCAGCTTATATTGGAGTATATATGGTAATTTCTTTCCTATTCTGGTATTTATATTAGGTATTTAATTTTCTATTCTTATTTATATTAAAGAAATAATACCTCAACATAAATGCTGAATATAATGGTAAGAATATACATCTAGATTATTCATAATTTCTTTTAAAAATTCTGCCATTGACAGTGAGACCTCCCCCACCATTATCCTCTATTAGGGGCCTATAACTAATACAATAATAATAATAAGGGCTGAAAATCAGGCCCTGACAGCCCTGACCAATTCTGTCCAGGGGCATACATACAACCACCAGCACCACTGAAGTCTGAGTCCCGCCATCACGGTTGACAAGTTAATCGCCAAAGTACCTGCCTAAACAGCAGTCTGACCCACCAGCACCGTAGGCCACAGGCAGCCTTAAAAACACAGTTGCCAGTCACAGAGATAAACAGCTCAGGACCCCTTGGTCTCCCAAAAATATGGTGCGCAGCTCTACAAAATCGTTACGTAAACAACAGCATACCATATCACTCCCAACAAGAAAGCAAGAAAGACAAATCACAACATCAGGGCTAACAACGCTCATAGAAGAATCAGACATGGATATGCCACAAAAAGTAATTTTCAGAAAGCTACGGGGAGTAATACAGGGGATGAGAGAAGCTATGCAGGATAAGGATGGAATTAGAGAGGAGATGAAGTCCACGGTAGACTGGAAGAAGTCTATGTACCAAAGGGAAATATAGGAGCTAATTGATGAAGTAACAAGCTACACCCAAGATGATAGATCTCACGAACAGACTAGAGGAGGCTGAGAATCGTATCCGTGATCTCAAAGACAATCAGGCAGATCTCAGCAAACGAGAAAGACAGTCAAATAAAATAATAAAAGAGGCAGGGAAAAACCTGAGATCAATGAGAGATGTTATGAAAAGGAACAAGAAACAGGAAAGAAGTCAACAGCCAAACTGACGAGGGAATTCCTGGAAGTAATCTTTCCCACCTTAATGAAGGAAAAGCATTCATTCATACAGGAAACAGCAATGAGATCAATTAGACTAAACTCCAAGAACTCACCAGGCATATAATAGTTAAACTAACTTTGAGGAAAAAGAGAAAATTCTAAGAGCAGCAAGAGAAAGGAAGAGAGTCACATACAATAGCTCTCAGGTAAGAATGTGCTCAGACCTATCAACAGAAACCATGAAGAGGAGGAGAGTGGAGTAATCTTCCAAAAGCTTAAAGAAAAAACGCCTCCCCAAGAATCCTCTACCCTGCCAAACAATCTATTAAGTTAGACGGAGAGATACGGTCTTCCGGAATAAAGAAAAAGTCAAAGAATACGCCATAAGACACCCAACCCTGCGGAAGATCCTTGCCAACTCACTACATCTAGAACATCAACCAAACAAGCAGGAGCATACCATATAACACAACTCCAGCCAGAGACCAATGAGCCAATAACAATCAGCAAGATAACATCAAGATAACACCAACAATACCCAGATAACCAAGATTTCCCTCAGTTGGAAAAGAAGGCAATAAAGAAGCCCCCCACAAAGACACAGCATAATGAAATGAAGGGAGATAAGAAAGCAGCCAACACAAAAGGCATGAGATGATAGCAATGAATCCACAGATTGTGACACCAACTCTAAATGTAGACAGTCTCAATTACTACACTAAAATAAAAAGATTTGCTGACTAGCTTGGAAAACATAGTCCATCAATCTGTTTCCTTCAAGAGACATATCTTAAGCTCACAGATAAAAATAAACTAAGAATAAAAGGCCAGTGGATAATATATCAGACAAATGGCAACTTAAAAACAGCAGGAGTCAAATCCTTATCTCAGAAAAATTGACCTCAAGGTTCAAACTATAAAAAGAGATAATGAAGGGCACTATATAATCCTCAATGAATCAGTTAACCAGGAGCTGGTGAGCACAATAAATATATATGCATCTAATGAGAGACCCACGAAAGTTTTCAAACTATTCAAAATATGAAAAATGACATCACAGATTCACCAATTATAGTGGGTGACTTAAATATACCACTTTCAGAGAAAGATAGATCGCTGGGAAGGAAGCTCAGCAAAGAGACGATAGTGCTAAACATTACAATTAGGCAACTGGATCTGATAGACATATGTAGAGCTATGCATCCAAATGCAAAAAAAATCACATTCTTTTCAATCACGCAAGGCTCATTCTTGAAAAGAGACCACATGCTGGGACACAAGTTGAGCCTGAGTAAATTCAAGCAAACAGAGATGACCCAGATGTGCTTCTCAGATCACCACGCCATACAACTGGACATCAATAAAAGAATGATCAGAAAAACAGGGGCAAACATTTGTTAAACGAATAATGAATTCCTGAGACTTGAGTGGGTACTGGCCCAGATTAGAAAGGAGTTAACAAAGTTTCTAGAATCTAATGAAAATGAATTACAACGTACCAAAACTTATGGGATACAGCGAAAGCAGTTATCAGAGGTAGCTTGATAGCTTAAGTGCATATATGAAAAAGGGAGACATATGACCGATACATTCTCACAAAACCACCAGAAGCTAGACCACAGTCAACAGAACTTCTCCAATAGCAAAAGAAAAGATATAATAAAAATCAGAGTAAAGTTGAACCAGTGGGAAGACAAAAGGATGATGCAAAATATTAATTCAGCAAAAAGCTGGTGTTTTAAAAGGATCAACAAAATTAACAGACCGCTGGCAAATCCAATCAAAGAAGGGAAAGAGCAACAATAACAGCCAGGATGAGGAATGAAACAGGGAGAATCACATCACACCCCAATGAGATTAAAAGGACAATCACAAAGTACTATGGAAGTCTACTCTAATGACTTCAACAATGCGGAAGATGTGGACAAATAAGTGGAAAAACAATCCCTCCCTAGAGTATCCCAGATGGAGATCAAGAACCTGAACAAATCCATTTTAAAAGTAGATAGGTTTATCAAGAATCTGCCAACAAAAAAGCCCCTAGACTGGATGGCTTCACAGGAAAATTCACCAAACATTCTGTGAAAAGCTGACATCAATCCTCCACAAAGTATTCCAGAGCACAGAAAACGATAGCAATCACCCAAACTTATTTTACGAAGACAGTAAAACTTTGATACCCCAACAAGGCAAGGATCCCACAGAAATAGAGAACTACAGACTCATATCTCTAATAAACATAAATGCAAAAATCCTTAACAAAGTATTAGCCAATCAAATACAAAAGTATATAAAACATATCATCCACCATGATCAGGTAGGATACATCCCAGGGATGCAGGTATGGTTCAACATCCGAAAATCCATCATTATATACCACATTGATAAAAAGTATATGAATCACATGATAAGACTGAAAAGATGCAGAAAGAGCATTTGACAACATCCCAACAACCATTCCTAATTAAGACACTCAAGAAGATAGGAATGGAAGGTCAAATTAAAACAAGCTATCTATGAAAAGTTGACAGCCAACATCATAGTCAATGAAGAAAAGACAAACTCAATCACACTAAAAAAGGGGACCAGACATGGACGTACCTAGTTCCCACTTCTATTTAATATTTTACTGGAGGTCCCAGCTAACAACATAAAGCAGCGGAAGGGCATTAGAGGTCTCCAACTGGAAAAGGAGGAGGTAAAGTTATCACAATTTGCAGACATGTTTCTGTACACTGAACATCCCAAAAGTTTCACAAGTGGAGTACTGATAGAAATAGAGAAATATGGAAGAGTGGCAGGATACAAGATCAACAAACAAAAGTCAAACAAACAAAATTGGTTTGCTATATATGTTGGAAGAAAAGATCAAGAAGGCAGTACCCTTCACCATAACCAAGAACAAATTAAAATATCAAGGGCAGTGGTTCTCACCTTCCTAATGCCGTGAACCTTTAATACAGTTCCTCATGTTGTGGTGACCACCAACGATAAAATTGTTTTCATTGCAACTTCATAACTGTAATTTTGCTACTGTTATGAATTTTAATGTAAATATCTGATATGCAGGATGTATTTTCATTGTTTCAAATTGAACATAAAGTACATCACAAAAATATATAATTATACATTGTGAAATATTTACCTCTAATTAAAAATAAATTAAATTGTGGGTTGGAAAGGGGTTACCGATTACAATGATCTACATATGACCTCTTTCCTGGGGAACGGACAACAGAAAAGTGGGGGAAGGGAGACATCGGACAGGGAAAGATATGACAAAATAATAATTTATAAATTATCAAAGGTTCATGAGGGAGAGAGGAGCGGGGAGGGAGGGGGAAAACATGAGGATCTGATGCCAGGGGCTTACGTGGAGAGCAAATGCTTTGAGAATGATTAGGGTAATAAATGTACACATGTGCTTTACACAATTGATGTATGTATGTATGGATTGTGATGAGTTGTATGAGCCCAATAAAACGATTAAAAACTTCAAAAATATAAATGAAATTTTATCATGTAGCATGAATAACAGTCTTCACACTGGGGCATACCTGCCGGTGGGTGGACCCACCTGGAGACAGATAGAGAAGTGGTATCTTGGTTCCTAAGACCATTGGAAGTAAGTGTTTTCCGATGGTCTTGGGTGACCCCTGTGAAAGGGTCGTTAGACCCCCAAAGGGGTCACGACCCACAGGTTGAGAACCGCTGATCTAGGGATTGATTTGACCAAAACCACAAAAGACCTAAACAAGGAAAAATTAAAAGACCCTACTACAGAAAACCAAGAAAGACCTCCACAAGTACAATATCTCATGCTCACGGATTGGAAAATTGAATATAGTAAAGATGTCAATCCTTCCCAAGGCACTTGATAAGTTTAATGCTATACCAATTCAAATACCAAGAACCTTCTTCAAAGAATTGAAAAAACTGACCCCAAATTTCATAGAGATGGAAGAAGCCCGAATTAGCAGAGAACTCCTCAAGAAGGACAAAGTCAGAGGGCTCACTTTACCTGACTTTCACACCTACTACACAGCCACAGTGGTCAAAACAGCCTGTACTAGCATAATGACAGATACACAGACCAACGGAAAAGAACAAAAACCCAGAAATAAAACCATCAGCATATATACAACTGATCTTCGACAAGGGCCCCTAAGACATGAAGTGGTAGGTGGAAAAGTGGTGCTGGAAACAATGTGGTGCTAGAAACAATGGGTTTCCACATGTAGAAAAATGAAACGAGATGTCTGCCTCACCCCATTCACAAGAAACAACTCAAGGTGGATCATGCCTAGAAAGTAAACCTCCAAACCATCAGGACCATTAGTGAAGGAATTGGGAAAAACCTAAGAACCATGTCCCAGGGAATACAAAGGCTGACTGAAATAGGAAAGGGTACACACACAGGTGAACTGGAAATCGACAAGTGGGATTTTTACTAAGGCTAAAATACCTGTGTGTGTCAAAAGACTTCAAGAGGGTAAAAAGGCAACTCACAGATTGGGAGAGGATTTTTAGCAATGACACACAAAGGGCTTATTACTAAAATCTAAATACCCTCCTTGCCTACAAAAACAGGAAAACAGTTAACTCCTTGAAGAAGTGGGCAAAAGAACTGAACAGAAGTTTCACTCAGGAGGAGACCATATGGCCAATAAACATATGAGAAAATGCTCTCGATCACTAGCTATTAGAGAGATGCAAATCAAAACAACCATGAGATACCATCTAACATCCTTGAGGTTAGCACAAATCAGAAAAATCAGAGAGCAACAAATGCTGGAGAGTATGTGGCGAGATAGGGACTCTGCTCCACTGCTGGTGGTCTTGTAGGTATGTACAGCCTTTATGGAAAGCGATTTGGTGATATTTAAATAAAGTGGAAATTGAACTACCTTATGACCCAGCTATACCTCTTCTGGGAATATATCCAGAAGAGGTAAGAAAGAAACCACAACCAGTCGTCTAGGCAACAATTCCCAATCACAAAGAGATGGAAACAACCTATATTCCCACCAGTAGACGAGTGGATCAGTAAACTCTGGCATGTACACACAAAGGAGCACTGTGCATCACTTAAAAAGTACTGATGATCACATGAAACATGTCGTTTCATGGGAAGAGTTGGAGGAAATTATGCTAAGCGAGGTAAGCCAATCGCAAAAGAAGTACTCCATGAGTTCCCTGATGTAAATGTAATCAGCACAGTAGGTATAGAAGAGAACCCACCTATATATCACAATATTCAGACAGAGGTACAGGGAATCAGGAAGAGGTTAGATTAAACCCACAGAGGTACAGGTAGTTCCAACACAAAGAAGTGGAATGGTGGGAGGCAGAAAACGGGGGCCCAAAAGGGAGATGATGACATGGGGGTGCAGAGCACTAACCCAGTAGGGGGAGAGTATTGGTTTTGTCTCTACAGAATTGGGAGTAGGCATGTAGACCCCACCACGTGCACCAAACTATGAGGGAAACGTGGCCATGTGGAGGAACGCATGAAAAGAGATGGCTACGGGGCTGTCCCCCAAAAGAACCAATCTGACCCCGTCCCTAGAAATATGGGTGACAGAGAATATCACTAAACCTGAAGGTTGGGTAGAAGGGCCAGCATGCCATGCCCACACAGAAGCAGACCAGGAAGGAAGAGAAAGGGACAACCGGTCTTGGACCTTATGCTGGCACACCAAGCCCAGAGGACAACGTCCCTGTGGGGCATGGCTTGGACACAGAGGGGACCGTGGGGCTGACCACAGCTCCTGCCATGTTATCTATCCCCTTAGTGGGGCAGACTGCAGCAGAAGACAAATCTGGGGTCACACGGCAGGGAAGTAGTGTAGTCTGAACCTCCCAGTGAGGCAAACCAAGAAGGGAACAAACAGATCAGTAATGGAAGCAAAGCAAAGTTATGAAGCCCCTGAAGAACCCCCCAAATGGATTTCAGGTTGGGAGGGGGAGAACCCCAATAACCAGTGGGGAGGTAGTCATGAAGGTCAGCGAACAGACCGGGAATTATGTATATTTTCCTCCTTTTTTTTCCTGTTAATCTTTTCTTCTTTTTTCTCATTTCTCTCCTTAATTTCTTTAAATATTTTGTTTTCTTTTTGTTTGGTCTATGTCATAGTTAGTTTGCCTACTTATGTAAGGTAAGTGTGGGAAGCAAGACTGAAGAAAACGCAGCAGGACCAACGGTCCCAGGGAGACATAGTGGGATAAGGGCAGGGGGGAAGGGGTGCAGAGAAGGCAGCGCCACAGACAGGGGCACAACTAGGGAATAAGAGTCAACAACAAGGAAGAGATCAAGAAAAAAACATTTTTTAATTAAAAAATAAATTAAAACTCTGCCATTCAATGCTGGATCTTTTTTAAAATTTTCAAGTCAAATTTATCATGCTTAACAGTAAACAATAGTTGCTAATATTGTGCGATATCTATGTGCTAAGCATTGCTTCAAGTATTTTTAAAATCATTTCATTGGGGGCTCATACAACAAACATACAAGTGCAGGCACCAGCGAGATGTGCACATCAAGTTTTTCTAATGTCTTACAATAACCCATTTTTGTAGATTGATTATTATTGCCCTGGTCCTCATGACACACTGGTCGAAGCACTCAACTGTTAACCAAATGGTCAGCGATTTGAACCCACCAGTACCTGCATGAGATAAGAGTGTACTTCCATTAAGACTGCAGCCTTAAAGACCCTCCAGAGCAATTTTACTCTGTTGCATAGGCTGACTGTGGGTTGGAATCAACTCAATAGCTGTTGGTTTGCTTTTAGTCATTTGGAACCATGAGTAGTTTCCACTGTAATTTTTTACTATACTTTTAATCATTGTATTAAATGCCTTTTGGCACGTACTAATAGAATAACATGTGCAGTGAATTATGTTCTAGATTTTATAATGTGAATTATTTTTGCGTTCCAAGAAAATGCAATTTGTCTAATTATAAGGGTTTAAATTAGCTACTATCTCATTCAGAATTTTTCTTAAATAAAGCTAAGTCTTTTTCTTTTGAGTTACCTTTATTAAGTATTGGTATCAATATTATACTAGCTTCAAAATGAATTAAAGAGATTTCCATGACTTCTATGGAATAAATAACAAAAACACTAATTATTTTTTAAAGGGTAAACATACCCAGTTGAGATTCCAAAGGAATTATGCTTGGCCTTTAAAAAAAGAGGTGGTATTTTTGTTACTTATTCCATTTACTAAATGTTATTTCCTTTTCCAACATTTCAGAGCCTCTACTTTTTCTTACTCAATTTTGGCATCGCTCCTTTTTTTATATTTCTATCTCATTAACAGCATTTATTTTTATAATTACCAGGCTGAGGACTTCACCATTAGTAGGTAACAAAATATTTTTTTAAATTAAATTATTTGTAAGTAGTGAAAGAGATACATAGGAAATAAGAAGATAGATTCAAATAGTAAGCTATTAAATAATTGCAGGCCCAAAACAGTCAATGGGATACAGGTTGTTTATAATGATTAAAGGCTCAATTCACAATGAAGATTAATGATAGTGAAGGTCTATGTACCAGGTAAGATCCAGTCTGGCCATAAAGCAGAAACTACCAGAGATGCAAATAAAAATAGGTTAGCACACACTAGTGACAGCACTATTAAGACAGATCAATTGAACTAAAAATAATAATATACAGAAGTTCTAAACAGCATAACCAATAAAGCAAGTTCATGGCCAAATATAAATCATTTCCCCCCCAGCAAAGGAATTCATTCCAACACACAGAGTCCTTAATAGACAGAGTAGCCCAACGTGTACCCCACTATGCAAACTATAAGAGAATAAACTTCTTCTCAAGAACACACGAAACACTCACAGAACTTGATCATATACTGGGCCACCAGAAAAATATCAATGAGTTCCTCTAGAAAGAAACAGTGTAATTTAAACTCATTGATCACATTCTAATAAAATAAGAAAATATAAACAAAATGAAAGGATCAAAGAGAGAGAGTACATATGCAGGAAGCTGGAAGATAAGCTGACTTGGGGTATCAAACTACAAACGAGGAGAGGAAGTTATTAGCCAGAAAATGCCCCTCATTGATACACTGGAATCAATCATAATATATTAAAAATAATGGGAGCCAAAATTCTCCTTGTTGTACAAGGTGGGTGCCAATACAGAAAGGAAACTAATTAAACCTGTGCTATCAGATAGATGAGAATTGAAGGTACCAATGTACGCTCATGATGGAGGAGTCCCACACCACCCACATACACACAGACATACAAACACGAAAACAAGTACACTTGTCATTTTTATTAATGTAAAGTTGTCCAGTGAGAGGGCTTACAAGAAGTATGAAAACACAAAGCAGCATGCACAGTGAGCATACAAATATTGCTTTTTAAATTACACCCTCCACTAATGCAAACTTGGGCACTCAGAAGAAAAGACTGAGTCTAAGGCTGGAGAGAAGTGGAGTTGAGGATCCAAAAGGAAATAGGGACATGTCAAAAGGGCACAAAAGCCTGCTTAAAAGAAGTTCCACTGGCCAAGTCTTCAGCAGTTTGAACACTAAAATAAATCTTTATAATAACACATTATAACCAACTGAGTGAAATAGGAAACTCAGCTTACTGGTATAAATAAGCTAAAAGTCTGATGAAGAACAAGATATTTACATTGTTGCAAAATACTTCCACATAAAATATATACTAATTATAAAGAGAAAAAGTCTAACTTTACAGTGGGGAAAAAAGCCTGGCATACACCAGCTTAATCAAGTGATCAAATAATTAACATCAGTAACAGTGAAATATGATCTTTTGTCACCAGAACATAAAATTGCTTCTCTGAAGTTCCTGCCAAAGATGCGTAATTTAAATCTAATCGTGAGGCACATGAACCAAACTATAAAATAACAGGCCCATAATTTCAAAAGAATAGTCATGGTTGTGGAAAGTCAAACACTGCAAAACTGTTCCTGACGGAAGCAGACTAAAGAGACCTGACAACTCGTAGCGTGGATCTTTAACCGAATCTTTCTACTACACAGAGCATAACTGACATGTGAAGAGCAGGTAAGACTAGTGATTAGATGAGAAAATTTATCAAGGGTAATTTCCTGATTATTATACTTACAAAAGTACTTCAAGGTGACAAAGCATCATTTCAGGAAAATATTTTCCAATAGTTTACAACAAAAAAAATTTAACCTTTTGTGTTTCAATATTTTAAACTCATATTGGAAATCTTTAAAAGTTTCTGTTAAACAATTCTTGGGAAAAGAGATCACAGAATATCATAAAAGGAAAAAAAATCAAGCACTCAATGAGATATTTAAAACAGGAAATGACAAGTCACAGCTTTAAACATCATTATTAATTAAACTCAAAGAATTAAAGTCCTGACTCAAAGCTAGAAAAAAGCTTTGTCTAAAAAAATCACAGAAAGGAAAAAGAAAAAAAAGGAATGAAATGAATAGAAAAACATTGTCAAAAACATAAAAATCGGATTCTATCCATAATGTGGTAATGGGAGGAAAGTGGTTACCAAATAAGAGGGCATTGGAAAGATCAAAATAATACACCTGAATACTTAAAATCTTGCCAGTTTATTCCTCCCTCTGATGCACACTGGGCCTAATCTAGTTTCAACATATTAGGCTTTTGAGTTTTTTGTTTGTTCATATTGGGGTTTACCATTGGAGGTAACCCTCTTGAATTTTTGTTATAGCCTAGGATTGATGCTACCCCCAATAGAGACAGCAAGTAGAATAAAGGTTTCTGGGAGATACAGTGGTAGTGATGGGCAGGAAAGGGGAGCTGACGTCAAAGAGTTCAAGAAGTAAGATGATTTTTTAAAACTGATTGTGGTAACAATTGTGCAAAACAGCTTGATGTAATTGAACTATGGAATGTTATGATATCTGTATTAACCCCCAGTAAAATAGTTTTGAAAAAAAATCCTGGTTCTTTGGGAGAAGCAAGAAATACACAAACCATTAGTTAATTTAATCAAGAAAATAAAGATAGGACTTAAATGAATGGAAAAGCATCTGTGATCATTAAAGTTTTGTGTCAACTTGGCCTGGCCAGGCTTATTGGTGGTTTAGCAATTAATCCCCAGTGAGGTGACCTAACACAATGTAATCAACTCCATAATGACATCTGGTATGAGTAACTAAGCCATTATAAGAAGATTAAGGTGGGATACAACACCTTTACTCAGGTCATAGTCCTACAGAAATCAACTGAAAGAATGTTTCCTCAGGGGGATGGACTGCTTATAATATAAGTGAACACAGGAGAACAGCTTGTTTGCTTTGCTTTTTGCTGGGTCTGGATCCCACATCTAGCTCATCCTCCTCTGGTTCTTTCGGCTTGAGGCAATGCCCTGCCATACTGCCTACCATCCCTGGAAGTCATCAGCACCCTATATCTGGACTGTCGACCTTGGAATTATTTACTTCGGCAGTCACAAGCATCTGCTGGCCTTGGATTCATTAGCAGTGTGTCATCTTCTTGCCCATCTTGGTTCATCAGCCCCAGAAGATACAAGAGTCAGGAAAAGCTTCCACCCTTACATCTGACCCAGAGATTTGAAACCTGTGTGGATTTGGACTTGCCCACTTTTACAACTGTGTTGGTCATTTTCTTGATAGAATATACCTTTAGATAGATGTTTTTAACCCAGTCACACTGATTTGCTTCTGTGAAAAACCTAGACTAAGACAATAGCCTTATTTACATGATTGAATACTGTTAATATAGTAATACTACCCAAAATAATCTAAAGATTCAACACAATCTAAAGATTATGTATCAAAATTCCAATGTCTTTTCCTACAGAAATGAAAAAGCCAATCCTCAAATTTACATGGGACTACAGGTGGCACTGAATAGTTAAAACAATCTTAAAAAAAACAACAAAAGTTGAAGACTCACACTTCAAAATTTCAAAGCCAAGTAACCACCATAATTAAAATAGTATGTGACTGATTTATTCTCTCTCTCTCTCTCTCTGTGTGTGTGTGTGTGTGTGTGTGTGTGTGTTTGAAAGCATTTGCTTGCTATCCAGTAGATTCTGACTCATGTGTGTAAGAATACAACTGTTTGGGGATGGAGGGGGAAAAAAAAAGAGGACCTGATGCAAAAGGCTTATGTGGAGAGCAAATGCTTTGAAAATGATTAGGGCAAAGAATGTATGGATGTGCTTTATACAATAGATGTATGTATATGTATGGATTGTGATAAGAGTTGTATGAGCCCCTAATAAAATGTAAAAGAAAGAAAATGATTAGGGCAAAGAATGTACAGATGTGCTTTATACAATTAATGTATATATATGTATGGATTGTGATAAGATTTGTATGAGCCCCTAATAAAATGTTTAAACAAAGAAAAAAGAATACAACTGTTCTCCAAAGGGCTTTCAATGGCTAGCTTTTCAGAAGTAAATCACCAGGCCTTTCTTCCCAGAGTGGACTTAAACCTCTAATCTTTTAGTTAGCAGCAAAGCATATTAACAATTTGCACCACCCAGGGACTGGTATAAGGAAAGACATAGATCAATGCAATAGAATTAAAAGCCTGAACACAAACTCACTTATGGCCAAGAGATTTTAGATATGTATGCTATACCAACTCAACAGGGAAAGAACAGTCTCGTCAACAGATGATACTGGACAAACTGTGTTTCCACAGGTAAAGGAATGAAATCAGAGAAACTTCCTTAAATCATATATAAAAATTAATTCAAAATGGATCATTAACCTAAATATAAGCTAAAACTACAAAAGTATATCTTCATTATCTTTGTATTTAGTAATGATTTCTTAGCTATAATTTCAAAAACCTAAGCAAAAAAAAGTTTAATCAAACTATATCAAAATTAAAAATATGTGCATCAAGTGACACCATCAAAAAAGTGAAAACTTAAAGGCAATTTACCAATGGGGGAGGGACAATGCTCTAATATTTATGCAGGGGTGAGTATACAATTGTCCATATGATTGAATGATTAAACTGAGTTATAAGATATGGAAATTACTTCCCAATAAAACTGTTGGAAAAATATTGCAAAGAACGTGTGCACACACACAATAATGAATAAAAAATCTGGTGAAAACTGAGAAAGGTCTACAATATAGTTAATAATATTGTACCATTGTTTTTTTTTTTCATTTTAAAGTTGTACTGTAATTTTTTAAGATCTTTTCTATTAGGAAAACTGGGTGAAGAGCCCATGACACTGTTTGTACTATTTTTTGCAACTCCCTGCGTACCTATAATCATTTCAAAATATAAAGTTATAAGTATTAATGAAGAAAAAAGAAAACAAAATCCTTACAACTGGACTAATAGGTAACATCATGATAAATGAAGAAAAGGTCTAGGATGTCAAGGATTTCATCTTGCTTGAATCCACAACCAATGCTTATGGAATAAACTACTGAATAGTATGATGTGCTCCTTCTAGTTCAATAAAACTAATTTTAAAAAAATCATAACTTAAAAAAATGTTCACTGAAGCAGCAGTAGAGATCTAAGGTCACACTGCATTAGGCCACATCTAAGATCTAACGTCACATCTAACATAATTAAAAGATGAACAGAGGTTTAAAATGAGTGTTGGTGGTGCTCTGGGCTAAGCATTGGGCTGCTAATCATGAGGTGAATGCTTCAAGCCCATCAGACACTCCATAGAAAGATGAGCTAGTAAGCTCGTGTAAAAATTTAAATGCAGTCTTGAAAATGCAGAAAGGACAAATCTAGTCTATCTTTTTTTTGACAAAGAACAAAACATCAAGAAAGAAAAGCTTGTAGTTAGTTCAAGGAGAATCTATTCTATCTTATAGGACCACTATGAATCAGAATGGACTCAACGGCAGTGGATTTTTAAAGGATATGAAGTCATTCTTCCTAAGAAAATATGTTGTAACCAGTAAGATGATCAGCATACAGATAAAGGCTGTAACTTTCTTGTAAGTTTGAAAAGATTTAAAATATAGTAGACAGAAAAAGTCAGTGATAATGACTTAAACCAGGGCCTTACTAAAGACTCATACATTTTGTGCATATTCATTGTATGTATCCAATGGCATGTGTTACATTATCATTAGGAACATAAAGTGACCAGCATCCCGCCAAGAGAGTTGCTAAGAGGGAAATTCAACACTGTGGGAGCACAGGAAGAGCATCATAAAGATAAGTAGGCACAGGCACATAGTGTTTTGAGGGGCTGGGGGCTTTTGGCATACCTCAGTGGAACCTGGCTGGGGCTTGACCTTGGCCCTGCCACTATATCCGCCTGAGCCCACTGTATCTGCCAGACTGGGACTTCAAAACAGCCATAGTTTGCCCCGCCTGCCTCAGGCCAGGGACAGGACCCCTGCAGCTCCACTGGCAGGGATAGGGTTTAGCTACATTATTGCTTCTGCTTACATGTTTGCTCTCTAGTTCCCCACAGCCTTGGAAGTATGCCCAGGGGCTTTTCGTGGTACAGCCACAGCTTGCTGCTTCTGAGCAGGGACTAAACTCAAACCCTCACAGCTCAATGGGCAGGGATCCGAATTCAGTTACACTGTTGCTTTTGCTTACATCACTGCTCTCTGTCCCTGCACAGCCTCTGAGGGCTGCTCAGCTGCATTCTCTCTGCTCAGCTGGGGCTTGCCTCGGGGCAGGGACTAAACAATTGCAGCTCCACCAGCAGGAGTGGGACTCAGCTACATAGTGGTCTTTGTTTCCCTCTCTTCCCTATAGTCCCACACAGTCTAAACTTCTTACTTTTTTCCCCCTCCTCTTTGTCTCTTTTCGGTTCTCTAACACTCCACTGCTGACCTCCAGCCCATTTCCTTTAGCCTAGGGCATTTACACTGGCATCACACCAAGCTAGGTGAGCTCCACCCTGTGTAGCTAGTCCAAGGCTAAGAAAGCCCTGATTTTCTTCCAGGGGATACTCTGCCCAACTTCTCACCTGGGATTTCCTGCCTGTGTACTTGGGGGCATAAGGCAAGTCAGCCAACACTCATTAACATTTCAAGCTGTTGCAGGAACCTCTGCCTAACCTCCACAACACCAAAGCAGACAACCCACCAGCCTTCTGGGGTACTCCCCTGATAGGGAAGCCACAGGAGAATAAAGTGGTAGGTCAATCCCATAGTATAATTAGCTGTAGGCACTTTGAAGAAGCATTTCTATAAGTCTCCGAGAGCCAGTGCTCTTTGACTCCCTGGAAAATGGCAGGTGGCTACACGAACACAATATAAACAGCCATCAACCCCAATGAAAAAACAGGAGAAACAGAAGATCTCCTGAACATAACAACTTACATAGAAGACGCAGACATTGAGCTTCCACAGAAAGAAATGTTCAGAATGTTTCTTGGGGTCATACAGGATATAAGGAAAATGACACATAAAAAGGATTAAATGATAGAGGAGATAAAGGCCATAAACCAAAGGGAACTACAGGAGATAGGGAGGAGATAATAAAAACCAGTAGCAGAAACACAAACGTGAAGAATCGACTGGAAGAATCAGAGAATCGCATCAGTGACTTGGAGGATAGCCAAACAAACTTTAACAAACGTGAACAAAAATCTATTATGATCAACAGAGAAACTGAAAAAAAACCTAAGAGCTATATCTGAAGCTATGAAGAAAAACAACATTGGAATTACTGGCTTGCCGGACGAAGACACAACAAAGAAGTCATCTGCAACAATAGTGAGAGAATTCTTGGAGGAAAGCTTCCCCAGCTTCAGGAATGAAAACCAGGCAATGATTCAGGAGGCTGAAAGAACAGCAGCTAGACTACATTCCAAGAAGAAGTCACCAAGGCACATAATAGTTAAACTATCTAACTTTGAGGAAATGGAAAAAATCGTGAGAGCAGATAGGGAAAAACAAGCAATCACATATAAAAGTTCCCACATAAGAATGTGCAGCAGAAAATACATAGAAGAGAATAGAGTAACATATTCCAAAATTGAAGGAAAACAATGCAAACCCAAGAATACTCTACCCAGCCAAATTATTGATCAGGATAGATGGAGAAGTAAGACTGTTCCCAGACAAGGAAAAACTCAAAGAATATGTTAGAAGAAACCCAGGCCTACAAAAGATCCTTGCCGACCCAGTATGGGCAGAAGAACAACACTCACCAAGCATAAATAAGAGACCGCCACATAGAACAACCTCACCCAGAGGACAACAAAGAGAAAACAGTCCTCAAGATAGCATTGGCTTAAGGATGGAAAGAAGTCAAGAATGACACACACACACACACACACACACACACACGCACAACACACTAATGAGAAAGGAAAGTAGGAAAATCCCAACATAAAACGTATAAGATGACATCAGAGTCCACAGATGGAGATAATAACCCTGAATATCAATGGCCTAAACTCAGGCATTAATAGACTGAGACTAGCAGACAGGCTTAGAAAGCAGAACCCATCAATCTACTGCCTACAGGAGACACAAGTCAAGGCTACAGACAAAAATAGGCTGAGAATCAAAGGCTGAAGAAGGTCCTGCCAAGCAAACAGCAATACAAAAAATACAGGGGTTGCAATCCTAATCTCGGATAAAATTGACCTCAAAGTGCAAACCATAATAAGAGATAAGGAGGGACCCTATATAATGCTCAAGGGAATGGTAGGCGAAGAACCACTAAGCATTGTAAACATGTTCCCTGAATGAGGAACCCACTGAATATGTCAACCAAACAATCCAAAAGATTAAAAAAGAAATCACAGACTCGACAATTATAGTGGATGACTTCAACACACCACTCTCTTGAGAAACACAGATAATAGGGAAAGAAACTCAACAAGGAGGCTAGAGATCCAAACACAATTACACAATTTGACCTGATAGATAATTACAGAGCTTTTCATCCAAATATAAAAAAATTCACATTCTTTTCAAGTCCAAATTACACATATTCGAAGATAGACCACATTCTGGTATGTCAGGCAAAATCAACATAAATTTGAGCACATTGAAATAATACAGACCTCTCTCTGACCACTGTTCCATAAGGCTGCAGATCAACAAAAGACAAACAATTGGAGGTGGTTAAATCTCTCCTGCAAAAGGAGTGAGTACTGACTCAGATTAGAGATGAAATTAGGAAATTTCTAGAAACCAATGAAAATGAGCACACGATATACCAAAACTTATGGGACACAGCAAAGATAGTCACCAGAAGAAGTTTCATAGCAAAACCTGCACACCTGAGAAAGGAAGAGAGACTCACGATTGATATGCTGGCACAAAATTTACAACTACAGCAGAGTCAGCAGGACAATCCTATTAATAGCAAAAGAAAACAAATTGTAAAAATCAGGGCTGAGATTCAGGAGAAGGAAAATAAGAAAATTATGGGAAAAAATAATACTGCTAAAAGTTAATAATTTGAAAAGATAAACAGAAGTCAAACCTAACAAAAAAATGGAGGGAACAAATTTCAATAGCAAGAATAAGGGATGAAAGAGAGGTCATTACAACAGACCCTAATGAAATCAAAAGGATAGTTAAACTGTACTATGAAAGACTCTACTCCAATTTGGAAGACATAGATATCTTCTTGGAAACACAATCCCTCCCTAGACTATCCTCGGTGGACATCAAGAATCTCAACAGACCCATAGAAATAGAAAAGGTTATCAAGGGATTACCAACAAAAAAATCCCCTGGACCAGATGGCTACACTGGAGAATTCAACCAAGCATTTAGGGAAGAACTAACACCAATCCTACACAAACTTTTCCAGAACATAGAAAAAGATGGCAAACTCCTTCTATGAAGCTAGTATAACTCTGGTACCGAAACTGGGCAAGGATCCAACAACAATCGCGAACTACAGACCAATATCCCTAATGAACACTGATCTACAAATCCTTAACAAAATACTAGCTAACAGAATACAAAAGTATACAAAACAAATAATTCAACATGACCAAGTGGAATTCATACCAGGGATGCAGGGATGGTTCAACATGGGAAAGACCATTAGTATTATTCGTCACATTGACATGAAAAACGGTGAGAAACACATGCTAATATCGATAAATGCAGAAAAAGCATTCGACAACATCCAACACCAATTCCTGTTTAAGACACTTGTGAAGATAGAAATGGAAGGAAAGTTCCTCAAGACAATACAAGCTATATATGAAAAAACAACAGCCAACGTGGTAGTCAATGGAGAAAAGACTAACACAATCCCACTGAAAAAGGGGACCAGACAAGTATGGTCCTTGTCCCCACTCTTATTTAATATCGTGCTGGAGGTTTGAGCTAACAGCATAAGGCAAAGGAGAGAAAAGGTGAAACTATCACTATTTGCAGATTATATGATTTTATATATGGAAAATACCAAAAGCTCCACAAGCAGAGTACTGGAAGCAATTGAGGAGTTTGGGAGAGTGGTAGGATACAAGATGAACAAACAGAAGTCCAATGGACTGTTATACACATTGGATAAGACCACAGAAGAGGAGTTCAAAAAGGTGCTACCCTTCATAATAGCCAAGCACAAATTGAAATATATACCTTGCGGATATACCTGACTAAAAAAACAAAAGTTCTATATGGGGAAAACTACAGAACACTATTTATTACAAGAAACCAAGAGCAACCTCAACAAATGGAAGAATATCCCATGCTCATGGATTGGAAGACTCAACATAGTCAAGATGTCAGTTCTGCCAAAAGCACTATATAAGTTTAATGCAATCCCAATACAATTACCCTCATCTTTCTTCAAAGAAAAGGAAAAACTGATTACCAACTTCATATGGAGAGGGAAGAAGCCCAGAATTAGCAGAGAACTCCTCAAGAAGAAGGACACCATGGGAGGGCTTGCTTTACCTGACTTTGGCACATACTACACAGCCACAGTTGTAAAAACCGCATGGTATTGATACAATGACAGACACTCATATCAATGGAAAAGAACTGAAAACCCAGAAATAAAATCATCAGCCCTCTTTGATGAGGGCCCAAAAAATATCCAATGGGAAACAGTTGCCCTCTTTAACAAGTGGTTCCGGGGGGGAAAAAATGGATATTTACCTGCAGAAAAATGAAGCAAAAAAAATGAAGCAAGACCCTTATCTCACTCCATGCACAAGAAAAAACTCAAGGTGGATCACAGACCTTGAAGTTAAACCCCAAACTATTAGGGCCATCAATGAGGGAATTGGGACCAACTTGAGAACTTTGGCACAAAGAATACATGGGCTATCAGAAATAGGGAAGGACACAAACACAGAGGAGGCACAAATTCACAAATGGGAATATACTGAAGATAAAACACCTGTGTACATCGAAAGAATTCACCAAGAGAGTAATAAGAGAGTCCACGGACTGGGAAAACATCTTTAGCAATGGCATATCAGAAAAAGGCCATATTAGTAAAGTCTACAATACTCTGCTAGCTTCCAAAAAGAAAAAAACTAATTGCCCACATGAGAGGTGGCCAAAGGACTTAAACAGAAGTTTCACAGGGGCAGAAATCCGAATGCCTTACATACATATGAGAAAATATTCCCAATTTTTAGCCATAGGAGAAATGGAAATTAAAACAACAATGAGGTACCACCTAACACCCTCAAAAGTAGCCCAATTCAAAATACTAGAAAGCAACAAGTGTTGGAGGGCCTGTGGGAGCCAGGAACTCTCATTCACTACTGATGGACTTGTAAGTATATGTGACCACTATGTAAATCGATCTGGCGATATTTAAAACAGATGGAAATCGAGTTACCATATGACCCAGCAATCCCCCTACTGGGCATATACCCAGAAGAGGCAAGGAATAAAACCAAGGCCAGACATCTGTACTCCAATGTTAATTGCTGCACAGTTCATAATTGCAAGGAGGTGGAAGCAACCCAAATTTCCATGAACTGACGATTGGATTAAAAAACTGTGTTATATACATACAATGCAGTACTACACATCACTAAAAAGCAGTGATGAACGTATGAAGCACATAGTGGCATGGGAAGAACTAGAGGAAATCATGCTAAGCAAAGTAAGTCAGGTACAAAAGGGAAGACACAACATGAGCCCGATGAGGTAAGCATTTTAAAAAATGCAAAAGGGGCATAGGGAAAAAGCTACTGCTTACAAACATTCTTGGGGTGAGGACCGAGTAGTATGGCAGGAACCAGATCAAATGCAGGGATGCACATGGTAGATAACTGGGGAGGACGTGGGGAAAAGAAAAAAAGGGATGAAAATAAGGAAGAAATGATAGCGGGGGCATAGGGCGCAAACCCACCCAACAGAGGGTACTGTTTATATCTCCACAGGGAAAGAGGCACCAGACTTCAACCCAGTGGCCCAATGTGTGAATGCAACATTTTGGCGTGGAGTAGGGAACCAGTGGAGAGGTCTGGGGTTCTGGCCCCAGTACCAAATACTAAGTGAACACCTGGCCCTCCCCCCCAGAAGAATTTATTTCAAAGGACGGCATTGAATCTGCACCTCCGGGAGAGGGACATATCTGATCAGAGAACATGGGAGCAGACGAAGGGGGAGTAGGAGAGTGGAATACATCCTGCCCATCAGGCCATGAGAACAATGACCCCAATTAGAGCAGCCAGTCCAGAGAGGACCACGTGGTTAGCCCCACTATGAGACATGATGTCCCTCACTGACCCCTGGTCCTGCGGGGACAGCACCAGAGACACAGTGTGGGAATTGCGCCCGACCTGATCCTACCACACTGAGGCAAAGCACTGGGGAAGTGCAGTGGAACAGCAAGGGAATGGAGCAGAGCGGCAAGGTCGCCAGAGAATGCTGAAGGTGGACTTTGGGGCCAGGGCATGGTGCCCCATCAGGCTAGACTGGAAAACACTCCTAAAGGCCAACAATGATCCCTGAACTAATTACAAGCTTTTCTTTCTTATTGTGTTTTGCTTTGTTCTTTGTCAGTGGTTTACTGTTATTGTTATTTTGCATATTGTTGCTTGGTTTTGCTATGTCTTGTTTTTGTGCATGTTATTATCTTTGCAAGTCTGTCTACATAAGATAGGTTGGATAAACTATCTGGAGGAAAACGGAACTGAAAGTTCCAGGGTGAAATGGAATAGGGAGAGTTTGGGGATAAGGAAGTGATGGTAACAAACCCAAGGAAGACAAGGGAACAAGTGATCCAAATTGGTGGTGAGGTGGGTGTGGCAGGCCTGGTAAGGCATGATCAAGGGTAATGTAATGAAGAGGTATTGCTGAAACCCAGGTGGGGACGGAGTATGATAGTGGGACAGGAGGAAAGTCAAGGGAAATAGAGGAAAGAGCGGGGAGGCAAAGGGCATTTATAGAGGTCTAGAAGAAGACATATACATATTCAAATATATATGAGGATAGGAAAATAGATCTATGTGCCTATACGTTTAGTATTAAGGTGGCAGAAGGACATTGGGCCTCCACTCAAGTACTCCCTCAAGGCAAGAATGCTTTCTTCTATTAAATTGCCATTCTATGATGCTGACCCTCCTGACAACCGCTGAAGACAAAGTGGGTGAATAAGCAAATGTGGTCAAGAAAGCTGATGGTGCCCAGCTATCAAAAGATAGAGCGTCTGGGGGCGTAAAGGCTTGAAGATAAACAAGCGGCCATCTAGCTCAGAAGCAACAAAGTCCACATGGAAAAACACACCAGCCTGTGTGATCACGAGGTGCCCAAGGGATGTTATCAGGCATCAGAGAACAAAAAATCATATCATTGGGTGAACACCTCCATGATACGATCGCTGAGGACAAAGAGGTGCATAAGCAAATGTGGCAAAGGACACTCATGGTGCCCGGCTATCAAAAGCTATAGTGTCTGAGGTCTTAAAGGCTTGAAGGTAAACAAGCGGCCATCTATCTCAGAAGCAACAAAGCCCACACGGAAGAAGCACGCCAGCCTGTGCGATCACGAGGTATTGCAGGGATCGGGTATAAGGCGTCATCAGAACAAACAAAAAAATCTTACCATAGTGAATTAAGGAGGAAGTGCAGAGTGGAGACCCAAAGTCCATTTGTCGACCACTAGAGATCCCCTTGCAGAGAGGTCTAGAGGAGGAGATGTGTCCGGCAGGGTTCGATGTAGCACCGATAAAGAATACAGCTTTCCTCAAGTTCCTAAATGCTTCCTCCCCACCCCCACCCCCACCCCTGCCTTACTATCATGATCTGAATTCGACCTTGCAAGTCTGGCTAGACCAGAGGATGTACACTGGTACAGATAGGAGCTGTAGGCACAGGGAATCCAGGGTGGATAATACCTTCAAGACCAGGGGTGTGAGGGGCGATACTGGGAGAGTAGAGGGTGAGTGCGTTGGAAAGGGGAAACCGATTACAAGGATCTACATGTGACCTCCTCCCTGGAGGGCAGACAACCGAAAAGTGGGTAAAAGGAGACGTCAGACAGGGCAAGATATCAAAAAATATTAATTTATAAATTATTAAGGGCTCATGAGGGAGAGGGAGGATATGATGCCAAGGGCTTAAGTGGAGAACAAATGCTTTGAAAATGATGAGGGCAATGAATGTACAGATGTGCTTTACACAATTGATGTATGTATGGATTGTGCTAAGAGTTGTATGAACCCCTACTAAAACATTTTTTTTTAAAAAGGAACATAAAGTGAATGGTTGCCACATTTGTTTAACAAACATTCAATAAACATTTATAAGTGTCAAGCTGAGGATACAGCAATGAGCAAAAGAAGGCATTGCTTCTGACCTCAAGGTATCTGAAAACAGTGATGGAGGTAGGAGAAGAGGGATACAGGAAAGACATCAATCAAGCCACACATAGATAAAATTATAAAATGAAAAAACAAACACAAGGTATATTTTACCAGAGGGACTAAGCCACTCTAGAAACTGAGCAACTTCCACTAGCTAGATTACAAATTTCTACTTTGTTGCCTGGTCCCATAATTATACTCAATTTATATTTAAAAAAAAAACATAGTTAACTTCCCACTATCATGATGCCATTTCAACCTTACAAATCTGGCAAGATCAGAGGATGTACAGTGGTACAGATAGGAACCGGAAACACAGGGAACCAGGACAGATGATCCCTTCAGGACCAGTGGTGAGAATGGCAATATCAGAGGGTGGAGAAAAGGTGGGGTAGAAAGGGGGAACCGATTATAAGGATCTGCATATAACGTCCTCCCTGGAGGAAGGGCAACAGGGAAGTGGGTGAAGGGAGACATTGGACAGTGTAAGATATGACAAAATAATAATTCATAAACTATCCAGGGTTCATGAGGGAGGGGGAGCGGAGAGGGAGGGGAAAATAGGAGCCGATACCAAGGGCTTAAGCAGAAAGCAAATGTTTTGAGAATGATGAGGGCAACAAATGTACAAATGTGCATGACATACAATGGATGAATGTATGGATTGTGATGAGTTGTATGAGCCCCCAATAAAATGATTTAAAATATATATATAATTTTAAATCTTCATTTCACAAGTACAGAGGGAGAGGGAGAGAGAAAAGGAAGAGTGGGAAGGAAGGGTGAAGTAATGGGATAAAACAAGAGAGACCAAATGGATTCAGATGATAGTGAGGTTACGAAGAGGAGTTAAGGGAGGAAGCTGGGAAGTAAGAGAGAAAGTGGGACAGAGCTACTAAAGTTAAAAGTTATTAAAGATGCAGGTCTGCCATCTAGTGGTAATTTTTAAACCTATTTCAAATTATGGACATGGGACAATGGATTTATATAGCAAAATCTACAGCATATAAATAATATAAAAAAAACTGTGCCGTCAAGCCAATGTCAACTCATTGAAACCGTATAGGATTGGTTACAACTGCCGCTGTGAGTTTCTGAGATAACTCTTTACCATAGTACAAAAGCCCTCTCTTGCACATTCCAGTTGGTGGTTTTGAATTGCTGACCTTGCAGTTAGATGCCCAATGCATAACCAGTATGGCTCCAGGGATTCTATAACAAATATAGCCACATAAACTCTCAAATTCAGCATTCCAAAGGCAACATTCTCTTTATAATTAAAAATAGTATTTAATACATGTAATCGTAACTGATTAACATCAAGGCCATTAATTTGTGAGAAAACTATTTTATAGACCAAAACTCACTGCCATCGTGTTAATTCCAACTCACAGCAACCCCATAGAACTACCTCTGTGAACTTCCACCACTAACTCTTCACGACAGTTGAAAGCCCGGTCTTTCTCCCTCCGAGCAACTGGTGGTTTCGAAATGCACCTGGCAGTGAGCAACTCGTCATGTGACCTCTACACTAAGATGGCTCCTGAATCATTTCACATAGTGCCCTGAAAAAATCTCCAGTAAAGCACAGCTGGAAAAACAAAGGCAACTAAAATCCTGACTCCCTAAGGCACTGCCAATGAAAAATGCCTCTACTTAGGGGCTTACGTGGAAAGCAAATGTTTTGAGAATGATGAGGGTAATGAAAGTACAAATGTGCTTTATACAATTGATGTATGTATGGATTGTGATGAGTTATACTCTAGCCCAGGTGGCGATGAAGCATGGTAGTAGGGCAGGAGGAAGGTCAAGGGAGATGGAGGAAAGAGCTAGGAGTCAAAGGGCATTCATGGAGGTCTAGAAAAAGACATGTACATGAAAATATATATAGGAGGATGGGGAAATAGATCTATGTGTCTATATTTATAGGTCAAGTATTAAGGTGGCGGAAGGACCTTGGGCCTCTACTCAAACACTCCCTCAATGCATGAATACCTTCTCTTATTAAATTGGAACTCTATGATGCTCACTCTCCCAACACAACGGCTGGAGCCAAAGTGGGTGAACAAGTAAATGTGGTGAAGAAAGCTGATGGTGCCCGGCTATCAAAAGAGATAGTGACTGGGGTCTTAAAGGCTTGAAGATAAACAAGCAGCCATCTAGCTCAGAAGCAACAAAGTCCACATGGAAGAACACACCAGCCTGTGTGATCGAGTGGTCCCAAAGGGATCAGTTACCAGGCATCAAAGAACAAAAAATCATATCATTGACTGCACACCTCCATGATAGGATCGCTGAAGACAAATGGGTGCATAAGCAAATGTGGTGAAGAAAGCTGATGGTGCCCGGCTATCAAAAGAGATAGTGTCTGGGGTCTTAAAGGCTTGAAGGTGAACAAGCGGCCATCTAGCTCAGAAGCAAATAAGCACACATGGAAGAAGCACACCGGCCAGTGCGATCAAGAGGTGCCCAAGGGACCAGGTATAAGGCATCATGCAAAAAAAATAAAAAAGATATAAGTGTGTGTATGTATGTGTATATATGTGTATATGTGTATATGTATATATATATATGTATATATATCATATTAAATGAAGGGGGAAGTGCAGAGTGGAGACCCAAGGCCCAAGTGTCGGCCAATGGAGATCCCCTCATAGAGGGGTTTAGGAGAGGAGATGGGTTAATTAGGGTGTGAGGTAGTATCGATGGAGAACACAGCTTTCCCCCAGATCCTGGATGCTTCCTCCCCCCAACTACCATGATCCGAATTCTACCTTGCAGGGCTGGATAGGACAGAGGCTGTACACTGGTACATATGAGGGCTGGAGGTACAGGGAATCCAGGGTGGATGATACCTTCAGGACCAAGGGTGTGAGGGACGATGCTGGGAGAGTGATGGGTGAGTGGGTTGGAAAGGGGGAACTGATTACAAGGATCCACATGTGACCTCTTCCCTGGGAGAGGGACAGCAGAGAAGGGGGGAAGGGAGACTCCGGATAGGGCAAGATATGACAAAATAACGATGTATAAATTACCAAGGGCATATGAGGGAGGGGGGAATGGGGAGGGAGGGGGGAAAAAAAAGAGGACCTGATGCAAGGGGCTTAAGTGGAGAGCAAATGCCTTGAGAATGATTGGGGCAGGGAATGTATGGATGTGCTTTATACAATTGATGTATGTATATGTATGGATTGAGGTAAGAGTTGTATGAGTCCCTAATAAAATGTAAAAGAAGAAAAGAGAAAAAAATGATTAGGGCAAAGAGTGTACAGATGTGCTTTATACAATTGATGTATGTATATGTATGAACTATGAAAAGAATTGTATGAGCCCCAATAAATTGTTAAAATAAAAATAAAAAAATTAAAAAAAAGAAAGTACAAATGTGCTTTATACAATTGATGTATGTATGGATTGTGATGAGTTATATGAACCCCCAATAAAATGATTACAAAAAGAAAAAGGCCTCTATAAAAATTTGCCAACCACCATGCCCTAATCAAAAGATCAAGAAATAAAATTTAATAGAAAATAAACTACTCTCTGGATTTCATTTGCACATGAAAATTAAATAAATCCTACCAACTGATGAAGTTTCCAGTGCAAAATGTATTTTCTTTAGTCAATAGTACCATCTGATACAAATTCAAAATGGGTATAAAAAATACAATACTAACTACGTACTTAAGATTTCTTAGAATGTTGAATTCCAGTTTATTAAAATAAACTTTCATTTCTTCTAACTGTACTAATCAAAACTAACATCTAGTGAAAAATTACATATACCTAACAATATTTTCTACCAATTCCTCACTAAATTCTTATAGAGATACGGAAATAAAAACACAAAGACAACTTCTTTTCAAAATCTTGGAAGCATTATCTATTAAATCTTACTAAGATACAAGGAGTAGGATTCAGAAAAATCCAATGAACACTATGTCTCAAGACCTAAAGTCTTCCTGAAGAAATGCAAGATGAACCTTTTTGTCCTACCTACCTGAGCAAATAACAGCTTATAACAGGTAGACCTTGGCTCAAAAGCTGAGAATACCAGTTTGATGGTTGGAGTTTGTGTTAAATATAGTCTTGAGAGAAGGTAGGGGTGGAGCACAACCTATTAGGTCTGAGCCTAATGACCTCTCCTTGGGGGTGTGGCCTTTTCGTATAAGAAGGAAACCCGGAGCAGAGAAAAGCTCTTTTTGCCCCTTCACCTTCTGCAGGATGTGGATCCTGCATCTGGTTTGTTAATCTCTTCTTGTGTTGCCTGTCCATCCCACATGCGATCAGTGGACTGCCAACCTTGGACTGATTCACCTGATCTCGGAATCATTTACTTCTGCATCCCCCAACCTATGGCCCTCCTACTTCATCACTCTGCTTCCTAAATGTCAGCTGCCACAGTTACCCAAGTCAAGAGAACCTTGACTTGAACCAGTCTGACTTACATACTTCTACAACTGTGGTAAGCCATTTCTGTGGTAAGCCATTTCTTGATACAAATCTCTTTCTAAACACTGATTTTGCTTCTCAAGAGAACCGAATCTAATACAACCAGAAAGATTGTATCCTTTCACCATACTTAGTCAATCTGTATGCTGGGCAAATGATAGAAGAAGTTGGGTCAAATAAAGAATAATGTGATTATCTAAATTGCAGGATCATTCAATGAAACCTATAATATGCAGATGGAAAACTCTTGTACTATCAAGTGAAGAGGACTTGGAGGCACTTACAGAGGAAAATCAAAGAATACAGCCTTCAGTGTTTACAACCTAATGTAAACAAAATCCTCACAGAGCCAACAAGTAGCATCATGATAAACAGTGAAGAAATTAAAGTTTTCAATCCCCAATAAATGCTAATAGAAGCATCGGTCAAAAAATCAAATGAAATATTACACTGGGCAAATCTGCTCCACAAGCCCTCTTTAAAATATTAGTGAGCAGCGTTGTTACTTTGAGAACTAAGGTGAGCCTAACCCAGGTCAAGGTATTCTCAATCACCACACATGCATGTGAAAGCTGGACAATGATTAAGGGAAACAGATGCATTTGAATTATGGTGATGGCAAAGGATATTGGAAAAACTATAAACTACCAGAAAAACGAAATAATCTGTCTTGGAGGAAGTACAGCCAGAATGTTCCATACAAATGAGGGTGCTGAAACTTCATTTCACATAGTTTGGACATATTATCAGGAGGGAACAGTCTCTTGAGAATACCATGCCTAGTACAGTAGAAGGTCGGGGGGGGGGGGGGGGAAGAAGTCTCAATAAAACAGATCGACACAGTGGTGAGGACAATCAAAACCATATGGAACCAATGAGCCCATGTAAACCACATGAACACCAGTCTCCATGAACCCTGTAACCAGAAGAACTAGATGGTGCCCAGCTATCATTAACAATCTACCATAATAGAAGGCCCTGGATGAAGTGGGAGAAAAATATAGTGAAAAATTTTAAATCACAAAAGAGGTTTTCTTTTTACTGGTCAGATAGGTCGGAAACGGAATTTACCACCATAGCTCAATTTTCAGCCAAACAAAAGTCATGTCTACAATGGGAACAGTAACCCTAGCGAGGTCTGTGCATTAGAATAATCAACCATTTGCAGTCAAAGGACAGCACTTATCCAACAACAAAGTTCAGAGGGGCTAGGAGAGAAGGAAGAACAGAAACAGGAAACACAAGAAAGATGTGAAAGAACTCATTTATATCAATGCGATTCCAGAAAATATGTAAAAATTACTGGATGTAAAAGTAATGGTCTGCTCTGTGACCCTTCCCCCAGATTCATGATAAAAGGTTAAAAAAACAAAACAAAGTAATACGTTGTATTAGAAAGAAAAATGATACAATTATATCAACTGATGCAAAATAAAAGTATGCGACAAAAATTTTTTTTTCCTCTTCTCATTGTCTGTAACAAAATTTATCCCTGAGCCTCACCAGAGGAACAGGGCCCATGAGTTACAGTGTCTCTGTGGCAGCCTTTTGGGCCAGTGCCAGCCATGGGTGGGGCAGGCACTGAATTTGACACAGCTGCAAGCGACAAAAATTAACACTATTCATTTATAGAAACTGTCAGGAAACTGAAAAGAAGTGAACTTCAACTAGATATAAATATAAAAATTAACCTATAGAAAATATTATACTTAAGGGTAAACTATGAAACTATAGCTTAAAGGAGATCTTTGTGGTGATGGAATCGTTTTGTCTTTATGGTGCTAATGTTACATGAATCTACAAACATGATGAAATGGCACAGAATTATACACTTTTATGGAATGCCTTTGTCAATGTCCTGGTTTTGACCTTGTTCTACAGTTATGTAAGCTATACCATTAGAGACTTAGTGAAGAGAACATAGGATTTCGTCATCATTTTTAAACTTCCTAGGAATTTATAGTTATTCCCAAATTATTCTATTTAAAATAAAAGACTTTCATATTTGTTTTCATCTGGATTAGTTTATATGAAAAACTTGATTCTAAGCAGCATTCATAACTCTTTAACTGTACTTGTGGGTGAAATCAACACAAATACCAAGTAGTGTTTCTTCTGCAAGTGTAATTCTTTTCACCAACAAATCAAGGCCCAGTCAATTTCCAACACTGCAGCATATCAAGTATGCTAGTCAGGGAAAAAGAATACTCAAACATTAGGAAAATGGTGATAATATAGTTTAAAAAAAAAACAACCTTTTGTCATATAATTAAGATGCCTACAAGTTCTGTCAATTGGGAAAATAAATGATCTTACCATAATTAAATTGACTGTTGGATTTTTCACAGTTAATGATGTTAAACCTATACGCCACACTTGGTCTCATTCCACTGACTTCAAAGTAAAACCACTGATGATAATGATTGCTATTTATATCCGAGTTCAGAATGAGATCATATTCATTTCTGAGAAGAGATAATAAGTCTAATGAAAACTAGAAAAATACAAATACATACAAAATTTTAAAATCTTAACAGACTTACTTTCTAATTTGAATTACTTTGCGCAGATTCCCAGATTCAAATTTGGAGTTAAACTTCAAGATATCTCCTTCTTCTGGAATGATATAACTAAAGAAAAATTTGAAAGCTTAACAAAATATACTGCATTTAAAGAGGTAAGAGAAAACTATGCTGTCATATTGCCTTCTTCATTTTTTTTAAAAGGAAGAACATAAGCAAAGTACAAACTCTAATTTATGTTGACAGAAAACTATAACTAGAGTCATTCGCAAGTTTATACGGAGGATGATCTTTACATAGCTGAGAGAATATTATTTTTTTAAAGCCCATTATCATGTGAAAAAGATTCATTTTTGTAAAATCCATATGACCTGCCATAAGTAGTGAAAATTCAATAAACTATACAAATCTCAGTTAAAAATTTCTTTTCAATTTAGAGAGCTTGATGAGCGATTATTTAATTAGCACCAAAAGCGAACAAGTACTATTGTTGGCATTTGATATATTCCTAACTGCAGGAACATTTACTAAGAGCCTTACAAGTGGCAGTCACTGTTCTAGTTAGTCTCTTTGGATGTCTGATTTATCACAAATAGCTCCACAAGAGTAAAACAGTCTATCCAACGTTGTTTAGTTACAAGCAGCACAGTAGTGAGATGCTGGCATTTCTGTTTTTATCTGCATCTGCCTGGATCTACAAGACATGGAATTATAAACTGTGAAATGACTAAGAGACTTATAAATAAGCTAGATGTTTCTTTTATTTTTAAAAATATTATCTCAGATGAAGTCACTAGCTTTAATAGGCCTGTATACGCTTATCTAACAAGAACCTTAAAGTCGTTCATAAGTAAGATCACAAAAATTTGACATTGTTTGTACAGGGAAATCAGCTGAGGGCTAATTTGATTCCAAGAGGGAATCAAACATTCTACCATTGAGTCCACTGCAACTCATGGTGACACTGTAGGGAGGGCAGAGTCGAGCTCTCTACTGCAAATCTTTACAGGAGTAGACTGGATCCATCTTTCCACTGCTGGTGGGTGTGAGCCACTGGCCTGGCCATTAGGAACCTAATACAAAACGCATTTCACTTAGCCCTCTGAGGGAGGCAAATGACTGAATAGTAATTGCACTTAACTTTCTAACTTTACTTACTTATACTCAAACCATACACTATAATGTCGTTACCAATCCTGCATTGTAAAAGACACAAGCACGGAAATCAGAGGTGACAAATGCTTCCAAGATCAGCAAGTAACTTAGACAACTTAAATAAATTATAAATAGTAGGAGACAGAGGGAAAAGTGGGAACTGTGAAGAATTAGCAAACACATGTCCCTTCTAAAGCCGATGACAACTTCATTCCCCAAGGAAATGAGGCCCAATACTGAGGGTCATACTAGATTTTCACATGAATTAGTATACTCAATTTTAAGATTTTTTGAAGCAGAGTATCCATTTGTGATCTTTGTTAATAAACCTATTTTAAAAATCTACATAAGAACCAAGGCTTATGATATAATCCAAATAAATAACCAAGATTCGCCAATACATCTCTAAGATTCGCCAATACATCTCTAAGAAAAGGTGAAAGAGAGCACAATGAGGATAAACCAGGTGGAAGTAAATTCCAATTTTTATCTTTTAAAAATAAGACTGAATTTTTCTTTTTAATGTGCCCTAGGCATGAAACAGCTCTGGCCACGATCCAGGCATCAAGCTAGGATGAACAAAGGGCTGCCAGTCTGCTCTGCCCCTGACTGATATAAGAGCACCACCACCAATCAGGTGTCTCTTTGCTCATAGCCAGGGGTTAAGGCTGAAATTTTACAATAAAAACAAACCAAAAAAAGTTTTTAAATTGCACTTACTTTGGGTTATCTAAGTCATATACCACTCGGTCTATGATGTCACTCTGATGAATCAGTCTCTCAATATCCTGAGCAATTTTTGTCCTAAATCATAAACAAAAGGCATGAACAAATTTTGGCCTAAATCCATTATTATGTGACAACACACCACTTTCTCCAAAACAAGTTTTAGATTAAAAAATGTAATTGCTAAAAATTTCATAAACAAAGAGAAATAATAATCCCTGTCAGTATATATTTATAGAGAAAAATTATCAATACATACCCAAAACTCCTGACTCATAGCCTAATCTTTCTCCCATCAATACATAACAACAGTCAAAATTTTTAAGCATATAAGTTCAAATAGGTAACCATAAAATACATAACACAAGCCCATTAGTAACCCCCTCTGTGCCACCTCCCTTGCATCCCCCCGGCAAAAAAAAAATCTTGAATGTCTATTATACCTTTCTACAGAGAAATGGCACAGATTCACCAAAAAACCTTCTGAAAAGTAATTGCATTATTAAAAACAGCAGAGACCAAAAAGAGCTAGAGATTTTGTAAAGATTTTTTCTTTCTCTAATACAACAGAACAGGAATTTCATCAAAATGGATTTGACAATTTGCTTGCATGTCTTATTTTTAGTGAAGTTGAACCTATCTTTGTAGTTAAATGTTAATTAATGGTATTTCCTTATTTGATAATTTATGCCTCTCTTCTATAATATAAATAGAATAAATGCATATTAATGTATTATAAAATACAACTAGAATTTTTTTTCAATTACACAGAGATCAATATGTAGGAAATAGTGAGCTTCTGTTAAGGTGATGGTAGAATTTGGGAACAAAAGGGTAAAGGCTGAATTATATAATAAATATAATTAATATCACTGGTAGCACAGGTGAAGACTATTGAAATGTCAAATATTTGGGTACGTGTATATTTACCACCATATGAATGTGTGTATCTGTGTAGACACACAACCAAAAACTGAAAGCAAAGTCACTGTCATCCAGCTGACACTGACTCATAGCAACCCTAAAGAGCAGGGCAGTTCCAAGACTAACTACTTATGGGAGTACAAAGCCCATCTTTCTCCCTCAGAGCAGCTGGGAGTTTCAAACTGCTGAACCTGCAGTATGCCGCTCAACTTGTAACCACTATGCTACCAGGGCTCCTTTTTCCTGTATACGGCCAGATATATTTTAAGCTTTGTATAGGGTCCTGGGGTCTCTGTCGTTACTACTCAACTCCACAAAAGTTGCGCAAGTCAGGCAAAAACAGTTCATTAAAGGACAGAGATATGGTCCCATAAAACTATTTATAGATATTGAAAAATGAATGTATGTAAATTGTCCAAAATTAATTTATGTTTTATTTTCCTCAACCATTTACACTGTGAAAAAAACAAAAACCCATTTTCAGCTTGCTGGCTAACCACAAGTAGTTGGCCAAAGTGGGCAAGCAGGCCGTATTTTCCTAGCCAGGAACTAGTGAATGACTAGTAAACTTTTCTTTGGCTTTACAAGCGTGTGCATGCGCGCGCGCACACACGCACACACACACACACACACACAACTGAGACAATACTTGGTTGCAATAAATGTGACACACTCATTTTTTGAGAAAGGTTATTTGCTCAAACACACACAAAGAGATAGTAGGAGGACCAATTCTAGAATCTAATCATTTTGACTTGACTTTCAGAGCACATCCTACTGCATGACCCCTCTCAACAAGTCGAAGCTAACTATCCCACTATTTCTACTACATGCATTTGTTCTGTCAGCTTCAAAGTAATGCTACCTAAAGAAACAAGTAACCCTGAACATTTTTTTACCATTAAAAAATGATGGATAAGAGGGGAAGAAAGCTTTGAGATAAGGCTTTGAGGTATAGCATATAGAGGCTAGAATAATCATCAAAACTTCCTCATAAATACATGACAAATATTTAGAAAGGAAGTAGATAAAGCAATTAATATACTTCAAATATCAAAGTATTATTGTCTGCTACACAATTTGTGAATATTTAAATTTGTTGTTGTTGTTGTCAGTCACTATTCCTAAGGTAACCAACATTATGGGGAAAGCTCTATAATTTAAATAACAACAATACAGCCATACTGTTTCAACAAAATATGGTTAGATTCCTGTCTCAGATCAAGCACTGATATCCTGATAAGTATGTGAAATATGATAGGGAAATGGGAAATATGATAAGCATTCTCTGCAATATAGCATATATAGTTTAATAGGGGGGTTATACAAACAATTGAACTAAGCAAAAGTCACCACTGTACAAAATATATAGTGATGCAAACTAGCTGGTAGTTTTAGATGGTTTCATATGTTATGACTTATTTCTTGTGCAACAAACCAGAAGACATCTTTTTAAAATTTATGAAAATCAGTAAGATTTAACTCTACCGGCAAAGTAATCTAAATATCTGGAATGGCATGGATCACTTAACCTTTGAAGGCATTTTACAACCCAGTCCTCTTTCTCATTACAAATTGTTACCAGACTTAAATTATTGGGTTTTCTGTGGTTTGGAGCTCTTGAGTTTCATCTCTTTTGCATTTTTACTTGTATACTATCACAGCTGTCTTTAAAACACAAAAGCCAACTCTCATTTCTACAGGACAGTAGAACTGCACCTGTGGGTTTCCAGGATCATAAACCTTTATGGAAGTAGAAAGCCTCATCTTTCTCCATGAGGTGACTGGCTTCAAAATGCTGTCCACGGAGTTAGTAACCCAACATGTAATCCATTCTAATAACTTTTAACTTATAAGTAATTTTCTTCTGAACAAAGTAAATTTTTAAAAGTTTGCTTCATATTTTGACACCTGTATTATTTAAGAAGGACAAGGAAATCTGCAACCCACCTTTGTACACCGTAAGGCCTTTCTAAAATAGGTTCTTTGAATGGAGGTGGAACATGACCAAAATAATCAGGATAAGCCACCTCTGAATATTCTGGAACAGACTTTGTATTTTTCACAATCTCAACATACAGATCTGAGTCATGGAGTGTTGGTCCATCAGTTACATCAACAGAGGCTTGTTCCACTGATGTATTAGACTCAGTATCTTCATCCTCTTCAGTTTCTACTCCAGTACAGCAAAGCTTCCCTAGCTGAACTGTTCTTCCCTCAAACAAAACATTTCCACAAGTAGCCACGTGTGGACATGCTTTAGTGCACGTAAGGACAGTAAGGGGGAGATTGCAGTCCTTCTTCACTCCCCCTGCAGTAAAACCCAGGGATGCTTGAGATGGAATATTCTGTAATGTAATTCGGTCCAAGGCCTTCACAATATCATTATTTACTCCATGGACTGGTGAGATAGTCCTATTTTGATCATCCAATGGTTGTGGTAATATTCGGTCATTATCTTCTTTTGCTAGATTCGTAAAGGTAGGCTTCTTACCATCTTCACCTCCAGAAGGAGACATATTCTCCTTCATTGCAATGCCTTTTCCTAAATCACCTGAATTCCCAGATGGTTCCTCTCCTGCTGTAGGAACAACAATAGGGCCACATATTTTTCCTTCAAATACAAAAGGCTTTGGTTCTTTGGAGATTAAATCATAGTCCTTTGAAAATAAAAAATAAGAATAAGTTTAATCTTTTATCTGTGAGTATTAAAACGTATCAACAAAACTAAGATCATAAAACCCTCAAATTCAAAAGGAATTGCATAGGTCCCAAATAGGCAAAACAATCTTGAATAAATTTAACAAAGAGAACACAAACTTCTCAATTTAAAAACATATTACAAAAAGCTCAAGTAATCAAAACAGTGCAGTGCTAATGCAGACCAGTGCAATAGAATTAAAGTCTGGAAATAAATCCTTACACCGATGGGCAATGACTTTCATACGGATGCCAAATCCACAAGTTAAAGAATAAAGTCGGGCCCATCTTCAAACTATAGACAAAAATCAATTCAAAATGGATAGATGGCTTAAATATGACTAGGACCATTAAACTCCAAAAAGAAGAGATAAGGGTAAAGTTTCAAAATAGTCAATTAGACAACAGATTGTTAAGTCTAACACCAAAAGTACTAGCGACCAAAGGAAAGGAGGGAAAGGTTATAATTGTTATAATCAAGCCCCAAAATAGATAAAGATGCACTATCAACAAAATAAAAAGACAATCTGTGGAAAGAGAGAAAATATTTGGCGGAACATTAATGAGTGCCAATCTTGAGACAATAATGCAAAATAAAGAAAAAGCATGAAAAATCAAGACATGAAACTTTTATTTACAAATGTGGGTTAATTTCAAAATCATTCTAAAAGTGAATCACTGGTGGCAGAGGGGTTAGTATTTGTCCTGATTAAATTATGTAAAATCATTTGATTCTTTAAAGTTTGTGAATATACTATTTCATTAAAACTTTAAATCAAATTTAAACCAAAAGGGTAAAAAAGAGAAACCCAGGAGGGGGAAGGAAATGGCAACCAGATAGGACTCATCCCTCCGGAGCTCCAGCTGCCAGACAAGAAAATTGGGAGGTAAGGCGAAGGAAACGGGGAGGTGGAGTCCAGAAATTAGAACTAGGGTACCAGGGATTCTCCTGAACCCCTTTTTGGGTGGGATTTCCACTCACAAAACAAACCAAGAATGCTTTAAAGTGCTCTAGCTTTGGAGAGGCCACAGGCGCCTGCTGTGCCCTTGCCAGGAGAAGCGATCTCTGCAGGCAGATGGCATAGAGGGGACAGAATCCCAGACATGAGGGGAACCTCTCTCCAGAGCTCTCCACGTGGTTGACTGCCTTGAGCCCACGGCCAGGGGAATGGTGGCGGGTAGCCACAATATAGAGTAAAAGAAAAAATATAGTATTACCTTAGGAAGATCGCGGTGTGGGAGAATATAAGCGGAAAGTTGGGAGTCCAGTGAGTAAATTTAGTTCCATTTGGCTGAGAAGGAAGCAACCCACCTAATACGCTGGATCTCCCCCTCTGGGGGCCAGCCCGACAGCCCCCAAATCCTAGCACATCACAAGCAAAAATAAAAAAGGGGAAAAATATATATTATTGGTTTAAAACTCAAATCCAAGTCTGGTTGCTCAACTCCAAGGGAGGCCCTTAACATAAATCAGCATAAGAAGTAACTCAGCTAGGAGCTACAGCCCAGAGACTGTGAGAGACGTTTGAGTATAAGCTAGCTGGCCAGGGAGATAAGAGGAATACTCAGCTCAACTTCTTACTGGGAAATTCCTGCCTGTGTGCCTGGAGGCATAAGGCAGCTCAGCCTGCACTCCTCAACCCTCCAGCTGCAGCAGGAACCTCTGCTCAACTTCCGCAACACCAAAGCAGGCAACCCTTCTGGGTCACTCCCCTGAGAGGGAAGCCACAGGAGGATAAAGTGGTAGGTTAATTCCATAGTGAAATAAGCTGTAGGCAGTTTGAAGAAGCATTCCTACAAGTCCCCCAGAGACAGTCAGTGCTCTTCTACTCCCAGGAAAATGGCATCTGGCTCATCTAAAACAACGCAACGCAAACAGCCATCAGCCCCAAGGACCTCAGGGAAAAAACAGGAGAAAAAGGCAGTGCCAGAAGATGTCCTGAACAGAATGACATGCATAGAGGAAGCAGACACAGCTGCCACAGAAAGAAATTTTCAAAATGCTTCTTGGAGTCATAGAGGATATGAGGGAAACAATACAGAAAAAGGATGAAATGATAGAAGAGGTAAAAGCCATAAATCAAAGAGAAATACAGGAGCTTAGAGAGGAGATAACAAAAACCAGTAGCACACTCATGGACCTCGAGAAGTGACTGGAGGAATCAGAGAACCACATCAGTGACTTGGAGGGCAGCCAAGCAGACTTCAACAAACGCGAACAAAAACCTAATAAGATCATCAGAGAAGCTGAAGAAAACGTAAGAGCTATGTCTGATGCTATGAAGCTGAACGACATTAGAATTATAGGCTTACCGCAGGAAGACACAACAAAAAAGTCATCTGCAACAATAGTAAGAGAATTTTGGTGGAAAGCTTCCCCAGCTTAGTGAATGAAAACCAGGCAACCATTCAGGAGGCTGAAAGGACCCCAAGAAGTCGTCACCAAGGCATGTAATAGTTAAATTATCCAACTTTGAGGAAAAGGAGAAAATCATGAGAGCAACTAGGGAAAAACAAGCAATCACATATTAAGGTTCCCAAATAAGAATATACTCAGACCTATCAGCAGAAACTATGAAGGAGAGAGTGGAGTAACATATTCCAAAAAATTGAAGGAAAACAATGCAAACCCAAGAATACTCTACCCAGCCAAATTATCGATCAAGATAGACGGAGAAGTAAGAGTCTTCCCAGACAAGGAAAAACTCAAAGAATACGTTAGAAGAAACCCAGCCCTACAAATGATCCTTGCCGACCCAGTATGGGCAGAAGAACAACACTCACCAAGCATAAATAAGAGACCACCACATAGAACAACCTCACCCAGAGGGCAAAAAAGAGAAAACATCCTTCAAGATAGCATTGACTTAAATATAGAAATACTTGAAAGGCTGCTGAAGTAAGCTTTTAAAAAAAAAAAAAAGGCAAATGGAGCATAGGGAAAAAGCTACGGTATACAAATATCCCTGGGGTGAGAACCAGGTAATATGGCAAGGACCAGAGCAAATACAGGGATATACATGGTAGTCAACTAAAAAAGGAGGTGGAGAAAGGAAAAAAAAATAATAATAAAAAAGAAAAGGGTAGATAAAGGGGCACAGGGCACTAACCCACCCATGAGGAGGGTATTGTTTGTGTCTCCACAGGGAAAGAGGGACCAGACTTCATCCCGATGCTCCAAGATGTGAATGCAACATGCTGGCGTAAAGCAGGGAACCAGTGGAGAGGTCTGGGCGGCCGACCCCAACCCCAACTACTAAGGGGACATCTGCCCCTCCCCTCAGAAGAACTTATATCAAAGGATGACACTGAATCTACAGTTCTAGAAGAGAAATATATCTGATCGGAGCACATGGAGCAGAGGAAGGGGGAGGAGGAGAGGGTAGAACACATCATGGCCCACCAGGCCAAGAGGTCGATGTTCCCTATTAGAACAGCCAGTCGACAGAGAAGACCACATGGCCGGCCCCACTATGAGACACAAAGTCCCTCACAGACCGACCCACAGCCCTACAGGTGACAACACCGGAGACACAGTGAGGGAATTATACCCGATCGGATCTGCCACACCGAGGCAAAACATTAAGGAGATGCAACAGAACAGCAAGGGAATGGAGCGGTCTCGGAGGCCCCCAGGGAATGCTGAAGGTGGACTTTGGGGCCAAGGCATGGTGCCCCAACAGACTGGACTGGAACACACTCCTAAAGGCCAGCAAACAATCCTTGAACTAACTACAAGTTTTTCTTTCTTGTGTTTTGTTTTCGTCATTGGTTTGTTGTTGTTTTGCTGTATATAGTCGATAGGTTGTGCTCTGTCTTGCTATTGTGCATGTTACTATATCCACAGGTCTGTCTAAATAAGATAGGCTGGATGAACAATAGAAGAAAACACATACCGATAGTTCTATGGAGACATGGGAGACAGGGAGGTGGGGGGAAAGGTAGTGGTGTTAATAAACCCAGGGACAAGGGAACAACAAGTGATCCAAATTGGTGGTGAGAAGGGTGTGGGAGTCCTGGCTGGGCATGATCAAGGGCAACGCAACTAAGAGGAATTGCTGAAACCCTGGTGGGGATGAGCATGATAGTGGGACCGGAGGAAAGTCAAAGGAAATAGAGGAAAGAGAGGGGAGGCAGAGGGCATTTATAGAGGTCTAGATAAAGACATATATATATATATATATATATATGCAAATATATTTATACATGAGGATGGGGAAATAGATCTATGTGCATATATTTATAAGGTTAGTATTAAGGCAGCAGAGGGACATTGGACCTCCACTGAAGTACTCCCTCAATGCAAGAATACTTTCTTCTATTAAATTGGCACTCTATGCTGCTCACCTTCCCAACACAACTGCTGAAGGCAAAGTGGGTGAACAACTAAATGTGGTGAAGAAAGCTGATGGTTCCCGGCTATCAAAAGAGATAGCGCCTGGGGTCTTAAAGGTTTGAAGGTAAACAAGTGGCTATCTGGCACAGAAGCAACAAAGCCCACATGGAAGAAGCCCACCAGCCTGTGTGATCAAAAGGTGTCAAGGGATCAGGTATCAGGCATCATCAGAACAAAAATCTTACCATAGGGAATGAGCGAGGGAGTGAGGAGTGGAGACACAAAACCCATTTGTAGGCCACTGGACATCCCCTTACAGAAGGGTCTTGGGGGAGGAGACGAGACAGTCAGGGTGCAACGTAGCAGCGATGAAAAATACAACTTTCCTCTAGTTCCTAAATGCTTCCTTCCCCCACCCACCCCCTCTCCACTGTCATGATCTGAATTCTACCTTGAAAGCCTGACCAGACCAGAAGAGGTACACTGGTACAGATGAGAACTGGAAACACAGGGAAGCCAGGGCGGATGATTCCCTCAGGACCAGTGGAGTGAGTGGCGATACTGGGAGGGTATAGGGAGGGAGGGTTGGAAAGGGGGAACCGATTTCAAGGACCTGCATTTGACCTCCTCCCTCCCTGGGGGACATACAACAGAAAAGTGGGGGAAGGGAGATGTGGGACAGAGCCAGATATGACAAAATAATAATTTATAAATTATCAGGGGTTCATGAGGGAGGGGGGAGTGGGGAGGGAGGGGAAAAAATGAGGACCTGATTCCAGGGGCTTGGGTGTAGAGCAAAAATTTTGAGAATGATGAGGGCAACGAATGTACAAATGTGCTTTACACAATTGATGTATGTATGGATCAAGATGGGTAGTGTATGAGTCCCTAATAAAATGATTTAAAATAAAAAGTGGGGGAAAGTGGGAAGATGCTATTATATTTTAATTCATTTTTTTCTACACTTAAAAAAAAAATCCCCTATTATACTTAACTTTAAATAATACATTGTTTAATGGTATTTTTAAAATATTATAGGCCATCTATGTATAAAAAAAAGAAATGTTTTGAAACCGACTGTGGTAGCAATTGTGCAATACTGCTTTATGTGATTTATGGAATGTTATGATAAAATATTTTTTTAAAAAGAAAAACCCATAATATGCAACCATATACTTGTTAAAAGAACTACTAAAATATAGAATTTTCACACTACCAAAATTCTAACATGGAAAAAAAGGAGTAATGAAACTAAAAACAATTTTCACTAAGAATAAACAATCATAGTTTAAAACAGCATGATAGGAAAAGGCAATCACCAACATTATACTTAATAGAGAAAGACTGAACAAGGGTATCTTTTGACATCATTTCCATTCAATTTTGCACCAAAAGTCCTAGCCAAAGCAGTAATACAATAAAATAATTAAAATGTATCCATATTGAAAACGTAAAATTATCTTTACTGCATTTGATAAGACTCTACACTGCCATGGTATTGATGCGGACTCATAAGGAGCCTTGCTGGCATAACGGTTACACATTAGCTGCAGTCCCCAAGGTCAGCAGTCTGAAACCATCAGCCTGCTCCTTGGGAGAATACATGGCTTTCTATTCCCACTAAGAATTACAGTATCAGAAATTCACAGGGGCAGTTCTATCCTGCCTTATGTCTTTTCATAAGGGGACTTCAAAAGGTTCTTGGAAAAATTACATTACCTTTTCTTTCCCACTTTTCCCTGAACTTTTTGAAGCCCACTATTATAGAAAAGCCCAAAAATCCAGGAGAAAAGCTGTAGCACTCAGAGAAATTTAGCAAAGCCACAGGGTATAAGGTCAACAAACAATAATCAGTTGGGTTTCTATACACCAACAGTGAAAAGCCTCCATGGGTGCTTAGGAAAACAATTCCATTTACAATAACATCTACAAGAACAAAATAACTAGAAGTAAGTCTCATCAGAGATGCGAAGGACATCTAGAACGAAAACTATAGACAACAAAGTAGAAAATAACAAATGTTAGAGAAAATGTGGAGAAACTGAAATCCTTATCCAGTGTTGGTAGAAATACAAATGGTGCAGCTGCTGCGGAAAACAGTGCGGCCGTATCTATTTTTTAAAATGTAATTTTAAAAATCACCCTAAAAATGCAACTATCAAACAGCACATATAACAGGTAATAACCCCCCCAAAAAAAATTAAAAGAAGAGATCTGTACAACAATGTTTATTACAACATTATTTACAAGTATAAAAAGTTGAACAGGCAAATGATGTGTAATAGATAATATGTATTAATAGTGACCAATAAAAAAGTAGCTGCTTAGGTACATCCAAATACCTCATAGGATTTAGTTCTTCTGTTTGCAAGTTTAAAGTCATGGCTTTATGGGACATCCCAGTTCACAAGCCTAATATAATACATTTGATTCTTCGTTTCTGCTTCCTCATTCCTTGCCTAATGACTGGTTTCGAACTGCTGCCATGGGGGTAGGAACCCAACATATAATCCACTCTGATAACTTTTAACTTGGAGTAATTTTCTTCTGAAAAGCCAAAGTAAATTTTTTTAAGTTATCCTCATATTTTGATGAGTGCTTGGAGTCTTAAAAGCTCGCAAGTGGACATCCAAGGTACAAGTAAGCTCTATCCATCTGGAGCAAAGGAAGAATCAGTAAGAGGACACAGATGACAAATGTAGGGCAATTGCCTCAAACGAACAAGTCCATCTTTTGCCATGAGACCAGAATAGCCTGATGGCATCACCAACTATTCATTAATGATCAGAGACCCCCACAGAATCTTAAAACCGTCAACCAAAAGAATCCTCAAAGTCTTCTTAAAACCATGTACCTGGTTAGCTCAACTAGTACACAAGGTCTGCCATGAGCATTATTCTCTTTTAAGAACTACATGTACAGGATCAAATTGCAAGAGCAACTCAAATGATCAGATAGGAACCTTAGGGTTAGCATGCTTGTACAAATCAAAGAATACAGTAAATGTCACTAAATCGAGTATGCAGAAACTGTAGGACTGGGGTATGTTTTGCTGTGTATATCGTAGGCATAACCAACCCCTTGAGTGAGTAAGTCATGAAGCCTAAGGACACAGCACCATAGACATCAATATTAACTTTCACAGGACACTCCGCAAAGACAATCTTCTACATACTATTCTAGTGAGTGGATATCATGGTCTTGTGAGTGGCCATCTGAAGTGCAACTATGGGTCCCTCCCTGTCAAAACAAAGAGTGAAAAAAATCAAAGACACGTGAAAACAATCAGTCCAGAGGACTAAAGAACCACATAAAACCCAAACTCTACAACCCAGAGACAAAAAGAACCAGATGTACCCAGCTAGCACTACCAATCACACCGAAAGGGATAACCTTAGATGTTCCAGGATACAATCAAAGAAATATATGAAACAAAAGTCAAAACCATAAAAAGACCAATGTACTAGTCAGATAGCGATTAGTAGAATCCCCAAGACAATGTGTGGCCTTTATTCACCCCTCAGGCCTGGAACGGAACTTATCCCTATGGCTCAATTTTGAGTCTGAAAATATACAGGTCAACAAGGTGAGCAAACATGTTTGGCCCACACCCCACCCACCCCTACCCCCCCCTCCCGTCCACCTTTCGGGGGTTAAAAATACTCATGAATCCCCAGGCAGTTAAAACCTTTTTTACTATAGCTCACCACCAAGAATAAAGTTTAGGTGCCCACTTTTACAGTTCCCTGGAACATTCCAGTAAGAGGAGTGGTATCAACCACTTTGTGAAAAACTATTCCAGAGCTAATGACTTGAATTTGGACTTCTACCCTTCTATACTGTGAGAAAACAAATTTCTATCTGTTAAAGCCATACTATTTGCTAATCCATACTTACGGTATATCTGTTTGAGACAATATATTCCCATAAGGGAGGCTAATAAGTGTTAATAAGTCACTCTCTGTTAATGAAAAAATATTTCAATTTCTACAATGTTCTCTCCTCCTGCCCAGTGGTTATATAACAAACTATAAGGGGAGGAAAGGATAGGTTCAATATACATAGGACTCTTTTTTATTCAGCATTTAATCTCCATCTTAGTAAACATAATTGATACAAAGAAGACTCCAAAAATTGATGTACCAATTGTTATAAGAGTTCTAAGAGCCTCAATAAAATTATTTATTAAAATAAAAAACAAAACAAATCCATAGAGTCACTGGATGAGTGGCTTAATGCCTTGGGGGAATGATAGGGAAGTTGGAGGGAAATGGGGAGTAAGTAGCAATGAGTAGGAGGAGGAAGAAACTGTTCTGAAACTGATTGTGGTGATGACTATACAACCCTTTTTGATGCGACTGAATTATTAAAGTGTATGATGTATTAATGATATGTCAATGAAACTACGAAAAACAAAGAAAAAAGAAATATAAATTTAAGATAACTTAAAATATCTAAGAATAAATAAAGATAGCAGTTAAAAATGATGATGAAAAGATAGAAAAAATTTTAAAACTAGTCCAACGTCTCTGATTTGAGGTAAGATAAGTAATATGCAGCTCTAGAAATTTATGTAATTATCCAACATCACTCAGAAAAACAATGCTATTCTCCCCTTTTAGGAATGAAAGCCGTAATTATAGATCTAAGAAAGAAAAAAAATAAGAACTCTTTATTAAAATCAAAGAAATTGCTTAATTTTTTAGGTTTATACCTGAAAATCATCAACAAGCTCAGGGAAAAGGTGTTCATACATTTTTAGTTCTTCTAGAGCTCGTCCTGGTTCTTGCTGGGGTTTTAGCTTGTTAATATCTGTTTCAATATCTTCATTCTGAAATAATACAAATAGCATATAACCAGCAATAAAGACATATATACATACATATGTTTATTTGTATATACATATAAAATACAGAATATAGTTTTAGATTTTAAAATTTCTAAACTATCCATTAGATGTAATTAGTCAGAGAGTAATCAAGGAATAAGTCTTACTTAATTTTACTTTAAATTCAATTTGATATATTATGTTTGGGTTGCTGTTACGAATGCATTTTTTGTTTTTTGTCTGACAAACATGCACATGCACACGCACACACACTATACAAGAGTGTATATTTCAAATGAGACTTGTTATTAAGTATGCTTTCAAGACTGTTGTGACTGTTATGCTTTTGCATTGCATATGTACAACTTACCACAATATGAAATTAGAAATAGAAACATATAAATATACTTCTATGATGCTCTCTAGCCAGAAAATCTTTAAGTCCTTAGCAGTTTATAGATTGTTAGAATCCATGACTATAAGTCATTACAAAATTACTTTAAATTTTCTAATTTCATAAACAACTCCTTAATCTCTCAAAAGCAATATAAAGATTGTTGCACACAACCTCTTAATCTCTAAATGACACATCAGATTAAAATTAAATGACATCTTACAATGGGCAAATCTATAAACTAATATCTCACTCTGAAGATGTAACACACTAAATATAGCACATATTGGCTCCTTTCACATACGACCAAGGCTGCTGTTGGGTTCCAACCCATAGTGTCTCTATATACAATAGAAAGGAAACACTGAGTAGTCCTGCGTCATCTTAATTATTCCTCTGCTTAAGCCCACTGTTGCAGGCACTGGTCAGTCCACCTCCTTATGAGTCTTCTTCTCTTTCACTGGCCCTCTACTTTAATAAGCATGATGTCCTTCTCCAGGGACTGATCTCTCCTGAAATCATCTGCAAACTATATCAGATGAAGCTTTGCCATCCTTTCCTCTAAGGAACACTTTACTTCTTCCAAGACAGATTTGATTGTCCTTTTAGCAGTCCATGGTACTTTCAATATTCTTCTCCAGTCAAGAAAACAATGGGACTGACGGTTCCGGGAGGACATGGGAGAGGAGGAGGCAGGGTAAAGGAAGTAGATGTTAACAAACCCAGGGACAAGAGAACAACAAGTGATCCAAAATCGATGGCAAGGAGGGTGTAGGAGGCCTGGTATGGTTTGTTCAAGGGCAATATAACCGAAAGGAATTAATGAAACAAAAATAAAGGCTGAACATGAAAATGGAACAAGAGGAAAGTAATAGGAAATAGAGGAAAGAACTGGGAGGCAAAGGGCATTTATAGAGGTCTAAATACAAGCATATACATATGTAAACATATTTTTATCTGATGATGAGGAAATAGATCTATATGCATATATTTGTAGGTTAAGTATTAAGATAGCAGATGGACATTGGGCCTCTACCCAAGTACTCCCTTAATACAAGAACACTTTGTTCTATTAACCGGGCATTCCATGATGCTCACCTTCCCAGCAGGATTGCAGAAGACAAATGGGTGCATAAGTAAATGTGGTGAAGAAAGCTGATGGTGCTATCAAAAGATAAAGCATCTGGGGTCTTAAAGGCTTGAAGGTAAACAAGTGGCCATCTAGCTGAGAAGCAACAAAGCCCACATGGAAGAAGCACGCCAGCCTGCATGATCACAAGGTATCGATAGGATCAGATACAGGCAAAAAATCTTATCATTGTGAATTAGGGGGAATGCAGAGTGGAGACCCAAAGCCCATCTCTAGACAACTGGACATCCCCTTACAGAAGGGTTACAGAGAAGAGACGAGTCAGTCAGGATGCAGTATAGCACAGATGAAACATACAACTTTCTTCTAGTTCTTTAATTCTTCCTCCTTCCCTCCTCACCTCCCCCCCCCACTAGCATGACTTTAATCCTACCTTACAAATCTGGTTAGACCAGAGCATGTACACAGGTACAGATAAGAGCTGAAAACACAGGGAATCCAGGACAGATAATCCCCCAGTATCAATATTAAAGGTAGCCATACCAGGAGAGGAAAGGGAAGGTGTGTGTAGGGGAAGGGGGGTGGGATAGGGAACCAATGAGCTACCTAGAATTCGCTGGCAGGCAAATTAACAACAGAAAAGTGCATGAAGGGTGACATCGGTCAGTGTAAGACATGAAAAAACAATAATAATTTATAAATTATCAAGGGTTCATGAGGGAGGAAGGGTGGGAAAAAATGAGAAGCTGATACCAAAAGCTCAAGAAGAAAATGTTTTGAAAATGATGATGGCAACAAATGTGCAAACGTGCTTGACACAATGGATGGATGGATCAATGGATGGATGGATGGTGATAAAAGTTGTACGAGCCCCAATAAAATGATTTATATATATTCTTCTCCAAAACCACCATTCAAGTGCATCCATTATTCTTCAGTTTTCTTTAATCAATATCCAACTTTCACATGCATGTGAGACAATAGAAAATACCATGGCTTGGGTCAGGTGCACCTTAGTCCTCAAAGTAACACCCTTGCTTTTTAAGACTCTAAAGAGGTCTTGTGGAGCATATTTACCTTATGCAATATGTCTTTTAATCTCTCAACTGCTGCATCCATAAGCATTGATTGTGGGTCCAAACAAGACAAAACCCTGACAACTTCAATCTTTTGCCCATTTATCATGGTGTCATCCATTGATCCAGTTGTGAGGATTTGGGTCTTCTTTACATTGAGTTGTAATCCATACTGAAAGCTGTTATCATTAATCTTCAGCATGTACCTCAAGTTCTCCTCATTTTCAGCATGCAAGGTTGTGTGTCATCTGTGTATCACAGGTTATTAATAAGCCTTCCTCCAATCCTGATGCCAAATTCTTCCTTATATGATCCAGCTTACAGATTGAGTAAGTATAGAGTGATGACATAATCCTGATGTACACCTTTCCTGATTTTAAACCATGTAGTATTCCCTTGCTCTGTTCATGCAACTGCCTCTTGATCCAGGTATAAATTCAGCATGAGTGCAATCAAGTGTTCTGGAATTCTCATTCTTCTCAAGATTATCCATTGTCTAATGCCTTGGCATAGTCAATAAAACATAGGTAAGCATCATTCTAGTAGTCTCTGCTTTGAGCCAAGGTCCACCTGAAACCAGCAATTTCCTGACTCTGGGCTGAAATTCTGAAAGCTCCATGTCACTATATTGCTTCAACTGTTATTGGATCGTTTTCAGCAAAAAGTTACTTGTTTGTGATATCAATTACATAGTTCTATTATTTGAGCATTCTGCTTGTTCACTTTTCTTGGTAATGGGTACAAATATGGAACTTTTCCAGTCAGTTGGCCAAGTAGCTGTCTTCCAAATTTCCTGGTAGACGAGTGAGTATTCCAGAGCTTCATCTGCTTGTTCAAACACTGCAACTGGTATTCCACCAAGCCCTGAAGCCTTCTTCCTGGCTAATGCTTTCTGCGCAGCTTGAACTTCTTCCTCCAGCACCATTGGTTCTTGCTCATATGCCGCCTCCTGCAGTGGTACAATGTCAACTAGTTCTTTTTGGTAGTCACTCACGTATTGTCTCCAACTTCTTTTGATGCTTTCTGTATCATTTAATATTCTGCCCAAAGAAATCTTCCAATATTGAACTTAAGATTTAGGCTTTTTTTTCTTCAGTTCTTTCAGTTTAGGATATGCTGAGCATGTTCTTCCGTTTTTTTTATTTTATAACTCTAGGTCTTAGTACATTTCATCACAATATTTTACTTGTCTTCTGAAGCTGCCCTTTCAAAGTTTCTATTCAGCTCTCAGACCTCATGATTTCTTCCATGTGCTGTAGTTACTCTGGACCAAGACTAGAAAATTACATATAAGAAGCAGGCTAAAACGCATTCCTTTAAGAAAAAAGCAGTCATGTGACCCCTCTCTACATTATTAACACTCTCTAGAGTCTCTATTAAAGACTAAAACTTAGACACTACTCATGACTGCCAACCTCTGATCCTAACCACAAGGAACTTCCAACGAGTTAGAGCTATAATCAGTCCTTTCTCCCGAGACCTCTGACAACAGGTAAACACCTAAATTCTAAAGGCTAGGTAGGACTTAAACCATTCAACTAAAATTGTAATTGTCACTTCTGATTCTCAAATGCTTAAAGTGTATGTCTTCAAGTCGTAGCCTGTGACTTTTGCCATGATCACTTATAATACATTAAATGAGTTTATGTAAGAATTGCATCCATTCACTACATCTTTCCATCAGTACTGCTGAGGAAGTAATCCAAGAAGCTGAACTCTATGAAGAATGGAGCATCAACAAGAGTGTTCATTCACATATGAAGATAAACGTGCTTACTGAAAGTAAAGAGGACTTGAAACATGCTTGTTCTGATGAAGATCTAACACTACAACCTTCAATATGCAGTCTATCTCAACAAAAAGAAAACAAAAATTCTCACAACTGACCCAAAAAGCAACATCGTAATAAAGAGAGAAAAGACGGAAGTTTTCGTAGACTTCACTTTACTTGGATTCACAACCAAAATCCACCACAGAAAGAGCAGTCAAGAAATTAAATGAATAATGTATCGCTCTGGGAAAATTTGCTGCACATGCCTTCTTTAAATTGTTGGAGAAAGATGTCACTATGAGATCAAGGTATACCTGACCCAACCATGATATTTTCCACCATTTCATATGCATGTGAAAGCCAGACAAGGAACAATGAAGACTGAAGATTTGATGCACTCAAATAAAGGTACTGACAAGGAATACTAAAAGTGGGATGACTGCCAAAAGAACAAACAAATCTGTCTTGGAAGAAGTATAGCCAAAATGTCCCTTGGGAGCAAGGATTGCAATACTTCACTTCCTGTACTTTGGACCAGTCCCTGGCAAAGGAGATCATGTTTGGTAAAGTAGAGGGTGGGTGGAAATTAAGTTGTTGTTGTTAGGTGTCACTGACTCGGTTCCAACCTTATGTACAGTATATCAAAATACTGTCCAGGTCCTGCACCAACCTCACAACTGTTCCTATGTTTGAGCCCACTGTTGCAACCACTGTGTCAATCCATTTCATTGAAGGCTTTCCTTCCACTTTTCTGCTAACCCTCTACTTTACCAAGCATAATGTCCTTCTTCTCCAAGAACTGGTTTCTCCTGACAACATGCTCAAAGAATGTAAAACAAAGTCTTGCCACCTTTGCCTCTCAGGAGCACTCTTGCACTACTTCTTCCTAGATTGATTTGTTTGTCCTTTAGGGAGTCCAAGGTGCTTTCAATATTCTTCACCAGCACTAAAATTCAAATGCATTAATTCTTCTTCAGTCTTCCTTATTCAACGTCCAACTTTCACACGCATAGAGGTGACTGAAAATACCATAGCTTGGGTCAAGTGCACCTTACCCTCAAATAATCTCCCTCTATTTGGGGCTCTAAAGAGGTCTTGTGCAGCATATATTCCCAAGGCAATAAATTATTTGATCCCTGACTGCTGCTTCCAGGAGCATTGACTATGAAAGAAAACAAAGGATTTGAAAAAGACGACTCTCAAAAAGATGGACTGACACAATGGCTGTAAGAATGGGCTCAAACATGACAATAATTGTGAAGCTGGCACAAGACTTAAGCAGTGTTGTGTTCTGTTTTACATAGGGGTCTCTATGAGTCAAACCAACTGAAGAGCACCTAACAATAACATCGCATTGGTAAAAAGAAGTGGACATTCATACCAGACTTTTTCAGAATCCATATTCCACTATTTGTAAAGTTAGGCTGAAAACTATTCTGTGCCTCAGTTTTCTCATTTATAAAGCAGGGTTAAAATTACATACCCTGTAAAATTGCTCTAAGGATTACCTGATTGCCATGAAGTAGGTAAAACAGTATTGCCTCTACAGCTGAGTTCACTATTGCTACTGGTTCACAAGCAGTGTCATTCCAAACAAAATGTACTAAAATACTTCTCTGTCATCAGTAGACAGCCGCAGACAGTTCTCACAGGTATACACTGTTTCGTCGGGGTGCTTTTCAACAGAAAAAAAATTATTTTTGTGCCATAAAATAATTATGAAGCCAGGGCTAATAACAAAACTCAAGTGAACACATTCCCAAACGACTAAAGCTTTGCAATAAGTTTGCAAGAATGTTACCCTACCCCAAAAATCCAACAATGCTTAGACCAATCAAGCATTTTCAAAGATAGGGAAGACCTCCATTTGAGCAAAGAAAGGGAAGATCATACACCTTGACCAATGAGGAAACTGTGGCTGAAGTTCTGAACTGGTAGAAGAACACAGAACTATTACTGATGTGATGGCTATTGACATTGGGATCCACACGACTAGCAAATTTTGATTTTAAGTTTCTTTGACTCTGAAAGCTAGCATCTCAATAGATGTAAAAAAGATAACATGAAAATCAGCTAGGTCAAAGCACTGTGCTTTCCATCTGTCTTTCAAGCAAGACCAAGGCTAATGAGGAGGATTTTATGGAATGAACCATAACCAGACATGAGTCTTAGATGCACCAATATAATCCAGCAGTGATCAAGAGCCAACAAAAGCAGTGGCTTCTGAGGGGACCTGCTGGACCAGTTTATATCAAGGCATAGAGGTCAGAGCTCAGTAGCTTATGGCAACTATTTTTAGGGAGTCCAAATAAGTCACCTTGAAACATTTTCTCAAAAAACACAAAGCAATCCTCGGGCTTATGAGGAAAGTTTACAGAAAACCAGAAACTGCACTGATTAGAAGAGGTCAGGAAAGTGGACTAAGAAATTATTTTCCATCACAACAATGTACCTACTCATTCTTCAGGCTTAGCAAGGGTTGTCCTGGAGAGAATTCGTTCCCCAGGAGAAATTCATTGGGAAACCTTACCCCATTCACTCTATAGTCATGACCTTGCCCCTCAGTCTTCTTTTGGTTCCTCAAACTGAGAAAACATTGAAAAGAAATGCAATTTTAATCTCCCAAGGATGCCAAAAATTCTGTTTTTATAGAATTATTTGGGGAAGAATTAGCGATAAGGAAGCACCACTTACAGAAATATACAGCTGCCGTGGAAGATGTTTTGAGAAAGAAACTTTTGCACTGTGATATTTTTCACTTAATAAAGGTTCTAATATTATAGCAATACTTTTTTAGTTACTCTCATATATATATATAAAGTGCTTGGGCTAGCATAGGTGAGTTTTCAATAAATACCAGCTATCGCCCCTCCCCTTATTTTCAATATAACTACTGCACTGAGGAGGAGAAAAAGGTGGGAGAAATGTGAAAAATCAGATACTTCAGTCAACAATGTAAGCCAGTGACAGCATTTTTCAAAGATGTTAGTGTTGTAAAAGACAAAGAAATCTGTGAAAATGTTCCAGGGAGCAAAGAGGCAAGATTAATTAGATGCAATACCCGACACTAGATCATATATTAGAAGGGGGGGGGGGGGAAATCTTAGAAAGGACATGTCAACTGACAAAACTGGAGAATGGATGGTAGATAAAAGTGTTATATCAACTATAGATTTATGAAGGTGATAATTACCGTATATACCCAAGTATAAGCCAGCACATTTTAATGCAATTTTTGTGGTAACATTAGGTGCCTTGGCTGATATTCAGGTCAGCTTATACTTGAGTATGTACAGTATGTAATGGTTACATAAGAGACTATCATTATACTTAGAAACTATAACCCCAAATTTAAAGGTCCATGATACATGATACATGCAACTTACGTACAAATGGTCATCTACACACTCACAAGTTTCAAGAAGTAAAATCAGAACCAGTGCTATAGTTGACAGTTCCAGTTGAACTGTATTTCCCCACCGAGTTCTATCATTGCATACAGTCATCAAAATAACATAATTCTAATGAAAACCCTGAGCCATGAAGAATGAAATAGTCATGCCCACTGTTGTTCCAACTCACAGCAACACTATAGAGGGCTTCCAATACTATCAATCTTAATGTGAACAGATAGCCTCATCTTTCTCCCAAAGAGCATCTGTTGCGTTTGAACCACCAACTTTTGAGTTAGCAACCTAATGTTTATCTCACAGTGCTACCAGAGTTCCTTAAGTAAATTTTATTCAACATAAGTAGTTTTTGATAGATGCAAAAGTATATAGCACTTATCAGAAAGTTTCTCTTAAGAAACAATTTTGCACTTACACTCAAAATCTCAAAAGCTTATTACCCCAAACACATATAAAGAATCCAAATAGCCAACCAAAACCAAACTCACTGCATTGAGTTGAATCCAACTCACGGTGGCCCTAGCTGGTTTCTTCTACAGCTTCTGGAGGCCAGGACACAGGCCATCATTTGGTCCAGTCAGGCTAATCTGTCTACTTGGCAATTTTACCATAGCCTGCCCTGATGATCAAACTTGGCAATAATGGAAATGCTTACATATCTTCTACTAAAAAGTCGCTTCCAGTATCTTGAATTCTATCTTCCAAACCAAACTCCAAACTCACTGCCATGGAGTTGATTCTGACTTGCCCCTATGGGCTTCTGAGACTCTACCCCTTTACTGGAGTAGCAAACCTCATCTTTCTTCCATGGACACGCTGAGGATTTTAAACTGCTGACCTTGTGGTTAGAAACCCAACATGTAGCCCACTATGCCAGCAGTCAAGTGTCTTCTGATTTTGATGTAGTACCCTGAGACAAAAAAGCCCCAACAGTGAGTAAAATTGTCCCACTTCTCACCAAAAAGAAAATATATACATATACAACCAAACAAACAAAAACAGCAATAACCCAAGCAGATGGCAAATTAAAGAGACTGGAAATCATTTTTCTAAATGCTAAAGTGGTCTTTTCTATCACTGAAAAGCAAAATATAACACAATAGTCAACTTCCTGATGTAACAGCTTCTTTTACCTAACATCTAGTGTAATATGACAATTATATTATCTTTTTCTCAAATCAATTAATACACTCATCCATCTTCTTGTCCAATTAACTGAACCCTATGACTTACTATGTCAACAATAGTCTCACAAAAATCATTTCTGTACTATTTTTGTATCCTCAAAAGATGCTGGGTGATATTATGTTTTGGAATAAGTTGCTACAATAGATTCTCACTTGGAATGCTTTCAAAATCTAAGTCAGAAAAATCTGATTAAATCTGTCTGGTAAGAGAAAAGTAAGTTAATGTTCAGGTCCTTTCCGAACGAGTAATTTCAAAGCAACATTACTTGTCCATCCTTGTTAGATTTTTTGAAGTCATCTGCAACAAAAAGATGTGGATGCAAATCAAAATGTTAGGGGGTCCAAACCTACTCTCCAGTTCTGTAGGAGGGACCTGGTGATCTGATCCAATAAAGATTACAACCTAGGAAAGACCCTTTGGGCTTTTTCTGCCCCTCCATTTTACCAAGCATGACAGCCTTCTCCAGGGACTGGCCTTTATTTTTTTTTTACTCATATTATTGCGAGCTCATACAGCTCTTATAACAATACATACATACATCGTGTCAAGCACATTTGTACATATGTTACCATCATCATTTTCAAAACATTTTCTTTCTACTTGAGCCCATGGTATGAGATCATTTCCTCCCTCCCTCATGAACCCTTGATAATTTATAAATTATTGTTATTTTCGTGTCTTATAATGACCGATGTCTCCCTTCACCCACTTTTCTGTTGTCTGTCCCCCTGGGAAGGAGTTATATGTAGATCATTGGGATTGGTTCCTTCTTTCTCTCCTGACCTTCCCTTTACCCTCCTGGTGTTGCTACTCTCATTATTGGTCCCGAGGGGTTTATCTGTCCTCGATTCCCAGTGCTGTGAGCTCTTATTTGTACCCATGCACATGCTCTGGTCTAGCTGGACTTGTAAGGTAGAATTGGGGTCATAATAGTGGTGAGAGGAAGCATTAAGAAACTAGAGCAGTGGTTCTCAGCCTGGGATTTGCAACCCCTTTGGGGGTTCTTTCACAGAGGTCACCTAAGACCATAGGAAAACATAGGTTCTGACGAGGTTAGGAACCAAGACACTGCTCCTCTGTCTCCAGATGGTTCCACTCACTGGCAGATAGACCCACATACGAGTACCCAATGTGAAGACTGTTACCCGCGCTACACAATGCTTCAAGATAAAATTTCATTTATTTGTAATTAAAAATATTTCACAAATATAATTACATAGTTTTTATGATTAATCACTATGCTTTCATTATGTTCAATTTGTAACAATGAAAATACATCCTGCATATCAGGTATTTATATTATAATTCATAACTATCAAAATTACAGTTATGAAGTAGCAATAAGAATAATTTTATGGTTGGGGTCACCACATGAGGAACTGTATTAAAAGGTCAGAGCATTAGGAAGGTTGAGAACCACTGAACTAGAAGAAAGTTGTTTTTTGGAGTTTTTTAAATCATTTTATTGGGGGCTCGTACAGATCTTATCACAATCCATGCATACATCATTTGTGTCGAGCAACAATTGTACATTTTTTTCCATCATCATTTTGAAAACATTTTCTTTCTACTTGACCCCTCGGTAAAAGCCCACCTCCCCCCACCCACCTGCTCTATCCTCCTGAACCCTTGATAATTTATAAATTATTATTTTTCATGTCTTACACCGATTGATGTCTCCCTTCACCCACTTTTCTGTTGTCCATCCCCCTGTGAAGAGGTTATATGTACACACTGTGACTGTTTCCCCCTTTCTGCCCCCATCTTCCCCTAACCCTCCTGGTATCACTACTCTCATTACTGGTCCTGAGGGATTTATCAGTCCTGGATTCCCTGTGTTGGGATCTCTTATCTGTATCCAGGTACATGCTCTGGTCTAGCCGGATTTGTAAGGTAGAATTGGGGTCATGATAGTGGGGGAAAGGAAGCATTAAAAAACGAGAGGAAAGTTGTATGTTTCATCAGTGCTATACTCACCCTGACTGGCTCATCTCCTCCCTGTAACCCTTTTGTGAGGGGATGTCCAATTGTCTACAGATGGACTTTGGGTCTCCACTCCACCTTTCCCCCTCATTCACATTGATAGGATTTTTGTTGTGAGTCTTTGATGGATGATACCTGATCCCATCAACACCTCATGATCATGCAGGCTAGTGTGCTTCTTCCATGTGGGCTTTGTTGCTTCTCAGCTAGATGGGCGCTTGTTTACCTTCAAGTCTTGAAAACCCCAAATGCAATATTTTTTTTATAGCTGGGCACCATCAGCTTTTGTCACCACACTGGCTTATGCACCCATTTGTCTTCAGTGATCATGTGGGGAAGGTGAGCATCACAGAATGATAGGTTATTAGAACAAAGTGCTCTTGTGTTGAGGGAGTACTTGAGTAGAGGCCCAATTTCCAACTGCTACCTAAATACTTAACATACAAATATATGCACACAGATCTATTGGGACTGGTCTCTTCTGACAAAATGCCCAAAGGATGCAAGATGAAGCCTTGCTATAGCTTAATGAAGCCAGTGATAACATAACTGTATACCAACCTTGAAATTTTGATCTAAGTCATCTTCATTTTCAGTTTCATTTTCAGCTTCTAAATCTACATCATCGTTGTCATCACTTTCATCTACTACATCATCCACTGTAATAAAAAATGAGTTTTAAGAAGTCCAAAAGTAAGCATTCTACAACATGCACACTCAAAAGTACCAAGTTATATATATGAAGTATTTTCAATCACAAAAATAAGTAAATAAGGTTTCTTACAGGAACAATGACAATCAAAATTAATGCAGGTGTTGAGGAAACTATAAGTGAAAGTCCTTTTAAGTTGGAATTCACTGCCATTGAGTCGATTCCAACTCACAGTGACACTATAAGACAAGGGAGAACTGCACCGGTGAGTTTTTGAGATTGTAAATATCTACGGGAGTAAGTATTTCTCCCTAAAATAGGGAGTAAGTCTTTGTCCCTAAAAGTTGGAAAGCAGTACAAAATTCAATTGATGTTTATTGATGTTCTTGGTTTCTTAAAAATAAGTCTGGATCCATGCTATAACATAGATCAACCTTGAAAGTCTTAGAAACTCATCGAGGGAGATCAATCACTAAAGGACGAAGCTTGTATGATCTCACTTAACATAAAACAACAAAAAACAGACGAGTGTATAGAAATCTGGGGCAGGGGTGAAGGAGGAAGAAGATGCCATTGTTTGGAATCAGTAAGTTCTTGTTTATGGTGATGGGAAATTACACAACGATTATGACTGATTGTTGCCCAATATGACTTAAGTAATTAATATCACTAAATTGTACACCCACAAATGGTGAATAGCAAATGTTATATATATATATTTACAACAAAATTAATGTCCGATGGTGCATCTGCCAGAACGAAACATCCTGTTTCATGTTAATGTTAAATTTCAATAACTCACTGCACCCTTGTAAAATTTATCTCCTATTCATTTGTTTCAGTGACTATCCTGTCTTATAACACTGTACAATATGCTATGAATATTTATTTGCTATATAAATTTTAAAGATATATAGCTCCCGCCTTCCAGAGTTCCTAAGATTAATAGTAAAAAGGGGTGAATAAGTAATCGTGACACAGAAGATAAACACTAACTCAAGCATATATTTCAAAACTTTATTACTCTTGAATATAAACCTTAGATGAACAAAATTCGCTTGTTTCCCTGTGGTTTAGAACACACACACACACACACACACACACACTGCCAGGAAGTGTTTCCCAAAGTTGGTGATATGGGCCCTTGGGGAGGCAGAGAGAATACTGAAATGATCAAAGGGGGACTGCAAAGACAGATGTCTACATTTTATCCTGGATTAAGAGCTATAATACAAATGTATCTAATTACTGGGGGGCACTGGGTAATTTTTCTTTCTTTCTTTTTTTTCCCTGAAAAGAGGCAGTAGGCCAAATAAATTTGGGGACCCATGCTTCAAATTGATCCCCAAACTTTATTTCTCCTTAAGTCAGCAGTTTCCAGTTGAGATTCAGCTGCTTTCTAAAATACTCTGAAATCAAATGAACACTACCTGAGAATTCACTCTATGGGCCTCTAAATGACACGGACAATTTCAAACCATTTATGGGAATGAACTTTGCAACCTACTCCTACAAGGTTAGTTCTAATAAAGAAAGGTTTTCTTCAAATTTATACTGTGTTCCATTTTGAGTCTAACCTTCAGATTTTATTTTTAATTCACTAACATCCCTTACTAAAATTTTATATAATGTAGCTCTTCAAACTCTGAATCAAGCTTGATCAAGGTTCCTTCACTTTGCTAGAGTTCACTATTACCAAAACAAGTTATATATTTTAACTGCTTTCGTCATTGCGGATATCCTTCATTTATATTGCCTGTTTTGTAATCCAACCATTACATTGTTAATGTGATTTTTTAAAGTTTAGTCTTGGTTTTTTTAAATTGTTACTGATACACCAGAAATGGAATGACTAAATGTAAACTGCTGGGGGCCCAGGGTTGATCAGTAATGATCACAACATAGAACAAACAGTTAAGATCTAAGGAAAGTGTAGAGCTATAGATAATATGAGTGAGTGAGTATGGCTATTAGGAAGAGAAAATAATATTGCCAAGATAAGAAAGTGAGAAGTAATCTTCGGAAAATGGACATTAATATGAGTAAGATGTATAAGCTTGAGTAAGAACAATCAATTAAAATGAGAAAATGGCCCCATAGGTTCATCTATCATATACTTAAAAATGGAAAAACATATAACACAATCTCAAGAAAAAGAATATCTGGAAAATGTGGTAGCAATTGTACAATTCTACTTGATGTGATTGAACTATGGAATGATATATGTATTAAATCCCACTTAATAAATTTTTAAAATAATAACATTGTATTACTAAAAAAAGAGTACGCAACAATTTGGAAACAAATGATGAGAGTTGCACGATGAACACAATTAATGCCACGAAACTACAGAAAGCTAAAATGCTGATGTGGAAAAAATTCTATCATTTCACTGGGGCTCTTATAGCTCGTATAACATTCCATACAGCAATTGTATCAAGCACATTTATATATGACATTGCAAATATTTTGTGATCTGTATTTTTACCACAGTAAAAAATTAAGCTTGGTGGTAAGTAAATAAATAAATAGAGAAAATAAAGAGTTTAGAATAGACCCACATATCTCACAGTAGGTAAGTGCTATAGATTTTCAAGAGAGGAATAGCTTAGTTAGATTTGACTTTTCAAAATATCCCTCTGACAGGTATGAGAGAAAGAATATGGATGAAGAGAGACCAATTAATAGCAGAAAAGACAACAGTTGTCTCGATCAACATGGCAGAAATGGGGATGAAGACAGTATTTATTAGGGAAAGTTCAGAAAGTAAAGTTAAAGATAAGGAAAGAATGGCCGGGGGTAGGGACTGGAGAGAAGAGCAGAGAGCACTTGGAGACTTCTCATATAAGTAATAATTTTTTCAAATGCAAGAGAGGATTTTTTAAATGATTTTTTATTTTTATTTCTAGTGGAACTTGTAACAAAGATTAACTGTCCTAGTATCTGCTCTACTCTCCTTCCATTTAGAAACAGACTCCCTGATTTTTAGCTAGACACTATGGATTCCAACCTTCGCTGTAGTCGTGGTAACCCAATAACTGATTTTTAGCCAAGGTAAGACGAAGTTATACATGTAAATTTACGTAAGCTTTCTTTAGAAAACCATCCTGTCCAAATTCTTTCATTACCATTACCCACATGCACATGAGGAAGCCAACAAAAACATAAAGAAAAACAAAATAAATAAGAACCCATTTCCTGGGATGACCTAGAGCAGCAGTTCTCAACCTATGGGTCACAACCCCTTTGAGGGTCGAAAGACCCTTTCACAGGGGTCCCCTAAGACCATCAGAACACGCGTATTTCCGATGGTCTCAGGAATCAAGACACCACTCCTCTGTCTCCAGTCTGATCCACCCACATGCAGATAGGCCCACATATGAGTAACCGGCATGAAGACTGTCACTCATGCTATGCCATGCTTCTAGACAAAATTTCATTTGTTTGCAATTAGAAATGGATATTTCACAATATGTAATTATACTTTTTGTGATTAATCACTATGCTTTAATTATGTTGAATGAAAATACATCCTGCATATCAGATATTTACATTATGATTCATAACAGTATCAAAATTATAGTTATGAAGTAGCAATGAAAACAATGTTATGGTTAGGGGTCACCACAACATGAGGCACTGTATTAAAGGGTCGTGGCATTCGGAAGGTTGAGAACCACTGCCCTAGAGGGATGGAAGCCTACTGTTCAGGACCACCTACCTGCCTACCACATGGACTGACAAGTGAGGAATGAAGAAATCTATATCTTGAGGTAATGTAACAAAATAAAGGAGAGCATGGGCTATGAAGGCAGAATGCCCAAGTTCAAAGCCATACTTTAGAAATTTGGCCAAATTATTAAAGCTCTCTGTGTCTCGGTTTCTGTGTACTAACTAAGCACACTATGGGGTAATTGAAGAAAGGGATCCAATGAATTGGTGAAAAAAATTCAGGATCTTTTCATTTCATCTCCATGAAGATTTTAAAGGCCCCTCATATGTGAAATGCCAGGCTAATAATATATGATATGAAAATGTCTGCTATTGCTGTTTCTGAGTCACCGTGCTGCCTCGTTCTAATAGTAGTTCAATTTATTCAGCTTAACTCAATTACCAAATGTCCTCACATTCTCTTTGGAAAGATAGCCAATGTGGACAGGAGAAATTAAGTGCTCGTATTGTATATGGTAACCTGCGTTATCCACAAATGTCCTAAAGGCAGCCATCAGTCATGGGTGGGGGGACACGGGCAATAAGAAAGGGACAGAAATCAGAATATTCTATTGCAAACAAGATGGCTGCCTCAATGGGGAGAGGACACAATGCAATTCAGCATCAATTCAGAGAGAGTGTGGGTGCTGTATTTTTACTGAAACTCTCAAATATTTTTCTTCATAATGGTATTTTCCATTAGATTTACAATCCAGATACGGAATGTCATAATGTCACATTAAGAGTATCTGAGACCTTTTTTTCCATTCTAATGAACTATCTTCTACCATTACTAAAAATGAATATTATCATAGCTTAATCATAAAAATTAAACTCAGGGTTCATGAGGGAGGGAGGGAGGGAGGGAGGGAGTGAGAGGAAGGAAAAAAGTAAAAAGGTGATACCAAGGGCTCAAGTAGAAAGAAAATGTTTTGAGAATGATGATGGCAACAAATGTACAAATGTGCTTGATACATGGATGTATGTATGGATTGTGACGAGTTGTATGAGCCCCCAATAAAATGATTTAAAAAATTAAACTCAGGAATAAAAATCGATTCTTATTGTTCGTTTCAGAAGACTCTTAGTTTATTTATTTATAATTCATTTATCATTTAATTACCCTAAGAATTTTGAGAAAATACTTGTCAACGAGATTAGTTAAATTATACTCTATCTGTATGCTATAACCATTAAAGGAATGCCAGCACTTCAAAGAGTTACTTTCAACATCAAGGAGTTCTGAAAGGAAGAAAATGGTGACAGTGATTTTGGTAGCGATTGTACAACACTGCTTGATATAACTGATATATGGAACAGCAGGATGTCTGAATTAGCTCCTAATAAAGTGGTTTAGAAAAAAAAATAAGATGGGGGGAGTTACTTTCCTTTTTATTTTCTAACTGATTTGTATTACAACATCTACATACTTATAGAAAAGCTGCTACACTTTATTCACTTTCCTTAGAACTAATTCTTCATGGAAGTTTTATTTCCTTTCAGTCATGTTTTACAATTGGTTCTCTATTTTCAAGACTGACATTATTATTTAATAAATATTTTTAAAATATGATTGTAACAGTGCAACATGGTATATTGATAAATTTATGAACATGCTATTGATAAATGTACATTAAGGATAATAAAACTGATTATAATTATGCAAAAGGTATTTTAAATCACATTTTAACACATTACTTTTACATATAAAGATACTCCTCTTATTTTTCTAAAAGAGATCAGTTAGCAAGAAGGAAAACTACAATATAGAAATTCTATTTAACAACTTAGGTTATTTTTTCTTTTCTATCTTGCTATTCAATCAACTAAATTACACTATTGCTCACAATAACAAAGTTTGAACTGTTACTTCCTTCTACTATATGTCTACAATGTATTGTATGGAAAAATGTCAAAGAATTTACCCATAAAATTTTCCTATTTTCATTGTGATAAGAGTTGTATGAACCCCCAGTAAAATGATTTTAAAAAGAAAAAAATTTTTCCTATTTTCATTCAGGTACATTGTATCCAACTATTTCTTAGTATTAAATCATAACACCCTTGGTAATCAGTTTTCTGGGGTTTTTTTAACTTAAGAAATTAAAGTTCATTTAAAAGTCATAAATGTGAAACAAATACAATTTCCTAAGCATTGAATGTTTATATTCCTGTGCTTTCGAAAGTTATATTAAAACTAGCACAGTACGCAGTTACAGAATTTTTTTCACAGCTCACATTTCCATGTATGTCACACATCCCAAGTTGCTAACTATACTTTATTATACTTAAATACAAACTAGAATAAAACACGAGGTTTCTCATGTTCATTAAAGCCATCTTTGACTGAGGAGCAGAACACAAATCAACAGCATCGTGCAATGTAAAAGTAATGGAAGGCAGCAGTCGCCACGCAGGCCTACCTTCAGGGGGCAAACTGTAGAGCTGGGCCACAGGACCAGTCACAGGAATGACTGGCAACTGGAATTGGAATGAACTTTTAATTGTTGGGAGTGGCAGGCGATTTTTAGGGAAACACTTCCTCATGATCAGACTAGAAGTGTTGACAAGGGGATCAAGGGTCCTGACTGCCAAGCATTCCTGTGTTTAAAAAAAGAAAAGAAGAAGAAACTTCATGTTGAAAACTTAGCACTATTCTTCCTTGAATATCTTAACTAAGGAGAACTTAGCACCATAGTTGGTGCTAAAAGTCATTGAAAGTACTAAGTAATAACTATAAATGACATGGTGAGACTTAGCAAGCCTGCGCATAAAGATTAAAAAGCAAAATTTAAAAAGAAAAAAAGTGTTAATAAAACAGTGAGAAATCAAGAAAGGTATAAGAAATAAAAAGAACAGAGGTGATGTATATTCAGTCTTGTCCTTCTTAGAGCTACATCAGTTATCACTGTCTAATAAGTTGGCTGTTCAACTTATTAAACATTTAACTGAAAACCATGATTTTAAGTTTTAAGAGATTAATTTGCTGTCCTGGACTCTAAATATCAAAAAGGATCAAGATGAATAGTAGATATGGAACTATATCATATGATAATAATATAATTAACAATTAGCACTTAAATGATACTTTAATATGCTGGTAATTTTTAATGCCTATTTTACATCTGACCCTTTAAACAGAGAAGAAATCAAACCTCAGTAATGGTTAAAAACATAAACCCAGTCATCCAGAGTTTCTGGCTCCAAATACTAAACATTCAAATCTGTTGTAAGAATAATAAAAAGAAAAAAACAGCTATTTCCCTGAAAGAGAGAAAATATAAGGTAAACATAAAATGAGCTCAAGTATCTTAATCACTGGCATGAAGAAAAAATATGTTTACATTATGTAATGCAAAAAACAGCGAAGAAAAATAACTGGAATTCTCAACAGAATTTTTCCCTAATAATTACAGCCTTTTATGCAGCAAAAGGACTGCATTGTAGCATCCCCACAGCTGACAGTTTTCTACAGATGCTATTAAGACTTGGTCAAAGATGCTATCAAGGGTGTTTACACTTAAGAGGCCTGGCAGACCCAGTATCCTCAACTATAGGTGTCACTTTTGTACCTTGTCTATATGAAAAGACTATCCAACAGCAAAGCAAGTAGAACACTCAGAGACACATGAACTGCATTATCAGTGGTAGAGATTCCAAAATACCTGCTGAGGGCAACAGTACATCAATGGTCTATCTGTAAAAACATGGCTACATTAGCTCCCTTCATGGCCAGTGGATACACATCTTCCCTTTCCCAGGGTGGGTCAAAGGGAAGAAATCTCCAACTCGGTGTGAGGTTCCATGTGAGAAATGGATTTTGTGTTTCGGATATGTTTAAATGTATTTATACTATTTTTACTTCTCTAAGAGTTTGTAACACCAATTGGCTTTTTTTAGAACCAAATCATATCATTAGTACATAATCACAGTAAGAAGTAAAAAATTTTTTTAAAAAGTAAAAAACTTACTTGTGAAGTGTTATACAGAATTTTCATTCCATTGGCATCAATAAATGCTTTTCTACCCAGCTTGATGTTTGTAACACTTTTCAAACTCTGTAGGATTCCTTTCCGAATGAGCATGTTTCTATGTCGATTATCATGACGATGCCAATCTACATAAATTGTTAAAAGCACCTGGACATATCCTCTGTCTACAGCTCTCCTGGCATTGGTTTCTTTAACCAAAAAAAATTACAAAAGAATATAAAAAAGATGATGAGAAAATATAATAAAACTTAAAATAATCACCTCAAAGTTACAATAAATTGTTATTTCTTTTTCCCAAAATAAATCACTATCACTCGCTACCATGGACACTACTACATCACAGAGTCTGCACCATACAGACTTAAATGTTTTTACTACAATAAATGAGAGTAAGTCAGAACGCATTGTTACAGAATCACAGAAATCCTTATTAAAGAAAAATATAAAGCTACAGCTGCTCAACATGTCCTTTATGGACATCTATAGGTGTCTGGAGACAGTGTCTCAAGGCGGCGTTCCTACCTCTCTAAACTTTCCCCGCAAGAATTCTGGGCTCTTCAATTTCAAAATGGTAATTTTGGTACGCTTGGAGGGCACAAGTGGTCTTCCTTAGAGTTTGGGGATCAAAAAGAAGTTGCTGGGGTTTGCTTTTTGCTTTTTGGTGTTTTATGGTGAATTAAGGGAACGTTTACAGAATAAATCATCTTGCATTCAACAAACCATACACTGTGCTTCATCTACTGCAATGCCCTCAATGTACTATCACTTATTCTGCTTTCCTGTTTCTACTCCTCCTTCTCTCTGAATCCTCTGAACTTTGGCATTGGATCTTAAAAGGCTGATTATTCTATCATAGGGAATGAGTTCAGTCCCAGACCTGAAGGATCACTAAGGATCGTAGACCCAGGGGTCCCACCTACCCAACAGAATGTCTGTCTCTTCTTTTCTGAGTTTGTAACAAAAGAAGTCTGAAGGGGTAAGACTTGGCCTGTAGAGTAGATGGGATAAGGTTTTCAAAAGAAATTCTCACAGGACAGCCATTGCTACCCTATAAGAATGAACAGGTGCATTGCCATGATGTTCTGAGAAAGATGGCTTGGTTTAAATTTCCTGGTCTTTTCCCCATTGATGCAACCTTCAATGTTCTGAAAATAGTAGCTATGACATTCCTAATAAGCCCCTGTTGTCGTCGTGAATCCTTTGACCAAAGTCTCCAAAGATTATTCCTTAGGAGTCCAAAAAACAATCACCATAACCTTCTGAGTTGACTTCTCTGCCCTGGCTTTAACTAATCTAACAGATCTGTTTAGAAGCCACTTTTTTGATTGGACCTGGCTCTCTGTATAGTTTAGTAAATCCAAGACTCATCCCTTATTACAACTCATTCCCCAAAATCAACTTCAAGCTTCTGATTAGTTTTAAAAACTAATGAAAATCAGCTCCCAGTGTTTCTGGCACCCATCGAGTTGATAGCTTGCTAAGGCCAAATGTTAACATAAAATTTAAAAAGCCCAACATGTGAGATCCTATCTTCAGTATCTACTGCATCAGTGATAATTCTACCATCTTCTTCAACCAGTTTCTGGACTTCATCTGCAGTTTATTTGCCAAAGTTGACAGTCTTCCCTGTTTTGGCTCATCTTTGAAGTCTTCCTGAAAACAGTTGATCCAACTAAAAACTGTTGTTTCAGGTAGAGCACCTTTCCCATTAACTTGCTGTTTCAGGTAGAGCATCTTTCCCATTAACTTGCTGCAAAGCTTCAATGATTTAGGAAGATCCACTGGTATTCTGGTAAGACTTGGTATTAGCCCTGACCTCAAAATCTTTTTTACCCCCACTGGCACAAAAAGTACCCTTTCTCTTCTTTATAAGGTACCTTAATGAGATTAAGTCAAATGCATTACTCAGAAAACTTGTCTGTAGTCATCCATTGATCACAAGACATGTCTAAACAAGTGTTGTTTGAGATAAGCCTATACATGAATGAACTAGACCTCTGGTAGCAATACTTTTTGACTTACCCACATATGATGTTCAACAGGGGAAAAATATCACCTTTTCAAGAAATCTTTCTGTATTTTGTTTAGTGGTTTAAATATATGAAAATATACTTAAAGTGAAAATAGTTACACTTTCTTAAAGGTTCATACTAACAAAAGATCCATGGATTTTAAAACCTATCAATAGGTCTACTTTGGTTATACCAAACAGATTTTCTAGCCTTTAACTCACTAGCTGTGAATTTAATTTGTTTAAAGATATTATTTTCATTTTAACTTCTATTACAAATGGTGTGTTTGATTGGAGCTCCTTTGGCTTTTCTTTTAGTCAAAACTAGATGTGTCTTCGCTAAAAATATTTGCTTTAATTATATCATAACAATATAAATAGCTAGGCCAAAACAATACATTTAAAATACTCAAAACATTTTAGCAACAAAATGTAATAATTAGATAAGGATAAGACTGCTTTCCAGACATGAGTATTATTATCTAATGAAACTGCATTACAGGGATTTTTTAAATAAATGGCCAATTTCATTGGAGTAGAAATAGCAGAAATACACCTAGAAATGTGACCTGATTTTATTATTTTTAGAGTCTTGAGATTTAAGAATTTTAGCCAAAACATTTTATTTTGACAAGATGGCAACAAGGGAATAAAGTCATATTAACATACTGAGACACCAGCACCATATTGGTTGGGGTGATTATAAGAAATGCAAGGTTAACGAGTGTGGATTGTCAGACTGTCGGGTTGTTTCCTTACAAAGAAATACAAAATTCTTCATAATCTCATAAAATGACCCCCTAGTTCCTAACATGAACACTAAGATGACACAACAGTAAAGCTCCAGCTTTGAGAATTACTGCCATTTACAAAGGTGTAAGAAGGCCCGCTGCCATCAAGGCAATGCTGACTCATAATAGCCCTAGAAAACAAGAACAGAACTGGCCCCAAAGGACTTAAAGAAAACAGATTGCTACATCTTCCTCCCATGGAGCTACTGGTGGGTTCAAAGCACCTAGTTTTCAGTTAACAACTGAGCAATTTCAGTGCTGTGCCACCAAATCTCATAAATGTGCTTACACTTGAAACATAAATATACTGAAATAATCATACTAATTCCTTCTCAAAAACTATGAACTCATATTAGAGAACCAAGAGACCAGCCAGTGGGGGAAAACTTTAAAACTCTTTAAAACCCCTAATGTGCCTACAATAGCTAGGTGTGCTAAACATAAGTTTCATGTATTTTGAGTACATATAGTTTTTGTTTACATTAACTGCAATACGTAAGCCTTTAGCTTAATAGCTATATGATTTTGTTAAAACGCATAATGTTCACTGTAGCTTCTTTCACAAACTGTGTTTCTACTGGAATTTCTAATGACAAAAATGGTATTTATGAGAAAGATCAAATAAGAAATTGTTTCATATTTCAAATAAAAGTTTAGCCTTTAAAGAAGGGTAACAGAGGGAAAAAAAAGAAGGGTAAAAGAACTACCTGCAATCTGCAACTAAGCACTACTAAGACACATTAGTAAAGGGATTTTTATTTGTATTCAAATTACTGAACTTCCAATTAACCTGTTTCTTGTTCTCTAATTAAAAGACAACTTAAGTTCACCTTTAGGCTACAGCTTCTAATCCAGATTCAAGCAATAGTAAATGAGCTGCGTGTCTTTCTAGATTATGTGTACACATACTCATTAATTCTTGCATCTAATACAGTAATGCAATTTACACATTTAAATTCAGTTACTGTTGCTCAGTCCCTGAAAAAATACCAATCTTTTAAAAAAACTAATGAATAAAATATTCCATAATGCTACTGTAATTTAAAAATATGCAGTGGCTACTAAATGTTACTGTGCATTGTTGCATTTTCTTCCTATTTAAATACATGTGGTGTGGTTGTTATTCGGTACCATAAATTCAGCTCTATCTCATATCAACACCACATACAACAAAACTAAATACTACCTAATTCTGTGATTCTCCTAACTGCATGGCATGCTTGAGTCCACTGCCGCAGACACTGTGCCAACCAATCTCGAGGGTCTTCCTCTTTTCTCCTTTACAAAGCATGAAGTTCTTCTCAAGATCTGACAGCACGCCTAAGACACGTGATGTATAGTCTCACCATCCTCACATCTAAGGAGCAGTTGAAAAATCACTAAGTGTAAACTAAATTTTTTTTCCGGATGGAGTAAACATGCTTACCTACTACTCTTCTTTGATGAATTTAGAATCTCAGAAGACTACTTAAAAATGAAGATCTCACATTTTAGGTGTAAACTGGTTTCTATAAGCTACTTAAAATTTAAAAGTTTTATTATAGTTCTCTTTGATTTATAATTAATGACTTATCAGTGATTCTAATAAATTACATTTTATTAAGAGTTTAGTTTTAATAGTTATTCTATTGCACTCCCGATAAAAAATTAACCTTAATTCTATGTTTTAATTAATAAATCACTTTGGGTGGGGCTCTTACATATATTACAACAATCCATACATCCATTAACCTTAATTCTTAATTCAAACTTAAGGGCATGTTGGTGTCACCCTGAATAGACAGTTTCTTTTCTGAACTGCCTTTCATTATTTTCCCCCGGGGAGAGAGGAAAACATTGAAAGTCATCAACACAGAGTTTTAAGGTTAAATGTTGCTGTGGTCTAATAAAATATTGTGATAAACCAGTCTTCCATGGGAGTGCTTTTGACGTACAGCGACTACTAGTTCTGCTAAGGAGAATTATTATTTAAAAGAGATACTAAGTACCTCAGAGATTTTTAAAATGTAGATGATTACTCTTTAATGAAAGATATCATAACATGGTAATATATATTTATTCCAATAGTTCAATTTTTATAACAAACAGTATTTTATTTCTAAATTAAGTTTGTCTGAAATTTTACAATAACCATACTTTTATGCTATAATTTAAATTTATGATAGAAATCCACTTCTAAAAATATTTCTAAGTGAAAATTGTATTACAGACACACAATGGTTGTTCAAGATATTTCTCAGAGTAAAAGTTCTCAATACTACTTTAGCTAAATGTCAAGAAGATTCTTATATAATACATATTATTTTACTTAACTAACAAGGTTTTATGTTTACATAAGAAGTCAATGTACATGAACTATATTAATTTACTAAATAATGCATAGCTCAATCAATATAATGATATCATGATATATACCAATTCTACTAGATGATCAACTTATCTTTCCACTAAAAAATCATAAATCAGCTTTATAATTAAGAGGTTTGGGAGACAGGCTGAACCTACATATCTAGTTCCTTTAAAATGGTAGATAAAATACTCAGAGAAATAAAGTCTAGTATTTCTAGTTTTAAAAACTTACTTGATTTTAGCAATGCAGCAAGAGTGTCTAAAGCAACCCTGTCAACATGAGAAAATACAAACAACAACAAAACTAGTAAGATTAATCTACAATAGTGAATCCACACATAAGTAATTATTATATTATAAATTTTATCATTGCTATAACACAATTAATTACATGTAGTGTTTCTCAGTACACATCTTTCTCTTCAGTTTAATATCTGATAGGAGACTGAAAAAGCAATACAATACCTGAGTCTTTAAAAGAGGTTAGATAAATATTAACAACTACTGTCTGCATTTGATTTTCATAAATTTAACAAATGAATGACACTATCTTACGAATCTCTAGGTTCTGACCCACAAGGTTTTTTTTTAAAGGCTAGCTTTACCACAAAGTCCATTTATAATTCCAAATTTCTATATATATTTCCATAGGTGTCTAATTTGAAAGTATCTTGGCTTTAGAAGGTAATAATCTTCACACATAAGGTTAAAACAAATATAAAATATTGTAGAAGTTGGAGGTTTGGGAGAAGAAAACCTTAATTATTTTAGCTACAATGCACCAAAAAGGGGGGGGGGGCTAACTAATGTCTCAAGAATTATTACTACCTTTAAAGGACAAGGAAATGGCTCTGTATGTTGAAGACACTTATATTTTCTTTAAAAATAAATGATGAAAAATAATGAAATCAGCTAGCTTTAATCACTTAAAAATAAATGCAGCACTACTGTGAAACACTTGTATTTAAATAGGTTTTTTAAAATGAGTTGCTAAAGAAATGGCACTGAATTTCAATAACTTTAAAACTATACACATATAAACTACAGAACCTCTAACAATGCAAATGGTAGAATTAATTTACATTAAAAAGTATTTGTTTTCAAGTTTAAGCATTTCACTCATCACAAAGCATTTATTGAATGCCTACTAGACACCCACAACAGCAAGTTGTGTTTTCATGGGTAAAAATTTAGAAGACAAACATCTCTTCCACAAACAGCTTTACAGTCTAAATAAGGTGGGAAAACGCATACATAGAAAAAATAGAATGAAGCAATAGAGTAGACTATGCATACATTAAAGGTATAGGAGAGGTAGCAGCTCAAGAAAAAGGGAAAGAGTTTCGAAAATATACGATCCTTTGAAATCCTACTTTCTATCACAGGATAAATGTCCTGGAATTTTAGAAGAGTTTTTTGAAAAAGAATCTTCAAAAATTTGGCTAGAGTTTGTACACAATCAAGCAGCTCTTTTTCGAAATGCTGTAAAACTTATTGAAAGTGAAAAAACTCAGGTTATCGAAATAGCAAATTAAGTTAATAATTTAAAACTTTGGTGTCAAGGGCGGCTAGAAAATAATTTTCTTCCGTTAACTATCCGTAATAGTATAAGCCATCTAGAAGAACAAGAAGCAATAAATCATGCAGATATCATGAATCATGTTAAAAAGTTCTATAGTAACTGCATAGATTATTTAGAAGAGTGGACGGTACATTACAATGATATTGAACATTTTCATTGGGTTACATTAAAAAAAGAACTTAATTGGAATGATGTGCAAAAATCATTCGATCATACTACTCACAATTTCCCATATAGTAATATTTCCGAAAATGATCTTTTTAATGAGGTATCATTATTTTTAAAAATGCATTGATAAGGAAAAGGTTAAATCTTGGGCATCAGGAAAAATCAAAATGGTTAGAAATATTTCATCATTTGAAACAAACCATGTTCCATACAATAATGCCCTAAAAACTGTGGAATACGTGCTGTCCTTACCAGGAACTAATGCTGCGACTGAACGCGTTTTTTCTACGGTAAATAAAGTGTGGACATCAGAAAAATCACAATTAAGTGTTGAGACTTTGAAAGCCATTTTACTTGTGAATATAATGTAACAAATTCTTGTGAAAATTTTCATGACCTTTTAAACGACAGCAATCTACTAAAAAAATTCACTCAAATGAGAAATATGCCAAAGAATAAATAATATATATAATTTTAATGCATTATATATGTAAATTGTACTTATGTTGAAATTTTAAAAATATTACAACACGATTTTGCATGCTATCAAAGTTTTTGTTGCTCCATATAAACTAAATTTTTAATCAAGAAACCCCCCCTCCCCCCGCCCCCCATCCCATCCCCGGTCAATGGTGTCCTGCTTTACCAATGTTAAAATCTGGTCACCTTAATCTAGGCAATGTCCTGAAAGATGGCTAAATCATTAAGCAAAAAATTGATGCAAATATTTATGATTACTGGACCATCTAACCAAATAATTTTAAGTAAAGCAAACCAAGGTATCCAGAACTAATGAAATAATTTTGACCAGAAAAAACACTTATTAATATGTTTATACCTTTGAGTTGTATGCCATGTTAATGATTAGTAAATAAAGCTATTGGAAGTTTAATAGCAAAAGCAACAACACAGGAACCCATCGATAAGTGAGGTTTCAGTTCTGTTTACAGAAAATATGAAGATTATAACCACATGTTAAATAAACCAAGGGTACACTCATCCAAATCCAGAAAATGAGCCTCCTACATGACATTATCATCTCCAAGATCCTTCAACAAATAAAATAGGGGGGAGGGGATTCACAGACAATTACATAGAATATGAGACATATCAATTAAATATAATGCAGAGATATTACTAGGAATCTCATTAAACAATTTTAAATAATTTTTTTAATTAAATTTATTGTTCATTTGAAAGCAAGTCAGTTACACAGTGACATGACAATTCAAACTGGTTCACAAAAAAGGTGAGAAGAGAGCTTTCGGGGTCAGCTCGGCTATAGGACATCACTTTCCACCTGATCAGATACGACAGAGGGACAGACAGTTACAAAGGCACCAGGTGGGCCTTGACAGATTCAATACATTCAAAATTTCAACTCAGAAGTTTCTGTCCAACAGTTTGGAAAATGTACTCTGATGCAGAACAAGTTAAGTTACCCTTTCTTTGTCCGTCTGTTACAATGAAAAGATTGGGGCTGAGTGTGTTTGGCAAGAACATTAAACTTACTAGCCTTTCTCTTGTAACTACTGCTTGTTTTTTAAAAATTAAGCAGAATACAAAACTCTAAAAAAAACTCTCCCCTTTGAGAAATCATTTTGGAAAACGATGGGAGTAAATGGCGTAGCACCATCTCCAGACTCCTCTATTCTCTTTGTCAAGCACAGTGATCAGCGCATTGGGAAGTGGAGGGTCTGCCAAAACAACGCGGACCAGTCTAAAGTTAACAACATTACAAGGAAATCAAGCCTTCCAGTTGTCCAGTGAAGAATGAGGTTCATCCTTTCAGAAGGCAGTATAAGAATTAGTTTAAAAACAAAAAACAGCAAACAGAAAGAACTATATTTGCTATGCTGCAGAAGAAAACAGATGTTTCAAGTAGCTTCTGCCCCCAAAGAATGTCATTATTAGCAGTGTTCTACTTACAGTCTTATGACTATTAAAGAAAATAAATTAAGAAAAAGGTGGGTTTTTTTAAAAAATACATCGAGTTTGAGAATAAAATACCTGATTCACAGCTCTTTTGTAAAACGTTACTGTAAGCAGAGAGAAGTCAAGCATGTAACTTTCTCATTGCTAACAAAAAAATACTGTGTGGAAAATACATGTCTAGGTTCCTTAACATGGAGAGCCCTCAGGATCACATGTTCACAGGAGGCATTGCTGGTGGAAGACAAAGAATGAAGCAGTACCACAGCCCTTAGCCCCGGAGACAAGGCAGCCCTGCCCACCAGAAGACTCAGTGCATCTATGCTGAAGGGCTTCTGATTCCTGGTGACCCCGTGGGGCACAGTAGAAGGTTTCTGAGACAGTACATCTTAAGGGCAGCAGATTGCCTCTTTCTCCCAAGGAGCAGCTGGTGGGATTGAACCACCGACCCTGCTGTTAGCAGCTAAATTCGTAACCTAGTTTGCCACCGGGGCTCCTCTTGAAAGCGCCATGGTGCAGTTTTCTCTCCTGGTCAATATCCGGGAGATGGAGCAGCAGGAACTTGGTGTATGCTAAAGACAAGACTTCCCAGTGTACTACTGATATGTACTTTGAGCTCAGTACCTTCGCACCAATTTTGAAGGCAATGTCATTTATAAAACTAGGCAAATGTATAACATTTTAAAATATTAAAATCCATGATAAATATCTCCCATGCCAAAGTATTCACATATAAGACACTCTGGCCAGCATATAAGTTAGTCTCGCTCTTAAAACACAGAATCTAGATTCTCCAGGCAAAAGTTAAGTAAACAATTCCATACATCGGCTCTCAAATCCGACAGTCAATGAGTTCACAGTCCCATCAATAAAGCCACATCAGTAGTGATAGGTCCCAAGGCTTTCCCAAAGTGAAAACTTGATGTAGAGTGACATTTCACAAAAGTTACCACAGAATAGAGTCTCACACACAACAAAATCACGGTCAGCACTGTAATTAGGATCTCCCAGAAGTAGTAAATACTATGTTCTTAAAAGTAAAAACTTTGTTCACAGGAAAAGGACTAAAGTGCTAAAATTCTTTAAAGATTTAAAAAACAAAGGCAATCTGTCTTTAAGACTTGCCACGATCACTTAGGAGACAAAATTTGGTACGGTTACCTCTAAATTGAGTAATTTAGTATGAATATTTCTATGTTATGTAATGATATAATCCTTTTTTAAGAACAAAAAAATAAAAGTTAAAAAAAAAGTCTTTCCCTCTGTTTTGAAAAGCTCTATTCCGCTGACTGGTATAGTAGGAATGTTCCTTTGATTATGTAATGAAATAAAAGCACAAAACCACAAGAAACGAAGATGAAATGCTAAAAGTTTCTTATTAAACACTACAGCTGAAATTCCCAGACCTACACTAAAAGCTAGAAAGTAGGAATCCCTAACAAAATGTCTCATTGCTCCTCAAATACAGCAGCTAAACTACAGGAGAAAAGTCAGTCTTATCTATCCACACCAAAAACATAGTATCATCAAAATGCAGCAGCGGTCAATCCCCAAAGATCACTGCCTTAAAATGAGGGGAAAAAACCCAAGTTAAACTGCTGAGCAGCTTAATGGACAGTCTCCAGAATTCTCTTGGAGGCCTGGGCAGCATTTGTCAGCAAGACCTGCTTTGTGCTGGTGCCCAATCCATGCACAGATGGCTGGCTTGTCATCACTTCTCTTCAGCCTGCAGGACTGCACCAAAACAACCACAACTTAGCCACAGCCACTGAGTCAGTTCCGATGCACAGTGAACCTACACAGGATTCCAAAGGTAGTCAATCTCTACAGGAGCAGACAGCTGCCTCTTCCTTCACTGGAAGAGGCTGTGGGTTTGAACCTCCGACCTTGAGGTTGACAGCCCAACATTAACCCAACTGAACACTTGATTAAGCCCTGCTTTCAATTTTCGCTAACCAACTCTAAACGAGGGCTGAAGAAGGCATTTGAATCCCTCTCTACTTCCAAGAAAGATGACACATGAGCCATCTTCAGAAGGTGACAGTCAGAGAAACGTTCCCTGCTCTATGTTCCGCTCTATTCACACGAATGAAGTCAAGGACCAATATGCAAAGAAGTCCTGCAACACGAACCGCCACCAACACAAACCTAAACTGTGTACAGACCAAAAGGGACAGATGAATGAACAGTGCCCTACACTGCCTACCTTTCTTTGGGCAAGTCTTCCATCGCTGTCGCAGGGCTCCTGGAGTGACTCCAGGGCACAGACCACACCACCACAGTCAGGGCAAGTGTGGCTGGGCCGGTATGCCCAACAGCAGCATGAGCGCAGCTAAAAGTGACCTAAGTTCGCTACAACAGGTGACAGGGTTAATGCTTGACTCAGGGTGGGGGTGGTGGAATGTGGGGTGCTCTAGAGGCCTGCAGAGACAGAGAGGGATGCAGGATCCAAAATCATCACAGTTGTTGGGTTTCAGTTTGCAGCCAGTGGGAAATGGAGTCAAGGTACCATGGGAGAGTTTGCACTGAGGGACAAGGCCTGCCTTGGCTGAAGACATCCCTGAGCCCAAAGTGCCTGAGGGGAACCTATGGAGGTCTGAGGGAAGACTGCCCACCAGAGTCTAAAACTCCCTTAATAGGTGATTTTGCTTCAGCGTTAGTTGTTTGCCCCAACACATCCACTAGAAGCGAAACAGGCTCCAACTTCACAGCTTAGAATGGGATTCCATGATGTTAAAAAAAACACTTAACCAAGCCCATGCTTCTGTGACTGACTTTGGGGGGTTAAGATGGATGAGCTCTCCATGTAAGTCCATAAAATGGTGGTGGGGTTAACTGGTTAATTATGGGACACACTCCACAGAGAACCAGTCCCGTGATTACTTTTTGCCACCCTCAATGGAGAACACAATCTCCCTTCCAGCCAGCTGGAGGGGCATGGGCTGGCCACAGGAGACCTGGGCCCAGAAAGGAATAACGGTGGGGATGCCATGCTCAATCCATCACCAGCTCTTTACTGGTGGGTCTGCAATGCCCAACTGGGAAGAACCACTTCTCCAACTGCCCAGGGAGAAGGCCAGCCTAAAAGTAAACATCCCATCTATGCCCTACCACCCAGAACACGTCCAACCTCATCTAAAAGTAAACATCTTGACACACAAAAAAACCCTCTAACCAAATCAAGCTCACAGCTGCTGAGTCAATTCTGAGGTCAGAGTCACCCTACAGGGCAGAGTACAGCTGGAGAGCCTCCTTGGAGCAGAAAGCCCATCTTTCTCTTGACGAGCAGTAGGTCGCTTTTGGCGGGCTGACCTTGCAGTTAGAAGCCCCATGGTCGCCCCTGTGCCACCCGGGCACCTAAAACACCTTGACAGATATTGTTAGGGACTCTTAGCCACCATATCTGAAAGACACATGGCAAGCAATAAAGGTATCACATAGAATCCACCGATGAGGGGAAAAAAGCTTCAAGACTTGCTAGTTTGACCCTGGTCTCTCTCATAGTTAGGAGCAGACAGAGGGCTCACAGGAGGAAAGAAAACAGGAAAAGGGGGATCTCCCAGCATGACCTAACTCAACCCCAAAATAGATTCTCAGCTTAGAGGCAGAAGTCACACAAGGCTAAGGTCATCCGCTTCTGGTATCTCAACAACTATGTCGTCCAGTCACCCCTAGTCCTTATTTCATGTTGGGCTTTCTGGAGCATCTCCAAAGACCCTCTTCCTGCTCTTGCTACAATTCTGCTCCTGTATCCTTTCTTCTAAGCCACCTGCTGTTCTTCTACACACCTTCAGCCAATAAGAACGCTCCCCACTCTGTGAGGGGTAGGGGTTGGTGTGTCTATGTGTGTGCATCGTCTCTCTGGCTCAAGTGTGTGGCAAATGTCATGCCTGGTGGGTCACCTTTGACTTTAAAACAGCAACGGCTACACTGACAAGCTCAGAATCTGATATTATTTCTAAATGAAAAGCAGTAGTAGGGAAAGGGCATTGATGGCAACACAGCAAATACCACTGAAATTGATGCAGTATTCGGTAGCTAGTTGGAGTGTATAGTTATTGCTGAGACTACCCAGGCATTTTCTATTGGGCCTATGTGCACAGTTGTGTCCATCACAATCTCAAGATGACAGTGGAGCAGCGCTCACAGAAAGGTCTTGAGTGCTAACACAAAAGGAAGACTTGTAAAAACGCACACACGCACACACCCCTGAATTTCGACAGTAAGAAGCTATAACTTGAATGCGTTCAGACCTGTCGCGGGCTGCTGCTGCTGAGTAAGTGTGGCAGCCATGGCAACGGCTGCTGCGTTGGGCATGCTGCTGAAAGGGGTGGGGCCTGTGGTCACCCGGGGTGGGTTCTGCCACTTCTTGGCTTCGGCTCGCCTGGCTTCAAACACATCCACAGCATCACCTAGGAACATTTTCCGGTAGCCAAGGTACTGTTCTTTGAGCACCTTTACGTTTTCATGAATAGACTGAAGTTGGGCTGCTAAAGCTACAAATGTTTGATAAATTTTCTGCATAGCCATCGACAAATCTTGCGGAGTTATATGGGAATTATTTGCTTGAGTGGCGAGGTGGTTTTCTAGCTCTTCAATCTGCTGTCGATACTGCTGAAGCTGTACTTCAAACTGCTGAAACAGGACTCTGAAGTAGTCAGCAGGAGCTGCATTTTCATGCTGCAGGCCAGGGGGTGTTTTCTGAGTCCTTAAAGCGATTTCAGCATTTTTTAACTCCTGGGCGGTCTCGAGCTTCAGCTTGTCGATGTTGAGGGTGTTCCTCTGCAGCCCGCTTGCTGCCAGCGACAGCAGCTGCTTCAGCGCCTTCATGTCCTCCTGCACTTTGAGCATGGCTTTCGAAGACATTCTACTGATTTCTTCTTGGACCTGTTTTTGCTCCTTCACAAATTTCTGGAGATTTTCGACGTCCTGGCAGATGACAGGAGGCAGATTCTCATCCTTCAATGCTTTACTATCCTCTGGTCTTGTTTCTGTTTTATCACTCTTTTTATCCGATGAGCTACTAAAATCAATACCACCAAGGCCTTCGTTGCCAGCAGTTGAAGTGGCTGTGGTAGCTCCCAAAGTCAGGCCTAACGCACTCTGCCCAAGTCCTGCCGCTGCTGTGTTTGTGTTCTGGAAAAGCGAGCCGCCCAGGCCAGCTAAGGCTCCCCCCAGAGAAAGGCCAGTGGATGCTGTCGTAGTTGTGGCCGGGGTTCCACCCAGATTATTCAGAGTAAATCCTGTGGATGCTGCTGGGGTTGACGTCAGAGCAGAAGACAGAGTGAGACCACTGGAAGAGGTGGAAGCAAGCGGCAGAGCGAACGGAGTGGCAGACGCTGCGGGCTTACTGAACCCTAAACTGAAACCTGTTGTAGATGCAGATGTGGTGGCTGGTGCTCCTAGAGTTAATCCTGTAGAAATAGTTGTTGCTATTCCTGTGTTTGTTCCTCCGAGGGTGGACCCGGTGGCAGGTTTCACTCCAAACAGCCCAGCTCCAAATCCACCTGAAGGAGCAGATGCTGTGGCAGGGGCTGTAGTGCCTCCAAGAGTCCCAAAATTGAGGCCCACCGAAGGGTTACTAGATGTCCCGGTGCCGAAAGAGAAGCCACCGGCCGTGCCGGTCCCGCCGGCGGCCACGGTGGTGGAGCCCAGGGTCCCGCTCCCGAAGGAGAAGCCGGTGGACATGGCTGCCGCCCGGGTCCGGCGCCGTCAGCAAGCTGGAAAGGTCTGGCCCGCTCACCTCACGGCTGCCGTGGCCCCGAGAACATGCTTCACGGTCACAGGCGGCTGGCGGGAACTTCCAGGCCAGCGGCTGCCAGGCCCCGGCGGAGGGGTGGAGCCCCCTAATTTTTTAAAATCTCAGTGCCATCAAATCGATTGATTCATAGCAACCCTACAGGACAAGGTAGAACTGTCCCTGTGGGTTTCTGGGGTTATACCTCTCTAAAGGAGTAGAAAGCCACCAACTGTAAAATGATTTTTCTAAACTAACTAGGAAATATTAGCAGATATTTAGGAGTACTTATATGATAAAGAAATCATAATGTAGACGTTCTAAAAGCAAAAGGTCTATATTTGATATAAGCATACAAGAGGACTTCAAAAGTTCAGGGAAAAATAGAACTAAAAGGTAATCAAATTTTCCACAAATTTGTTAACCTCTCCCTTTCATATATCAGGGTTAAATTTCACTATTGTCTCTACTTTTATATGTGTTCAGAAACTGGCTAAATAGGAAAAATAAAGTATGGATTCTAATTCAAACAAACCAACTGTGAAAGGGCAATTGTGAGGTGGCGCAGTGATTGCATGTAGGGCTGCTAACCACAAAGTCAGCAGTTCAAAACCACCAGCCAGCTGTGTGGGACAAAGACACGGCTTTGTACTCCCCTAAAGACTTACAGACTCAGAAACTCACAGAGGCCATGCTGTTTTACCCTGTTACTTTAAGGCCGTTAGGAAACTGCATCAACTCATTGACAATTGGTTTGGCTTTTGGGTGGAGAGAAAATTAAATATAGAATGGATTTTAGAGTTTATTAAGGAGTTAATAATTTTGTTATGATTTATTAAAATGTGTTATTTTTAAATTCCACACGATTGAAGAAAATTATAAAATATCTAGGATTAATTTACAGAGAAAAAAACATATTCATATAAATATGTACATTTTGTATATGTAGTATCTAGAAATTTGATTAAAATATCCAAGTAAAAAACAAACAGAGATATAGAGAGGGAGTATTAAACAAAAGTAGAATCCTAATAACTGCTGCATATACTATAATAAATATATCAATAATATAACAATATAATGTAAGCATTATATTACACTATAATATGTTGGTATTAATGCTATAAAATTATGTTATATAAGTATATTATAAATTATATATGATCAAATGTTATTATAATAATTTAATCAATTCAATGTTTAATGTTATATCCTATTCCATTTTATATGCATATTTGAAAAAAATCTGTGATAAAAGGTTCTTGGAGGACAAAAATGACCCCTGATATGACTAAGTATTAACATAACTAAGTAATCAGAACCTGCTTCCATTTTCAAGGCTGACAATCTATTATTATATACCTACATGTCTCAAAATAGGGAGGGAAAACTAGAATTACATCATTTTGGCAAACAGAAATATACAAATTTAAGATATGTTCAACTAAGCTTGAAACTAAAAGAAGACGCTACTAAAACAGCTGCAAAGCTGGGTGACAACAGTAGGCACTCAATAAATGTTTGTGAATGACACTCTATAAATGACCTGAATCCTCTTATTCGCTGTATCTAGGAATGCTCGTATAAAAGATTATATTTACATATGTAAATGAACAACATACAGTAAATGTGATAATTTAGTATAGCAAATATAAAGTTTTATATAACTATACAGTTAATGCAAAGTCTAAATTTAAATAAATATTGCATAAAATAAATTTAATATATTCAAATTTTGATAAATACTTTAAGGTTACACTTTCTAGCAAAACCATAAAAATGATAATAGAATTACTATTTAAGAATTAAGAAAGGACCCTGGATACAACCTAATTCAACCTGCTCATTGCACAGACCAGGAATAAAGACGCCCAGAATTATACACAGCCTCAATGTACATTCAAAACATTACTCACTTCATTAGACCTGAATTTTTCTTACTAAATGGTCCAATAATTTTAAACATCAGTTCCACAACTCCGTTTTTCCCTAAGGATACTGAATTCACAGCTGTGAAGAAAAAATATATAAATTATTTTTTAAAACACAGCTAAAAAGTATACTCTTCAAGAGATACATAAGCCAAAAACATATATAAATTATTTAATATATGTGAAATTAAATTGCATGACACTAAGTCACCATAAGTCAGAATTGATTCAATGGCATTGAGTTTGGTTTTTTGCCAAGTCACTCATAAGATCCACATTAGTCAATCATTGAAGAGATGTATTTTTTTTAATAGAGAGTTGAAAAGAAATTCTGAAACCAGTAATATGAATAGGGGAAAAAATGCTGTTAAAAAATACATTTTAAAAGCTTTATTTGTTTAGTCAATAAATTTAATGAACTTCAGTAAATGCCAGGGAATGGTGATTCAGAAACAAAAATAATCTCCGAATTCAATGAAGAAGTAACGAGAATAATAGTAAAAAAGATATACGCAATTGCTAATTATTTTCTAAGTAGATTAATCATTGACGGGTACACAGCTACACCATCATCCAAGGTAGAAGAGAATGTATGTCTGGAGAAAATAAAGTTTGGGCTCAATTTCCAAGAGTAGAAAAAAGGTGTGGATGTAGATCTGGGCTCTCTCTGAAGAGGGTTAACAGAGACAATACATGAATACCACAAGTACAAAAAGCTACATATTGCGAAAGCATATTGTATCAGACAAAGCCGTACAAATGGAACAAAGAGATGGTAAAAGCAGCTAAGAAATAAATTATGAAAAAAAGAAAAAGAAATTATGAAGGGCTCTATCGTTCATTCTTTTCAGCTACAAAAAAAAAAAAAAAGAATAGAAAACCAGATTTCAAGTAAGCCAGGTCAGAACTAGCAGCAGTCTGGGGAAGACAGATTTACAAAAAAAATAAGAAGGCTATCTGGGTAAAAGACAATGAGGATCTTAACTAAAGCAAAGTAGCATGAAAGAAAAGGTTTCACAAGAAATATGCAAACAATTACCTAACTAAAAAATTCTACTCAACATTCAACTCTGAACAAATATGGTTAACAAAATTATAGATGAGCCAATGTCTCCCCTTTTCCTGGTTCAATCAATAAAATGTCTTTTAAAATGTAACTCCTAGTGTTTTATATGATTTTTATAACCTGTGTATTTGGGCTTTTTACTACACTACTTCTAATTGTATGTCTGTGCTATTTTTTTTAAACCCAATTCAGTTTTGTTTTGTTTTTCAATAAACTGCATCCCTCGTTTACTATTTTATTTTTCTGCTTCCCTTTGTTGCTCTGTTCTTAACATCTTTGGTGAGGCATATTACTAATTTTCTAATGTTCTTTTCAATTATACAAGTGTTTTCTAAGTGTCAATGATATCTTCCTCTGAGTATGTTGTCAGTTGCTACCAAGTCTACTTCAACTCATGGTGACCACATATTCACAGAACAGAACTATTCCACAGGGTTTTTTTAAGACTGTAATCTTTGGGAGAAAGATTGTTAAATGCATCTTTCAAGGTATTTATGGGTAGCTTTGAACCTTGTACAGTCCAGGATTAAAGAGGCCCAGAATTATAGAGGCAGGCTCAATTTACCCTCAAAACATTACTCACTTCATTAGACCTTAAGCACTTAATCATATGTACTATCCATATTATCAAGGTGTGTGTCTATGTGTCTATATAGAAGCATAAAACATATACTTGATGATGTATACATGTAAATAAACACATACATGAGTGGGTACCCAAAAAATGGAATTTTCTTTTGCAAAATTATGTGTCTAAATTTTTTTAATTTAAATCATTTTCTGTTGGGCTCTTACAAATATTATAACAATCCATAAATCAATTATATCAAGCAAATTTGTACATATGTTGCGATCACCATTTTCAAAAATATTTCATTTTTTTTAACAAAACAACCTACCACCTTCAAAGTATTCTCCATTACACTTAATACATTTTTTCAAATTTGTGATTCCATTCTTGGAAACATTTTTCAAACTCATCTGTTTGAATAGCTGATAGCACCTCCCTCAATTTTTTCTTCACCTCTTCTAAATCATCAAACCGCTGTCCTTTCATGTCCCTCTGCATTCGCAGAAACAGAAAGAAGTCACATGTCAGGTGAGTGAGGTACATGGGGCAAGAGAGGCATGCCGTTTTTTGCTAAAAACTGGTGCAATGAGATGGCTGTGTGAGCAGGTGGCATTGTCGTGGTGGCAAAACCACTCCCTGTCTGCCACAATCAGGCTTTTTTTTTGTACACACAGTTATGCAATCTTTTCAGAATCTCTAAATAGAAAGCTTGATTAACAGTCTGACCTGGTGAAACAAACTCCAAATGTACTATCCCCCCTCACATCGAAAGATCTAATGAATGTCATCTTGATCTTTTTATTACACTTGACAAGCTTTTTTTGGGTGATGTTTGTTTTCAGAGTCATAAAAATAAAAGTCTGGATCGCTTCAGAGCAGTTCTTTCAAACCACAGCACGTTTCTATGCTTTTTCCTGGTCAGTCAGAACCTGAGGCACAAATTTCGCAGAGACACTTCTCACTCCCAAATCTTCCATTAAAATTCGCTGATCCAAACTCCAAGACAGTCCAGATCACTTCCCCATCTGTTTAAAGGTCCACCTTGTGTCTTTGAGCACAAGTGCACAAATTTTGTCAACATTTTGGTCCATTCGGGAAGTTGACAGACATCCTCAATCGACCTTTCACCTTTTTTGAAATGAGAAAACCACTCGTACACTTCAGTTTTTCCCATAAAACTGTCCCTGTAAGCTGTGTTCAATATCACAACAGTGTCTGTGGCATTTTTCCCAAGCAGCAAATAAAATTTCAAAGCCACATGCTGTTCTCTTAAATCGGCCATCACAAAACTAAAATGAGATGTGCGCAAAACTATTTTACAAAAAGTTTCACGGTGACCAAAGAGAACCTTCAGAGGTGTCGCCACTGGGTGCACTAACTCAGACTTGCTCGATGATCGCATAGCGGGGAAACACATACCGTGAAAGCTCCGCCCAGTGGAGCTTTTCCTACTATTTGGGGAGTACCCCTTTGTGTAAATTTATATATATAACATCCACATATATCTAAGCAAGCTCATTATAATTATTTTGTAATGATATTCTGCAATAACATAGTCGTACAAAGGTAAATTGAAAAGTATTTCTATAAAATCATCAAAACCTTTACTAAACCAAAAAAAAAATCAAAATGTGAAGCTACTGTTTCTGCACATATCCTCCAGCTTTTGGATGGCCACCTCTCTCTCTCTCCCATCCTCTTTCTCTCCCTCCCTCCCTCCCCCACCCCTAAGCCTTCTCTAAAGAATTTTGTGTTCTTTGATTTACATCACATCAAAACAAGGTTGGCATCCTTGATAGATCCAAATTGTGTTCCTTTGAAATGTTCTTTGAATTTGGGGAAAGCTGAAAGGGTAGAGGTCTCCCAATTAAATTTTCATAGGACAGTCCTGCTACCCTCAGAGAGTAATCAGGTATACCATCACACGGGGAAACAAATTCTCACTGCCACTTTCCTTGCAGTTTTACTAACTGCCAATACCCTCACCTTGGCCGACATCTTTTCCACATGATCTCCACTCATCCCCTGTACTCTACTACTTAATGAGAGTACTCCAGATTATCTCAAATCACCTTTTTAGCCCATATCTCCCTTTTGTGGTGGCAAGGGGCAGGAACCAAAAGCAGCCATATTAAATCTTTGCTTTCTTTATTCACAAATGTTCACAGAATAATGACAATTCCAACTTTTCATTTTGTATTATTGTACAACATGGAGTTCCTCAAAAGCGTCTCTGGAATACTCACAGTTGGCAGAATATACTCGCAAAAGCTGCAGACAAGGTAGAACCAAACGATGATTCTGCAGATTCTGCTTGGCCAAATTCAGAGTTATATTCAGAGCCCCATTAATTCTAGCTTTCACTCCAAATTTTTTGTCTATTTAAAAGAAAAATGAAAAATAACTTTAACTCACATGAAACTTGTTAATGAGATGCTATCATGAAGCAATTATATCTTACATTTGTTTTGAACTCACATTATCATATACAGAGTCCTGAAACAATTAAAATTGTTCTTCTGTAGTATGATTTTTAAAGTATTCTATTAAAAACTAGGGGGAATAGTGAAAGAAATGGCATACATTTAAAATAATTCATAGCATGAAATAAATGATGAACTACAACTCAAACCAGATATTGAAATACAAAATACAAACTAAAAGATAACTTGTCCTTACAATGAGGACAAGAACCAAGAGAATAAAACTATCAGTAAGTCAAATTTTCTTATTTTATTTTTTTTAATTTTTTAAAATTTTCTTATTTTAAATCTGGAAGGAAAATCCCTTTTCAGTAAAAATTAAAGAAGGGATTCAGATCTCAAATACAAGAATTAAGGAAAGGTAAAAGCTCACATATTCCCTTAGTAAACGGAGTATGTTTAGATTACATGGTCCCAAGGTTATCTAGAAAATTAAAACCATGTCAGGGTTGGTTGCTATAAAACATCACATCTAAAAGTGCTAGTTAAATACTTATAAAATATATGAGATATACATGAAATACGGGAGCTTCAAAATGTTGATGGAAAAATCCCACTATCTTTTAATTCCATCCACAAACTTTTTGAAGTCCCCTTATACATAGAAAGAGCACTGATGGCATGCTGGCCTGCTTACTGCAAAGTCAGTAGTTCCAGACCACCAGCCACACCTCCGGAGAAAGACAGTTACAGTCTCAAAGGAAATTCACAGAAACAGCTCTACCCTGTTCTAGATGATAGACAGATAGATGATAGATAGATAGATAGATAGATAGATAGATAGATAGATAGATAGATAGATAGATAGATAGATAGATAGAGATATATTATGTAGAGATGTATCCTTAGTGTTTACAATAACCAATTTAACCAAAGTTTAAAAGCTAAAAACCAAATGCAAGTCACAAGGAAATGGCATAACTGCTTTAAAATTACTAGACTAAGAGTTTAGGACAGCACTTCTCAACCTGTGGGTTGCGACCCCCTTGGGGGTCGAATGACCCTTTCACAGGGGTCACCCAATTCATAACAGTAGCAAAATTACAGTTATGAAGTAGCAACAAAAATAATTTTATGGTTGGGGGTCCACTGCGACATGAGGAGCTGCATTAAAGGGTCGTGGCATTAGGAGGTTGAGAACCACTGGTTTAGGAGATCATTTTAATCCTTTGTGCAAGTAAACAACTCAAGTTCTACACAAGGGACACGTTTCTGAACTAACCTAACATAAATCAGCTTCCTCTTGTGCACTATTCCTATGTTTGTAAATTTTCATGCAAATTTTTCATTTGCATATAACTATAATAATTAAATTATAAATCTTATCATTTTCATGTTAAATCTGTCCTTAATTAGCCTGTAAATTTCAACAGTGAGAAACAAATATGCAAGAAATTACTATTAATGAAAAGCACTGGCACATTTTACATCATGTTGCTCAAACCATTCCTACCCATTCTCCCTCCTTCTAGGTACACCAATATCCAGACAAGCATTTCTATAGACAAGCAAATGCAGACATACACCAACACACTCCAGTTTTTAAAGACTGCCTCCATTTTCTACCCTATGCAAATTTATTAATTTCGGATCTTCAATTCTTGGACCTGCTTGTAAAAAGCATTCACTTCTAAGATCGAGAAAAAGTGATCACACCTAAAGATTCAAAAATTTAGTAGTTTAATGACATATAAAAATCCGTGTTAAAAGAGGGTTTCAGAGTCAACAATGACACGTAAAGCCATTACCTTTGGGCCCAATCTTGGAAAGAATAGAATGAATCTGTACCATTAACTCTTCATTTGGGGGAGATTCTTTGCTGGTATTCATCAGTAACTGTAACAATATTTGTGAACCACCTTTGGCAACTAAGAAACTAGCTCTACGACCTCCACCTGGAAATTTAAAAACAATTTTTAAAAACGGCACCACATCTGGCCATAATATATCAAATACCGTGACCTTTGAAGTGATGAGTACGAAAGTCACACCATCAAAATTATTTTTATCTCATTTTTTTTGCTAACAAAATGGCACAGGATGAACACATGCGATACTTAAAGTCTTAAGTTCAAGGCTCTAAATTACATGGGCTGCCAGGATAGTTAGAGGGATACTTAAAGATAACACAAACACAGAGACTCTGAAGGAATTTCAAAGTCCAACACCCATGATGGCTTCTACATGAGTATCAGAAAATGGCAACGTGCATAGGCTACACTGTTGACCACTGGATACAGACAGAAGTTAGACCAAACAAACACTTACCAGCTGACACCAGCTCAACGAGAATGTTTAAGATATTCAGGGTAGTTTGAAGATCTTTTGTGTTCTGAAATAGATATTTTAATTGGCTATTAAAACATTGTCATTTTTTTTTACTCTCAAACTTCTTCTACCTGATAGGATCTACCTGTATTTTACAGGTGGCCTTTCAACGTCTATCAAAAACCAAATGTATTCATTCAGGTTTTCATTATTCTCCTGTATCACTCTGGTGTCTTGTTGTTGTCCTTAAATTGCTTTACAGATCGCTTGAGTTATCATTTTCTTAGTGCCAACATTGTCACAAGAATAAAGTTCTCACTTGAATTCATCATCTTTCTACCAAATATCTCATACAAGGTAAATGAATCAAAATGTAAAAGCCATTGCAAAGTAGATAGTTGCCATCTGACCAGTCACCCAGCGCCCCCCACCCCCTGTCAGAATGTAGTCATGGGATACAGAACATGCTTCAATCTAAGGCGATTTTATTATTTATGCAGCTAAGTCACCTATTAATGGATTTGCTGGTTGTTTTAAAATCTTTTCCTATTAACATTATAAAAATAATTAAATGCATATATTTACTTGTAATCAAATATATCTCTATGTGGGATAAATTTCCAAACTTCTTTATCAAAGAATATGAGTATTTCTTTGGACAGACACTTTATCAAATGGCACTCCAAAAGAAATATATATGCCCACCAGCAATGTAAAAGAGCACATATTTCCTAACGTCTGGAAATCCAATCTAACAGGCAAAAATATTTAAAAGCTACAATTTGGTTTATATGTCTGTTATTCAAATGATATCTATGCATGCTGCTTCTGGGAAGTGTTTGTTTATAACCTTTATACATTTTTCTATTGGGTATTTTTTACTGATTTATAGAAATTATTCATATATTAAAGATAGTATAGTAACTCAAAATATTTTTCTTCAGTTTTCCAAATTAATTTTAATTCATTTGTTTTTGCTACTGTAATTACATTTATCGATCTTTTCTATCATAACACCGTGTGTGTGTGTGTGTGTGTGTGTGTGTGTGCTCACATATAGAAAAGCCTTAAAAAAAAAGAAAAGAAAGGCCTAGGGCGGCTGTGAACCAGTTAAGATCAGTTCAATCATGGACAAAGAGGGGCACAAGCACAAACCTGATTTTTTTTTTTTTTGCTTAAACTCCTTATTATAAATTATGTGAAGGTTTACACAACAGATGTCAGTCTTACATTAAAAAATTTGTAACAATTTTATTTCACACCTCATCCATTGCAATCCCATCAATATATCACCAACTCCTCCCTGTCTCCTGTTTCCAATCCTCCCTCTATCCTCTCTGAACTCTGTCCTTAGATAAATGCTCAGCTTTTGATCCGAATGGCTGTTGCCTTCATCAAATAAAACCAAAACCCCATTGAGTATTTTAATTTCATGTTGGGCTCTCTCTTCTGTTAAACTGATGTCTACTTATCTATGCACAGTCTTAAACTATTTTACCTCCTGAAGCTTTAGAATATGGTTTGATATTTGTAGGGCTGGCCTTTTATCAAACTCTTACTTCTTATAAATTGTCTTCTTATTCTTGCTTTCCCCACCCTCCACTTGGACTTCAAACACAAAACAAAGCAATTAAAAACAATATTTTTACTGAGATTGCTTTAAACTGATAGAATAATTTTGGGAGAAATGGTGGCTATATTCATACTGAATAACATAAAATCCACAATTCCTATTCCTAACATTGCAGTGAATAAAATCCATAGTCCTGATTCTCAGTGTATCCTACTGGTTCATCTAACACAGAAAATAAATTATCATAACATAATATAGTGATTCAAACATATACGTGGGCAATCACAAATGCTTATCAGCTAAGAGAACATAAGAAATGATTACTTTCAATTCAATCATTTGTTTTAAAGTAAAAATTGACTTCCTAGAGCTTTATATTCTAATGACAATTAAAATAGCATGTTAAGACTAAAATTGATACTTACTATAATCACAAAGAAATATATATACATGTATAATATGTATGCTGAATACATATTATAATATTCATACAACCATTCTAAATAATTGCTTAATTCTTAAGTCTCACTTGGTATTACAAGTTACCTAATTAAATCCAGTTTAAAATTTACCTCTAATGTTGCTAAGAGAACTTCCATTCCTGTAGAACCTTTAGCGGTCATTTCTTTTCTGGTTTTTTCTGAAAAGTAGAAAAAAAAAGTTTTTTTCTAAAGAAAGCAAAAACAACCACAAACTTTTATTATCATATAGCTAATCATATGTATAATCAATTCTCTCCATTAATCCAGTAAATATATTGGTCCTTGGGTGTTCCTACCTCTAGCAGTTAATGTAAGAATATTTCCCTTAAATGCAAAGAAATATACCAAAGGATATTTCTGTATTGTAACTGTAATAAATATGGCCAATGTAGTCTTCAAATAGGCTGCTGTAAGCACTCCAGTGACAGCAAGGAAAAAGTGCTGGTCCCCACTCCCACACACCAATATCAGAAATAAAAAGGAGAGTGTTATCAGTAGACTTCAAAAAGTGAATTATGCAATACAAAGTTTCCTAGTGATTAATTTGTTTAGAAGCACATGCTAATTCTTCAGAGCTATTCTGATTTCATAAACTATATATTCAACATAGAGTTTTTACTTCCTAGTGTTGGAAAATGGCAGAGTTGAAAAATCAACATTAAATTGAGAAGTATTTATTAATGAAAAACTACTGAATTTCAGGTAAGAAAAGTGAGTCTGTGACCGATCCCACCCCCACACCCTTCTCCATGAAAGGCAGTTGGTTGGTAAGAGAGTATTTTGTCAAAATGGGGATGTTGTTTTTAGGTGCTAGAGCTCCAACCCATAGCAACCCTAAGCACAACAGAATGAAGCACTGCACAGTCCTGCACCACCCTCACATTGTTCCTACGTCTGAGCCTATTGATGCAGCCACTGTGTCAAATCTAGCCGAGGGCCTTCCTCTTTTATGCTGTCCCCACTTTACCAAACATGATGTCCTTCCCCAGGGACTGGTCTCTCCTAACAATATGTCCAAAGTATGTAAGATGAAGTCTTGCCATCCTTGACTCTAAGGCAGTGGTTCTCAACCTTCCTAATGCAATTCTTTAATACAGTTCCTCGTGTTGTGCTGACCCCTCAACCATAAAAGTATTTTCGTAATTTTGCTACTGTTATGAGTCTGGCAACCCCTGTGAAAGGGTTGTTTGACCCCCAAAGGGGTTGCGACCCACAGATTGAGAACCGCTGCTCTAAGGAACACTCTGACCTTCCTTCCTACATACAGATCAGTTTGTCCTTTTAGCAGTCCATGGTATTTTCAATATTCTTCTCCAGCACAACAATTCAAATGTGTCTATTTTTCTATGGTTTTTCCTATTCGATGTCCAACTTTCACATGAGAATACCATGGCTTGGGTCTGACACACCTTAGTCCTCAAAGTAACATCCTTGCTGTTCAATACTCTTAACAATTTCTCATGCAGCAAATTTACCTAATGCACTGTCTTTTGATCCCTTGACTGCCAAGTCCATGAGCACTGTTTGTGTTACAAGCAAGACAAAAGCCTTGCCAACTGCAATCTTTTCTTCATTTACCATGATGTTATCCACTGATACAGTTTGAGGATTCTGATCTTCCCTACACTGAAGGCTATAAGTGCTTTTCATGTCCTCCTCACTTTCAGCAAGCACGGTGTGTCATCTACTTCAAAGACTGTTAATGAGCCTCCCTGCAATTCTGATGCCACACTCTTCTTCATATGATCCAGCTACTCTGATGGTTTGTTCAGCATGTAGACTCAACAAGTATGGTGAGAGGATACAGCCCTGACACACACCTTTCGTGAATTTAAACAATGCAGTATTTCCTTGTTCTGTTCACACAACTGCCTGTTCATCCACACACCAGTTCCAAATTATTCTCAAGGTTATCCACAGTTTATTATGGTCCAGAGTCAAATGCCTTGGCATAGCCAATGAAACACTAGTAAACATCTTTCTGATATTCTCTGATTGGAGCCAAGCTACATCTTACATAAGCAATGGCATTCCTTTTTCCATGTCCTGTTCAACTTTTGACAGTTCCCTGTCAATGTCCTGCAGCAAAAGTGAGGATTGGCCATGAAATCGACAGCTGAAGCTTGCATTGATAAAGAAGGGGATGTGGGAGAGTACACAGTCAGCTACAATTTCAGAAACAGCAATCTCAGGGGTAAGTATACAGGAATGACCACTAAGGTGATGTTGCTTATTGAAACAAATCAACAAACTCAAGAGAAATTCAACAGGGAAATCTTGCAAAAGAGAGCGGCACCTAGGAACTTAATGAACTCTATACATCGTGGTTGGCTACAGGGCTGCATGTGAGATGTACGTGATGACTTAGTATGCCCCTTCTAGCCATATTCTCATTTGCCATAATTCCTCATGTGATGTGTAATTCTAGACTCAATGCCTGTGGCTATAAACTCATTTTGGAAGGTGTTCTCTTCTATGCTAATGGGCAGGATTAGGGTGGGATTAAGATCTGACATTAGTAGAGTATGTGAGCCAAATCACACTCTTTTCCTTGGGACAACCTTTGGACCCTACCTTATTAGAGGGTATGAACCAAGCCATGGGATCTGGTATGAGAAAATTACATGGTTTACTATGCCAGGAAGGACATATGAAGAGAAATGGTGTGTGTCAGAAGGCCAAAATGCATTGGGTGGATCTGCTACTCAAGACCTCTTTAAAGTGTTAAAAAGCAAGGCTGTTTTTTTGAGGACTAAGATGCGCCTAACACAAGCCAGGGTATTTTCAATCACCTCATATGCATGTGAAAGTTGAACACTGAATAGGAAGACTACAGATAAACTGGTGTATTTGGAAGTCCAGACATGCTGTCAGGAGAAATCGGTTCTGGAAGAAGAGCATCATGCTTGGTAAAGCAGTGAGGCAGCACAAAAGAAGTCCCTCAACACAATGATTGACACAGTGGCCGCAACAATAGGCTCGAATATTAAGAACAATTGACAACATGGTACCAGGCCTGGAAGTGTTTCATTCTGTTTTACCCAAGGTCACTATAAGTCAGAACTGACTTGAAGGTACTTAACAAGAACAAGGAGAATATATAGACAAATTTTAAAAGTACATGGTAAATAGTACAATAGTAAGAAAATATATACATTATTCATCCAAGGGGCAACACTCTAAAGCAGTGGTTCTCAACCTTCCTAATGCCGTGACCCTTTAATAGAGTTCCTCATGTTGTGGTGACCCCCTAACCATAAAATTACTTTCGCTGCTATTTCATAACTATAATTTTGCTACTGTTATGAATCAGGCCACCCTTGTGACAGGGTCATTCGACACCCCCCCCCCAAGGGGTCGCAACCCACAGGTTAAGAACCACTGCTCTAGAAGAACCACAGAACTGAGCAGTGTTTGAGTACTAGTTGATTGAAAAATGGGGAAAAATCATACACATAAAAATATTATTTTTAAGAAATGCTTTAAGGATCAATTTCTTCTGGAGTCATTCAGTTTTCTACTTAAGTAAATTTGAAACTGTGCCATTTTTTCAGAAAAAGAATCTATTTTATCAAATATTGAACAGCCTTAGCACACAGGAGGAAGAATTCACAAAGATCACCAAAAAGCTTCACTATATTATCATTCCATTTATCCAGAACTTTTTGGAGCTCCCTAATACCTTTCATAAACTTTATTTTTTTAATCATTTTATTGGGGGCTCAGACAATTCTTATCACAATCCATACATGCATCCATTATGTCAAGCACATTTGTACACTTATTGCCATCATCCTCAAAACATTTGCTTTCTACTTGAGCCCTTAATATCAGCTCCTCACCTTTCATAAACTTTAAAAGTATTCCAAACACTAGGGACAGATTAACACTTACCTTGACTTTGAGCCAGATGAAGAATTTTTGATGTAACATATCTGGCAGTATCTGATTCTGTGGATTCAGTATTGCTCTTTTCCAACTGAGCCAGGAGTCCCACAATCCGAGAATTATTGGTCAGACTAAAAGAAGGGTTACTTTACATTAGGGCACAGTTGGCATCAAGTGAGTCGATACTATATAAATTACTGTTTAATATTTTTAACTCTACCTTTTAAAATCATTACATATAAAATGCCACATCTCCTTAATGTTTTACAAATTTTATATTGTTAATATTCTATCAAAAATGCATTTTACTTTAGAAAAATCATAAAGTACATATAACTCTGTCCAGCAATCTTCCTTTGTTCTGAAAATTCACCTTTTCACTTCCTAAGACTTTTTAGCTTCTCAAAACTCCAACTATATCATAACCTCTCCCCATTCTTTTCTGCTTCCTGGCTGTTATAAAGCCAAAAAGAAATATACCCAACTTCTATCACCATTTCCTTACACCGTCTGCCACTCTTTTCATAATTATGAAAGCATACATGATAATGAAAAACGCTGCATTCAAACATAGTAATTTACCTCAAAAAATTGAGGGGACAAAAGAGAAGGTAGATAAATGAATACATGTGCATCTAAATGATTCCTTTCTAATAAGCATACTACTTCCAAATCATGAACAGATGAATATAGATATGCAGAAGACAGGCAGGTCAAATGAATGGAAAGTTATATAAATAACTAGTTTCCCTGTTTCTTTTTCTCACATACAGAATGAAAGCAAACAAATAATAATCCAAGCCACCCCCATCTTCAATTTAAGTCTAATATTGTAATCAACCCATACTTTTCAAGAGATTCTGCATGAACACCAGAGGGCGATCTACCTTTTGGAAAGTAGAAGGGTAAGAACCAGCTCTACTGCAAACGCTAAGCCCACATAGGACAGAGTACAACTGCTCCTAAGGTTTCCAAGGCTGTAATATTTTCTTTATGGAAGCAGAAAGCCTCATCTATCTTTCTCCCTAGGGACAGTTGGTAAATTCAAATCACCAACCCTTCCATTAGCAGCCTAACACACTCCACCACTGGGCTCCTTAATGGGACCACAAGGTTCTAACATTAAAAAAAAGTTCTTGGAGACCCAAAGTCCATTTGTAGGCCCCTGGACATCCCCTTACAGAAGGGTCTCAGGGAAGAGACGAGCCAGTCAGGGTGCAATGTAGCGGCGATGGGAAATACAACTTTCCTCTGGTTCCTGGATGCTCCCCCGCTCCCCCCCACCACTATCATGATCCCAATTCTACCTTCCAAGTCTGGCTGGACAAGAGGATGTACACTAGTACAGATAGAAACTGGAAACACAAGGAATCCAGGGCGGATGATACCTTCAGGACCAGTGGTGTGAGTGGTGATACTGGGAGGGTAGAGGGAGAGTGGGTTGGAAAGGGGGAACTGATTACAAGGATCTACATGTGACTCTTCTTTGGAGGATGGACAACAGAAAAGTGGGTGAAGGGAGACATCAGACAGGGCAAGATATGACAAAAAAATAATTTATAAATTATCAAGGGTTCATGAGGGAGGGGGGAGCTGGGAGGGAGGGGGGAAATGAGGAGCTGATGCCAGGGGCTTAAGTGGAAAGCAAATGTTTTGACAATGATGAGGGCAATGAATGTACAAATGTGCTTTACACAATTGATGTATGTATGGATTGTGATAAAAGTTGTATGAGCCCCTAATAAAATTATTTAAAAAACAGCTCTATGTTCAGCAACTTGAGCCATACAGCAAAGCAGTATATCTTAAATAAACATACTTAACACTTATAAGGGGAGGTATCAATCAAAATGCGGCCAAATATTAATCTTTTTAGGAGTTTATTATTTTATAGTAAGAAAAACATGCAATTGAAAATATAATCAGAGTGAAACATCAATTCAAGGTCATTTTAAAAGTCATGCTTACAAGACGTAGCACTCAATTACTAGTTTCTTTGCTTTTCTGCTTACACTGTTTTTGATTCTTTGACTTTAAATTCAGAGTCATTTCCTTAAAATGTCTATTTTCTTGGAGACTGCATAATTCCCAGTGGTATAGAGACATCATACTCACAACAAATAACTTCCCAAGGCAAGGGCAAGGGCTATGAAACCTATTATCACATAATAAAAAAACTTTATTACCTTTTTCTAACACAATATCTAAGTGTAGTGAAAATATAAAGATGTCCTTATAAACAAAGTAAAGCATAACAAAGACCCATAAAGCATACCAAATGGAACACATCAAAATCAAGATTCAGTTCATACTACATGTGTATTCTAAAATACATATTATCTTCTCAAATTGTTTACTCTTCATTTATATATTATTTTCATCACATTTATTTCTCTTTGAATGCTAAACACATAATTTTATATTCATTCATCATAATCATAAAAGACAATGAAAATGAAAAATTCCTTATCCTTTTATAGTAGTACATGTGTAAGTCTGGAAAATAATATACTATTTTTAAGTGACAATAATATTTCTCTGTTTTACATAATTATTGAAGACAATAAAATCTTATTTATTGATCACTTATAAATTATTGCTCACTTATAAATGTATTATAGCTCAATACATCAAATGACTTGTCAAAGAGAATCAGTAAAAAAAAGTTTAAATTTTTTTTTTTTTCACAAGAGAAAAGCTTGTAGTTAGTTCAGGGATCGTTTGCTGGCCCTTAGGAGCGTTTTCCAGTCCAGTCTGTTGGGGCACCATGCCCTGGCCCCAAAGTCCACTAAAAAGTTAAAATTTTTAAACTGAATCTGTGAACTCAAAACCAAGGTCAATGTCATCAAGTCTATTACAATTCATAGCGACTCTACAGCTCCGAGTAGAACTGCCCCTAAGCATTCTGAGGCTGCACATTTTTTTAATAGATCATTTTATTGGGCGCTCTTACAACTCTTGTTACAATCCGTACATCAATTGTATCTGACATATTAGTACATAAATTGCCATCATTCTTTTCTAAACATTTACTTTCTCTTGAGCCCTTGGGTTTCTTACCCTCTCCTCTCCACCCTCCACCCTCGTGGCCCCTTGATAGATTATTAATTATTATTTTCTTATCTAACACCGACTACTGTCCCCCTTCCCCTCTGGTTTGTTATTCTTCCCCTTGGATGGGGGGTGTGGTTGTGTGCCAATCATTGCAATTGGTACTCCCTTCCTTCCCATCTCTCCGCCTCTTCCCCCTACCCTTTTGCTATCACTATTCCCATTCCTGTTCCTGCGTTCTGTGTGCCGTGAGCTTTATCTCTTGCCTATACCTATGTATATGCTCCCATTTAGTCCCGAGTGGGAAGCAGATCTTTATGGAAGCAGGGAGCCTCACATTTCACCCACAGAGCACCTGGTGTGTTTGAAATGTTTACCTTATGGTTAGCAGTCAACATGTAACCCACAATGCCATCCCAGCTCCTTCTGAATTTATAAAGGTCAGTAGTAATTAATCACTCTGTCCTTTACATTCTTTTACTAATGTTAACAAATGCTAATCACTTTGCATTCATTATTTTTTCCTAACTTCTGTGATCATGTTCTAGTGATGATTCTAGATTATTTGTTCCATAATAACTAGTTACTGCTAAGCATATGACTATTCAAAACCACACTTAAATGCAAATTAATCAGTACAGGCTAGGTCAAAGATTTTCCTGCTTTGGGGGTAGAGAACCTCATAATAACTTTACAGTAAAAATTACTGAGTACTTCCAAAAACTAATGTGCATTTACATCATAAGTTTTACTTTTATAATTATTGTTAATTCACAAAAAAACTATTACATGTTCATATAACTAATATTTTTATGAAAAATAGAACATTTTCCAAAACAAAAATTTGGTAGAAAAAATGGCATCATTTTAAACTTTTATAAATCTTATCAATGCCTAGTTCAGAGATGACAGCTAGATTCTCTGCTTCTGTACTCAATAGGTTGCAATATGACACATCCTGTAGCCTTGAGGAAACTAGACTATATGAGAGGTTACCAAAAAAAAGAAAAACAGAACCCCCACCCTCCCCTATGTATTTAATATTTTTTACAAAACAACCTTATCGCCTTCAAAGCACTCTCCATTACACTTAATACATTTGTCAATCTGCAACTCCATTCTTGGAAACATTTTTCAAACTCATCTGTTTCGATGGCTGAAAGCACTTCCCTCACTTTTTTTCTTCAAGCTCTTCTATTCCATCAAATCGCTGTCCTTTCATGTCCCTCTGCATTCACAGAAACAAAAAGAAGTCGCATGGAGTGAGGTCAGGTGAGTAAGGTGTGGGGGGTAGAAGAGGCATGCTATTTTTTGCCCAAAACTGGCACTCTGTGATGGCTGCGTGAGCAGGTGCATTGTCGTGCTGGCAAAACTAGTCTCCCGTCTGCCATAAATCAGGCCTTTTTTGTCCCACGCTATTACACAATCTTTTCAGAACTTCTAAATAAAAAGCTTGATTAACAGTCTGACCTGGTGGAACGAACTATGGGTCGACATTTCCATCCATTGAAGTTGACAGCCATCCAGAACAGGGTTTGTCATCAATCAACATTTCACCTTATTTGAAATGAGAAAACCACTCATACACTGAGTTTTTCCAACAGTGCTGTCCTTGTCAGCTGGGCTCAACATCACAAGTTTCTGCAGCATTTCTCCAGAGCAGGAAACAAAGGTTCACAGCCACACGCTATTCTCTAAAATCAGTCATTACAAAATGTGAGGTTCGAGTGAAACTGCTTTTACAAAAAAGATTCAGTGACCTGAGAAAACCTTCAGAGGTGACACCAATGGGTGCACTAACTCCAGAGCAAGGTGCTCGGCGCTCGCCTAGCAGGGGAAATACATACTGCGAAAACTCCGCTCTACCCAGGGCAATTCTGGTTGGTTTTGGGGGAAAGGGGTTATTTTGGGGAGAGTTACACCCTTGTATGTTCTAAGAGAAAATGAAAACAGAAAAGGCAAACAATATCTCAGTATTATGAAAATAGTTTTGACCTCATGCCCGACATCCACAGATCAGTTTGAGAACCTCTGAGCTAGGTTACAGTATCAGCATAAACAAATTTAACAATCCCCTTGGCTTATCCAACACAAAAGTTTTAACTGTTACTAAACATTACTTATTTAATACAAGTCTGGGCAGGAACCTACCAAAAGCCTTCAAACTCAGTACTCGGCAGGACCCCGGCTGCTACCAAAAAACTCCAGACTCACTGCCATCAAATCTGGAACCCAACGGGACAGAGTAGAACTATTTCTGAAACTGTAAATCTTTATAGGAGAAGAAAGCTTCATCTTTCCCCAGCAGGCTGCTACAAAAGTATTGCAGCAAGTGGTTGACTAGCTCTGAAAGCACTTTCAACTCACAATCTTAGCTCACTTCACAGAAGACAAAATGTAATCTTGCCATGGACCACAAAGGAGGAGACAGAGAATACGTTTGGCAGTCCTAGAGAGAGCCACATTTGGAAAGACAGTTCATCTAGTATTTGTGTATCCAAGTTACTACCAGTGAGATGTGAGCAGAAGTAATAAAGGCAATTTTCCAGGTTTTTTCTTTAAAAGATTAAGATATATCTTCTCTTCCTGTTGCCAAGGAGAGAGTGAGCATGAGAGAAAATGTCTTGGTCACAAAGAAAGGCAGCACAGATTAAAGAAAGAACCACCTTACCAACCCTAAAAAAAAAACCCTATTGAATTATTAGCCACTGTATTTTAAGGTCTCTATTACATTAGTTCCACTTACACCTCAACTCAAGCAATGCTATATTAAGTACACACTCTTTTAGTCTGAATCAGAGGAAAGATTTGTACAGAATTAAATCCATCCTATTATAGAATTAATCAAAGGATATCATCATTCTGGCTCATCTTCCAACAGTGTATCTGGCAATGTTCTGCTGCTATTCATAAGGTTTTCAACGGCTAATTTCTCAGAAGAAAGGGATAGCCTATTCATTTTTCATAGCATGTTCTTAGTCCAGGAACTGTTGAAATTTGCTCACGTTGGGTGACCCTGCTAGTATTTAAGAGATCTATGACATAGCTTCTAGCACTGCAATAGCACATAAGCCACCATAATATTATAAACTGACAGACAAGTTTGTCTCAAAGTACAAGTCAAGATCTGTCTCCTCAAAGCAGAGTTGGCTATAATGACATGAATAAAGGTTTGGGGACCTTCATTTGCTGATGGGCAAAATTGAAATAGAAAAGCAACAGCTGCAAACATTCATTTATAATTGGAAAATGGAAAGTAATTAGTATGAATCTAGGAACATTGGAATGTCATCAGAAATGAAATGGAAGGCATACAAAATTATATCCTAGGCCTTAAGCTGAAATGGACTGGCACTGGCCATTGTGGATCAGCATATGGCGTACTATGCTAGGAAAGACAGATTCAAGAGAAATGGCATCACATTCATCATCCAAAAGAACACTTCAAGATTTATAGTAAAGTACAATGCTGTCTGTGATACAATAATATCTATATACCAACAAGGAAGCCCAGCTAAGACAACTATTATTCAAATTTATGGGCCAATTATTAAAGGGCTGGGAAAATAAAGGATTATACCAACTTTTCAGTCTTGAATTGAACAAACATGCAATGAAGATACATTGAAAATTACTGGCAATTCAAGTAAGAAGGATGGAAACAAAAAAGAAGGGACAATGAGGTGGGAAATATGGCTATGGTGATGGAAATGAAGCTGAATATAGCATGATATAACTGTGCAAGGTCAATGACTTCTTCATTATGTATGGATGTGCTTTATACAATTGATGTATGTATATGTATGGATTGTGATAAGAGTTGTATGAGTCCCTAATAAAATGTAAAAAAAGAAAAGGAAAAAAAAAGAATAGAAAATGATTAGGGCAAAAAAATGTACAAGTGTGCTTTATACAATTGATATATGTATATGTATGGACTGTGATAAGAGTTGTATGAGCCCCTAATAAAACATTTTTAAAAAATGACTTCTTCATTACAAGTATGTTTTTTCAACACCATAAGCAGAGACTGTATAGGCAGACCTTGCCAGATGGAATAAACGGGAATCAAACTGACTATAACAGCAGGTAGAAACAATAGAGAAAATCCTAATTATCAGCCAATATTAGCAGCCAAATTGAGAACAGAGACCAACTATGAAACAGACCATCAATAACTCATATTTAAGTTCATGTTGCAGTTGAAGAAAATTTAAACAAATTCATAACAGCCAAAACACGACTTTGAGTATATCGCCCCTGAATTTCAAGATCATCTGAAGAACAGATTTGACACACTGAACAATAATATCAAGAATATCTGTCTCTCTTTTACTCTACTCCTAGTCAGAGGCAGGTAAAGTCACACCCTGGGCTGGCCCCTTTGGCGCCTGCTCCAGTACTGCTCAGAATGGACATGGCACCCTCTCAGGCCTATTCTGGGCCCATGACCTCTCTTCTTACTTACACTCTTAGACCCTAGCTCCTGGTCAGAGAACATTCTCTCCTCTCTTTTGACCCTGCTTCTGCGCCCACTCAGGCTGTGCTACAGTCTCTTTGGCCTCGGTACACCACGTGTGGGTGCACAGTCCCATGAGGTTGCCTGTGTTCCATGGTGAGCCCCAGCGCAGCTTCCGTGAGGTTTGGCATGCTTCCCTGAAGATGTATTCTTTTGAGACTGTAAAACCTGAAACTTCTCCCATCATTTATAAAACCCAGTTGGAACACACAAAAATAAAGATCTGATGAGCTGTGAGATGCCATCAAGAGCAAGCAATACATACATGTACCTCCCTCCCTCTCTGCTTTCTTTTCTATTGAAGCTTTTCACTGTTTTATTTGTTACTGTTGTTGATAACGGTGGTATTTTTTCTTTCTATGAAATGAAGGATAGGTAAATCTATAGAAAATAGCAACTGGATATATGAGGATGGGGAAATAGATTTATGTGCATATATTTATAGGTTTAGTATTAAGGTAGCAGATGGACATTGGCCTCCACTGAAGTACTTCCTCAATGCAAGAATACTTTGTTCTATTAAACTGGCATTCCATGATGCTCACCTTCCTGACACAATCACTAAAGACGCATATAGGTGAAGAAAGCTGATGGTGCCCGGCTATCAAAATATATAGCATCTGGGGTCTAAAGGATTGAAGGAAAACAAAAGGCCATCTAGCTCAGAAGCAACAAAGCCCACATGGAAGAAGCACGCCAGCCTGTGTGATCACAAGGCATAGAAGGGATCAGGTAACAGGCATCAAAGAAGAAAAAAAAATCAAATCATTGTGAATGAGGGGGAGTGCAGATTGGGGACCCAAGACCCATCTGTAGGCAACAGGACATCCCCTTACAGAAGGGTCACAGGGAGGAGAGGAGCCAGTCAGGGTACAGTGTAGCAACAAGGAAATATACAACTTTCCTCTAGTTTCTAATTGCTTCCTCCCCACCCACTATCATGATCTCAATTCTACCTTGCAAATCTGGCTAGACCAGATAATGTGCACTGGTAGAGAGAGGAACTGGAAACACAGGGAATCCAGGACAGATGATACCTTCAGGACCAGTGGTGAAAGTGGCGACACTGGGAGGTTGGAGGGAAGGTGGAGTGGAAAGGGGGAACTGATTACAAGGATCTACATATAACCTCCTCATTGGGGGATGGACAACAGAAAAGTGGGGGAAGATGTCGGACAGTGTAAGATAGGACAAAATAATAATCATTTATAAATTATCAAGGGCCCATTAGGGAGGGGGGAACGAGGAGGGAGAGGGAAAAAATGAGGAGTTGATACCAAGGGCTTAAGCAGAAAGCAAACATTCTGAGAATGATGATGGCAACAAATGAACAAATGTGCTTGACACAATGGATGTGAAAAGAGTTATGTGAGCCCCCCAATAAAATTATTTTTAAAAGATTAAAAAGAGAAATAACTAGATTAATAGCTTCTTAGGGTTGTGATAGGGGATGTGGTGAGAAATGGGAAGCTAATAATAATGAATACAAAAAGAAAATATTCTAAAATTGTTTGTGTTGGTAATCACACAACTCTTTTTAACATGCTGAAATTATTGAATTGCATGTCAATTTTAGCAGTAAAGCTGTTTAAATTACTTTTTTCTTTTAAAAAAAGTGGGGGGAAAGCTGAACAGAATGTTTCAAAGGCCAGCTCAAATAGAGCACTATAAATAAATGTGCAAAGACCTCGAGTAAGAAAGCCAAAAGAGAAGATAATGCTCAGCATATGTCAAGTTGAGAAAAGTGAAAGAAAAATACATCAGGCCTTAGATTACAATATTAAAGATTCTATGGCAAATACTGAATGATGCAAGACGCATCCAAAGAAGATGGAAGGAATACATAAAGTCACTGTACCTTCTAGAAAGAGCTGGATGACACTCAACTATTTCAAGCGGTAGCATATAATTTAAAACCCATGGTACTGAAGGAAGAAGTCCAAGCTGCACTGAAGGCATTAGTGAAACATGGCTCTAGGAATAGATAGAATTCCAGTTGAAATAGTCCAACAAGCTGTTGAAGCACTAGAAACACTCATCTATGCCAAGAAATAGAGAAGACAATGAACTGGTCAATGAACTGAAGAGATCTGTATATGTGCCCATTTCAAAGAAGGGTGACTTAAGAGAATGCCGAAATTACTGAACAATATTAATATCACATAAGTAAAATTTTGCCAAAGATAATTCAGCAGCAATTACAGCAATACATCAACAATATGCTAAAGAAATTCAAACTAGATCAAAAGTGGACATGGCAAAGGATACCAATGCTACTATAAGATGGATCTTGGCTGAAAGTAGAGCATAACAGGAAAATGTTTGTTTTATTGACTACGAAAAGGTATTTAATTATGTGGATCATAAACTATGGGTGACACTGTGAAGAATAGGAGTTCTTGATCACTCATTGTGCTCATGTGGAACCTGTGCATGGACTAAGGGACAGTCATTTGAAGAGAATAAGGGTTTAGAATTAAGAAAGACGTGTGTCAGAGTTGTATCCTATCACCATACTTACTTAATCTGTAGCCATGCAAAGAAGAAACTGTACTGCATGAAGAACATGGAATCAGGATTGGAGAAAGATTCATTAAAAATGTAGGGTATGCAGATAAGGTAACCTTGCTTGCTGAAAAGGAGGAGGCCTTGTAACATATGTGGATGAAAATCAAATATCACATCCTTCAAAAGGGACTACAACGCAAAGAAAATCAAAATCTTTGAAAGTGGACCAACCGACATTATAATAAACGAGAAAATACTGAGGCTGTCATACTCTGCTTACTCGAAGGCTGAGAAAATGATAGCAGTACCAAGTGCTCACGAAGGGCAGGAAACTGTGCCTTTTCCACCAATCAAAATTTAAAAACTCTTAAATGACAGGTGCGTTAGATTTCTGTCATCAGAGCTCCCCATTTAAAAAATACTATCAATATGAAAAACCAAGTACAGGCTGGAAAACTTCTTTGCAATGCTAATATCTGATAAGGGATTTGAATCAATAATAAGCACAATACTCAATAAGAAATCAAACACCTCAATTTTTAAGATGGAAGGAATTGGAAAGACTCTTGGCCAAATAAATAAGCAAAAGGTAAATAAGTGCATGCAGGTTAAGTTATAAGGGAAACAAATAAAAAGCATGTGATTTTTTTTCATGAGCATACCAAGTATTGATGAAGTTGTTGCTATCGATGGTTCCAACTCACAGAGACCCTATATACATCAAAAAGAAACACCATGCGTTCTTTTGGTGTTTCACAATTATCCTTATTCTTGTTTGAACTCACTGTTGTAGCTGCGTTGTCAATCTATCTTGCCAAGAGTCTTCCTCTTTTCACTGGCCTCTACCAAGCATGATGTCTTTTTTCAGAGACTAGTCTCTCCTGATAGCATGTCTAATACATAAAACAAAGTCTCACCATCCTTGCCTCTGAGGTGCATTCTAGCTGCACTTCTTCCAAGACATTGATTTGTTCTTTTGGCAGTCCATGATACTTTCAATAGTCTTTGCCAGTTTCACAATTCAAATTCATCAATTTTTCTTCACTCTTCCTTTTTCAATGTCCAACTTTCAATTGCATGTGAGGTGACTGAAAACAGACACACCTTAGTCTTCAAAGTAATATCCTTGCTTTTCAACAATTTAAACAGATGAGGATGTAGGGGAACTGAAAACCAAGCAATTCACAGGGGAAAAGTACAATTGATCGATACTGCTACTGAACAGCGCTTTGTTCTGTTGTACAGAGTACTGCATTGGAAACAACTCGAAGGCAACTAACAACACAACCCTGCAGAGATAAATATCAAAATAACTGCACTGAGTAAACGAAGCCAAAACCAACTCCCTCATCCCAAAAAGAAGACCTAGGTTGACTACAGAAACAAAACCAGTGACACTTATATATGTGCAAGAGAGAGTTTTATATCAAGAAGTAATTATGTATCAAGCAAATACCCCAGCCTAGTAGATCAAGTTCATTGTGTTAGTAGGGATGACTAGAGAACAAATACAGAGATACTCACACACACACACACACACACACACACACACACACACACACATATATATATATATATATATATAAGAAAGAGCTTTATCTGATATAAAAGAGAAATTATAAATTGAGAAAACATCCCAGCCCAGTGCAGATAAGGTCCATAAGTCCCAATATTAGCCCATATGTCCCAATATTAGCCCAATATTAGCCCATTAGCCCATAGTCTATAAATTTCTCTTTAGACTCAGGCAGCATATGCAATGATGCCGAAAGCAGGAAGATCACAGGCCAGTGGGTAGAAGGTCTTGTGGATCCAGTGGCAGTGGAAGCATCTCAGTGCTGGCATGGGTCTTCGTGTGGCTCCTCCATCTCCAGGGTTCTAGCTCCACTAGCATAGCTGTGTGTGGCTTAGTGTGTGTCCCGCCTCCAGGGAGGCAAACCGGAATTTCCCAGAATCCGTTGGAGAAGGCCATGCCCACACAGTGACCTCACTGCCTAGCACCTGACTGACAGGCTAGAGTCCACCCCTTCACTCAAGTTCACAGATCATGTAACTGCCATAGCAGCTGACAGTAACAAGAAATCTAGTCATCAATCTATACATTTTTAGAAGCATTTCTTTTTTTTTAACATTTTATTAGGGGCTCATACAACTCTTATCACAATCCATACATATACATACATCAATTGTATAAAGCACATCCACACATTCCCTGCCCCAATCAGTCTCAAAGCATTTGCTCTCCACTTAAGCCCTTTGCATCAGGTCCTCTTTTTTTTCCCCTCCCTCCAGAAGCATTTCAATGTAAACTGTAAACAGGACTTTTCACCCCTTCTTACTTCAAAAGCATAAACTAGAGTCGGATATTTCTTTCCTTTTTTTTTAATAAAAGTTACATGTAATGAAATAGACCGCTCAACTGTATTATTCAGTGAGCACTGACAAATGCAGATTGCTGTGTAACCAAAATCCCTAAGTGGATACATATAGAGCATTATTTTCACTCCCTCAGTTTCCTTATATGACTTTCCAGTCAATCTCTTCCACCTGCGCTTCAGTGCAAGCAATGATTGATCTGGCTATTTTAATTCCCAGATGCACTTTGCCTGTTCCAGAACTTCTTATAAATGCATGTACTCTGTGTGTCATTACTTTTTTATAGTTCTACCCTAAGTTATAAAAAGCAAACTCATTGCCATCAAGTCAATTCCAACTCACAGTGACCGTACTATGGCAAGGTAGAACTACCCCTCTGAGTTTCTGAAACGGTAATGCTATGGGAATAGAAAGACTCGTCTTTCTCTCACAGAGCAGCTGGCAGTTTTAAACCATTGACATTGCAATTAGCAGCCCAATGCATAAGCAGTAGGCCACAGGGCTCCTACCCTGTCCTACAGGGTTGCTATACGTCAGAATGGCTTCAATGACCAGGAGTTAGGTTTGGAGTTGCAGGGACTTTGCGACATAAATGTGATGGAAAAATAGAAAGTGGAATAAAGGCATTTCGATTGTTTGCAAGAGAATGTAATGATGGACAATGGATTCTATATCAAATAAGGAAAAGGAGATAAATGAGAAAATAAAATCAATACATGAGAGCTCACAATAAAGCAAAACTCTTGCAGGACAGTCTCATGTTGCTTAACATCCAGTATGTTCTCATGAAATAGGCTGCCATGTGATTTGAACATTGTACGAGCACCACAATTATAGCCTAGCCTTGATTGTTGTTTTTTTAAACGTATGGAACAAACTCCCTAAGCAGTGATTTGCAACAGGCTAAAAAGGATTAGCTTTTGTGTGGTTCTGAATCCATATCATTAGCAATTTCTCCATTATCTGAAACCAGTCCCTCTTGCACTGCTGTTAGCCATGTGGCTTTTGATGAAGCTCATCCTTTCACAGCTTGGAGAATTATTTTGTTTTTGAAAACAGTTATAATAAAGCAGTGCAATGTGCCTAAATCAAAAGCAATGGGGTACATGGTTTTTCCACTTTACTGCTGTTTAATAACCTTTTATTTCCAATCTATTCTTCTCCTCTGGCTCTTGCTACTGCTGTTACTAGCACTCTTTTGCTGTATTTGAAAGCCATTATTCATTTCAGGGTAGTATTTCAGAAAGAAAATTAAAACACAGAGATAACCCTACAATACTTGAAATACACGAAACTGGATGCTGCTGCCTGTGAGTCATGAGTTTGTTATACAGTAAACTTTCAGATACAAAGGGCAGTACAAACATAAGCCAGTAACAGATAGTATGAGTATCAGGACATATATATTATAGGCTACATGTGTACTGTACCATGCTAGGCCTGGAAGCACAATCATTTTGTATACAAGTGACATGAGATAGGCATGGTGCATACAGGAAGCTGTTGTGTTAGCTATGTCTCATTCTCCTATTAGGATTTCTGTTGGTCTGCTAAAAATACGGTCAGCAGTTTGAAACCACCAACAGCTCGAGAGAAAGATTAGGCTTTCTACTCCCATAAAGACCTGTAGTCATGAAAACCCACAGGGTCAATTCTACCCTGTCCCATAGGATTATTATGAGTCAGAATTGACTCAATGGCAGCCAGTGATAGAGTATAACCTTATGGGACCAGATCATGGACATATGTACAGTCAAATATTGCCCCAATGGAAGTTATGCAACACCACTGACTATACAAATCAGAGAGCAAACTCAAAAAATGTGAAGAATAAAAAATTTGGATTTTTATTTGAAATAATGCTTTTTCCTAGTGTTAAGATCTGGGACATGACCGTGGCAGTGGAGGAAATAGCAAAACCTCTCAGCTGCTGCAATCTGACCTGACTTCCTTATTTTAAATTACTACTTATTCAAATTTGCTGATTTAATCCATACAATTAGCAATCCTTGACAAAGTTCAACAAGTGGTAATATGTCACCTAAATTTGTTGTGAGGTGATGTCAAATCAGTTGTGATTCACAATGACCCTACATATAAGAACAAAACCCTTTCCAGTCCTGCACCATCTTCACAATCACTGCTAAAATTAGGTCCTTTTTTACAGCCAATGTAGCATTCCATTTTGTTAAAGGTGTTCCTCCTTTTCACCAAATGATTGATGTCCCTCTCTAGGGATTGATCCCAACTGATAACATATCTAGAGACTGTGAAATGAAGTCTTGCTACTCTCCCTTCTAAAGAGCATTCTGGATGTACTTCTTCCTAGACATATTTCTTTTTTTTTTAATCACTTGATTGGGCTCATACAACTCATCACACTCCACACATATATCAGTTGTATAAATCACACTTATACATTTGTTGTCCTCATCATTCTCAAAACACTCACTTTCCGCTTAGGCTCCTGGAATCAGCTCACTTTTTCTTTTTTCCCCCTTCCCCCCAGGTCCCCCCTCCATCATGAACTCTTAATAATTTATAAATTATTATTTTATCATATCTTACACTGCCCAATGTCTCCCTTCACCCACTTTTCTGTTGTCCATCCCCCAGGGAGAAGGTTATATACAGTTCCTTGTAATCGATTCGCCCTTTCCCTCTTCCCTCCCAGTATCACCACTCTCACCACTAGTCCTGATGAGTTCATCTGTCCTGGATTCCCTGTGTTTCCAGTTCCTATCTGCACTGCTGTGCATCTTCTCATCTAACCAGTTTTGTAAGGCAGAATTGGGATCATGATGGGTGGGGGGGAGGGCGCAAATTCATTTATGAACTAGAGGAAAGTTGTGAGTTTGAGTTTCATCAATGCATCGATGCTACCCTGAGTGACTCATCTCCTCCCCACTAACCCTCTGCAAGGGATGTCTGGTTGTCTACAGATGGGCACTGGGTCCCCATTGTGCATTTTCAATATTCTTCACCAACACCGCAACTCAAAGGCATAGATTCATCTTTGGTCTTCCTTATCATTCATCTTTCGAATGCTTGTAAGGCAATAGGAAATAACTTGTCTCAGGTCACACATGAGGTCCTCAGGTGACATCTTTGCTTTTTAACTCTGTAAAGAGGTCTTATGTAGATCTGCCCAATTTAATATATCATTTGATTTCTTGACTGGTGCTTTTATGGGAATAAGTTGTAGAACCAAGTAAAATTAAATCGATGACAACTTCAATCTTTTCTTCATTTGTCATGACATTGTCTACTGGTAGAGTTGTGAGGACTTGTTTTCCTTATGCTAAAGTGTAATCCATCAGTGAAATCTTTAGTCTCTGATCTTCATCTGTAAACGTTTCAAGTCTTCACTTTCAGCGAATAAGGTTGCATTGTCTGTCTATCAGAAGTTGCTAATGAGCCTTCCGCCAATCTTGATGATGAGCTTCTCCTTCATATAAGAATACTTTAAATCTGATTACTTGGTTAGCATACAGATTTGAACAAGTATGTTGTAAATTCAATTCTGATATTCACCTTTTATGATTTCAAAACACACAGTATCATTATTCTGTTTTAAAAGACTGACTCTGCATATGTACAAGTTCCACATGAGCACAATTAAGTATTCTGAAAATCACCTTCTTTGCAATGTTACCCATCATTTCTCATGATCCATACAATTAATAATTATCTAGTAATTTTACTTTAATCAATAAGATTGTTAGGCCTGAGCTGATACTCCTTTATAAAACACAAAATAAGAGTTAGCAGTGCCCCATCCTCACCTCTGCTCACAGGAATTCATGCCCATACTCTCTACTCTCCCCTCACCCACCCACTCCCCCAAAAAATCTGTTCCTGATTTTGTCTTCCATGCTTTTTGATGCATTTGACTTATAGACCTGGAGATTCTGGTCTCACTCCTAGCCTAGGACTCCTTAAAGACACTCAGCAGGCCCATTTGCCTGGGTATGAGGACAAGGCTGGGACCTGGCGATGCACAAAAAGATAGTCCCTGCCGGGAGACAGGCTGGTTGGTGCAGGGGCACTTGTGACTTTGCCCCAGCAACTCAATGCTCCTCAGATCTGGAGGTCTTAACTCCGAAAGAAAGAATGTCCCTCCGTGGAAACATAGCACTGATTCCATTGAACTAGCAGCTAAGAATGGCCCCTGGCCATTTGGGGCTCCTCATGCCTTTGGATCAACAGGTAAAGGGTATCACTGTACTGAATGATGTAACTGATCCTGATTACCAAAGGGAAATTGGATTGATGCTACATAAGGTAAAGAAGAATATGTCTGGAATCCAGGATATTCCCTAGGCCATCTCTTAGTATTACCACGCCCTGTAAATAAAGTAAATGGAAAACTATAAAAACCCAATCTTAATAATGACTGCTAATGATCCAGATCCCTCAGGAATGATGGTCTGGGTCACCCACCAGGCAAAGAACTGTAACCAGCTGGGGTGCTGGCTGAGGGCAGAAGGAATACAGAATGAGTAGTGGAGGAAGATCGTTCTACATACCAGTTATGACCACGTGATCAATTGCAAAGGCGAGCTTTGTGATTGTCGGTATTTCTTCTTTATATGTTCTTTTCTTTTTTTAAGTGTGATCACAGCATTTATTTACTTATTTTTTATACATTTTATTAGGGACTCATACAACTCTTATCACAATCCATACTCCACCTGTACGTTCTTTGCCCTCATCATTTTCAAAGCATTTGCTCTCCACTTAAGCCCTTTGCTTCAGGTCCTCTTTTTTTGTTAATTTCCCCCGCCCTCCCCGCTTCCCCCTCCCTCGTTAGCCCTTGATGATTTATAAATTACTATTTTGTCATATCTTGCCCTGTCTGACGTCTCCCTTCACCCACTTTTCTGTTGTTTGTCCCCCAGGGAGGAGATCACATGTAGATCCTTGTAATCAGTTTCCTCTTTCCAACCCACCTTCCCTCTACCCTCCCAGTATCACCCCTCACACCCCTGGTCCTGAAGGTATCATCTACCCTGGATTCCCTGTGCCACCAGCTCCTATCTGCACCAGTGTACATCCTCTGGTCTAGCCAGACTTGCAAGGTAAAATTCGGATCATGATAGTGGGGCAGGCGGGGTGGGGTGGGGGTTTAGGAAGCATTTGGGAACTACAGGAAAGCTGTATTCCTCATCGCTGCCATCCTGACTGACCCATCTCCTCCCCTAGACCCCTCTGCAAGGGGATCTCCAGTGGCCGACAAATGGACTTTGGGTCTCCACTCTGCATTTTCCCTTCATTCACTATGGTAAGATTTTTTTGTTCTGATGATGCCTTATACCTGATCCCTTCGACACTTCGTGATCACACACGCTGGTATGCTTTCTTCCATGTGGGCTTTGTTGCTTCTGAGCTAGATGGCAGCTTGTTTATCTTCAAGCCTTTAAGATCCCAGACGCTATATCTTTTGATAGCCGGGCACTATAAGCTTTCTTCACCACATTTGCTTATTCATCCGCTTTGTCTTCAGCAGTTGTGTCAGGAGGAAGAGCATCATAAAATGCCAATTTAACAGAAGAAAGTATTCTTGCATTGAGGGAGTACTTGAATGGAAGCCCAATGTCCTTCCGCCACCTTAATACTAAACCTATAAATATAGGCACATAAATCTATTTCCCCATCCTCATATATATATATTTGCATATATACATGTTTTTGTCTAGACCTCTATAAATGCTCTTTGCCTCCCAGCTCTTTCCTCTATTTCCCTCGACTTTCCTCCTGTCCCACTACCATGCTCCGTCCCCATCTGGGTTTCAGCAATATAAGAGTAGACAGCATCCATCTTTGTCCTGTAGAATCTGGTGGGTTTGATCCACCATCCCTGTAGTTCGAAGACCAGTGCCTAACTCACAGCTACCAACTGCAAACCAAACTCATGTCCTTCAATTTTGACTCACAGTAACCTTACTGGAAAGGACAGAACTGCCCCCAGTACTTTCCAAAACTGTACATCATTCCAGGAGTAGAAAGTCTCATTTCCTGACAGTGCCACCAAAAAACAAAACAGCTCTCATTGCCATTCAGTCAATTCCAACTCATAGTGACCTACCTACAGGATAGGGTAGAACTGCCCTGTGAGTTTCTGAGACTGTAACTCTTCACACGCGAAGAAAGCCACATCCTTCTCCCAAACATGATGCAATAAACTATTAGTCAAACAAGTATTTTAACTAAGATTCAAACAATCGCTTTATGTTTTATTCTTGTCATGTCTAGATATTTACATTTAAAATTTAGTACCTTTTCTCTGATACCACTTTTAACTTGCTCATCTTGAGTTACTTCATTTCATCATTGGAGATTATCTAAAAGAAAAACGTTAGTAGATATTAAACACTTACACAATTCTGTTCTATGATGTGTCATGAAGCCATACAACTAAAAGTTCTTCATTATGCGCAATGCAAGGTAACAATGGAAACCAAAAGAGAATGTCTAACCTGTACATGCTTGTACCAGGTTACTTCAAGGTAGAATGTGTGACTTTTGAATTACTTAAATCCAACCAGTGCAATATTACCAAAATCCTAGAGCTATAAAAATGTATACCTAGGGGTTCTCTCTCTCTCCCCTCTCCTCCTCTCTCTCCCCCTCTCTCTCTCCCTCCCCCTCCCCCTCTCCCCACACACACACAAAAAAATGTATACCTAAAAAAAATGTATACCTAATACATTCTTACAATCTAAGATTTCTTTTGAGACAATTTAAAGTATCCCTCCTGTTCTGAAAATCCTCCTTAAAATACTCAAACCCACCAGTAAAACATTCTATGACTACAGTACTTACTGTCTACCATTTCTATGGTAGTCAAATACTGGTAGTTTATGATTATTTCTATAAGAAAACATTTTAAATTAATGATAAATTGTTCTAGGCAGTACATACACCTTATCTAGAATTATCCCATTTAATATATTTAGATGCACTTTCACTCAATACAGATTTCATCTTTAGAAAGTATATATCATATCTTTTAAACAACTTAAATCTTGGTTCCTACTTTTTTAATACTTATTTGCATTTAATGTAACAATATCTGCCCCTCAAACTCTGAATATTTCTCAAATTTATATATCAATGCTTACTGGAGCAGAATCATAGGACATCACTCAAAAGTGGTATATTACTACCAAATCAACAAGTTAATTACATATCACTCATTATCAGGAGAGTCTAGTAGTCCCTGGAGAAAGACATCACAGTTGCTAAGGCAGAGGGGCAGCAATAAAGAAGTCTCAACAAGACAGACTGGCAGAGTGGCTACAAAAATGGGCTCAAATATAAGAATAATTGTGAATATGGGCAGTACCACGTGGTGGTTGGTTTTGTTGCACTCGGTAGGAGTCAGAATCAAGTCAATTGACACCTAACAACATAACCACACACTATTTAGTAAAGGACAACAAACACGCAATAGCACCTTCAATTTCTTATTCACAGGACTGGATGATTCGGGTATTCTGCTTACTTTTCTCCCATGAGAAAGTACTTCATTTACATCAACCAAGTACACATGATTCTATTTTTTATCTATTTTCATTTTTATCAACCAAAATGCCCTTTTAAAAATTGTTGCAAAACTAAAGTAACTTTTTTGCAATTTAATTTGGAACCACGATATAGGCAAAGGAGAAGAAGATCCTACGTGTTTCTAGCTATTGCTGCCAAAACCAGAAGTTAAAATCACTTCTACTTTTTGACTGGTAACACTGCCTCTAAAACCAGCACATCTCACAAATAATTCACTGTGAATTTTATTGGAATTGAGGCAATTATAAAGATTAAATGTTGAGCATGTATGCCATAGCCAACCTGACTTCGGCAGTTAAAAAATGACTCAAACTTCCAGGTCACACAGCCTAACAGGCAATTCTCTCCTCCCACTGGGACTGGATTAAAATAGAAAGGGAAATAAAGTTAGGTTCAAGGCCACGGAAACAAAAAAGAAACTTGGGAGGAGGAGGGGCTGCTGGTAGGGGACAGAAAGTTAAGAACCATTGGGGGAGGCAGGAATATTCGGCTCAGAAGCACCCAGGAAAAGCCAAAGATAGAGACTGAGAAACAGCTAACCAAAACTTTGTGAATAACTTCCTAGACACTCAATATGCCCAACTCCTACTACATTGAAAAATGCTCAACAGCTAAGCCTCTAAACCCTAGCAAATAATCAAGAGAGCACTTCAATTTATAATCCCAAGAATCCTGCTTTCAGCCCCAGGAAATGGCTAGCTCTCAACCCCATTACCCTGGTACTAAACCATTAGTTCCCATACATTTTTTTAAAAAAATCCACTGCCAAGCAATGAATTCCAACTCACTGCCACATTATGGACAGGCATTTTGTCCTTTTGGGTTTCTGAGATGGTAAATCTTTCCAAGAAACAGAAAGCCTCATCTTTCTCTGACACAGTAGCTGGTATATTTGAACCGCTGATATTGCCATTAGCAGTTCAACGCGTAAGACACTATGCTACCAGGGCTCCAGGTCCCATACACAATCTCAGAATCCTCTCTATTGCAGAAGCGTGAGGCCAGAGCACAGCAGACTACATGAAAAACCTCTTCTGCATTTGATACAGCTAATCCTTCTCCCTCTTGGAAATAATTTTTCTTCAGTTGGCCATACTGTGTTTTCCACATAAATCATTCATTGGTTCTTCCTTCTAATAAAAATGTCCTTTATTGAAGTGCCTTGTGGCTCAGTTCTTATTCCCCATAAGACTCTTGGTGGTCTCAAACTCAGTATTTCCACTTGAACCTCTACTAATATCATAAACTCAATATATCCAAAATAAATCCCCTGAACTTTTCCAAATCTGCTCCATCACCAGTTTTCTCCACCTGAATTAAAGGCAATTCACTCCAACTTCTCACCCCAAAACCTCCATGTCATTCTTGGCTCCTATCTTACACCCCAAATCCAATCCAACAGGAAGTTCTGATGGTTCTACTTTTCTAAATATATCCAAACTCTAACTAAGATGGCTCTACTTGCAAAATATACCCAGAATCTGACTAAATATCACTTCACCACATCTACCACCTGACTAAAGCCACCATCGTCACCAGTCTTCCTTCTTCTATCCTCCATACCCAATCCCATCCCCCAGACCCACCCTTTCTGGCCCAGCCAGTAATCTATCCTCAACACAACAGGCTTCATGATCTTTTGAAAGCCTTGGATGTTTTGTGACCCCCTTTACTCAGTTTTGCAATATTTCAATGGTGTAACAGGAATGTCTCCAGCCTTTTCCTCCCCAACTTCATCTATAATTCTCCTTGTTCATTCTGCTTCAGATACATTGCTGGGAAGCTTAAGTGTTCTTCAGTACACTAGATTTCACTCAAATTATCCTCTGCTTGGAATGCCCTTCTGCCAGCTAGCCAGAGAGTTGTTAGGTGCAGTCAAGCCAGTGGTGATACAAAGTGGCCCATGTGCAACATAAGAAAACAATGCCCAGACGTGTGCCATCCTCACAACTGGTTTGGTGAGAGCCCATTGTTGCAGTCATTGTGTCAATCTAGCTTGTCAAGGATCTTCTTCTTTCTCCCTGCCTAGTACTGTTCCCAGCACACAACGTTTTCCAGGAACTAGTCTCTCCAAAAAGGGCAGCTCCCTCATTGACTTGCTCAAATGTCATCTTTTCAATAAAGTTTATCTCAACCATCCTATTGAGTATTATAAACCATCTCCCAACTAAAACACACCCATTGCCCCTGCCCATATCTACCATGTCTTTTTCCAGATCACTCATGGCCTTCTAATATGGGATGATGGTGTAGGTGATATAAATCCAAGGTTCTTGATATATCCTCTTACAAATCTCATGCTGTAAAATCTAATGGCTCATTAGTCACTATTTGAGTCTTTGAAATCACCCTTTAAACTAAGGATCCCTGATGGCATAGTGGTTACAAATTGGGGTGCAATCTGTACAGTCCACAGTTCAAAACCACCAGCCGTTCTATGGAAGGAAGAAAGGGCTTTCTACAGTTACAGTCTCAATGGCTTTTTAATTTGGAAAACTAGATAACTTATTTAACTACATATATTGTTTATTATCCATTTATTTTCACTAGCATAAAAGTTCCACAGGGAACAGAATCTGTGTTTTGTTCATGAAATGCTCTCACCTGCCTAGGACATGGTCAGCACAGTGCAGTGCAGGTGGCTAACCAGGCGTTTTAACAAGCACACAAATGCTCTGAAGTTTTCTTTTCAGAAAGTGATGCTACATAAGTGAGCAAGAAACTCTTCATTTTAAAATATTCCATCATCTGATGAGTATACTGGAGTTCAACGTCACTTCTAACAAGCTTTCCCATATGACTGGGGCTTGAAAACTTTAGGGGTAAAAGTGTCTCCCAGTGGGTGAAGGGAGACATCAGACAGTGTAATATATGACAAAATAATAATAATTTATAAATTGTCAAGGGTTCATGAGGGAAGGGGGAGCAGAAAGGGAAGGGAATAAATGAGGAGCTGAGGATGGCAACAAATGTACATATGGCTTGACACAATGGATGTATGGATTGTGATTTTTTTTAATGATTTTAAATGATTTTTTTGTAAGTGTCTCCCAAACTCCCCTGAAACTAGGGTTAGAGGTATGATTTAAATCAACTAATCTTATCAATTATGAGCAATTTAAAAGACTGAAAATAAGGCAACAGCTATATTTAAAGACAGCACATACCTGAGTTAAATATGGGAATGACTATATTAGCAGGCATTTTTTAAAGCAGCATCAATCTACTCTAGCTAGTCTACGTTTAATGAAAGCAAGCAATCTGGCCTACTTCTAATATAAGGAGTTCTTGATTTAGAAAGGCGGGACTACGTGCTCAGCTGCTAACCATAAGACTGGGGGTCAAAACCTACACAGAGGCACCTAAGAAAGAAGGTCTAGTGGTCTGCTGATGAAAGGCCACACCGTGTAAACTCTATGAACTACAGCTCTACTCTGTAGTGCACGGAGCATCATCCGTCAGAAGCAATGACAGGCAATAACAAGAGTCCAGTGACTGGCTAATAGATTCTAATACCTGCTTCTATATTCAATCCATTGCCATGTGTTGTTTGGATTGAAATACATGGAGAAAGTCCAGCAAAACGCAGCTAATAACTAGAAAAAGAGGAACATTTTTATAATGTTTTCAGATAATTTGGAGTATTTTAGATAATTATTGATTCTACATCAAAACTGAACACATGGTAGTTTCTTAATAAATTAGTTGCGATGGGGAATCTGAAACCACACTGTTAGATTAAAACCCATTCTTCTGAACTCTGAATGGGTCTTTTACCATATCTGAATTTATGAGATCATACCTGGATCATTTGGAAAATATTGATTCAATATTTTGGACCAGCATCTTCCAAAAGCTTACACATTTCCTGGTTTAATATTAAAAAAAAATCATACTTGTTAGTATCACCATCCACCCATCAGAAACCTCTTTAGGTATTAGGAAGCTTTAAGGAATAGGTTATGATGGTGGGCACTAATTACTCGTAATTCTGTTTTCTTGAAAGTTAAATTTCGTCACTTATAAGTATGACTGCAAATTCTTTCACTGAAGGAAGCCACAGGCTTGCTTTTTTAATTTCAGCGAAGAATGATAAAATACCCAAGTCTGCATAACCAGTCTTATATTGACAACTACTCTTTTAACTTAAAGTGGTTCTTCATGACAAAAGAGCTTTCATGAAGCTCTAAGCTTTCAGTTCAAAGTTACAAAATCATTTTTTCGAAGACAGCACCTAATTCAGAATGTAACACAAACATTTCATGGACGCCATCCATTTCAGCACCAGTAGCAACTGGCTGCCTTTGTGTCAACCTGAAATCATGGCAATGACACATGTTAGAGTAGAACTGGCCCTGCTACTTGGGAGTGCTCTTCTGCTAGATATGCAAAGAATTAACTCCCTCACTTCCTGGTTCAAATATTGCTCAAGGGTTTGCAATGGCTGGATTTTCAGAGCTCACCAAGGCTTTCTTCCAAGGTGCATCTGGGTGGGCTTAAACCTTCAATCTTCTCGTCAGCAGCCTAGTTGACACCATCCAGGTTCTAAGACAGTGGTTGTCAACCTGTGGGTCTCGACCCCTTTGGGGACTGAACGACCCTTTCACAGGGGTCACCTAAAAACATCAGAAAACACATATTTCCGATGGTCTTAGAAACCCTGACACCACTCCTGTATCATCTCCAGGCAGGTTCGCCCACGTGCAGATATGCGATATGCCCACATAGGACTCCCCAGTGTGAAGACTGTTACCCATGCTACACCATGCTTTAAGACAAAATTTCATTCATTTGTAATTAGAAATAAAGTGTAGGAAAGAAAGATTTCTTCCAAGTTGTCTCCCTCAAATATATGTCAAACTTAGCTGCTTGCTACACATGGTAAATGACTATGTACTTGGAGGTCAACAAAAGTAGGTCAGAGGTTATTCTCCCTAAGGGTTATGGGCCATCAATCAGACTGTATAGTATGCCCCACCCTAAGTAGGGCCCACTCCCTTCTGATAAGGATAGATTGTTTCCCTGAAGGAGAACCCAGGGAGGTCAAGCCCACTCAAGGATGACCAAGGTTAGGCTACTATACTGAGTCTAGGCTCCATCCATCTTGCCACATATGAGCCCCTATTCCCTCCCTTTACTACTATTTGCATCCTCCTAGGTCATCCCTCTCCTATTGCTTGTATTCCCTATGTTACTACCCCTACCTATAACGTAGATTGTTATCTGTAATCAGAGGGCTTACATGCCCCAAAGATATATAAGCCTTGGCTAGCAATAAATCAGTCTCTCGCCCTCCCATTTGCTCCTGTCATCTTGTCTCCCATCTTCACGTGTACCACCAAGAGGAGCTGAGGTGAGCATGCTACCATGAAATATGTCTGACTTCATTTTACTCTCTACCTCCCATCTCTCCTATTTCTCTATGACTTTATCATAATCTTTAGATATCTTAACCGTACAACTGCACCTCCTGAATCTGTGATTAGTTGTGGGGCGCTGGCTTCCCCCACAATAAATATTTCACTACATAATTATATATTGTTTTGTGATTAATCACTATACTTTAATTATGTTCAATTTATAACAATGAAAATACATCCTGCATATCAGATATTTACATTATGATTCATAACAGTAGCCAAATTGCAGTTATGAAGTAGCAAATAAAACAATTTTATGATTGGAGGTCACCACAACATGAGGATCTGTATTAAAAAGTCGCAGTATTAGGAAGGTTGAGAACCACTGTTCTAGGGAATATTTAAAGCTCATACATGTAAGGGCTGCGATTTAATAAAATATATCCTTTTCACTGTCTCAAGGATAGCCTTGGTGTAATTGGCTTTATTGTATGCATTCAAAGTTCATTTGGGGGTATTTTACATATTAAACAAAAAACTCATGAAGCCACAGTGTGAACAGCTCAACCAATACCCAACTCATAAGCACCACTCAGGAACTGCTCTTAGACTAGATATACTGAAACATAAAACAATGTCACTCATGATTGATTTTTGTTGTTCTTTTGCATTTAAAATATATTATTTATATTAATATAGAATGGTTTATAACTGACATCTTTACATGAACAAAAGTTAAGATCTGCCTTCATTGATAATATATATAATCCACAAATAATGGTAGCGAAGAATCTTTAAAAGTACTGTGGACTGCCAAAAGAACAAACAAATCTGTCTTGCAAGACGTACAGCCAAGGATGGCAAGATTTCTTCTTATGTATTTTGAACATGTTGTCAGGAGACCAGTCCCTGAAGAAGGGCATCATGCTTGGTAAAGTAAGAGGGACAGTGAAAAAGAGGAAGACCCTGGATAAGATGGACTGACACAGTGGCTGCAACAATAGACTCAAATGTAAGAACAACTGTGAGCAGTGCACCGGCCTAGGTGGTGTTTAATTCTGTTATACAGAGGGTCACTATGAGTCAGAACCAACCAATGGCACCTAACAACAATCCACAAAAGCTTTTGGGGGTCCTTGAACATTTTTTGTCAAAGGACTAAAGGGTCTTAGGAATAAAAAGCTTGAGAATATCTGATCTATATATTAGTAATATCAGATCTTTGCAAAGCAAAAATAAGTAGTATATGTAATCATTCATTAAAAAACATTCTTAGGAGAATTTCATCAAAGCTAGAGAGGTATATAACATCAAATCAAAACTAATCTCACTCTTGATAATATCAGTAAAAAAGAAAAACAAAACAGCGTTTAGATAAGGGTGATTGTGTGCATCTCAGAAACACCATGCAATATCCTAAAAGGATAAATAACCATTAATATTTTAATAGTTAAGATGCTTACTGGCATCACATGTGAGTCAAAGAACCACAAAATCACAAACAGGTGATTAAAATAGCTACCAACAACAGCCTAAGGGAAACAAGCCAAGGGTCTGTCAAAGGGACAGACAGGACACTTCAGCAGCATCCCCACGGCACCCAGCTCAGACTGGAGCTGCTCTCTTTAAAACTGACTTACCGTACATATTTATGTATAAGCCGAGTTTTCCAGCATATTTTATGTAGCTTTTGTGGTTAAAGCTAGGTGCCTTGGCTGATATTCGGGCTGGCTTATACCCAAGGACATACAGTATATGTTTTGCAAAGCAGGACAGTGAGACTATGCTATCATTCCGTTTCAAAGGAGCTTGGGTCATGGTGGCATTCATCTGAAGTTCTAATACCCCATCTGCCCAAAGTCCTTTTGTTGTTGTTGTTGTTGTTGAGCTTGGGTCATGGTGGCATTCATCTGAAGTTCTAATACCCCTTCTGCCCAAAGTCCTTTTGTTGTTGTTGTTGTTGTTATAGTAGTATTCATTAGCACTTACAATGTGGCAGGCATTAACACATTCTATCCCCAAGATAATCTTAGGAGTATACACCAGCATGATCCACATCATTAGAGTTGAGAAAACTTAGCCATAAGGAGAATAAATAACATGCCTAAATTAACCCACCACCAGCCACCTGCCATTGAGAATCAATTCAGACCCAATACCAAAAGCAAACTGAGTGCCATCGAAGGAATTCTGACTCAAAACAACCTTATGGTTTGGAGTAAAACTGCCACTGTGGGTTTCTGAGATTGTAAATTTTTAGAATAGAGTCTTGTTCTTTCTCCCCAAAAGAGACTGTTAGGTTTAAAATAGTCAACCTTGCAATTAGCAGTAAAATCAGGTTAGAAAAACAGTTAAATCTGGCTGAGGCCCAACCCCATAACCACTACACTGTAATGCACAACCACAATAACAAAATAAACTTACAATTCAGTAGACAACAGCTATTTTTTATTTTATTATTATTATTTTTTTTTTTTAGGTAAGAGAATGGCTTTATTTAGAACAGCTATTTTTTATATATGATTCTATTGCTCAACTACAAAGGTTCCTCTGAGATTATTACTAGTCTCACTGTTTAGCATCTAAGGACTATGGACTTCAAGGAAGAGGAGTTGGTTTGGGTAGAGAAAGTTTTTTTTTTTAATCTAGAATACAGACTAAAATAATTACATATAAGGGGGCACCCAAAAATACAGATCTCCCCCGCCCCCAAGGGCTATGTATTTAATGCATGAAAATTTTTTTACAAAACAACCTTCAGAGTACTCTCCATTACACTTAATACATTTGTCAAATCTGCAACTCCATTCTTGAAAACATTTTTCAAACTCATCTGTTTAGATGGCTAACAGTTTTCTTCTTCAACTCTTATATTTCATCAAATCACTGTCCTTTGATGTCCCTCTGCATTTGTGGAAACAAAAAGAAGTTGCATGGAGCCAGGTCAAGTGAGTAAGGTTTGTGGGGTAGAAGAGGCATGCTGTTTTTGCCAAAATCTTGCGCACTGAGATGGCTGCGTGAGCAGATGCACTGTGGTGGTCACAAAACCAGTCCCCCACTGCCACAAATCAGGCCCTTTTTTTGTCCTACACTGTTACGTGATCTTTTCAGAACCTCTAAATAGAAAACTTAACAGTCTGACCTGGTAGAACTCCAAATGCACTGCAAGTTGACATTTTCAACGAGGTTTGTCATCAATCGACATTTTACTTTTTTTGAAACGAGAAAACCACTCATACACTTGAGTTTTTCCCATAGGGCTGTCCTTGTAAGCTGTGTTCAACATCACAACAGTTTCTGTGGCATTTTTTCCACAGCAGGAAAAATATTTCACAGCCGCCAGCCGCACTGTACTCTTAAATCAGCCATCACAAAAAATGAGGTTCGAGCAAAACTGCTTTTACAAAAAAATTCACTGTGACCAGAGAACCTCTGGAGGCGACTGTAGGAAACAAATTTCTCCCAAGTCACCTCCCCCAAATATATGTTAGACTTAAGACACTGCTTGCAGCAAATGGTAAATGATTGTCAAGTTACCTCCCTGAAGGCAGTCAGCTGTCAGACTACTGTCTGATCCCACCGCAAGAGGGGTCCATGCACTGCTGTTGATGACAATGGGCTACTTCTTCCTAAAGGCTTGCTGGCCATTAGTCTGGTCCCCGCAGGGTGGGTTTATACCCTACTGATAATGGTTTCCATAGTGAGCCAGAGAACAGGTCAAACCGGCTCAGTGACATCCAAAGTTAGGCTGCCATCCTGAATCTAGGATCTACCCATCTTGTCACATGTGTACCCCCATTTCCTCCCCTTCCTCTTACATGATACCCCTGGATAACCCTCCTCCCATTACTGTATTTCCTATAGCACAATTATTTCCTGTGACATATGTCCTCACCTGTAATTAGGGGGCTTGCACGTCCCCAGAGAATATAAAAGGCTTGGTTAGCAATAAATCTCTCTCTCCACTCAGACCACCAAGTGAGGCCGAGGTGAGCAGGCTACCATGAAATGTGTATGATTCCATTATTTCAATCTCTCTTCTATCTCTCATGCTCTCTGACTTTACTATAATCTTTACTTATTATCACTGAACAATTGTGCCTACCAGACCTGTGATGATGTATTAGCTGTTGGTTAACCCTGACAGGCGACAACTGTGGGTGAATTAACTTACCTGCAGGAGCCAGGAGGGGGGAAAATACATACTACAAAAGCTATGCTCCACCCAGCGCAATTCCAGGATTTTAGGGGGTACCCCCTTGTACGCTTACAAATTCTAAGACCTTTTTCCTGTTTGCTAAACCTATTGCCATGGAGTCATTACAAATTATGGTGACCCCTTCCTTATGTTAGAGCATAATTTCTCCATAAGGGTTTTCTTGGCTATATTTATAAAAACACATTGATAGGTCTTTCATCAGCAGTTATGCTGAGTGGATTCAAACTGCCAACTAATAGATTACCTGAGTGCAAACCAGTTATGACAATCGGAAACTTTTGCTAGTGATGTTGCAACCATTATTATATAGCTGTCTAATTAGGCTTTTCTAAAAGAAAAGTTATCTCAATAAAATTTTATGAAACTATTGGTACTATTAGGTAGCTAGCATTAGAGACTGGGATGTCCATTGACGCATGCCCAGGAGAGCCAGCATAGGACAAAGGCCTGGATTTTCCTGCTGGTGGGCACGAATGGGTGTTAACCTGGATCAGCCCACCTGGGCCAGGTGATTGCAATTCAGCCAATGGGACCCACCCGGGGTCGTTCACCACGCCTCCCCCGGGAATCCTTGAAAAGGCAGGAACCTAGAGGGAGAGGGGTCATCTTTTTCCAGAGGAAACTTGGGAGAGAGATCTTTGCGTGACCCCAGCAGTCTCTGCCAGGCCGCATGGTCAAAAGGAATCCTATGGGTGCCATGTAAAACCTGAAGCTTCTTTTAACTCTCATTAAATTCACTTGGATCAGCCTTCGGCGTGAATTCTTTCTCTTGCGGGGCCAGGACCTAGGTTTAAATCTAGCCTGGAGAGAGAGACCTTACAGTACCTAACTTTAGGTTACATTAACATAGTTAAATGTTTTGTTTTCTAATTAAAAGCAAGTTTTTTTCTTTTTTAAATTTAACCAAGCCTATTCCTTCATTTCAGAATTCAGAATGTGACTGTACTTTAAATTCGTGATAGACTGATTCAAGGGAAAGTTTTAAAGTCATTTAGAAGGAAACTATAATTTCAGTACAGAAACTCAAGAGAAGTGGGATGGGAAATTGATCAAAACTGTGAGTTAATGATGAGAGTTAAGGGGTGGACATAACATCAGTAATTAGCTCACAATAATTCTACATAAGAAATGCTCATAGTTCTTTAAAGGGTTTGGTTTGGTTGAACAGTTGGCTTACATTTTACAATAAGTATCACTTAAAGAACCTTAAATAAATTACCATTCCACAATAAAATGATAAAAATAACTTTTCCACCTCAGGAAAAAGAAAAAGGGCGATTTGTCAGAATTCAGAGGTGAAGGAGTTCATTTAATTTACATAAAGATTCAAACATAGGCATAAAGGGAAGTGATCAAGAAGAATGTGCTACAGCCCTTTCTAATTACAAATTGTCATATGCAAGCTCTACTACAACTCTGAATACTTGAAGAGAAGGGGTGAGAATACAAATAACGAAGACTGCCAAAGATGATGTCCCTAAGTGTTACTGTGAAGGACCTTCAGACACTTGAGCATGCTGGTAGGGCAAAGGGGTTTAGATATCACATTCATGTGTATTAAATACTGTTCCTATAACGGGAAATTCCCAGGAAAAGGAATTAGACTCATTAAAAACTAAAATGGTACAAGGCGGGAGTAAAGCCAAGAAAGTGTTAGCTTTACGGGAGAGGAATCTTTTGATATTTGCAATTAGGAAACTAACTCAGAAAGGAAGCAGCGCTGTAACTCTGCACTGTCATCTAGGGTGATCCGAGTCAGTTTCCTATCAAACCCACAAGACGACAAGTTGCAAACAGAGAATACAGTTCAGCACAAACCATCCATCGCCGATTTCACCCCTGCTCTCTGACCTGGATGGACCTCATGGCTTCCAAAGCACACCGGGAAGGGGGGGTTGGGGGTGACGGGGATTAGTCTCCACAACCTACAAAGGGGAAGGGTGAGTAGGGTGGAAGGGCAGGCCGCGCCGCACGCTCGGCCCCCAGCCCAGCAGCGCCTCAGCAACGCTGCACGCTGCATCGTCGAGGCCTCGGAAGACGCCAGGCACAAGGGGGGCGCTGCTCCTCAGACACCCGTGCCGGGGATGTACCCGGATCGCAGGGTGGGGATGGGACTGTCTCTAAATGGGGACCAAGGGGGGCTTTCTACAGGAACGAGCCAAAGCTACAGCCCTCAGTAGTCTTCAGCAAAATTGGGTTCACCCCGCCCCATAACACGCGTTACACAACCTGTCAGGTGAGGGGCGGAGGGGACCCCGGAGCAGGCTGCGGTGAGCGCCAGTCGCAAGCCCCCGGATTCTCCCGCCCCAAGGACGCCGCCCGCCGCTCTCGCCGTCCAGAGTCCGGGGGCGGCCGGCCGAGCGGGGAAGCAGCGAACGAGGGGTGCCCACCAACACCCCAGCCCCGACGCGTGGACAGCTGCCATGGCTCTCACCAGCTCAGGATGGGGCGCTGGCACGGACTGGCAGAGCCGCAACACTAGCCGGCTTCTCCTTGAGCGCACAGCAAATCCCTCGCCGCCTGCCGCCCGGTGTTTTCATACAAACCCCGGCGGCAAGCGAGGCGGCGGAGGCGGCGGCGGCGGCGGCGGCGGCAGGAACCGGTCTGCATCCCGAACAACGTCAGCGCGGCGCCCCGCCCACCGCACGCCTCCGCCAGCCGGCTCGCGCGCTCCGGGCGGGGGAGGAGGGCGGCTCGCGCGCGAGGGCGCGCCCTGGAGCGACTGCGCACAGCGCCGGTCCCAGCCTCTGCAGCCGTACTCCCCCCGGCAAACCCAACCTGCCGCTCGCTGCCCACTCGCCGTACTGTACGCACCCCACAAGGAGCCCCGTTTCTTCCCGAAATTGAGCCGGCTCCCACCCCACCCCCATTAATCACATTCTATTAAGAGTCTTCGGGTGCTGGGGTAGAGAGGGGGAACCGATTACAAGGATCTACATGTGACCTCCTCCCTGGGGAACGGACAACAGAAAAGTGGGTGATAAAATAATTGTAAATTATCAAGGGTACATGAGGGAGGGGGCGCGGGGTGGGAGGGAAAATGAGCTGATGCCAGGGGCTTAAGTGAGAGGGAATGTTTTGAGAATGATGCAGGTAATGAATGTACAAATGTGCTTTACACAATTGATGTATGTATGGATTGTGATAGGAGTTGTATGAGCCCCAATAAACTGATAAAAAGAGATACCTCTAATGGAAAAAAAAGAGGTGTAAGGGTTCTCAATAAAGTGAATTATAATTTTTTTATGTAGTTTGGCTACATGGGTCCACCTCTTATCTCTTCTTATCGTTCTTATCTCTTACCTCCCAGTGCCAGGGCTATGGCTTAGATCATCTCTTACTTCAAGTAGAATCCCAGAAGGAACAACTTGTGGTGGGTCCTAGCAATCAACGAAATTGGATCTCGTGGGCAAATCCAAATAAATTTGATGGTGCACGAATGAAAGAGCATGCTGACGTATTTTTTGCCTGTATGTGTGTGCAATATGCCTGCATATTTAGTCATGAAAATGGGAATGCTAAATTAGCTACTTACAGCAAAAGTGGAATGTTTTATTTGAACCAAAAAACTGTCAGAGAAATACAGATTTATACTTTTGTTGTGACTGAATCAGTTCATTGTACTATATTCTTCATAATCTTTGACATTATTTACTTTTTAATAACACCAAATCTTACTGGGAGGGTAGAGGGTGAGTGGGTTGGAAAGAGGGAACCTATTACAAGGATCTACATGTGACCTCCTCCCTGGGGGACGAACAACAGAAAAGGGGGTGAAGGGAGATGCCGGATAGGGCAAGATATGACAAAATAATAATTTATAAATTATCAAGGGCTCATGAGGGAGCAGGGAGGGAGGGAAAAAAGAGGACTTGATGCAAAGGGCTTAAGTGGAGAGCAAATGCTTTGAAAATGATGAGGGCAAAGAATGTACAGATGTGCTTTATACAATTGATGTATGTATATGTATGGATTGAAATAAGAGTTGTATGAGTCCCTAATAAAATGTTAAAAAAGAAACACAAAATCTTTGACATTATATACTTTTTAAACACAGATCATGTATGGGGCTGTTTGTGGTTGCCTGTAAAGAATATAAATTTATTATAGCCAGATAAGAAAATAAATTGATATTAAATGCTGATAGAGCTTATTATGGCTGAATTCAAACACACTAATATATTCTTGTAAATCATGAAAGTGGTTACTTTTATTTTTTATAAGAGTATAGAACATATTTGCTGATGCTTATGGTAGCTGATTTCTCATAAACACTGAGACTATTCTGACTCATGGCTGGTTAAGAATATAAAATTATTGAAGCCAGATAGGAAAACAAATTGAATTTCTTAAGTTTCTTTTGTTTTCTTACCACATGTTTAAACAAAATTGAACAGATGTGGAGGTAGTTCAAAAGTGCAGCAGAGGCTTCTTACAGTTTGCTGTCTTGGCAGACATCTTTAGTTTGTTAGGGACTGTCATTTTACAAATGTCACTGGTTCCCAATTGTAAGCACCCAAAGGTAGGTCACAGTATTTTAAGTCATTTTAAAACAACTACCACTCCAAACCACAACATCTAAACAAAGTATTATCTGGATGATCTAATAACATAAGAATAGTTAGCTTTGTAAAAAAGTCAAATACGGGTAATATCTATGAAACTATACTCAAAGAGCAGCTTCTGAAATGATCCAATCTGCAATATAGAAAGATCTGACGGTGTGTATGTGGTTATAGAATTTGAAGTTCACTTCAGCAATGCACTATTCTTTTTATTCTCATTGCCATAGAGTCGTTCCAATTCATAGCAACCCTATAGGAGAGAGTAGAACTGCCTTGTGAGTTTCTGAGATTATAAACATTTTCCAGAGGACAACGCCACATCTTACTCCTGAAGAGCAGCTAGTGGATTTGAACCACGACCTTGTAGTTAGCAGATCAACACTAACTCAGTGTGGCTTAATAGCACACTGACTCCTGAAATTAACCCCAAAAGCTAGGTAAATAGCAAGTCAATCCTGGTTGGTCATTCCCCTATTTAAAACAAGTTTTCCCATGACAAACCTTATTATCACATTTGATACTAAATATTAAAAGTATCTGTTGTAGATCAACATTATGCACAATGAAATTCACTTAACTAGGATTGCAATACCTTGTAGTTATTGGATAGAGATTTACTTATAACAAGTTTGGGTTTGTCAAGGTGAACATTGGTGACACTTCTGAATCTTTGTCATCCTTTGGTGATTTCCCTAACACCATACTTTAATAGGGTAACAAAATGCAAGAATGAGAGTTAAACTTTATAATATATCTGTAGCCATTAGGTTTAGAATAGTAATGAACTTCTCAATTGTCTCTAGCAATTTCCATCTTGAACGATAAATGGCAGGAGAGTAAGATCAAGCACAAGGTTTCTGAAATATAGCCAGACCTTTGGCGTTGTAATTAGTTGTAACTATTCAACAATATCATTCCGCAATCCACAATTTACTTCTTCTGTGCCAGACACAATCCTCCTTAGACTAACCAAGTAGGGAAGCCTGTGATAAAGAACAAAATGTCTAAACAGTTGTCCTTTGTCAAACTAAAAGGTTATCCACAAGTAAACCAGAGCGTAAGCGCAATAAGAGCCACCTACACTGATATTAAGTGAAGGGCCAATGCTGTGAAATGGAGGAATGGCATTGGTTTTCAAGTACTTGTGCCTTAGAGTGAAATTTATTTAGAATTTGACATTAAGGAAATTGAATCAAAAGAGACATATCTGTACATCACTTGTCACTCACTTTCTTCATTTCTGAAATGAAGCTTAAATATTCATGTCCAAACTAAAGCTTTAAATTTTGATATTTGACTTTTGATCCACTAGCAGGAATGTATTCTAAAGAAGTATAAAGCAAAATGAGGAAATGATACCAAAGGTTCAAACAGAAAATAAATGTTTAGAAAATAATGATGGCAACTTATTTACAAGTATGCTTGATACAATTGGTGTGTGGGTTGTTATAAGAGCTCTAAGAGTCCCCCAATAAAATGGTCTTAATTTTTTTTAATTAAAAAATAAAATAAAAAGCTCAAAATTGAACAAAAAAAACTGGACAACAAAGAAGACTTGAAATTTTAAAAATTAAAATTAAAAAAGAAGTACAAAGATTTAGCTATAAGGATGCTGATTGCAAGGTGATTTATAATGACATTATAAATGTTGAACAAAGTAAGCTGGTTGAATACATTACTAGGCTTCCATGCAATGGATTAGGACATAAAAGCAGTCCTAATTGTCATCCAATTCACCGCAGAGCAGAACTGTACTCCATCAAGTTTTCAAGGACAAGGGAACTTTTAGGTGGTTCAAACAGCCTATCTTTAAGGTCAGGAGTCAAGCACTTAACCATTTGCTCCACCCAAGGACTCCAGTCAATTGCAAGAAAGCTATTAAAAATGACGTTGTACAGCAGTTCTTCACGTGGATCCCAATGTGTTTAATTCATGAGAAGAAATGGGTTTACCTTGAAACTAATGAGAGGCTAAGAAAGTATTTCGCTTACAAAAACCCCTATGAGTGCAGATTTGCTGTAAGTTAGTAAAATTCATAAATGGTAAGAGAAATCCATTTCCTCATAAAGATTTCTTATTGACATCCTGAAGAGATTTCAAAAAAAGAGAAGCCTGAATCTCTAGATCTCTTTCACAAAATTTAGAATTCATTTAGAGTAAGATATTGTGATTGCTCATTCTACATAAATATTGGCAATTATACATAACTGTGATGGTTTTCTCTTTTCAAGGGCTTCTCCAAGTAAGAAAAATAATTTTTTCCAGTGATTTTCAGATTACTTTATCAATCTTGGAGTCTAGACAACTGCTTTGTTTTTGCTTTATTTTATTTTTTTTAATTTTTCATATTTTGCCCACTTTTTATTTATTGTAACAGTTTCTTTGGCGTATAGTTTACATATATGTTTTTGCTTTATAATGAAATAAGTCAATAATAAAGGTTTCAATAAAAACACGGCTACTTTCTTTTCTTTTCATAACTACTTCCTCTTCAGCATGTTCAAAAGAGGACCATAGAGGATTAAGAAATCCCCACTTTTCGACATCCTCCCCACCCCCCCCCAGAGGAGTCACAGGAAAGGGAGGAGTCAACCAGGGCGCAATAAAGCACCAAGGAAACACACAATGTTCCTCTGGTTCCTTGAGGCTTCCTCACCCCCACCACCATGACCCCAGTGACACCTCTCACTTCAGACAAGACCAGAGCATGTACACAGGTGTAGATAAGAGATGAGGGTTCACGACACAGGCAACCCAAGAGCAGGAATGAGAATAGCAATACCAGATGTGTAGGGAGAAGGGTGGGAGCAAGGGAAGAAGGGGCAACCGATCATAATGATCGACACACAACCACACACACCCCTCCAGAGGGAAGAACAATGGGAAAAGAGAGACAGTGGTTGGTGTGAGATATGAAAATAATAATTTATAACCTATCAAGGGGTCACGAGGGTAGGGGTGGGGGGAGGAGCTGATACCAAGGGCTCAAGGGAAAGTAATTGTCTAGAAAAGAATGATGGCAACATATGTATAACTATGCCTGACACAATTGATATATGGATTGTAATAGGAATTGTAAGAGCCCTCAATAAAATGATTTAAAAAAAGAAAGAAATCCCTCCTTTTCACTTGGTCTGCATTCTGACACCAGCCAGTGTAGTATTTCTTCGTGACTACTCACCTTGAGCTAGAACAGATCATTAAAATTAAAAGGACACAGATTGCCAAAAAACCTAAGACTTCAGTTTAGGAGCCCAAGACACTCTCACATTTGACTCACCAGATACAAATTTAGGTGTTCCTTCTACACCTTTAAGATACTATTTTCATGTTTGGAACTCTCCACTCAGCCTCCTCACTTCTAAACTAGTGGCCCCCACTACTTTCTCGGGTCCAGCAATTCCTTGGAAGGCTCACAGAGCTACGATACTTACAATTAATGTAGCAAAAGAATACAAAAAAGAGACACAGAGAAAGGTCTCAGAGAGTTGCCAAGGGGGATCTTAAGCATTCCCAAAAAAGGAGGCACTCACTCCTATGTGCATCCACATCTAGGACAAATCAGGAAGCCAAGAGAGGTTGAAATGGAAAACCTAATTACCAATTTCATATGAGCAGGCAAAAGACCCAGGATAAACAAAGAGCTTGACATAAAAACCTACTACGTAGCCACAGTAGCCAAAACAGCCTGGTACTGGCAAAAGAAAGATACAGGAACCAGTGGATCAGAACAGAAAGCCCAGATAAAATCTTTGACAAAGAACCTAGAAATATCCAACAGGACAAAGACAGCCTCTTCAACAAATGGTGTTAGACAAACTGAATTTCCATTTGCAGAAGAATGACACAAGACCCCTACCTTTCTCCATACAAAAAAACCCTCAAGATGGATTAAAGACCTTAATGTAAACCCCAAAGCTCTCAGGATCATCAATGAGAAGGCTAGAGCAAACTTAAAAACCCTATTTCAGGGCACACTTAGACTACCAAGTGTAATGGAGGAGACACATTCTGCAGATGACAATATAGATGATTGGGACATGCTGAAATTACATTACTTATACACATGAAAAGACTTCATAAAAAAAAAAAGACTTCATCAGGAGAGTGATATGAGAACCCACAGATTGGGGAAAATCTTTTACGAACAACGCATTGGACAAAGGGCAAATTACCAAAATATAAAACTCTACAACAGCTCAATAAGAAAATAACAAAAGACCCAAAGAAGAAATGGGGAAAAGATATGAACAGTTTACCAAAAATGAAGTACAAATAGCTAGCAAATATATGAAAACATGCTCACAATCATTAGCCATCATGGAGAGGCAAATTAATACCACAATGAGATACCATTTTAAACCTACAATGCTAGCTAATTAAAAAACAAACAAACAAAATAACGAATGCTGTAGAGGATGTGGAGAGATTGGAACTCATACACTGTTGGTGGACTTGAAAATACATACAGCCACTGTGGAAAATGACATGGCAATATTAAAGCAACTGGAAATTAAAATCCCATATGATCCAGCAACTACTATTAGGCATACACCCTAGAGAAATAAGAGGCACAACGAGTGGAGGTGTGCTCTTCCAAGTTCACTGCAGCACAGTTTACAATAGTGAGAAACTAGAAGCAGTCCAAATACCCAACAGTGGATGAATGGATAAAAAACTATGGTACATACACACAATGGAATACTATGCAGCCCTTAAAAAACAGTGATGAAAGCATGAAACTCTGCATGTCATGGAAGGACCTGGAAACCATTATGCTAAGGGAAGTAAGTCAATCACAAAAGAGTATTATATGAATCCACTAGTATAAGAAAAAACGCCAATTAAACAAATCTTAGGAACCAATTTATGAAAAAAAAAAAGTTGAAAAGATACTTACCAGCCATAAACCATACATCATCTCCCTTTTGAACACTTCACAAGAGCCAATGTGAACAAGGAGACCCACATTGCCTGGGGTCACTCCTTCCAGATGGGGAAATTGGGACTGTCCACTTCAGGATATACAACATCAAAACAAGGTTGGGACAAATCAATGGGAGGAGAAGCTTGCAAAAATCTAAGCCACGACCAAAAGAGGTGACCATCTACATTGTGGAGGAAACACTGATAGTTCTGTTGGTGAGTATGGTGGGTGATTGGGGAGAACTAACCCCAAGAGGGAAGGGTGGTTAAATAATGAGTGTAGGGAACTGTGCTAGTCTGGGTAGACAAACTCATAGAGACACTCATATGTGTATAAGAAAGAGCTTTATATAAAGAGTAATTGTACATTAAGAAAACATCCCAGCCCAGTCCAGATCAAATCCGTAAGTCTGATATTAGCCCATGTGTCCAACACCAATCCATAAAGTCCTCTTCAGACTCACAAAACACATGCAATGATGCCAAATGCAGGAAGATCACAGGCCAGTGGATGGGAAGTCTTATGGATTCAGTACGGTGGTGTAAGCATTTCTGCACTGGCAGGGGTTTCCGTGTGTTTCCTTCAGCTCTGAGGCTCTGACTGCCATCAGCCTGTCTAAATGTGGCGTGTCGACTGCAATGTCTCCCAGGGAGTGAGCAGAGAAAGAGAGTGTCTCCCACCTCCAAGAAGGAATACAAGATTCCCAGAATTCTCAGAAGGCCATACCCACACAGAGGCCTCATTGGCTATGACCTGATTGACAGGCTAGACTCCACCCCTTCACTCTTAATCCTCTCAAATTGACAAACAATTATATAACTACCAGGAACCTAGGGAGACAATTAGCCAGATTTTATGTCCCTGGGTAGACACTAAGAATACGTTTCTACCTCTGGCGAGCCATGCTATGGAGTAAGCACCATGATGATCATGGGAGCTGCCCTTGCAAGCAGTATGGCATAACACAGGGGCTATACTAGAAGAACTTAACACAGGGGAATGTCTGAATGAACTGAACCCTGACTCAAAGCTGCCTGCACCCTTGGACTGACTGGGGTACTAGGATGGGAAAGGAAGTAGAGAGTGACAACCCCAGTTCTGTGGAAGTGGCAGTAATTGGACCTTGGAAGGAACTCCCAGCTTGGTGGGTGTCTAATGGAAAGGGACCAATCACCATACATGGAGTACTTTGATGCCCACCTTGCAGTGACATGACAGGTTCTGATCCATTGAGCAGTGATCTACACTTGGAAGAACTGATCCAAGGAGGTCCCTCTGGCATCAATCTGCATACTTAGGGTCAACAGAGTTCAATCAAATGGGAGATCAAAAACTTGTGGGTTGAGGCTCACAGTGGAACTGTGTTGGCTTAGACTACTTGTACGGACAGTGTCTGGAGGGCTGGGTCATTGGGAAAATTGATACTGATAATAGTGCAATCAACTTATACTCCAGGAGGGTGATTGGAAATGTACTTCATTTTATATGAGTTTTTGTTTTCCTGCTTGTAGCTTGCTTCTTTTCATTTTTCCCCTTTCTTTCCTTGTGTGTGTGTGTGTGTGTGTGTGTGTGTGTGTGTGTACTATTTGGTTGCTGGTTGGCTTGTGATTTCTATTGGTGCAGTTTGTCTCATTGGGTTTTGATTTTGTCGTATTATAACTGCCAAAGTAAACCTGAGATGTGGAAACCCTATGGACAAGCAAATGAAGTCTAGGCTCCTACTTAACCCTAACCCAATTCAAGAACAGTTAACTCTGATAACATGACTCTGGTCTATACTCACCTTCATGGAATGATCACAAAAGATAAGGGTACTACAGCAAAGTGTGGTGAAGAAAGTAGATGGTGCTCAGCTATCAATTAGAACAGTTTCTGGGGTCTAAAAGACTTGTATGCAAACAAGCAGCCATCTAAATGAGGAGTCAAATAAATCCACCAGCTGTGATCTAAAGATGACAATTACAAAATTTGAATATGATGAAGGGAAATGTATCAGAGCTAAAATTATGAACACCAATTTGGAGAAGGTTATGGAACAGTGGGAGCCCAAAACTCATCTGCAGAATATCTAGTTAGACTGACCCTCTGGCAGATCCACTATAGCCACAGCCAAGAGTTTCAAACAGCCTTACTATCAGGCAGAGACCATTGAAATCTTGATTATGCTGGATAGAATTCTGATACAACCTGAATTTGTTCTGGGTGTAAGTGTGTCTTACTTGTTCTGTGACAGAAACTTCTTCCCTGGCTTTTTGCAAGTTAATAGGGGTCTTTTCTCTCTTACTCATTATTTGTATTTCTGTTTTATATTATTATTATTACATCCTTACCACCTTGTTTTATATTGTTTTTGCTGGGGTTTCCATTTGGTGAAATACAGGAGACGTGGATGCACAGTGATAATAACTGATACAAGGGTAGCTAGAAGATGTAGGGCTAGGGGTGGGTAATAGTGAGGGAAGAGTGTTTCAGGATTAAACAATGCAGCAGGGACAGGGGAGGGAGCACTGGAACTGGTTGTGATTGCCCAACTCATTTTAAAGGTGATTTAACCCAGGGGGATGGGTATATTCTAAAATTGATGTAATGATTGTACAATTCTTCTTGATACAATTGAATGATTGAACTACTGAATTGTAAATTATATGTCAATAAAAATATTGGGAGAAAAAAACATCCTAATACAAAAGGATTAAGAATATGGATGAAAAAGAATGTTTAATGATATTATAATTTATTCAAGACATATAATTAGGATAGTGAGTAGATTACAGACAATATGATGCCATTGTTATTAAAAGCACATGCATTTACATGTATAAAAATAACACTGAGCCCCAATAAAATGATTTTTTTAAAACTGGATGAACACACTGAATTGTATGGTGATCTCTCGATGGTGGGGTTATGTTGTTTAAATTTAATTTCTAACACTAATTAACTTTTCTTTATTATTTATTTATTTTGTTTGTTTGTTTTAAATCATTTTATTGGGGGCTTGTACAACTCTTACCACAATCCATACATACATCCTTTGTTTTTGGTGGGTTGTTTTTTGTTTTTTTCACAAAATCAAGCAACTTTTGTTCTTTCTGGCCATTGATTATACGACAATTTTTCCATCTAGAATAGACATATAATGGCTAAGTATATTTATATTCCATCATTGTAGATGGGGAGGATATCATTGGAATAATTCCTCACAGTCTAAAAATATATCACTGAAAATGAAATACTCCACTTTTGTCTGAAGGTTCTTAGTCAGGATGGAGCAAAATTGATTTCCAGTCCACGTGCAGAGCTTCACAGGAAAGTTTCTGTAAACAACATTCTACCTTTACCTTAATTTTGTAGTTTCCAAGGAAATGGAAGGCTGTTTGTGGTACCCATCTGAACTCTCTTTTACATATGTACAATCTTGCTTTCACCTGATTCTATCAAAGTTCATTTGCCTTTCCCCTAAACTTCACCCTTTCTCTAAATTCTATAGTAATTCTTTCTCCTTTGACGAGACCTGGTTTCTCTGACATAAAACAAATCAACAAATCTCACTTTGTTTGACCATAGACTTATCCTTGGCTGACGCTGGTTGATTGGCTAGCACAGTTTCCCTCCAGATATAGTCAAGACCCTTGCCGCCTTGCACTGGAACCCTGGACTCAGTAGTCACTTGTTCCCTTGCTTGAGCCAATCTATACTTGATTGCATAGATTTTGCACTAAATTTGGACTTTTATTTCTCTTTGACCCTACAGGATTATATGGATTTTTTTTCTATTTGTCTTTTTTTAAACATTTTGTTAGGGGCTCATACAACTCTTATCACAATCCATACATATACATACATCAATTGTATAAAGCACATCCATACATTCCCTGCCCCAATCATTCTCAAAGCATTTGCTCTCCACTTAAGCCCTTTGCATCAGGTCCTCTTTTTTTTCCCCCTCCCTTCCCTCTCCCCCCTCCCTCATGTGCCCTTGGTAATTTATACATCGTTATTTTCTCATATCTTGCCCTTCATACAACTCTTATAACAATCCATACATACATCAATTGTGTAAAGCACATCTGTACATTCATTGCCCTCATCATTTGCAAAGCATTTGCTCTCCACTTAAGGCCTTTGCTTCAGGTCCTCATTTTTCCCCCTCCCTCCCCGCTCCCCATCCCTCATGAGCCCTTGGTAATTTATAAATTATTATTTTGTCATATCTTGCCCTGTCTGATGTCTCCCTTCACCCCCTTTTCTATTGTCCATCCCCCAGGGAGGAGGTCACATGTAGATCCTTGTAATCAGTTCCCCCTTTTCCAACCCACTCTCCCTCTTCCTCTCAGTATCGCCCCTCATACCCCTGGTCCTGAAGGTATCACCCACCCTGTATTCCCTGTGCCTCCAGCTCCAATCTTCACCAGTGTACATCCTCTGCTCTACCCAGACTTGCAAGGTAGAATTCGGATCATGATAGTGGGGGGCGGAGGGGGAGGAAGCATTTAGGACCTAGAGGAAAGCTGTATTCTTCATCGGTGCTGCATCGCACCCTGACTGACTCATCTCCTCCCCTAGACCCCTCTGCAAGGGGATCGCCAGTGGCCAACAAATGGGCTTTGGGTCTCCACTTTGCACTTCCCCTTCATTCACTATGGTAAGATTTTTTTGTTTGTTCTGATGATGCCTTAAACTTGATCCCTTTGACACCCCGTGATCGCACAGGCTGATGTGCATCTTCCGTGTGGGCTTTGTTGCTTCTGAGCTAGATGACTGCTTGTTTACCCAGACGCTATCTCTTTTGATAGCTGGGTAAGTTTTCTTTAATGACCATAAATATTTGAAAAAGAAATAAATTTTGTGATTGAAACCTGTCATAAATAACTTTTATGACAATTGGGTCCAGTGGGTTCAAAGGCATAATGTATGTGCAAGCCATAATATAAATCATAAAGCACTGATGAATGTTAATTAGCATGTTTCAGGTGGTAAAGCAACCAGAGAGAATGCTGGTAGCAGTAGAATCCACTAGCCTGAACCCAAAGAAAGAAAGAAATGAAAGGTCTCCTTCACATATTAATTTCCTCTGTCCCAAACAGCCTTGTAGATAACATCATTTGAAACACAACTGATGCAAATATAAAGGATTTGGATTGTCAAAAAACAAAGGAAAGTCATTAGAAATATTTTAGATCATCCAACTTCAGACTTCTAATATCGTATGTAAATTTCAAGATTCTTGATGAAACATTATTTACTATTTTAAGGTCTATCAAATTGGGGATACCTTTATCATCTCAAGAACAGACCAGACTTTGATTTTTATTTTTTGTTCAGACTTTGATTCTTATGACTATACTGGGATGGAAATTTAAGAGAGATAATTTATCAAATCAGGAACCTTTGAGTGGTACAAACAGTGGATGAGCTGGTTCAAATTCACTGAGAGGTCTTTCTGGAATGGCCTCTGTTAAAAAATTGACTGTTAAAAGTCCTGTGAAACAGTTTCACTCTGACGCACACGGGGTTACCATTAATGTGCATCAACTCCACTGCCACTAGTAAACTAGTAATGAATCCAATCAGAACAGGTTATCAATCTCCTGAACTACAATCTACGCTTTGTTGAATAGGCATGCCATGGTGTACCAAATGCCAGAGAAGTCACAGAAGACTGTGCTAGCAGGACTAGCTGGAAATTGTAGTTACCTCTGGAACTTCCTTATTACCAATTTTTAGAAACTCTTTCTCCCAAAGCTGTGCTATTCCAGCCAAGCAATTGTCAACTGTCTATGAAGTAATATAGATACAGGCTTATGGCCATCTCTCATTCCACATACGGCCAACCAAATATACTGCTCAAAGTTCTGCCCACTTCTATATTTTTTCTTCACCATTGTACTTCCGTTCATTCTTGAGTGGGGCTGTCATGCTATAATTGTTGACTTTTGAATAGGGCCAACGTATTGGACAGACACATCTATAAGCCAGTATTGATTTTTTTTCAATTAATCAATTCAATTAATCAATTAATCAATTCAATTAATCATTTGTGCCACTTTCCAGTTGTTGTCAATTTGTTGCAATTCCTGGCAGCAGTACATATGCCAAGCAGAATTGCGTTCAAAATGGTTGCTTTATTTCTGCTGGCTTTCAAGGTGCCTCTACGGATGGAATACAGAAAGATTTGTCCCAAGCTGTCTCCCCCAATATATGTCAAACCTAGCTGTTTGCCACACATGGCAAATGACTACATACCTGGAGGTCAACGAAAGTAGGTCAGAGGTTATTCTCCCTGAGGGTTTTCAGTCATCTCCAGCAATCAGACTGGATAATCTGTTGCACCCTAAGTAGGGCTCGCTCCCTTCTGATAAGGATAGTAGTAGATTATTTCCCTGAAGGAGCGCCCTGGGAGGTCAAGCCCACTCAAGGGTGACCAAGGTTAGGCTGCCATATGGAGTCTAGGATCCGCCCATCTTGTCATGTGTATATCCCTAGCCCCTCCCCTTCCTATTATGTGCACACCCTAGCTCATCCCCTTCCTGTTGTCACACTTATGCCTATTGTACAACCCTTTCCTGTGATGTGTGTGCCTATTGTACAACCCCGTCCTGTGACGTACGTCTTTACCTGTAATTAGGGGACTTACACCCCCCCCCCAAAGATATATATAAGCCTTCATTAGAAATTAATTGCTCTTTCTACTGCCCTCCTCTCCTCCTGCATTCCCACACATACCACCAAAAGTTGCTGAGGTGAGCATGCTATCATGAAAGATGTCTGACTTCTTCATTTTACCCTCTTTCCTATCTCCATTATTCTCTATGACCTTACTGTAATCTTTATGTATATTTTAACTGTACAATTGTACTTACTGAACCCATGATAGTGTGGGGGATTGGCTTCCCCCACATCTGGGTAGACTTGAACCTCCAGCATTTTGGTTAACAGGTAAACAAGTTAACTGATTGTGCCATACGGCAACTCTCCATGTTGGTTACTGCCTTCCTAAATCCAAATCACTTACTTATGATTAGGCTGGGATTTGTTATTCTTTTTAATATTTTAGAGAGAAAATGTAATTATGTTCTTTGCTTCTGGATTGGAAAACTATCTAGCTGTTTTTCTTGTTGTTGCAGTTGTATGTTGCTGAATTGACCTAGATTTATAATAACCCAATGTGACAAAGTTGTTACAGAGTCGCGCCCAACATAGACCACTGACCCACAAGCAGCTGCAAAGTAACAAAGCAAAACTTTATTACAGAAAGACAAAAAGACAAATCCGGATTTGGGCTACAGCATGGCCACACAGGGTCCAAAGCTGAAGCGTCCGGCAAAATTTTTCTTTTCCTTTTATACACTTAAAACCAGCAAGGCGAGGGGGGTAGAGCAAGGAATGGGAAAGGGTGTTTACACAAGATAACAGGGATGTGGGTAGTTCGGTATGTCCTGCTCAGCTTATCTTGGACCACATGATCTTGAAAAACTTCTTGCTTACATTTACAAGCGAATATAAGCAAGGTCACAGTGACTTGCTTTCTAAAATAACATACCTCTCTTAGAATGGGGGATGGCACTTAAGCTTTTTAAAATGGAGTAACTTAAGACAAATTATTTTACTCTATTAAGCCTTAACAAAAATACCCCCATAGAATTTTCTAGACTATAATATTTACAGGAGAATGTTGTCAGGTCATTTCCTCTGTGATGCAACTGGTGGGTACTAACAGCCAGCCAAGTTTTCAATTAGCAGTTGTCATGGATTGAACTGTTCTCTAAAACATATGAATTTGGTTGGGCTGTAATTCTCAATAGTTTGGCTGTTAAGTAATGGTATAAAATGGTAGTGATGTAATGACATACTCATCCTCCATGAAGTGATCTGATGATATAATCAGATCAGTTGTAAGTGGATAAAGGTGGGAGGTTGCTGTTGTTAGGTGCCATCACGTCTGTTCTGACTTATATTAAGCCTTTGTACAACAGGCTAGAATATTGCTCAGTCCAGTGCTGTTCTGAAAATGAGTGTAATGTTTGAGACCATTGTGGCAAATACTGTGTCAATCAATCTTGTTGAAGAGCCTCCTCTTTTTTGCTGACCCTCTGCTTTACCAAAAGTGATGTCCTACTCCAGGGATTGGTCCCTCCTGATAACATGTCCAAAATACATGAGAAAAAACTGCACCATTTTGCTTTTAAGGAACATTCTGGTTATAATTCTTCCACAAAACAATTTATTTGTACTTCTGGCAGTCCATGGTAATTTCAATATTTCTTAGCCAACACCATGATTCAAATGCATCAATTCTTCTTTATTTATTGCCTAGATTGTACATGCATATGAGGCTATTGAAACTACCATCGTTTGAATGCCAGTACACGTTTGTCCTCAAAATAATATTTTTCCTTTTCAATACTTTAAAGGAGGGAATGAGAAATGTGGGGGAAACCAGTCCCTCACAACTATCACGGGTTTGGTAGGTGCAATTGTATGGTTATAATATTTAAAGATTATAGTAAGTCATAGAGAATAAGAGAGATAGAAGGGAAGGTAAAATAAAGAAGTCCGACACATTTCATAGTAGCATGCTCACCTCCTGGACAGCCATGTTCTCACCAGCCAGGTCCACGCACAGCTCAGGCAGAGAGGGCAGGACCCAGGGTAGGAGTGTCTCTATTTCTGGCCAAGGCCCATATATACTTATGGGAGTGATTACAGGTAACCATACATGTCATAGGAAGGGGCTGTACAATAGGCATCAGCATGACAAGAAGGGGATGTGCTAAGGGTATACACATAATGGGAATGGGGAGGGACCAGGGGTACACAGGTAAAAAGACGGGTGGACCCTAGACGCAATATGGCAGCCTAACCTTGAGTGGGCTTGACCTCCCTGGATGCTCCTCCCGGGAAACAAGCTATCATTATCAGAAAGGACAGACTAAACAGTCTGATTGCTCTAAGTAGCTGACACCCCCAGGGAGAATAACCTCTAACCTGCTTTCCTTAACCTCCAAGTATATAGCTGTTTACCATATGTAACAGGCAGCGTCTTGGGTTTGGCATATATTTGGTAGAGACAACTTGGGAGAAATTCACAGAGAAAAAAAATGAAGTAAAATAAAAAGGTGTTGTGCAGCAGATTTGCTCAATGCAGTACATTGTTTGATTTCTTGACTGCCACTTCCATGAGCACTGATTGTGGGTCCAAATAAATTAAATTCTTGACAACTTCACTCTTTTCTTTATCATGGTGTTGTTTATTGGTTCTGTTGTGAGGATTTTGTTTTCTTTACATTGAGTTGTAATACATGCTGAAAGCTACAGTTCTTTCTTTTTCAGTAAATGTTTCAAGTACTGTTGGCTTTCAGCAAGCAAAGTTGTGTCATCTACATGTTGATACTCTTCTATTAATTTGTTATACTAACGTAACTTGTGTGTCATCAGGGCCAACAACAGTGAACAGGTTTCATCAGAGCTTTGAGACTAAAACTAGAAAGAAGGAACAGGTGGTCTGCTTCTGAGAGATTAGCCACTGAAAGCTATATAAATAGGAGCATTGTCTGATATAGTGTTTGAAAAGAGTCCTTCAGGTTGAAAAACACTTGAAATATGACTAGAGAAGAGCTGTCTCCTCAATGAAGGCTCGAACATAATTAAATGAATGGAATAAATCTTTCAGAACCTTCATTTGCTGATTATACAAGACTGAAAATGAGGGAACAATAGCAGCAATCATTCATTACCAATCAGAATGTGGACTGTACAAAGTATGAATCTAGGAAAGTTGAAAGCTACCAAAAATTATATGGAACACACAAAGATTGATATCTTAAGTATTTATGAGCTAAAGTGGACCGGGATTAACCATTTTGAATTGCCAGAAATGACAATTTGAAAAGGAATGCCATCAGAAGGAATATTTCAAGTTTTGTCTTGATGTATAATGCTGAGACAGGTTAGTACTAAACACCTACAAGAAAAACAAGTCAATACTACTGTTATTCAAACTTATGTAACGTCACTAAAAGCATTGATGAAGAACTTGAGTAATTCTACCAATTTCTTCTTTCTGAAATTGATTGAACATGCAGTCAAAATACATTGATAATTACTAGTGATTGGAATGAAAGTTTGGAAACAAGGGGGAGGAATCAGTTGTTGGAAAATATGGCCTTGGTGATAAAAAAGGAAGCTGGAGATCTTATATTAAAATTTTGTAAAACCAACAGTGTAGCCATTGAAAACAATATAAATGACAACTATATGCATAGACTTTGCCAGATGGAATACACAAAAAGAAAATTAAATACATCATTGGTGAGTGTTAGATAGTGTTCTCTAGAGAAACAAAACCAGGACACTTATGAATATGAATATATATATATGGAATATAAGAATTAATTAGTTCACACAGCAGTACAGAGGGCTCAGTTAAACTTACTTCCAGGGAATAGTTAATATACTCCAAGTCCTTCAATTCCTGAGGTCTGCTAGATCTAAGGTCAAGGAAGCAGATAGCTGAGTCTTCCCTAGGACAATGCAGGCAGTCTGGCCACAGGCAAAAACGAACAGAGCGGCTCACCAACAGTCTGTAGCTCAGAAGCTTAGTGAAGCAGGCCTGGATGGGATATCAAACTCAAGCAATGCAAGCTGACAGCATCCGACAGCCTCAAGTTCAAGCGATTTATACACCAGCAGCATGGCACAGCAGGTCTTAAAGGAATCTCAAGCTCTAGTGACACAATCCATGGGTTGGCTGTCCCACAGGTAGTGTAGCTCACAAGTTGAGGCAGAGGACTAGCTAAAGCAGCCACGTGCTTGTCTGATCAGTAGAGAAAAAGAAAGAGAGGAGTGTGGCTTGCCGAGTCATTTATCTCTTTGCCTTCCAATCATATTGCGATCTGATTAATCCCAATGTTCCCATTGGCCAGGTTGACACAATAAACCTACCTATCACAGGGAGAGATGATGAAGAAGCTCAAAAGAAGACCAAGTCCCAACTGTGGAACAGATTCTCAATTGCTTACATACAAATTCAAATTGCAGCCAAGGAAAATTAAAACAAGTTTCTGAGAGACAAAATACAACCTTGACTATATCCCACCTGAATAAAAAAATCTTAATAAAAGATATTACATTAACATACCCAAAGTCCAAAAGAGCTGTGAGATGCTATCAGTGCATTAGTCTGGGTACACTTGAGAAACAAAATTCATAGACACTCATATGTGAATAAGAAAGAGTAGTATATACAAGAACTATGGAATATTGAGAAAGCAGCCCAGTCCAGATCAAATCAATAAGTCCAATATTAGCCCATATGTTCAATACCAAACCATAAATTGCTCTTCGGACTCACAAAATGCAATGACGCCAAATACAGGAAGATCAAAGACAGACCAGTGGGTGGAAAGTCTTGTGGATCCAGTGGTGGTGTAAGCATCTCAGTGCTGGCAGGGGTCTCCACATGCTTCCTCTGGCTCCAGAGCTCTGGCTGCATCAGTGTAGTTCTATCAGGCTCATCATCAGTAATGTCTCACAGGGAGTGAGCGTGTGTCCTGCCTCCAGCAAGCTATTTATCTCCTTAGTGCCTCCAAATGAGGTCATCAAGCTGCGACCTGATTGGCAGGCTAAACTCTACCCCTTCATTGTTAAGTCTCAAATTGACAGCAGATTATGTAACTACCACAGTTCACACCTTGTCAATTTGACACTTTTTAAAATTTTGACACTTTCATACAACTCTTTAGCCATATATAATTTTCAAGCAATAATAAAATTATATCTGTATCTACCAGGGTAAAACTAAAATACATACTATTTAATGTGTTCCAGAGCCTCATTTAAACATAATATTCTATAAGTTAACAACATAACATTGCATGCCTAATAAGTGCAGTTAAGTAACACCTACACCTAAATCCTATAATCCCTATGAATATATTCCTATGAGTATATTCAACCCACCTATGAAAGTTTGTAAACCAGCCACCTCATGCCTTTATCCGCCCCATTTTGGGTATCCAATTTCTATACTTCCCACTTATATCAACCCAGTGCTCTGAAGAGACAATCGTATGCTTTGATGTGAAGAATCTTCATTCCAGTTGGAACATTATAAAGTTCGCATCCATAAGCAAACTCAAATTAGGACAGGCTGTCCATAAAGTCCACAGCAATGTACACCTGTTCACAGGCTCAAAATTATTCTCTTCATCTGGTCGGGTTCTGGTCAACTCAATGTGGGCTGCCTCACTTAGCCTCACCAGGGTGCCCATTGGCTGCCCTGCCTTTAAGCCGTGGGCCCCATCATAAATTCTCAGCTACCGTAGCCATTCAACCTGCTTTCATTTCAGACCATTCAACCTACTTTCATTTTCTCCTTTAGTACCTGTAAATCAGGTTTATGGGTGTCAGTGGCCAGATTCAACCTGTCTCTTTATTGCTGCTTTTCCCCTACTTCCACTCAACAAGTGGTTCCAGGTGGTCACCTAGCAAGCATTACAGCTTGCCCATAGGCTTCCTTTAACGTTCAGTCCTAGAGAGGAGTTTTCTTCATGGTTCCAGATTTTTTTCCAGTCTCAAGTGCAAACCACTAGTTCAAAATTTAAAAATCCAAAGTTTCTTTTTTTCAATCTGTCAAGAGTGCCCTATGCAAGTCTTTTGGAATGCAAACATCCTGACTACTCCACATTACTGGGTGGGACTTATTTTTTCAGAGCATTCTTTGCAGGCATGTCCTAAACCCATTTAAAGATCAAATTTAAATGGCTCAAAAAAAATTTAAATGGCTCCAGGTAAATGGGCTTACCAGCTATTTTCATACTTTGCAATAATCATTTCTATCAATCTTGATATCAACAACAATATGCAGAAGAAATCAGTACAAATAAAGTAGAAGCAGATACTAAAATCAATTCTTTCAACAGTGAAGTTCAATCCTTATCTATCTTATCTTAATCATAATCTGAACTATTCTGTTGATACAAAATATGGGATTTGGTCTCTGACAGCATCAAGCCAGAGGCAGGCTTTCTGTCAGTCATTTTGACCTTCTGCCATCCACTTTCCCTAAGCAGTATGGTTTCTGAGGAATTCAAGGAGCAATTTCTAACCCCGAGCTCAAAAATATACATCAAAAACATTTGTTTTCATCATCTCAAACAGGAATAGTCAAAGACAACAACCAAACAAAATAATCAAAACGTTAACTTCCCATATTCTTTGCAGAAAACAACCCATTAAACTGCATCGACATATCTGATTTCTGGCTAGCCAAAGAAGAAACACTACCATGAGGGAGAGGTCAAACAAACATCCACTCTCCATCTTTATGATTTGTTCCTCTAGTCCCCCACTCCCATGTGGTAGTTATATAATCTGTTGTCAATTTAAGACTTAAGAATGCAAAGGTGGAGTTCAGCCTGTTAATCAGGTAGCAGCTGATGACCTCATTTGGAGGCACTAAGGAGATAAATAGCTAGCTGGAGGCAGGACACACTCTCACTCCCTGTGAGACATTATTGATGACTAGCCTGATAGAACTACACTGATACAGCCAGAGCTCTGGAGCCAGAGGAAGAATTTGGAGACCCCTGCCTGTGCTGAGATGCTTACACCATCACTGGATCCACAAGAATTTCCACCCACTGGCCTGTGATCTTCCTGCATTCAGTATCATTGCATGTGTTTTGTGAGTCTGGAGGTGAATATATAGATTGGTATTGGACAAATGGGCTAATATCGAACTTCTGGACTTCATCTGGACTGGGCTGGATGTTTTCTTAATTTCTATAGTTCTTGTATAAAAACTCTTTCTTATACACACGAGTGTCTATGAATCTGTTTCTCTAGTCTACTCAGACAAACACAATCAGGAACATGATATATAAGGAAAGCAAACTGTTATTATTGCTATTATTTTTTTTAATTAGGAGCTCATACAACTCTTTTTTTTTATTTTAACAATTTATTGGGGCTGATACAATTCTTTTCACAGTTCATACATATACATACATCAATTGTATAAAGCACATCTGTACAGTCTTTGCCCTAATCATTTTTTTCTCTTTTCTTCTTTTACATTTTATTAGGGACTCAAACAACTCTTACCACAATCCATACATATACATACATCAATTGTATAAAGCACATCCATACATTCCCTGCCCCAATCATTCTCAAGGCATTTGCTCTCCACTTAAGCCCCTTGCATCAGGTTCTCTTTTTTCCCCCCCTCCCTCCCCATTCCCCCCTCCCTCATATGCCCTTGGTAATTTATACATCGTTATTTTGTCATATCTTGCCCTATCTGGAGTCTCCCTTCCCCCCTTCTCTGCTGTCCCTCTCCCAGGGAAGAGGTCACATGTGGATCCTTGTAATCAGTTCCCCCTTTCCAACCCACTCACCCTCCACTCTCCCAGCATCGTCCCTCACACCCTTGGTCCTGAAGGTATCATCCACCCTGGATTCCCTGTACCTCCAATCCTCATATGTACCAGTGTACAGCCTCTGTCCTATCCAGCCCTGCAAGGTAGAATTCGGATCATGGTAGTTGTGGGGAGGAAGCATCCAGGATCTGGGGGAAAGCTGTGTTCTTCATTGATACGCTCATACAACTCTTATCACAGTCCATACATACATCAATTGTGTAAAGCACAGTTGTACATTCATTGTCATCGTCATTCTTAAAACATTTGCTCTCCACTTAAGCCCCTGGCATCAGGTCCTCATTTTTTCCCCTCCCTCCCCATTTCCCCCTCTCTCAGGAACCCTTGATAATTTATAAATAATTATTTTGTCATATCTTGCCCAAACTGTTATTATGAAGACCAGAAAGAAAGAAAAGACAAAAATGGGTGTCAGGGGAGACTCTAAAACTTGTCATTGAATATTATATAGGTTAAGCAAATGGAAGAAATGATGAAGTAAAGATCTAAACAGAAAGTTCCAAAGAGCAACTCAATAAGGCAAAGTATTATAATGAGATGTGCAAAGATCTGAAGTTAGAAGCCCCAAAAGGGAAGAAAACAATCACAGTTTTTCTATTTTTTTTCTTTTTTTTTTAAACATTTTATTAGGGGCTCATACAACTCTTATCACAATCCATACATATACATACATCAATTGTATAAAGCACATCCATACATTCTTTGCCCTAATCATTTTCAAAGCATTTGCTCTCCACTTAAGCCCTTTGCATCAGGTCCTCTTTTTTTCCCCTCCCTCCCTGCTTCCCCTTTCCTCATGAGCCCTTGATAATTTATAGATTGTTATTTTACAAACACAACTTTTCAAGCAGAAAGAACTGAAGAAAAAAATTTAAGTCTCAAGTTATAATATTGAAATGTATAAGTTGTAATCAATTCCATGGCATTGAGTTTGATTTGGCTTTTTAGTGGGCAAAATATTGAACATTGCAAGAATCATTAAAAGAAGATGGAAAGAATATACAGAGTCACTGTACAAAAAATTTGATCAACATTCAACCATTTCAAGAGATAACATGTGTTCAAGAGCTATTGCTATTACCAGGGTGCAGTATAGCAATGATGAAACACATAATATTCCTTTGGTTCTTTGAGACTTCCTCACCCGCCACTATCATGATCCCAGTCCTACCTTTCAGTTCTGACTAGACCATATACACTGGTACAGATAAGAGCTCATGACACACAGAATCCAGGTCAGACAAGCCCCTCAGATAAGGAATAGAAATGGGAATAGCGATACCAGGAGGTAGTGGGAAGGTGGAGGGAGAAGGGAAGGAAGGGGGAACAGATCACAATGATAAACACAAAAACACCCTCCCCCCACCCCAAGGGGCGGAACAGCAGAAACGATGGTGAAGGGAGACAGCAGTTGTTGTAATATATGAAAATAATAATAATTTATCATTTATCAAGGGTTCACGAGGTTGGGAGGGTAGAGGAAATAGGGACAAGAGAGGAGCTGATACCAACGGCTGAAATAGAAAGTGTTTAGAAAATAATGGAAACATATGTACAAATATGCTTGATACAATTGATGTATGGATTGTTATAAGAGCTGTATGAGCCCCCAATATGATGATCTTTCACACAAAAAAGAAAGAACTGTTGCTATTAAACAAGAGTCCAAGCTGCTCTAAAGGCATTGGCAAAATGCCAGGCTCCAGAAATGAATGGCATAGCAACTGAAACGGGACCTCATACGGATGCAGCACTGGAAGCGCTCACTGGTCTATGCCAAGAAATTTGAAAGTTTCTTAGGCAACGACCTCAGAAACCGGGAGAAATTCATATTGGGCACATTCTAAAGAAAGGAAATTATAAAACAATGTTATTAATGTCACATGCAAGTTAATTTTGCTGAAGATCTGTGGGAAACAGAAAGATTTCTCCCAGGTTGTCTCCCCAAAATATATGCTAAATTTAGGACACTGCTTGCAGCTAATGGTAAAACTTACTTCCCTTAAGGCAGTCAGTTGCCAGACTACAGGTAGCCCCACTCCCCTCCCTGTTGGTAAGGACAATGGGTTACTTCTCCCTAAAGGTTGCAGTCATTGGTTTGGTTCCTGTAGGAGGAGTTCACACCCTACTGATAAGGGTCTCTATAGTTGAGCCAGGGAACAGGTCAAACTGGCTCAGTGACATTCAAAGTTAGGCTGCCATCCTGAATCTAGGATCCACCCATCTTGTCACATGTGTGCCCCCAATCCCTCCTCTTCCTATTGCGCATGTATACCCCTAGATTACCCCCCTCCCATTACTGTATTACCTATAGCACAACCCTTTCCTTTGATCTATGTCTTCACCTGTAATTAGGGGGCTTGTATGTCCCCAAAGAATATGAAAGCCTTGGTTAGCATTACATCTCTCTCTCTCTCTCTCCATGTGGAGACCAAGTGAGGCTGAGGTGCTACTATGAGATGTGTTTGACTCCATTATTTCTCTCTATTCTCTCTCATGCTCTCTGTGACTTTACTATAATCTTTACTTAATATTGCTGTACAATTGCACCTACCGGACCCATGATGATGTCCCAGGCTTCCCCTTGCAAAGATCCTTCAAAAATCACTGTAGCAGTGCTACAACAGAAAGCTGCTACCAGAAATTCAAGTGCAATTCAGAGGACAGGAAATCATTGCTAATGTCTGCTGGGTCTTGGCTAAATGCAGAGAATACCAGAAAGATTTTTCTATTCATTTTATACTATACAAAGGCATTCACTGTGGGGAGTGTAACAAAGCATAAATAAAATATTGCAACAGATGGGAATTTCAGAACACTGTACTGTGGTTTTGAGGAAACTGTGTGTTGATAGACTGAGAGGCGATCATTCGAATGAAGTAAGAGGATACTTATGTTTACTTCAGGAACAGTGTGGGTCAGCCTTGTATACTTTCACTACACTCGACCTGCAGGCTGAGCAAACATTTGGAAAAGATGGAGTATAAAAGAAAATTGTAGCATCAGAATTACAGGAAGTCTCATTAACAAGGTGGGATGCAAAATCTCTTCCCAGGCCAAAACCCCTGAGGACATTTTCCTAGGTATGTCCTGTTCTGAGAAGCCCTGGTGGTGAAGTGGTTACGCATTAGGCTGTTATCCTCAGGGTCAGCAGTTCCAAACCACCAACCTCTCCAAGAGAGAAAGACTAGGCTTTGTATTCCTGTAAACAGTTACAGTCTCATAAACTCATAGAGGCAGTTCTGCTCTGTCCTATAGGGTCACTATGAGATGGCATTGACTTGAAGGCAGTGAGTTTGGTGGTTTGGTAACCTATATCACCTGTTAACTTATGAGATAAGCGAGAAACAAACAGAAGGAGGGACTTCAGTACTCTCATGAAAGAAAATCGAGGAGTAAAGCAAGTCCTTTTGACCCTGGATCCCAGTACTGAGAATGTCCTAGACCTGGAGGAAGATCACCAAGGAATGCTGGGTCCACAGATATTGGAAAAGAGGCAAGACTTTCCTCCAGAGCTGACAGAAAAAGACTTCCTTTAGAGCAGCGGTTCTCAATCTGAGGGTCACGACCCCCTTTGGGGTCAAATGACCTGTGAAAACACATATTTCCAATGGTCTTAAGAACTGACACACCGCTCCTCTATCCTTCGCCAGGCGGGTCGCCCACATGCAGATATGCCCACCTAGGAGTGCCCAGCATGAAGACTGTTACTCATGCTATACCATGCTTCAAGACAAAATTTCATTTATTTGTAATTAGAAATAAATACTTCACAATATATAATTACATATTGTTTTGTGATTAATCACTGTGCTTTAATTATGTTTGATTTATAACAATGAAATATAGCCTGAATATCAGATGTTTACATTACAATTCATAACAGTAGCAAAATTACAGTCATGAAGTAGCAACAAAAACAATTTTATGGTTGGGGGTCACCACAACATGAGGAACTGTATTAAAGAGTCACAGCATTAGGAAGGTTGAGAACCACTGCTCTAGAGCTTGTACCTTTAATTTGGACTTCAGTCCTTCTAAACTGGGATAGAATAAATTTTTGTTTGCTAAAACCAGCCACTAATAGTATTTCTGTAATAGAAACACTGGATAACTAAGTTATCAGTGGAATGCTTAACCATTTCACCTCCATGACTCCATGAAAAAAAGTCTTCCTGTTATGTAATTATCATCTTATCCCTTTCCAATCAGGTAATTCATTCTCTAAGTGAAGGTTCTATTACAGTTACCCAAAAACAAGGGGGAATAATCACATGTGTGTTGATAATTATGGTAATAATAACCAAAGATTGAAAACAAAAGAAAAGAAAGCATGAAAAAACTTTTAAAATGTTCTAATACCCCATCGCGTTCTGAGGCCAACACTGGAGACACCGTGTGGGAATTGTGCCTGATCTGACCACCAGGGCGAAATAATGAGGGGAGCGCAACGGAGCAAAGCAATGAAGTGCCCAAGGAATCCCCAAAACAGATTTTGGGGACAGGGCCTGGCACCCCATCAAACTCAACCAGAAAACACTCCTAAAGGTCAACAAACTGACCTGGAACTATGTATAGGCTTTTCTTTTTTGCTATTGTTTTTTGTTGTTTTGGTATTTTTTCTTTTGTTGTTTTGTTTTACTTTGTCTTGTTTTTTGTGCTTTTTATTGTCTCTGCATGTCTATCTAGATAAAAGAGGTGAGGTAAACAATTCAGAAGTGAAAACAACAGCACTAAACTTCTGGGGGGATGTGGGAGAGGGGGAGGTAGGGGAAAAGAAAGTGGGTGCCAACAAACCCAGGGACAAGGGAACAGCAAGGGATCTAAAATCTATGAAGAGGAGGGCATAGGATGCCTGGTGGGGCTTAATCAAGGGCAATGTAGCCGAGAGGAATTATTGAAACCTGAATGAAGGCCAAACATAATAGGGGGACAAGAGGAGAGTAAAAGGAAAGAAAGGAAAGAACTAAGAGACAAAGGGCATTTATAGAGGTCTAAATACAGGCGTGTGCATAAGTAAATATATTTATACATAATGATAGGGAAATAGGTCTCATAAAATAAACATATATTTATATATGTTTATAAGTGTAGTATTAAGGTAGCAGATGGACATTGGGCCTCTACTCAAGTATTCCCTCAATGCAAGAACACTTTATTCTATTAAACTGGCATTCCGTGATGTTCACCTTCCCGACACGATCACTGAAGACAAAGCGGATACATAAACAAATGTGATGAGGAAAGCTGATGAAGCCTGGCTGTCAAAAGATAGAGCTTCTGGGGTCTTAAAGGTTTGAAGATAAACAAGCGGCCATCTAGCTGAGAAGTAACAAAGACCCACATGGAAGAAGCACACCAGCCTGTATGATCAGGAGGTATTGATGGAATCGGGTAAAAGGCATTAGAAGACCCCAAACAAACAAAAAAGCATATTGTTGAGAATGAGGGGGCTTGGAGCAGAGACACAAAACCCATCTGTAGGCAATGGGACATCCCCTCACAGAAAGGTCACAAGGAATGGATAAGTCAATCAGGGCGCAGTATAGCACAAATGAAACACACAATATTCCTCTGGTTCCGTGAAGCTTCCTCACTCTCCATGATCATGACCCCAGTTCTGCCTTTCACTGTGGGCTAGACCAGAGCATGTGCACAGGGACAGATGAGAAATAAGTGCTCATGACGCGTGGAATCCGGGCACAAAAATGGGAGTAGTGATACCAGGATGGTCCCGAGAAGGTGAGGAGAAGGGAGGAAGGGGGAACCGATAGCAGTGGTTGACAAATAACCACGTACCTCCACCAGGGGGACACATATCAGAAACCCTGGAGGAAGGGAGACCGCGGTTAGCGTAAGATATGAAAATAATCACTTGTAATTTATCAAGGGGTCACCAGGGGAAAGGAAAAAAGAGGAGCTGATATCAAGGGCTCAATAGAAAGTAAATGTTTAGAAAATAATGATGGCAACAGATGTACAAATATACTTGATACAATTAATATGTGGATTGTTATAAGAGTTCTAAGAGCCCCCAATGAAATGATCTTTTAACTAAAATTTTTTAAGGTCCTATGTTATGTACTTTACTAGCTTTGTTCAAAGGGTACTCAGATTCTGAAAGTCCCACTACTCATTGACAGCAGTGATTTCTGACAAATGTAGGTATCTCAAACTTTTGATAGGCCTTTTCCTCCCTTCTGAGTCATACTACTATTTATTCTTGAAGAGAGAACAACAATTTTAAATAGAAGTCATACTCTTGTGCCTATAGAAGTATTAGACCTGAACAAAAAATTGAGTTAGTCCGATTTGACGTTTGTTACCCATATGTTCTAGTTTAATTCTGAAGAACTGTATGACAGGATCTGCTTTCCATGACAGTTAAGTACCTCCTATTTCAGTTTCCCATATAGCCAGGTAAAAACCAGTTACAATCTCATACAGAACCCCAGACACGGGGATCCCAACGTTTCTATTCATTCTCCCAAGCAATACCTGTTAGCATAAGTGACTGGTGTGTTGTAAAGAAAACTTCCGATAAATTCCTCTCCCAAAATATTCCCATTGTTGGTACATCAACGTACCTGAAAATCTCAGCCTTGTACTGCCTCAGTGCTTGGAGACAAATTATAATTCTCCAAGGGAATTTCTTGTTGTTAGGTGTCATCAAGTTGGTTCTGCCTCTTAGTGGCCTATGTTCAACTAACACACACGTGTCCGGCACAATCCTCACATTTGGTGTTAAGTTGCAGTTCCTGTGTGAATCCATCTAGTTAAGGGTCTTCCTCTTCGCTCCTGCCATTCTGCTTTCTTAGTGTGTTGCACTTATCTAGAGACTGGTCTCTCCGAAACACGTCCAAAGTACCGGAGATGAAGCGCTGCCATACTTGCTCCTAAGGAGCATTTTGACTGTACTTCTTCCAAGACAGGAATATTCCTATATTCCTTCCAAGACAAGGGTTATTTCCATATTTCTTGAAATATAGAGTGAAATATAGGAATGAAATTATATGTATGAGTTTAATGAAAAGGAAATAGGTCACAGAAGAGAGATTATTACAAGAGAATGGAAGGAAATTTTCAGAGCTTCAGGATGTGTAGAGGTGCTGGGCAAAGAGAAGCAGAGCCAATTTCAAAAGAGAAGCAGCCCACAGCAACAGGAGGTGAGGGTGTGGAAGAAAGACGTCTGCCTTTTGACCTTATTTCTAATGTTGTCTTTGGTTCTACTATATGCATGATTCTAGTAAACAAGAAGCAGACCTGTCATTTCTACCTACTTCAAGTGTTTTAAATTCCACTGGCTTTTTAGCTGAAACTGCCATGTCTAGGAGTACCACGCCAGAATGCATCACCCAGTATATGAATTAGTAGTCATCATAGTATTAGTCAGTAGACTACACTCGGAAGTCTGCCAGTAGATAATGGGATCAGGTATCACTCACTATTACAGGAAGGTGAAAGGAGACAGTAGCTAAAATAGAATGGAATTCGAGCTGAGGCAAGCAGCCTGCAACAACTGGAAAGTCAAATCCTAATGTGTGCATAATCAATCCTTCCGGTCAGCTCTTTAGAAAATGTGCTTATTGCCAAGAAGGGATGTAATTTAATTAGCAAAGAGCTGTGGTAAAAAGGTTTGTGCACCCTTGAGCTTGGCTGGGTATCCTCAGCTCTAACCCAAGTTATTTTAAGAGAATCATCATAATTCCCTGGCTTCTATACCTCAGCCCATTTTGGATATGCACTGAAACATAAAGGAATGTCTACTCCACATCCCGTTCTCATTAACTTTCCATTATCTTTACTACTGTCTTCACTACATTGATCCCTCCCCAGCGTCCTTGCTTCTCTATTGACTACCTGTATTTCCCGGGCACAACCTAGCGTGCCTCGAGCATTCTTCCTCCTTACGCTTTCCTCTCCCGCGTTGACGTAGTAAATCACTCCCAACAAGTCTTAAGCACAGCCTCTCCCCCAAGGCTTAATTTGCCACTAGTAGAATATCATTTCCTAACTCTCTAGATACCTGCAGAATAATCCTCACAGTGAGTGTCACCTTGTGTGGGAGGGGCGTGACATGTCTCCTTTTATACATGAAGAAACTGTCACCAAGAGAGGTTAAGTAATTCACACTTGGTCAAAGAGCTAAAAAGAATAACAACAACCACAAACTCATAGCTGTTGAAGAAGACCCCACAGAACATAGTATAACAGAGGTTCTCAACCTTAATAATGCTACTACCTTTTAATACAGCTCCTCATGTTGTGGTGACCCCAACCACAAAATTATTTTTGTTGCTACTTCATAACTGTAATTTTGCTACTGTTATGAATCATGATGTAAATATCAGATATGCAGGATGTAGTTTTATTGCTATAAATAGAACATAATTAAAGCATAGAGATTAATCACAAAAGCAATATGTAATTATATATTGTGAAATATTTATTTCTAATCACAGATAAATGAAATTTTGCCTTGAAGCATGGTGTAGCATGCTTAATATAACAACAGTAAACTACATTGCTACATTTTGAGACAGTATACATAAAGAGCCAACATCAGTGCAAATGTTAAGAGCTTCTTTCTCACCAGATCAGAAATTCTCAGGGCAGAGAATTTGCAAGAGCACAACAAAAATCATCTTCCACAAGTCTTTCACAAAGATAGGTTGTTGGAAATGGAAGAAGGCACAACACAGTCTCAGACAGAACAGGATATGACTGCAAACACTTGATCCAGAATTTTGTAACTGACATTGTAGAGAAATCAGTTCTTGCTGCTTCACTGTTAATAAGTTAAATGAACTCCTCTTGTGCTGTCTCAGGAACATCTTCAACTTTGACAGTGAATGGGCTTCTGGCAAGTGCAAATGGGGTGTCAGGTAGATTTGGAAAGTATGATGAAATTTTGACTGCAAGCATTCTTAATTTATTTATTCTTTCACAGAAATTATCATCAGAATCCTTTGGTCTGGTTCAATGTCATGTCCCCAAAGAAAACAGATAAGGTAGGCGACATGTAAATTTTATTTTCATCTAATTTTTTTTTTTTTTGCCAAAGATAAAGTTTCATTTGGAATTATGGGATCTTTTCAGACAAATCGAGGCATGTTGCATTTGGTCCTTGCAGTGATACATTTAACTCATTCGAGATGGCAAAGATGGTAACAAAGTAAAGCTATTTTCTGAAGTCCACTTTTATTGCTGAAAAGAGCTTCGAACTGTGGTCCTGCTTTCGGATTAAAAAAATGCTTTGAGTTCATCACGAAGCTCAAAAACACGTTTTCCTCTCGACAACCATCTCACGTCAGTGTGAAATATCAGAGCATTATTCGGCACATCCAACTCATTGCACAGTTGTGAAAATAGTCAACTGTTTAAAGTGCTCGCCTTTACAAAATTGACAGAACTTATGCCGCTTCTCGTTACTTCTTGTAACTCTTGTGGCAGCACCTTCATTGCTAATATTTGCCAAAGTATAATACAGTGAGTTCTGATGACTTTTGGTGACTCATCCAGTACCAAATGTTGAAATGCAGATTGACATCATAGCATAACTGGAGCACCATCTGTGCAAAGACTACAAACCTTTTCCCAAGAGATCTTATGCTCTTTCAGAAATGACCCAATGGTGTCAAATACATCATGTGCAGTAGTTGTCATTTCAAGAGGTTTGCCAAAAGAAAATCATCTTTAAAGGTTGCCATTGTTAATGAATATCATGTAAACCAGTAACTCTGAACATTTGCAACATCTGTAGATTCATCAAGCTGGATGCTAAATATTGGAAGTGGAGCAGATTTAATTTCTTGGATTACTTGATCAAGAATAACAGCAGACATGTCATGTATTCTTCTGTGGACAGTATCCTTAGATAAGGAAACTGCACCCAATTTCATAACAAATTCGTCTCCAGTCATAACTTGAACAATGTCTATGGCTGCTGGCAACAGTAAATCATTAGCAATGGTGTGAGGTTTCACAGGAAGCTTGAATGGCTGCTACATTTTCTTTTTTTTTTTTAATTTTAACAATTTAATGGGGCGCATAAAATTCTTTTCACAGTTCATATATATACATACATCAATTGTATAAAGCACATCTGTACAGTCTTTGCCCTAATCATTTTTTTCTCTTTTCTTCTTTTACATTTTATTAGGGACTCATGCAACTCTTACCACAATCCATACATATACATACATTAATTGGGCTGCTACATTTTCTTTGTGATACTTGTCACCAGTGTCAAGACTGACTTTCTTGAGTCCATCAGCTTGCTTCTAAAATAGTCGGTATCCTTGCTGGCAAAGCTCAGATACTTGCTATCAAAATGGCGGTTTAGTTTGCTCAGTTTCACAGATTTGGCTGATAGAATTTAACAAATAACACATTGCGGTTTCTTAATTCCTGCTGTAATTATGGAGGTAAAACCATACTGTAAAAAAAAACTTCACCATATTTTCTTTTCTTAATGTTCTTCTCTACACAATCTATTGTCATAGGATGATTTGCTAATGAAATAGTATATAACAATAGCTTCAGTCAATATAGTTCATTAACGTTTCCTATGATTTACCATTCTGGTTTTTTTTTTTTTACATACCTGTTACTATCACAAAGAGGCAGTATTCACATCAACCACAGTTTAATATAAAAAGACCAATCAGCATTCAGATGGAGTTCCCATGGTACAATTTGGTTTGTTGGTTGTTGTTTTTTTTTTTTTTTTTTTTGCAGTTTATGATTTTACAGTACACGAATTTACATTTATCCAGTAATTATAATTCATGAAGTGTCATTTTACCCCCCAATACTGCTGCTTTCAACACAGCAGCTTCTCTCTACACAGGAACTGTTCTCCACACATGTGTGACTGGTCCACATGTGTAGATTATGGCACCAACCTTGTCACATACACTTGTGTTTGTATGGGGTGTATGTGATTAGGTTGGCATGATGATGTCATCTTTCTAGGTACTCGTATGTGGGCATATCTGCATGTGGGAAGACCCACCTGGAGACTGATAGAGGAGCAATGTCTCGGTTCCCAAGACCATCAGAAATATGTGTTTTCTGATGGTCTCAGGCGATCCCTGTGAAAGGGTCATTCAACCCAAAGGGTTGTGACCCACAGGCTGAGAACTGCTGTAGTAGAATGACTCCATGGGGTTTCTGAGGTGGTAAATCTTCAGGAGAGCAGACTACCTCATCTTTCTCCAATGGAACAACTGGTGGTTATGAACCACCAGTCTTTCAGATAGCAACCCTATCCTCAACCTATTGTGACACCAGGACTCCTACGCTATTGTTTATTAAACATTCACCTTATGTTGGAACTATGTTGGAAAATCGACATACCATATATATTTGAGTATAACCCTAGTTTTCCAGCACATTTTTAATGCAGTTTCTGTGGTAAAATTAGGTGCCTTGGCTGATATTTGGGTTGGCTTATTCTCGAGTATATACGGTATATAGTTTTAGAATAAAAAACTGAGACTCTGGTTTTTAATGCTCGGTCCATAATTTCTAAACCAAAACCAGAATGAATATGAAAAGTGCTATGTAAAGCATTGTAAAAGTGCACAGCAGCTTTTAAAATTCATAATAGCCTCAAGCTAACACAATTCAAATGTTTATCAACTGGCAAATGGCCTGTCAAAATTCTGGTCTTACAACTCTTATTGCAATCCATACATCAATTGTATCAGGCATATTTGTACATATGTTGCCATCATTCTTTTCTAGACGGTTACTTTCTATTGAGCCCTTGGGATCAGCTTCTCTTTTTTCTCTTCCTCACCTCCCACCCTTGTGACCCCTTGATAAATTATAAGAGGCCCTAATTCCATGATCTTTTAATTAAGAAAAAAAACACGAAAACAATTATGGGCTATACATACAACCCGTATCATCAAAAAAGGAAAAACCTTCGGCCACATATGACACCATAAAAATCTCAAAAGCATGCTGACGGAAAAGGTCCACCATAAAAGCATAAAATGCTTGGTAAAAGTTACATGAAAATCTAGAAAACATAAATCTATAGTGATGGAAAGCAGAACAGTGGTGGCCTAGGGCTGGTATTAGGTAAAAAATGATTAACTAAAAAGGAACATGAACAGTAAAATGTGGCAAAGAAATTAGATGGTTCCCGACTATCAGATAAAATAGCATCTGGGATCTTAAAAGCTTATCTCCAAACAAGGAGCCATCTAAGTGAGATGTCAACTAAGTGCACATGGAAGAAGCACCCTATCACCAGTCACCAAAGAATTTTAAATCATATAATCTGAAATAGAAGGAGTGATTAGTATCTGAACCTAAATTGTGAGAATCTAGTTTGGAAAAGGTTATGGATGACAGTGGGAGCCCAAGATGCATTTGAGGGCATCACGTAGGAAATAAGCCTCCGGTGAACTCTTCCGACCCACAAACGAGGGGTGGGTGGAAGGAAAGTGGTTACTAAACAGAGTAAAGTGGAGAGATGAAGATAAAAGATCCAAGGCATAATTCTGACTTGAACAGTTAAACCTTTGTCAGGTGATTCCCCCTCTGATGTATGCTGGACCTGATCGTGTTTTCAACATTTTCTGTATTTTTTATTTGTTCTGTTTTGTTTGTTCACATTAGGGTAGATTTCAGAGGTGTTGTGTCATTGGGGTCACCCTGTTGAATCTGTGTTACATGTTTTTTCCATTTTTCGGTATATGAAACCCAGGATTGATGAACCTATAAGGACAGCAAGCAGAATAAGGGTTTGGGGGCAGGTGGTACAGTGGGGGTGGGAGGGCACTGGTGGTAAAAAGGAGACAATGTCAACAAGTCTAGGAAGAAAAAGAATGTTTGGAAACTGATCGTGGTAGCAGTTGTACACTACTGCTTGGCGTGATTGAACTGTGGAATGATATAAGTATTAACTCCCAGTTAGCAATAAATTAAAAAATAAAAATTAAATGGAGTAGGAACTAATTCTTGGAGTGATAGAAAAGTTCTATCAATTATGGTGGTGGTTATACCAGTGTACATATTTTTTTAAACTGTGAAATACCCTGATGCATGTTTATATGAGCTTATTTAATCTTATTTCATGTTTAAAAGCTGGTAAAAGGCAACTGGTAAAACTGAAGAGAGTGACTAATTGCTTAGGGTAATTAATGAAGGTTACACGAAGGAAATAGTAAAGAAATCGGACTTTAAAGGATACATAGGAGTTCACCAAAAGAAGAGATTGAAATGGTTATGTCTGAGTAGAGTGGTGGGCATTCCAGACAGAGATGCATCACACACAAAAGAACAGGAGATTGGGAATTCCGAGACAGAAGTATTATGAAAGAAACTACATCTAAATGGGGTAGCAGGGAAAACTCGGATTAAACATATGTCTGTGGGTATGTCATGTCACCTGTCTGAGCCTAGGTTCTCTGATTTGTAAAACTCAAGGGTCATGTGGTAAACACATCTCTGAAGTACCATTTTCAAACATGAGGGTCAAGAAAGGATAGTGTGACAGGAATAACAGACAAACAGCCTGTATCACCCACAGCAATGTCCTTTGTCTATTCTGATAGGCCAATCTCTGTATCATACCCATGGTTAATATTGTTAAGAAAAAAATATTGTTAAGAACATGGGCAATGTATTGATACCCCCCGCCCTCAGAAAACTGAAGCTCCCAGGCCTGCCACCTGTTCCCAGGCCGGCCTCTTCACTTTCTCCAGTGCGCACTACAAATGCCCATTTCTATGAAAAAGACTGGAAGCACGATGGCCCCTTGTAGAGCTAGCATTCTGTGAATTTGTTAAAGTGTCATGTTCTTTTCCAGAGGGAAGTGTTCTCTAAACTTCAGGCAATATGTGTGGGAGGCCATGAAAAAGACAAAATTGGTGATGAAAGAGAGAAGTCTCGAGGAAATCTTAGAAAACAAGGAATACCCTTAGGGCAAAAGCACAGAATGTGTAGGCACTTGTAAGAAGAGTGGACTTATGAAGAAATTAATATTTGGGGGCTACCTGAATAACAGTAATAAAGGCATTGTCTCATACAAGTCTGGTATGAGAATGCACTCAGTGAAAGGTGAATAAATAACTCTTCCTAAGTGACTACAGGAAAGTTAGAATTATATGTACCTCTAACTCCAGAGTTCTCCAAGTAAGTCCTGAGCAAGCCATTTTTGTGTAACTATTGTCTCCAATAGGTTCTGAGGACTGTTGAACAAGGACATTGGATTTCCTCACTCAGTTAAGTAGCTTGGATACAATACGAACTCAATATACTCTGGCTTCATTGAGCTGAATTGAAGCTACAGATATCAGTTCAGATCACTTGATTTTTTCCCCCTAAGATTCTCATACACAAACTCATGGTCACCAAGTCAATTCTGACTCACCATGACCTTATATTAGAATTGCCTCTGTGGGTTTCCAAGATTGTGAATCTTTAGAAGACTCCAAAGTTTTGTGTTTCTACCAGTGGTAATTTTAAACTGCTGACTGTTACAGATTAGGTTGTCCTTACCCAAGGTTTTCATATTCTCTGGGGGCATGCAAGCCCCCTATTTACAGATGAAGACATATGTCATAAGAAAGGGTTGTACTATAGGTAATACAATAATGGGAAGGGGGTGATCTAGGGGTATACATGCAATAGGAAGAGGAGGGAATAGGGGTATACATGTGACAAAGATGGGTGAATCTTAGATTCAGGATGGAAGCCTAATATTGAATGTCACTGAGCCAGTTTGACCTGCTCTCTGGATCTCCATAGAAACAATTATCATGGGGGGTTGTCCCCAATCCCAACTTCTATGTGGACACCTGTCCCTCCCCCCAGAAGAATTTATTTCATAAGACAGCATTGAACCGGCAGCTCCTTGAGAGGAATACAACTGTCGGAGCACACGGGAGCAATTGAAAGGGGGGGGGGGGAGGAAAGAGTGAAACATATCCTGACCCACCAGGCCATGAAGACGATGTTCCCAATTAAAGCAGCCAGTCCACAGAGAGTGCCACATGGCCAGTCCCACTATGAGACATGATGCCCTCACTGGCCCATAGCCCTACAGGGGACAATATCAAATGTGGGAATTGCACCTGATCTGATCCCACCACACAGAGGCAAAAAACACTAAGGGGATGCAATAGAACAGCAAGGGTACGGAGCAGCAAGGTCCCCTGGGTAATGGTTTAGGTGGACTTTGGGGCCAGGGTGTGGTGCCCCAACAGACTGGCCTGGAAAACACTCCTAAAGGCCAACAAACAATCCTTGAACTAACTACAAGCTTTTCGTTCTTGTTGTGTTTTGTTTTGTTGTCATTGGTTTGTTGTTGATGTTTTCTTATATATTGTTGTTTGGTTTTGCTCTGTCTTGTTTTTGTACATGTTATCTCCACATATCTGTCTAAATAAGACAGGCTGGATGAACAATCTGGAGGAAAAAACAATGGGACCAACAGTTCTGGGGGGGGCATGGGAGAGGGGGAGGTGGGGGTAAAGATAGTGGTGTTAACAAACCCAGGGACAAGAGAACAACAAGTGATCCAAATCGGTGGTGAGGAGGGTGTGGGAGGCCTGGTAAGGCATGGTCAAGGGTAATGTAGCCAAGAGGAATTGCTGAAACCCAGGTGGAGACTGAGCATGATAGTTGGACAGGAGGAAAGTCAAAGGAAATAGAGGAAAGAGCTGTGAGGCAAAGGGCATTTATAGAGGTCTAGATAAAGGCATGTACAAATGCAAATATATTTATATATGAGGATGGGGGAATCTATGTGCATATATTTATAGGTTTAGTATCAAGGTAGCAGAAAGACATTGGACCTCCACCCAAGTGTTCCCTCAATGCAAGAATAATTTGTTCTATTAAGCTGACATTCCATAATGCTCATCTTCCCAACACAATCGCTGAAAACAAAGTGGGTGCATATGGGGTGAAGAAAGCTGATGGTGCCCGGCTATCAAAATATATAGCATCTGGGATCTTAAGGATTGAAGGTAAACAAGCGGCCATGTAGCCCAGAAGCAAAAAAACCCACATGTAAGAAGCACAGCAGCCTGAGTGATCACAAGGTGCCGAAGGGATGAGTTATCAGAAATCATCAGAACAAAAACCTTATCATAGTGAATGAGGAGGGGAGTATGGAGTGGAAATCCAAAGCCCATTTGTAGGCCACTGGACGTCACCTTACAGAAGGGTCTCAGGGAGGAGACAGCCAGTCAGGGTACCATGTAGCAACAATGAAACATACAACTTTCTTTCTTTCTTTCTTTCTTTTTTCATTTTTTTCTCTTTTCTTCTTTTACATTTTATTGGGGACTCATACAACTCTTACCACAATCCATACATATACATACATCAATTGTATAAAGCACATCCATACATTCCCTGCCCCAATCATTCTCAAGGCATTTGCTCTCCACTTAAGCCCCTTGCATCAGGTCCTCTTTTTTTCCCCTCCTCCCTCCCCCTTCCCCCCTCCCTCATATGCCCTTGGTAATTTATACATCGTTGTTTTGTCATATCTTGCCCTATTCGGAGTCTCCCTTCCCCCCTTCTCTGCTGTCCCTCTCCCAGGGAAGAGGTCACATGTGGATCCTTGTAATCAGTTCCCCCTTTCCAACCCACTCACCCTCCACTCTCCCAGCATCATCCCTCACACCCTTGGTCCTGAAGGTATCATCCACCCTGGATTCCCTGTACCTCCAACCCTCATATGCACCAGTGTACAGCCTCTGTCCTATCCAGCCCTGCAAGGTAGAATTCGGATCATGATAGTTGGGGGGAGGAAGCATCCAGGATCCGGGGAAAAGCTGTGTTCTTCATCGATACTACCTCACACCCTAATTAACCCATCTCCTCTCCTAAACCCCTCTATGAGGGGATCTCCATTGGTCGACACTTGGGCCTTGGGTCTCCACTCTGCACTTCCCCCTTCATTTAATATGATATATATATACATATATATACATACATATATACATATACACATATATACACATACATACACACACTTATATCTTTTTTTTGTTGTTGCATGATGCCTTATACCTGGTCCCTTGGGCACCTCGTGATCGCACTGGCCGGTGTGCTTCTTCCATGTGGGCTTTTTTGCTTCTGAGATAGATGGCCGCTTGTTCACCTTCAAGCCTTTAAGACCCCAGCCACTATCTCTTTTGATAGCCGGGCACCATCAGCTTTCTTCACCACATTTGCTTATGCACCCATTTGTCTTCAGCGATCCTATCATGGAGGTGTGCAGTCAATGATATGATTTTTTGTTCTTTGATGCCTGGTAACTGATCCCTTTGGGACCACTCGCTCACTCAGGCTGGTGTGTTCTTCCATGTGGACTTTGTTGCTTCTGAGCTAGATGGCTGCTTGTTTATCTTCAAGCCTTTAAGACCCCAGTCACTATCTCTTTTGATAGCCGGGCACCATCAGCTTTCTTCACCACATTTACTTGTTCACCCACTTTGGCTCCAGCCGTTGTGTCGGGAGAGTGAGCATCATAGAGTTCCAATTTAATAAAAGAAGGTATTCATGCATTGAGGGAGTGTTTGAGTAGAGGCCCAAGGTCCTTCTGCCACCTTAATACTTGACCTATAAATATAGACACATAGATCTATTACCCCATCTTCCTATATATATTTGCATGTACATGTCTTTGTCTAGACCTCCATGAATGCCCTTTGACTCCTAGCTCTTTCCTCCATCTCCCTTGACTTTCCTCCTGCCCTACTACCATGCTTCATTGCCACCTGGGCTAGAGTATACCTCTTCTCTAAGCAACCTTACCCTTGATCATTTCCCAGCAGGCCTGCCACTCCCACTTCTCTACCATTTGAGGTCCCATGTTTTTCCCTTGTCCCTGGGTTTGTTAACACCACTTCCTTACCCCCCCCTACCCCCCCACCCCAAGTCCCCCCAAAACTGTCGGTCCCGTTGTTTTTCCTCCAGATAGTTCATCCAGCCTGTCCTATTCAGACAGACCTGTGGAGTCACTAACATGCACGAAAACTAGACAGAGGAAAACAAAGCAACAGTATACAACCAGACAACAAAACAACAAAAACAAACCACTGACAAAGAACAGAATAAAACAGTTCACAAGAGAAAAGCTTGTAGTTAGTTCAGGGATCGTTTGCTGGCCCTTAGGAGCGTTTTCCAGTCCAGTCTGTTGGGGCACCACGTCCTGGCCCCAAAGTCCACTTTCAGCATTCCCTGGGGACCTTGCCACTCCATTCCCTTGCTGTTCCGCTGCACTCCCCCAGTGGTTTGCCTCGGTGTGGTGGGATCAGGTCAGGTGCAATTCCCACACTGTGTCTCCGGTGCTGTCCCCTGTATCATCCTTAGTCACTGAGGGGCATCATGTCTCATAGTGGGGTCAGCCATGTTGTTCTCTCTGTGGACTGGCTGCTCTACTCAGGAACATCATCATCACGGCCTGGTGAAACATACAACTTTCTTTCTTTCTTTTTAAAAAAACTTTTAAAAAAAACTTTTTATTATGAACTGGGTAATGGTTTACAGAACAGGCCAACTTTCCTTTCAATAATTCACACATATATTTTGTTTAATCTCAATAGTAGCAAGCCCCACTTCCTCCCTACATTTCTTGGGATTGTTTTTTATCATTTTACTGGGGGTTCATACAGCTCTTATCACAATCCATCCATCCATCCATTGTGTCAAGCCTACCTGTTTTTTTAAACATTTTATTAGGGACTCATACAACTCTTATCTCAATCCATACATACATCAATTGTATAAAGCACATCTGTACATTCTTTGCCCTCATCATTTTCAAAGCATTTGCTCTCCACTTAAGCCCTTTGCATCAAGTCCTCTTTTTCCCCTTCCTCCCTGCTTCCCCAGACTTGCAAGGTAGAATTCGGATAATGGTAGTTGGCGGGAGAGGAAGCATTTAGGAACTGGAGGAAAGCTGTATTGTTCATCGGTGCTACATTGCACCCTGACTGACTCATTTCCCCCCCTCGACCCCTCTGCAAGGGGATCTCCAGTGGCCAACAAATGGGCTTTGGGTCTCCACTCTGCACTTCCCCCTTTGTTCACTATGGTTAAGATTTTTTTGTTCTGATGATGCCTTATACATGCTCCCTTTGACACCTCATGATGACACTGGCTGGTGTGCTTCTTCCATGTGGGCTTTGTTGCTTCTGAGCTAGTTGGCTGCTTGTTTACCTGCAAGCCTTTAAGACCCCCCAGACACTATCTCTTTTGATAGCCGGGCACCATCAGCTTTCTTCGCCACATTTGCTTACGCACCCGTCTGTCCTCGGCGATCATATCAAAACATACAACTTTCCTCTAGCGCCTAAATGCTTCCTTCCCCCACTCCACACTATCATGATCCCAATTCTACCTTGAAAGTCTGGCTAGACCAGACGATGTACAGATAGGAACTGGAAACACAGGGAATCCAGGGTGGATGATCCCTTTAGGACCAGTGGTGTGAGTGGCAATACTGGGAAGCTAGAGGGAGGGTGGGTTGGAGAGGGGAAACCGATTACAAGGATCTACATGTGACCTCCTCCTTGGGGATGGACAACAGAAAAGTGGGTGAAGGGAGATGTTGGGCAGTGTAAAATATGACAAAATAATAATGTATAAATTATCAAGGGTTCATGAGGGAGGGGAAAATGAGGAGCTAATGCCAGGGGCTTATGTGGAGAGCAAATGCTTTGAGAATGATGAGGGCAATGAATATACAAATATGCTTTACACAATGATGTATGTATGGATTGTGATAAGAGTTGTATGAACCCCTAATAAAAACTATTAAAAATACCCCATTATCAGTAGGGTGTGAACCGCACCTACAGGAACCAAGCTAATGGCCACAAGCCTTTAGGGAGAAGTAGCCCATTGTCCTTAGCAGCAAGGAGTAGGCCTACCCAGTGGTGGAACTAGACAGTAGTCTGGCAGCTGACTGGAAGTAACTTGACAATTATTATTTGCAAGCAGTGTCCTAAGTCTAACATATTTGGGAGCTATCACTTGGGAGAAATCTTTCTGTTTTCCACAGAAACACATTTGTGTTCCTTCTCCTGGGAGAAGGTAAGATGGCAAGAGCAAGATTTTTGTTAGCAGAAAGAGCCATGTCAGGATATTGCCTCTACTTTGCAATAGATGAATGGTCTTGGGGAGATTACCAAAGCTTTGTGTCTTTGGTAGGCAATCTTGTAAATGGAGACAATACTACTTTCTTTACAGGATCACTTAAAGGATAATATGGTGATTAGAGCATTTTACTTTCTTAAAAAAAACAGCTTATTGGCACAGAATTAAAAAAATCATACAATCAAGATTTCAATCATATTAATGAGAGTTGTACAATCATAACTACAATAAATTTTAGGATATTTTCTTTGTTATTGTACTCCTTATTAGCTCCTCATTTCCACCCAACCTCCCCTGCCATACACTCAAGAGACCATTAATCCAGTTACTATCTCTATAGGTAATCAATCCTGGATTTCATACCCAGAAAAATCATTTAAAAGAACTAACAAGAGGAGACTTCCAGGAAGATGGCGACTGAGTAGCATATACCTGAGGGGCTCTGCAGAAATCAGCCCAAGAGAGTTACTAAGAGGGAAATTCAACACTGCTGGATCACAGGAGGAGCATCATAAAGATAAGTAGGCACAGATCTACTAGGTTTTATGGGGCTGGGGGCTTTGGGCTTGTATAAGCCCCTAATAAAATGATTAAAAATAAATAAGTAAAATAACTAACAACAATAACACAGTAAAATTGAAAGAAACCTCAATCTCAAAGTAGAAAATATTAAAAAGTAGAACAAATTTAAAATGGGTCAAAAAGGAGATCAAATGATAAGGTGTGAACTTTTAACCTAACTGCATCTACAATAATACACTTACAATGTGTTCTGCCTGATAGCAAGACTAGTCACAAGTCACTTCCCTGGTCTATGGTGACAGGAGACTCACCAGAAGTAGAGCACTTTCTGCTTTAAAAATTTTTTTAATTCAAAATTTTGCATGGAAGAAGCACACCGGCCAGTGCGATCACGAGGTGCCAAAAGGACCAGGTATAAGGCATCATGCAACAACAAAAAAAAGATATATGTGTGTATATGTATATATATGTGTGTATGTACATGTATATATGTGTATATGTATGTGTATATATATATATATATATATACCATATTGAATGAAAGGGGAAGTGCAGAGTGGAGACCCAAGGCCCAAGTGTCGGCCAATGGAGATCCCCTCACAGAGGGGTTCAGGAGAGGAGATGGGTCAATTAGGGTGCGAGGTAGTACCGATGAAGAACACAGCTTTCCCCCAGATCCTGGATGCTTCCTCCCCCCAACTACCATGATCCGAATTCTACCTTGCAGGGCTGGATAGGGCAGAGGTTGTACACTGGTACATATGAGGGCTGGAGGCACAGGGAATCCAGGGTGGATGATACCTTCAGGACCAAGGGTGTGAGGGGCGATGCTGGGAGAGTAGAGGGCGAGTGGGTTGGAAAGGGGGAACTGATTACAAGGATCCACATGTGACCTCCTTCCTGGGAGAGGGATGGCAGGGAAGAGGGTGGGAGGGAGACTCCGGATAGGGCAAGATATGACAAAATAACGATGTATAAATTACCAAGGGCACATGAGGGAGGGGGGAGCGGGGAGGGAGGGGGCAAAAAAAAAGAGGACCTGATGCAAAGGGCTTAAGTGGAGAGCAAATGCCTTGAGAATGATTGGGGCAGGGAATGTATGGATGTGCTTTATACAATTGATGTATGTATATGTATGGATTGTGATAAGAGTTGTATGAGCCCCTAATAAAATGTTTTTAAAAATTTAAAATTTTGCAGTTATTAAAACTTCTTAACCAAATGGAACAGCTTGAAGGAATGAGTCACTAGGTTTACAGTCTCAGAACAACAAACGCAGGGGATACCTAGATCAATTTGTGTAACACAGTCCACGAAGACAATGTTCTACATCCTACTTTAGTTAATAAAAACCAGGGTTTTAAAAGCCTTTCCGTGGCTTACTGCTATCTCTGTTGAACAAAGGAGAGTGAAGAAAATCAAAGACTAAAGAAAACAATCCTAGCATCTTTGACCCTGAGACTAGAAGAACCCAGTGGTGCCCAGTTCGTATTTCTGACAGCTCTGAAAGGAATCACCATAGTGTCAGGGTAAGGAGAAAAACCTTTGAGAGAACTGTGAAATCCTGCATGAACAGAGTGGGAGTAAAACTCCAAATGAAAAAAAGACTGGGCTTACTGGGCTTATAGAGACTGCTAGAACCCCAGGGACATTAGATAGTCTTCAAGCCTGGAACTGAATTCACTTCCAGTGAAATGATGCACAAGCCTATAAAATTAACAAGAACGCCAAGTTCTGTACTCTGTAGAGCAATCGATCATAGAGATAAAAAAGGTAACATTTGTCTAGATATAAACCTCAGAACCTTGCTTGCTGAAAATGGGGAGGACTTAAAACACTTGCTGGTGAGGGTAAGGTTACGTAAAGAAGAGGTATAGCAGTAACCCAGGTTGGGACGGAGCATGGTAGTGGAGCAGGAGGAAAGTCAAGGGAGATGGAGGAAAGAGCTAGAAGGCAAAGGGCATTTATAGAGGTCTAGACAAAGACATGTACATGCAAATATATATATGAGGAGAGGGAAATAGATCTATGTGTCTATATTTATAGGTTTAGTATTAAGGTGGCGGAAGGACCTTGGGCCTCTACTCAAACACTCCCTCAATGCATGAATACTTTTTTTTATTAAATTGGAACTCTATGATGCTCACTCTCCCGACACAACAGCTGGAGCCAAAGTGTGTGAACAAGTAAATGTGGTGAAGAAAGCTGATGGTGCCCGGCTATCAAAAGAGATAGTGGCTGGGGTCTTAAAGGCTTGAAGGTGAACAAGCGGCCATCTAGCTCAGAAGCAAAGAAGCCCACATGGAAGAAGCTCACCGGCCACTGTGATCACGAGGTGCCAATACCAGATATAAGGCATCATGCAAAAAAAAGAGATATATGTGTGTGTATGTATGTGTATATGTATATATATATGTGTATATATGTATATATATATATATATATACCATATTAAATGAAGGGGGAAGTACAGAGTGGAGACACAAGGCCCAAGTGTCGGCCAATGGAGATCCCCTCATAGAGGGGTTTAGGAGAGGAGATGGGTCAATTAGGGTGCGAGGTAGTACCGATGAAGAACACAGCTTTCCCCCAGATCCTGGATGCTTCCTCCCCCCAACTACCATGATCCGAATTCTACCTTGCAGGGCTGGATAGGGCAGAGGTTGTACACTGGTACATATGAGGGCTGGAGGCACAGGGAATCTAGGGTGGATGATACCTTCAGGACCAAGGGTGTGAGGGGCGATGCTGGGAGAGTGGAGGGTGAGTGGGTTGGAAAGGGGGAACAGATTACAAGGATCCACATGTGACCTCTTCCCTGGGAGAGGGACAGCAGAGAAGGGGGGGGGCGCGAAACTCCGGATAGGGCAAGATATGACAAAATAACGATGTATAAATTACCAAGGGCACATGAGGGAGGGGGGAGCGGGGAGGGAGGGGGAAAAAAATGAGGACCTGATGCAAAGGGCTTAAGTGGAGAGCAAATGCTTTGAGAATGATTGGGACGGGGAATGTATGGATGTGCTTTATACAATTGATGTATGTATATGTATGGATTTTGATAAGAGTTGTATGAGTCCCTAATAAAATGTAAAAAAAAAAAAAATTGGCACTCTACTATGCTCACCCTCCCGACACAACTGCTGAAGCCAAAGCGGGTGAACAAGTAAATGTGGTGAAGAAAGCTGATGGTGCCCGGCTATCTAAAGAGATAGTGTCTGGGGTCTTAAAGGCTTGACGATAAACAAGCGGCCATATAGCTCAGAAGCAACAAAGCCCACATGGAAGAACACACCAGCCTGTGTGATCACGTGGTCTCGAAGGGATCAGTTATCAGGCATCAAAGAACAAAAAAGCTTATCATTGGGTGCACACCTCCATGATACGATCACGGAGGACAAACGGGTGCATAAGCAAATGTGGTGAAGAAAGCTGATGGTGCTCAACTATCAAAAGAGATAGTGTCTGGGGTCTTAAAGGTTTGAAGGTGAACAAGTGGCCATCTAGCTCAGAAGCAACAAAGTCCTCATGGAAGAAGCACACTAGATCACGAAGTGCCAAAGGGACCAGGTGTAAGGCATCATTCAAAAAAAAAAAAAACATAGTGAATGAAGGGGGAAGTGCAGAGTGGAGACCCAAAGCCCATTTGTCGGCCACTAGATATCCCCTCACAGAGGGATCTAGGGGAGGAGATGAGTCAGTCAGGGTGTGATGTAGTAACGATGAAGAATATAGCTTTCCCAAGATCCTAGATGCTTCCTCCCCCCCAACTACCATGATCAGAATTCTACCTTGCAAGACTGGATAGAGCAGAGGTTGTACACTGGTGTATATAGGAGCTGGAGGCACAGGGAATCCAGTGTGGATGATATCTTCAGGACCAGGGGTGTGAGCGGCGATACTGGGAGAGTGTAGGGTGAGTGGGTTGGAAAGGGGGAACCGATTACAAGGATCTACATGTGACCTCCTCCCTGGGGGACAGACAACAGAGAAGGGGGTGAAGGGAGACGCCAGATAGGGCAAGATATAACAAAATAATAATATAAAATTATCAAGGTCTCACGAGGGAGGGAGGAGCGGGGAAGGAAGGGGGAAAAAAGAGGACCTGATGCAAAGGGCTTAAGTGGAGAGCAAATGCTTTGAAAATGATGAGGGCAAAGAATGTACGGATGTGCTTTATACAATTGATGTATGTATATGGATTGTGATAAGAGTTGCATGAGCCCCCAATAAAATGTTTTAAAAAAAAGAGTTAGCAAGGGCTCAAGTAGAAAGCAAATGCTTTGAGAATGATGATGGCAACAAATGTACAAATGTGCTCGACACAATGGATGGATGTATGGATTGTGATAAGAGTTGTACGAGTCCCCAGTAAAAATATTTAATTAAAAAAAAAAAAACACTTGCTGGTGAAGAACAAGGTTTACAACCTTTGGTATGGATTACAACTCAATGTAAAGAAAACAAAATGCTTCACATTTGTACCAATAGGTACCATCACGATAAACAGATGAAAGATTGAAGTTGTCCAGGATTTCATCTTTCTTGAATTCACAATCAATGCTCATGGCAGCAGCCATCCCAAGGTCAAAGGAAACATTGCAGTGGGTAAATCTACTACATAAACATTGCAGTGGGTAAATCTAATACTGCTACTTCATAACTGTCATTTTGCTACTGTTCTGAATTGGGCCACCCCTGTGAAAGGGTTGTTAGACCCCCAAAGGTGTCGCAACCCACAAGTTGAGAACCGCTGGACCATGTTGGTGAAGAATATTGAAAGTATATGGATGGCCAAAAGAGCAAACAGATCTGTTTTGGGAAAAGTACAAGAATACATCTTAGAGGCAAGGATGCTTAGGACATGTTATCAGGAAAGGCGGGCCTTGGAGAAGGACATCATGTTTGATAACGTGGAAGGGCAGTGAAAAAGAGGAAGGCCCTCGACAAGATGGATTGACACAGTGGTGCAACAATGGGCTCAAACAGCAACAGCTGTGAGAATGGTGCAGGACTGAACAGTGTTTTGTTCTGCTGTAAATAGGATTTACAGTGAGTTGGAACTGACTCAATGTTATGTTGGAACATAACAACAACAAAGCTCAGGAGGAAAGGGAGGATAGGAAAAAAGGGCAAATGGAAATGATAAACACAGCCACAAATGACACAAAATGAGTATGAAAGGCTGAATGAGAAACCAATTGGGTTGATAAATTTTCACCCATATCACAATAAAAGTTAAAAATAAATAAGTTAATAGACTATTAAGAACATTGCAGTGCATAGGGGGTAGGACAAGCTAATCAACTTTTATAATTATGCACATTATTTTCATTAACATGCTAAATTCTGGTTATTAATATGTAAATAGTTTTACAAATGCTTGCCTTCATTAAATGTGCTTCGTAATTTTTACGTTTCATGGCTCTCCCCTGTGGCCTGATATTAATATAATCTTTCTTTCTTATTGGAAAAAAGAGTTCTGTTCCTCTTTATAAACCCACAGTCTTCTTGCCCTCTTCAGGACTAGCTCCTTCACAACTTTTGGGTTTCAGCTTGGTATCAGTTTGATGTCTCTTGAGCAGAGATAGAGGTCAGGGGGTTCTGGAAGCAATAGTGAAGGAGTGGAGAAGAGTGAGATAGGGAAAAAGGTTAAGCCAATAAAAGATCCACTTGTTGGTTGATTATAGTAGTGGGCACCTGGAATCCCTCCCATGGGAACTCTCCATTGAAGTTGTAAGCCATGCTGTAAAACTGTCCTGCTGGTCTGTCTGAATAGGACAGGCTGGATGAACTATCTGGAGGAAAAACAACGGGACCGACAGTTCCGGGGGGACTTGGGGTGGGGGGGTAGGGGGGGTAAGGAAGTGGTGTTAACAAACCCAGGGACAAGGGAAAAACATGGGACCCCAATGGTAGAGAAGGGGGAGTGGCAGGCATGGTGGGAAATGATCAAGGGTAAGGTTGCTTAGAGAAGAGGTATACTCTAGCCCAGGTGGCAATGAAGCATGGTAGTAGGGCAGGAGGAAAGTCAAGGGAGATGGAGGAAAGAGCTAGGAGTCAAAGGGCATTCATGGAGGTCTAGACAAAGACATGTACATGCAAATATATATAGGAAGATGGGGTAATAGATCTATGTGTCTATATTTATAGGTTTAGTATTAAGGTGGCGGAAGGACCTTGGGCCTCTACTCAAACACTCCCTCAATGCATGAATACCTTCTTTTATTAAATTGGAACTCTATGATGCTCACTCTCCCGACACAACGGCTGGAGCCAAAGTGGGTGAACAAGTAAATGTGGTGAAGAAAGCTGATGGTGCCCGGCTATCAAAAGAGATAGTGACTGGGGTCTTAAAGGCTTGAAGATAAACAAGCGGCCATCTAGCTTAGAAGCAACAAAGTCCACATGGAAGAACACACCAGCCTGTGTGATCGAGTGGTCCCGAAGGGATCAGTTACCAGGCATCAAAGAACAAAAAATCCTATCATTGACTGCACACCTCCATGATAGGATCACTGAAGACAAATGGGTGCATAAGCAAATGTGGTGAAGAAAGCTGATGGTGCCCGGCTATCAAAAGAGATAGTGGCTGGGGTCTTAAAGGCTTGAAGGTGAACAAGCGGCCATCTAGCTCAGAAGCAAAAAAGCCCACATGGAAGAAGCACACCGGCCAGTGCGATCACGAGGTGCCAAGGGACCAGGTATAAGGCATCATGCAAAATATAAAAAACGATGTAAGTGTGTGTGTATATATATATGTATATATATACACCATATTAAATGAAGGGGGAAGTGCAGAGTGGAGACCCAAGGCCCAAGTGTCGGCCAATGGAGATCCCCTCATAGAGGGGTTTAGGAGAGGAGATGGGTTAATTAGGGTGCGAGGTAGTACCGATGAATAACTAAAGAAATAAAAATTTAAACGACTAAAACAAAAAAATGTGTTTAAAATGAAAGACTAGGAAGGGATTTGGGGACATTGTGAAAGTTACATAATTTCATGTCAACTTGAAGATATATAAAAGTGTAGTGGTGACATTGAAGCTGTGAATATGAACTTGCCCTTTTCCCTCTGCCTTCACTTTGCTGCTAGTTAGCCACTCTGGGACCTGCCAGAGCCCTATGATGCTTCTACTACCATTGGACCCACATGACTCTGTAACCACTGGCCTGTGATCTTCCGGCATTCTGCAACATTGCTTGCAGCTGCATGAGTCTGAAGAGAGCCTTGTGGACTAGTTTCAGATTTATGGACTTGAGTTGAACTGGGCCGGGATGTTTTCTTGATGTATAATTACTTCTTGATATAAAGCTCTTTCTTAAACATATATGAGTATCACTGAATTTGTTTCTCTAATCAACCTGGCCTAACAAAGGCATTGGTAGCTTTCAATAATGGAAACTCATTCCCATCCCTAGGGATGATTATCAAGGAGAGGAAAGCAGTTTTATCAGAGTCCTTCGGAGAGCTCTGTGAAGGGGTTGCTGTCCTGCAAGGGCAGTAGCTGTGTAAGGAAGTAACACCACTGGCAAAACCACTGTGGCCAAATAAACAGGAATTGGTGACAGAAATACCCTAGTCTCTGTGCCCAAACTCCACTCGTTTAAGCAACCCAACGTCAGTCTAAAGGGAGACTGAGTAACAATCCCTAGAGGTAGCCTTCTTTAACACAAAAGACAAAGACTGTGTAGTCAAATGGAGACCCATTAGCATACAACACAGAATAAAGAAGACAAACCACAGAAAAGAGGAAGGAAGTTAAATACAGTAGCAATCTCAAATCGAGTGTCAATTCTGCTGCATTTTACACTGATATTATTTTCCCTAATGTCATTGGTATATTCTTTGTTTTGTCCACTTCAGGTTTCTTATTATCCTTGTTTTCTTAATAAACTCTGACTGTCATAAAGTCAGTTCCAACTTATAGGCACCCTATAGGCAGGGTAGAACTGCCCCTGGGGGGTTCTGAGACTATAATTTTTTATGGGACTAGAAAATCTTATCTATCTCCCTCAGAGCAGCTGGTGGTTTCCAACTACTAGGCTTGCAGGTAGCAGCCCAATGCATAACCTCTTTGCCACTGGAACTCCTCATTTTCTTAATATTGACTTTATATATATTTTAAGCTTATAAACAGTATAAACTCATATATAAAGATCAAACCCACTGCTATTGAGTTGACTCCAACTTACAACAATCCTATAAGAAGACAGCACGGAACTGAGTCCTAGGATGTGTGAGCCTATAATCATTGCAAAAGCTGACTGTCTCACGTTTTCTCTAAGGAGCAGCTGGTGGGTTCAGACTGCTAATCTCTCAGTTAGCAGCCCAGCATCAGCTGTTTCTTCCTGGCAAGAGGGTGATGTTATATCCTTCCCATAGAAGACATATGATGTCTTATTGTTCAATGTGTGTTGTGTGTCTTGTGTATGCGTGTGCACGTGCACGTGCAGCTAATGACAATTTCCTAGATTGACTAATTCACTAAGAAGTAAAAACTGGTGATACTCCTTAATTTTGTCATTCTTTCTTTTCATTGTCGAGCTTGAGTTACAATGAATATGTGGCGGTGGTATTTGTTAGTGGTGTTAACTTGGGCCCGACTCATAGTGACCCTATGTACACAGAGTGTAACAGTGCCCAATTCTGTGCCATCCTCTCAATATTCTTTGTCAATACCATAATTCAAATACATCCATTCTGCTCTGGCCTTCCTTATTCACATGCATATGAAAAAATGGAAAATGCTATGGCTTCGTCAGGGGCACATTAAGAGTTCTCAAGGTGATATCATTGCTTCTTAACTTTTAAAAGGTCTTGTACATCAGATTTGCCAAATGCAATATGACATTTAATTTTTTGACTGATGCTCCCATGTGCACTGATTAGAGACTCAAAACTAAATGAAATCCCTTGCAACTTCCATATTTTCTCCATTTACCATAATGTTACGTATTGGTCCAGTTGTGAGGATTTTGTTTCCTATATCTTGAGGTGTAATCCATGCTGAAGACTATGGTCTTTTATCCTCATCAGTAAGCGTCTCAAGTGCTCTGTATTTTCAGCAAGATTGTGTCATCTGCATGTTGCGGGTTGCTAATGCATCTTCCTCCCATCATGACTCTGCACTCTTCTTCATACAGTCCACCTTGAAGTATTAGCTCAGCAAGCAAAGTGACTTATTGTGGTGAAAGCATAATTCCCTGATATACAACTTCCTGGAAAAAATTCTGGGTTTTGGGGGGTACCCCCTCGTATTCCATTATATTACAGGTCATATTGTATTTATCCTTCTTCTGCTGATGGACATTTAGGTTGCTTCCACTTTTCTGCTATTGTGAACAATGCTACGATGAACATTGGTGTAAAAGGGTAACCTGCTATTTTCAATGCAATGGCTTATTCTTTCACTTTATTGTTAACTATAAATACCACCCTTTAGCAGTTTCAGGAATTCCTGGTGCCACTGTGGGTCAACTTTAGACTGCTAGTGAAAATGGCAGTGGGCTGAAGCCGCTAGCCGCACCATGGGAGAAAGATGTAGCAGTCTGCTTCCATAAAGATGCACAGCTTTGGGGGGCAGTTCTACTCTGTCTACTCTGTTGTATGAGGTTGCTATGGGTTGGCATCAATTCTATGGCAGAGGGTTTAGGTTTTAGTAATTTTAAGTAAAATAAATAATCTTTTGTAATAAGAGTAATTTTGTTAAGTTTTAAATTTGTCTAGAATTTCCTTTCCTACTTTAAGAAGTCTTTTTTATATGCACAATTCCATTGTTTAAAAAGATTACAAAGGAAGATGTGCTATTAAGTCTCTTCAAGGCCTCATTCTCAAATGGGATTGGTCTCTAAAAGCCACTCAAATAAAGACTTAAAGGCAATGTGTGCTTTTTGCATCCAAGTTATTCCATCAGGATACCCATGCCATGGGTATGTATCTGAGAGATTCTTCAATAAATGACGCAAGCGCCATAGATTAACTAATACTTTCTGTTATTTGGCTAGGCTTTTTTGGTTCCATTCCAATAAGAAAAGTAAATTAATAAAAATGTATAACTCATTTAAACAATGCAGAACTATTTGGAAAGTGGTTGTTAGCTGCGGTGGGGTATACACATCCAATACGAAAGGCAAATCCCAGGACTTGATTCCAGAAGCAAGGGATCTTGAGTGGAGCTTTCAGAAGTCACTTTTACCCTCTGAAAGCACTTTTGCTCATTGAAAACAGTCTTATTGCTCATAAAATGTATACATCCTAGGACATTTCACCAAGAATAATATTTTGAACCAGGGTTTGGAAATAAATTAAAATGCTATTGCTTCTTTGTTTCTCTTCAGATTAATTGTAGAAAAACTCCCTTTTGACGTTGGATTCAAGCCCGACGTTCTGTAAAGAGCTTAAACATTTCTATGTAGGGTCATAAAAATAAGGTAATGCACGATGGCAACCTCCCCCACAGAAAGTTGCTGCTGCAAAAATAAGCTAAACATACTGTCCAAGAGATTTACATAATATTTCCACGTAGCAAAAGTTGTTTTCTCTCAATGCTTTGAATCTCAGCTGCAGAGAACCTCTTCTAAAAGAGAGTGAGCTGAAACAGTTTCACAAACGATCTATGAGTAAAATAAAATAAACTCCAAAGTAAATCTTAATATTATATTTTGTTTCTGAAACATCATCGTTAGAGGGAAAAAAAGACTAATGGGAAAAGAAAAAGTGATTTTCATTTTCTTCCAATATTGCCAATCCTTTGGAAAATTAAGTTGTCAAAGATTTGCCCTTATAAAGTTGAGGGTCTATGGTCAGGAAGATTTGTTTGTTTTTAAAAGAGGTTGTGACAAATAGACAATTGAAATTCTAAGCCAAAACTGTATGAACTTGTAAGCATTCAAGCAGATTTTAGCTGCTAGAGTCATAAACAAAATAGATAATAATACTAATACTATAACTAAGCTTCAAATATTAATGCTGATTACGTTTTGAATTTAGTAGGCATTAACTTATACTGGGGTGGGGAGGGAGGTGATCACAAAGTAATGCCTGCATGCAAAATCCAATCACCTTCTAGACCTAGGTAATTAAAAATAGCACATGTACCTGTATACCAATGTACATTGCAGCACTTTTAACACCAGGAAATAAGTGAAAACAACTGGCACACCCATCAACAAAAGAATACATAAAGAAAATTCATAAAAACACAAATAAATAAATACAATGCATAACACTCATAAAAATAAAAGGAAGCATAAATAAATAAATACACCCACACAACAAAATACTACTCAATCATAAATGGAAATAAAGTCCTAATGCATTCTAAACACAAATGAACCTTGAATGTAATAAGTCAGTCACAGAAAGGAAAGTAATATATCATCTCACTTAGATAATGCAAACAAATATCCACAAGCAAAAAATGACAAATGGTTGCCAGAGAAGGGATAGAACTGGACAGGGAGAGTTTGTACTTAGGTGGTCGAATGATTTGAAAAACATGAGGGATAGAGTCTGTGTCAATGAATTGTACTAGGGTAAGTCAAAAATTACTACTATAATATCATATTGTTCTTATTCTTTACCACTGAGTTGGTTCCAACTCTTAACCCTAAATACAACAGTACAAAAGACTACATGGTCCTGCATCATTCTCGCAACTGTTGTGATATTTGAGTCCATTATTGCAGCCACTCTGTCAATCCATCATATTGAAAATCTTCTTTTTCATTAGCCCTCCACTTCGCTAACCACGATGTCCTTTCCCAGGGATTGGTTCTGCTGACAATGTGTCCAAAGTGCGTACTGTTCCTGCTTCTAAGAAGCATTCTGGCCCAAGTGTCGGCCAATGGAGATCCCCTCATAGAGGCGTTTAGGAGAGGAGATGGGTTAATTAGGGTGCGAGGTAGTACCGATGAAGAACACAGCTTTCCCTCAGATCCTGGATGCTTCCTCCCCCCAACTACCATGATCCGAATTCTACCTTGCAGGCCTGGATAGGACAGAGGCTGTACACTGGTACATATGAGGGCTGGAGGTACAGGGAATCCAGGGTGGATGATACCTTCAGGACCAAGGGTGTGAGGGACGATGCTGGGAGAGTGGAGGGTGAGTGGGTTGGAAAGGGGGAACTGATTACAAGGATCCACATGTGACCTCTTCCCTGGGAGAGGGACAGCAGAGAAGGGGGGAAGGGAGACTCCGGATAGGGCAAGATATGACAAAATAACGAGGTATAAATTACCAAGGGCACATGAGGGAGGGGGGAAAGGGGAGGGAGGGGAAAAAAAAAAGAGGACCTGATGCAAAGGGCTTAAGTGGAGAGCAAATGCCTTGAGAATGATTGGGGCAGGGAATGTATGGATGTGCTTTATACAATTGATGTATGTATATGTATGGATGGTGATAAGAGTTGTATGAGTCCCTAATAAAATGTAAAAAAAGAAAAGAGGAGAAAAAAATGATTAGGGCAAAGACTGTACAGATGTGCTTTATACAACTGATGTATGTATATGTATGAACTGTGATAAGAATTGTATGAGCCCCTAATAAATTGTTAAAATTTAAAATAAATAAATAAATAAAATAATAAAAAAATAAAGTATAAAAAAAAGAAGCATTCTGAATGTACTTCACAGATTTCTTTGTTCTTTACTTTCCATATTTCTTTGCCACACCATAATTTAAAAGCATCACTTCTTCATAGACATTCCTTATTCATTGTGTAGCTTTAAAATGTATACAAGGTGATTGAAAATATCATAGCTTGGGTCAGACATACCTTAGTTCTCAAAGTGATGTTTTTGCTCTTTAACACTTTCAAGAGATCTTGCACAGAAGACAGCCAAATACAACATGCTATTTGATTTGACTGCAGCTTCCAAGAGCTTTGATTGTGATTAAAAGTACAATAAAACCCTTGGCAACGTCAATCTTTTCTCTGTTTATCAGGATGTGCTAGATTATGAGGATTCTGGTTGTCTTTATATTGAGCTGTAGGCCACACCGAAGGAGTCTGCCACTGATTTTCATGAGCAAGTGTTCAAGTCCACTTGATTTTCAGCAAACGGGGCGTGTCATCCACATATCACAGATTATTAATGAATATTCCTCCAATCCAGATGCCACATAGTATGCCAAATATAGTACAGGTTATTTGAGAATAAGTATAGTGAAAGTATAGAACTGTGTGGCACAACTTTCCTGATTCTTTTTTCTTTTTAATTGATCACTTTATTGGGAGCTCTTACAGAAGTAATAACATTCCATAATTCCATTCGATCAAGCATAATTGTACAATTGCTACCACAGTTTCAAAACACTTTCTTTTCTTAACCTCTTTGATATCAGCTCCTTTTATCCCCTCCCAAGATTTTCATTCTTTTTTAAAAATTGCATTTATTTATTTTTGTTTTGTTGGTTTTTTAAAATCATTTTATTGGGAGCCTTTCCTGATTTTAAACCAAGTACTATCTCCATGAATGACTACATCTTGGTTTCTATACAGGTTCTCCATGAGCACAATTAAATGTTGCAGAATTCCCATTCTTTATATTTTTATTTGTATTATGTTATGATCCACCCAGTTGAATGCCTTTGCCTAGTCAATAAAACACAAGTAAATTTCTTTCTGGTATTCACTGCTTTCAGCCAAGTCCCATATACCATCAGCAATGGCATCTGTTGTTCCATATCCTCTTCTGAATCTGCCTTGATTTATGGCAACACCCTGAACTGCTAGAACCATTTTTTATTTATCTCTAGCAAAATTATAGTTGTTTATGATATAGTGATATTATTAGATAATTTCTGCATGTTATTGGGTCATCTTTCTTTGGACTGAGCACGTATATGGATCTCTTCCAGTTGGCTGAGTGTAAGTTTGCTGACCATTTCAGGTGGTAGTCAATCAATTGGAGCCATGGTTCTCACTAATGCTTTCAGTACAATTTGGATGTCTTCCTTTAATAATATAGGGTCTTGATAAAATGCTACTTCTTGAAATAGTTGAACATAGACCAATTATTTGTGGTACAATAACTTTGTATTCCTTCCTTCTACTTTGCCCTTAGAATATTTCAATATTTCAATGCAAGGCTTGAATTGTTTTCTTCAGTTCTTTCAGCTTGAGAAATTATGAGTGTGTTTTTTTCTTTTGGGTGTTCTAACTCCATGTCTTTGCACATTTTACAATGATGCTGTACTTTATCTTCTCAAACTGCCCTTTGAAATGTTCTGTTCCATTCTTTTACTTTATCATTTCTTCCATTCAAGAGAAAGTTTGAGTCTCTTCTGACATTCACCTTAATCTTTTCTTACTTTCCTGTCATTTTCTACTCTTAAAAACAAAAATAAAAAAACTTTTTGCCAATAGCAGAAGGTTTATAGAACAGTTAATTAACTTTATATCCAACAATTCATGAACATTTTGTCTCAACTCATCCATAACACCTGTCAATGTACCTACCATCACTTATCCCACTTCCTGTGTGTTTTCTGTTTCTATTCCTCCTCTGAAATTTGTCCTTGGGTGAATGCTGTCCTTTTTACATTAAATGGTTGATAATTCTAAAATGGGAGAGAGTTCAGTACCAGACCTAAAAGGTGACTAAGAGTTAGTGTGGTGGGTTCCCTCTTGCTTTCATTTGACTAATCTTTTCTGTCTTTTAAACAGCCTTGTGCTTTCCTCAGGTAGAATGCTCTTGGTGTCATTCTATAAATTGTTGGGTATTCAGTCCTTAATCTGCAGTGTATCAAATCTGTCCTTGAGATGGTCTCTAAATTTAGGTAAGATAGACTCCAGGTCATATTCTGTCTCTTGTGGACTTGATTTAATTTTCTTCAGCTTGAACTTTCTTTTTCTTTTTTTTAAAGCATTTTATTATGGGCCAACTTGAACTTTCACATGAGCAATTCATGGTCTATTCCATAATTGGCACCTGGCCTTATTCAGATTGATGATACTGACCTTCTTCCATCATCCCTTCCCACCGATGTATTCCGTTTGATTCCTGTGTATTCCGTCTGGTGAGGCTTACATGGATAGTTGCCATTTATGTTGTTGAAAAGGTATTTGCAGTGAAAAAAAAATCATTGGCCTTGTAAAATGCTATCATGCATCACCAGTTTTATTTCTGTCATCAAGGCCATATTTTTTAACTACTGATCTTTCCTTTATGGCTCCAATTTTTGTATTCCAGTTACCAGTAATTATCAATGCATCATAACTATGTTTGATTAATTTCAGACTGAAGAAGTTGGTAAGAGTCTTTCATTTACTCACCACTGGTATTGGGGGTAGATAAGTAAATTTGAATAATAGGTCTTCCTTTTGTTGTTGTTTTTTATCATCAAAATGTTTTAATGTCTACCGAAAGAGAAGCATTTAAGAGAAGTATTGGGAACTGCATAATATTAAAATACTCCTTTCACAAGTTGTGAAGGATAAACATATTTGGAACCTGAGGCAAAGGCTTTTGGCCAACGCCATAAAAAGCCAGGGTCCAGGCTGTTCTCACGGGCAGTGATTCAGCCAAGTCAGTGTATTGCTCTTGGCAACTTCCACGGCCCTCGAGACACGTGAACTTTCAAAGCTGCAAGTTAGTAGTACAGGTCGGAAGCAGAACACACTGCTAGTGGGGACAGAGATATCACTCATGACACGTAAAAGGAGAACGAGTGGAACTACAGGGGAATGAGCGCATAAAGAAACAAAGGGAGCCGACACTCAGGAGCAGATTGGAGGTGAGGATGGCCGCAACACTCGGGGAGATATAGACCATCACTTGCCCTCAAAATAAATAATATATAGAACATTTACAGCAGAATGGGTGCCCTATGAATCTAAGCATTTCTTTTACTGCAATTCTAATCAAAGTGACCAAAAAGGCATACTTCTAAATAACGCCACAAGCCATCTTTTCCTGGAAAACCCATGTGGCCCGGTGCCACCGCTACGCTTTCTCCCTAATAGCAGCAGTGTTGTCAGCCCCCCACAGCAAAGAACTGGCCTCTGGCGCTGCGTGGCTCCACACAAACCAACTCCATAAAGCATGCCGATATCTACTCTGCTGAAGTCTCAAAGGAACAAGAAGGAGCATTGTGCTTGTGGGGTTCATACTTGCCAAATATACAGACATGGTGACAGGTTAACAAATACCAGTAGGTCCTTGCTTACCAAGACAAATCATGAGGCAGAGGGAGGGAAGTGGAGAGAGAAATGTTTAAGGCTGGGAGGAAGGAAAACAACAAAAAAGGAGGAGGTTTCAAAATGGTAGTAGCATTCATGAAAAATATCATGCTAAGGTCAGATCCATAATGATTGGAAAACTGAAAAGTAAGCCACCATCCAAATAATTCTGTCCAATAGTCCAAAGGCACGCATGGCAAGTGAAGGGATGCAATATTTCTCAGACGGCAGCTTCTTCAAAGCAGGACAGGCCCACATCACTGGAGCAATCACAGGAGGTGAACGGGATCCCATCAAACATCTTTTTTTGTAGTTAAAAAAAGGGAAGAAAGAACAACAATCACAAGACCAAAAAAAAAGAAATAACGGAAATTCAGAAATTCACAATGACAGAAGGAGCCCTGGGCTATCCCGCTTTCGTGTCCACCAGCTGCATCTGCACGTTGGCAGCCATTCCAGGCCTGTAGCTGCTCTTGGACTGCATCTGGTTCTGAATGGAGCTGACAAAGTTCATCCCACTGAACAGGTCTCCTGAACCGACGAGGACTGTGTGCACAAAGTTGGTTGGTTCACCCATCATACTTCGGTAAATCCGCCGTCGCCTTTTAGGCTGGGGCTGCTCCGCAATACAGCAGTTGAAACACAACCAGAATTCACTCGTGGTTATAGTCCCAGGTATAAATAAGCACCAATGAAGGTTCAGAAACTCAATGCAGGAAGCTCTGAATAGTATGTTCCTCAGTAGGATGAATGTCCAACGGTGTCAGATTAATAATTTTATCACTTCACTTGAGTTTTTGTTCCTGGGATTCAGGTATCTTAAGCAGTGTCAGTTTAGTAAAGAAGATAGTTTTTCCTTTCTTGGTTGCTGGTTCCACGGAACTTTGTCTCTGAACTATCAGGAAGGCATAGAAATTGCTGTCTTAATTCAAGACCTATAAATGGTAGTTCTCAGTGGAAGCTGTTCCTTGCAGATTTCTTCTTGCTTGAGTTCCAGGTCTCACTCAGGAATCCATACACTCACAACTGGCTGTCGCCTTTGCCCCAGCAGCCTGCTCCAGCCGCAGCCACTTCCTGGCCCCCCTCCCTTGCCACCCAAGCTCACGCTCCTCCAGTCTCCTTACAGACATCTATATTGTCCTGTCACAGACAGTTTCATACTTCAAGATAGATATTGAAGAGTCAGTTTTTTACAAAGAATGTGACATCACCCTGCTTTATTGTTAATATGGTTTATAATAAACCATATGATTATCTGGGTCAAAACAGCCAATACCAGTGCATTTCAGCTCACTGATGACCAGGACAAACATGTTTATACATTCTATTTCAGTTTTGCTGAGTTCAATTTTCCTAAACTTATTCCACTTCTGATTATTTTTTGCAGCTGTTCGCAACTGATTCTTCTCATTTGGAATCGTGTCCTATCAGGGAATGAGAGTACCCAAAGCTTTGCTACATTGACTTTAGTAAAGTCCACTTTTCCTTGAGGAAGCAGCTCTCTCCCAGGTGTATTCAGAGAGCTTTTCAATCTGGTGATATGCATTAGGCTGCTAACAACTAACAGCTGCTCAAGCCAGGTAGACGAGGCTTTCTACTCATTGAGTTTCAGTCTTAGAAACTCACAGGGGCAGTTCTACCCTGTTCCACAGGATTGCTAGAGTCTGAATCATCTCAATAGCAGTGAGTTTTCACCCAGAGGGCCATCTTCTGACACTCTGGCTGAAAGTGTTCTATTGTTATTCATTAGGGTTTCCATGGGTAATCCCTCAGAAGTGGCCAGACCATTCCTTTTTCATAATTTGTTCTTAATCTGGGAGCTTCACTGAAAACTATTCACCATGGGTGACACTGTTGGCATAACTTCCAGCATCACAGCTATATACAAGCCACCAAAGTATAACTGATAAATGAATGGTAGTTTTTTTAAAATAACAAAATGTGAAGTTATTGCTTCTCAACATATCCTCCATCCTAGTCTGTACGCGTCAGAAGGCAATATTTCCACCTCTCTAACCCTTCTGTGATGCATTCTGTGCTCTTCAATTTTTACCACATCAAATCAGTAGTTTGACATCCCCAAGGGGCTCAAATCATGTTCTTTGAGATGTTCTCTGAATTCAGAAACAAAATAAATCAGGAAAGGCAAGGTCAGGGATGCAGAGTGGGTGGGGTAAGGTTTCCAGATGAAATTCTCATAGGATAGGCCTTGCTACTCTCCAAGAATGAGCAGGTACATTGTCATGATGGAAACAACTTTTTCATGCAAGTTTTCCGGCCTTTTTCTCATCAAAGCAGTTTTAATTTACTTTAAATTAAATAATTTTCATGGTATGCTCCCATAATTATTCTGTGTCTTTGAGAAAAATCTATAAAGATTACCCCATGGGGATCCCAAAACTGACCTTTCTTCCCTGAATTTAATTGCCCCAGTAGATTCCCTTGGGAGTTCCTGTTTTGATTGAACCTTTCTATTGAAAGCACTCTAATAAGACTAAGATAAATGTATGACTGAGCGAACTTGTCTGCCGCTAACCACTGATGACAGATATATGTTTAAACATGTTTTGATTGGAATAAGCATGTGCATGTATGGACTAGAACTATAGCAGCATACGTTTTGATTCACCCTTGTATACCGTGCCTTACAATCTGTGATTTTTTTCTTATAAGGCTTTATAGTGAGTACAAAATCTACAATATATAATTAAAATACTCTTTGACAGCATTGGAAACACTTTTCTAAAAACTGAAAGCATCCAAAGTAAAAAGCTAGGGTTCCGTCGTGGTGTGGGGGTAGGGGTGGGGGGAAGAGATGATGTCAAGGAGTCATGTAGAAAAAGAATATCTGGAAACTAATTGTGGTGGGCTAGCAATTATACAATCCTACTTGATGTGATTGAACCATGGAATGATATGGTATATTATTAAATCCTAATTAATAATAAATTTTTAAAGTGAAAAGCTATGTTTGCAACTTTTTGAAAATCTTTTACAATCTTTGAAATTCTAAATGAGTTATCATTGCTCACAATGTAAGTATTATTTTATTTGCAATATTTAAATCCATGTAAAAATTCAATATAAATCCAAATTTATTATGCTTGTAAATGCAGAAGAAAAATCTAGAAATGATGGTAACATAATCCCAGGAGTAATAGATTATCAAGAACAGTTGACTAAATTGATATAACAAAGAATCTCATAGATATATAATGGTTCGAACATAGTAGAATTAGACTTCTCCCTCTTGCTAATAAGCTCCTTGCTATCCAGTAGATTCTGATTCAAAGCGACCCTATGGAACACTGTAGAACTTCTGTGGGTTTCCCAACACTAAAAAATCTTTATGGGAGTAACTCATTTTACTAGGAGATAGTCATGTGTTTTTCCAGGAAGTGAATAGGGTGCTCAGACTCTTCCAATCTTTTGAGCCTCTATTTCTAGGGTTCCTTGTTTGCAACAGTGACGTTCTCAGGACTGCTGCCACCTGGAGGTGAAAGGCAGCTTCTTGAGAAGCTCAGAACATCTGTGCAAATACATTCCTTCTTCCAAACCAGACCAAACTCACTGCCATCTATCGGAATCAATTCATAGTGACCCTCAAGAAAGGGATGAGTCAACCAGGGCCAGTGTTCATCAGTAGAACACTGATGAAACACCCAATATTTCTCTGGTTCCTTGAGGCTTCCTCACCCCCCACTATCATGACCCCACGTCCTGCCTTTCACTGTGGGCTAGACCGGAGCTTGTGCACAGGTACAGATAAGACACATGGAATTCAGGAACCAGAATGTGGGTAGCAATATCAGGAGGGTAGTGGGGAGATGGGGAGAGAAGGGTAGGAAGAGGCAACCGTTCTCAATGATAGACACACAACACCCCCCATGGCACCTCTCCAGGGGGTTGGACAACAGAAACCATGGGGGAAGGGAGACAGCGGTCGATGTAAGATATAAAAATAATTTTTAATTTATCAAGGGGTCATGAGGGTGGTGGGGAGGAAGGAAAAAAGAGGAGCTGATACTAAGGGCTCAATAGAAAGTAAATGTTTAGAAAATGATGATGGCAACATATGTACAAATATGCTTGATACAATTGATGTATGGATTGTTATAAGAGCTGTAAGAGCCCCCAATAAAATGACTGGTGAAACAACACCTGTACACAAAGCCTTGTCTTCCCTAAACTCTACTCAAGTAACCCGAAGCTGGTTCAGGATGAATCTCTATTTCCTTGGGACAGGAGGTAAGTCAAAGGAAATTGAGGAAAGAGGTGAGAGGTAAAGGGCATTTATACAGGTCTAGATAAAGACATGTACATATGCAAAAATATTTATATATGAGGATGAGGAAATAGATATATGTGCATATATTTATAGGTTTAGTATCAAGGTAGCAGAAGGAGCTATGAGATAAGCACTGGACTGCTAAATACAAGATCAGCAATTCAAACCCACCAGCCTCTTCAGGGGAGAAAGCTAAAGATTGTCAGCTACCAAAAATATTTCCAGTCTCTGAAGCTCTAAGGAATAATTCTACTCTGTCCTATAAGGTCAGGATGAGTAGAAATGAACTCAAGGGCAGTTGGATAAACTGCTGACTTGAGAAGTTCCTGGGTCAGAAACATGCATCTGAAAAAGGTCTCAGTTTAGAAATGCAGCTGGTCACATTTAGTTCTAGTCCCAATCTAAGAACAATGAATTCTTATGACATGGCCCTGCTCAATTCCCGCCCTTATGACAAGATCACTGAAGATATGGGGGCTATAGCAAAATGTCTTGAGGAAACCAGATGGTGCTAATTATCAGAAAGAATATGAATAGCCTTGTTATCATAGAGAAAACTTTTTAAAGTCAATAATGACAGATTTCATTAGGTTAAAATGAAATACTTTATCATTTGATCTTCCTTTTGACTCATTTTGAAGTTGTTTCAGTTTTTAATATTTTCTACATTCTCTTTGACTGAAGCTTATCTATATTTTGTCTAGTCATTGTTATAGGGTTGTTTGTTTATTTATTTGATTTGTATGATTTCTATAATTGTGTTTTGCTTTGTGTGATTTTCTGTATAAATAATGCAAGCTAGCTACCAGCCAGTGTGATCACGTGGTTCCGAAGGGATCAGTTATCAGGCATCAAAGAACAAAAAAGCATATCGTTGGGTGCACACCTCCATGATACGATAGCGGAGGACAAACGGGTGCATAAGCAAATGTGGCGAAGAAAGCTGATGGTGCCCGGCTGTCAAAGGTGATAGTATCTGGGGTCTTAAAGGTTTGAAGGTGAACAAGTGGCCATCTAGCAGAGAAGCAACAAAGCCCACATGGAAGAAGCACACCAGCCAGTGTGATCACGAGGTGTCGAAAGGATCAGGTATAAGGCATCATCAGGGGGAAAAAAAAAGAAAGAAAGAAAATCTTACCATAATAAATGAAGGGGGAAGTGCAGAGTGGAGACCCAAAGCCCATTTGTTGGCCACTGGAGATCCCCTCACAGAGGGGTCTAGAGGAGGAGATGAGTCAGCCAGGGTGCGATGTAGCATTGATGAAGAATACAGCTTTCCTCCAGGTCCTAAATGCTTCCCCCCCAACTACCATGATCCGAATTCTACCTTGCAAGTCTGGATAGAGCAGAGGAGGTACACTGGTGCAGATAGGAGCTGGAGGCACAGGGAATCCAGGGTGGATGACACCTCCAGGACCAGGGGTGTGAGGGGCGATACTAGGAGGGTACAGGGAGAGTGGGTTGGAAAGAGGGAACCGATTACAAGGATCTACATGTGACCTCCGCCCTGGAGGATGGACAACAGAAAAGGAGGTAAAGGGAGATGCCAGACAGGGCAAGATATGACAAAATAATAATTTATAAATTATCAAGGGCCCATGAGGGAGTGGGGAGCAGGGAGGGAGGGGAAAAAGAGGACTTGAAAAAAAAATAGGACTTGATGCAAAGGGCTTAAGTGGAGAGCAAATGCTTTGAAAATGATGAGGGCAAAGAATGTACAGATGTGCTTTATACAATTGATGTATGTATGGATTGTGATAAGAGTTGTATGCGTCCCTAATAAAATGCTAAAAAAAAAAAGAGAAAGAAATGCAAGCTAGAGACAGTAACTGGATAGGAGCTATATTAGGATGCGTTGACTAAAGAAACTAATGTGGTGGCATATCTATGTATGTAAGAAAGAGATTTACTGTAGATGTTGGTGACCTAAATAAATCTATATCCAATGCATATTCCAATAAAAATATAGATGTTACTGTAAACAAAACAAAAAAAAGAAAGATTTATATCAAGAACTAATTATATATCAAGAAAACAGCCTAGCCCATTCCAACGCAAGTCCATAAGTCTGGTATGGGTCATAAGTCCCTTTTCAGAATCACACAGCCACATACAATTCTGCAGATGCAGGAAGATCACAGGTTGGTGGGTGCAGAGTCCTGTGGATCCAATGGCAATGGACACATGGCAGCAACCAGGGCCAGCCAGCAGTAAGGTGAAGGCAGAGAGAGAAGAAGAAGTTCCCTGGGCCCTCCTTATGAGAAGGCTATGTCCACAAGATGCCACCAACAGGCTGAATACCACACCCACATTTTTATTTATCTTCAAATTGACATGCAGTTACCACAGGGGCATAACAGGGGAAGACAGGGGGACAATGGGAAACTAACAACCATGGTCGTGAGAAGCAAATGTTCTGAAATGGATTGTGGTGATGATTGCATAAATCTTAATATGGTTGAACAATTAAATTGTAGTATATGTGAAAAAAAGACTACTATGGGCTATCACTTCATAATTACTAATAAAGAACACTGATAATGACAAGTGTTGGCAAAAATGTGGAGACCCTTTTCCAACGATGTTGTGTATGTACATTTATGTAAACTGTTTCTTGGAAACAGGTTAGATATATACTTTTCAACAGAGATTTTGCTGTTTCATTTTGTTATTGTTATTGTTTTTATTTGTTTGGGGTTTTTTTGCTTTCTATTGTATATTTTTCTTTATATTAAATCTGGGATGAGTTAATCTATAGAAACACTAACTGGATGAATAGTTCTTTGGGGACTGGGAGGAAATGGGGAGCTAGTATGTAACAATGAGTATAGAGAAAGAAGAATGTGTTCTAAAGTGGTTTGTAATGATGATTGCACAACTCTTTTCAATATGTTTAAACTACTATATTATATGTGAACTGTATGTCAATAAAACTTTTTAAAATTTAAGCATATTAATAAACCACCACACTCTCAAAAAAAGAAAGAATTGCAGCCCGCTTTTGCAGGTTGGACTCCAACTGATTATTCAGATAGCATCTGGTATAATCAAACTCACTGTCGTAGAGTTTATTCTCACTGTATAGGACAGGGTATACCTCCCCCTATAGGTTCCCAAGACTAAGTTAAAAAAAATCATTTTATTGGGGGCTCTTAGAGCTCTAATAACATTCTATCATCAATTGTATCAAGCATATTTGTACTTATGTTGCCATCACCATTTCCAAGACATTTTCTTTCTACTTGAGTGTGGGAAACAGAGATTTCTCCCAAGTCCTCTCCCCCAAATACATGTTAGACTTAGGACACTGCTTGCAACTAGTGGTAAATGATTGTCAAGTTACCTCCCTGAAGGCAGTCAGTTGCCAGACTACTGTGTGGACCAACCACAAGAGGGGTCCACTCCCGGCTGTTAAGGACAATGGGCTACTTCTCCCTAAAGGCTTGCAGGCATTGGTTTGGTTCCTGTAGGTAGGGTTTACACCCTACCAAACCAGTTCAGTGATATCCAAAATTAAGCTGCCTCCCTGAATCTAGAATCCTCCCATCTAGTCACATGTGGACCCCCATTACCACCCCTTCCTATTAGGTGGATACCCCTGGATCACACCCCCCCTCCCATTACTATATTACTTATAGCACAGCCCTTTCCTGTGACATATGTCTTCACCTATAATTAGGGGGCTTACACATCCCTAGAGAATATAAAAGCCTTGGTTAGCAATAAATATCTCTCTCTCTCTCCATATGGACCACCAAGTGAGGTTGAGGTGAGCATGCTACCATGTATCTGACGCCGTTATTTCAATCTCTCTTCTTTCTCTCATGCTCTCTATGACTTTACTATAATCTTTACTTATTTTTGCTGTATGATTGCACCTACTAGAATTATGATGTCTTAGGGGCTGGTCTACCCTGACACTTGAGCCCTTGGTATAAGCTCCTCTTTATTTTATTTGTTTTTAAAAATCGTTTTACACGGGGCTCATACAATTCTTACCCCAATCCATACATACATTCATTGCGTCAAGCACATATGAACATTTGTTGTGATCATCATCCTCAAAATATTTGATAAGCCCTTTTTAGATTGTAAAATTTTTTAACAGAGTAGAAAGCCTAATGGTTGGTAGCCCAATACATAACCTGTTAAGCCACCAAGGCTCCAAGCATTTTAATGTACCAGTATCTGCATATGTCAACATCTGGATATGGTCACATCTTGTACATCTATTGTTAAACATTTTCAATACTATCCTTGCTAAAATATTCCCCATTCACAGTTCATGCTTTCATATTTAGGAGTCAAGACTCCTGCCCTCAGTGCTTCTGCTTGGTGAATAAATGTATTCCCATGTAAGTACCGTATATGCTGAAAAACTGGGGTTCGGCTTATACATGTGTCAGTGGTACCCCCAGCGAGGTGTAACATCTCGCCGCCCCTCCCCCCAGGTAACGGGACAAGCACCTGTTATCTCACAGGTGATTGCCGTTTTTCCACTGTTCATTCAAAGCCCCGCTGACACTGCAGGGCTTTGAATTTTTGTTTATGCAAGTCTAACTGATCAGAGCCGTCCTATCATGTGAATGGCTCCAATTCGCAGAAGCACCCGTAGTGATTCACTTATGCCGGAAGCTGAACTGGTAAGGATATGTCTGTGGCTGCGCTTTGTCTCTCCCCTCTGGTCTCTGTGTTAATTCACATCCTACATCCCCTGCCCGCACAGACTCCTCCAGGCTAACACATCGTGGTGTGTGTGTGTGTGGGGGGGGGATTACCATAAAAGTCCTTTTTCAAAGTCTTCTTTTTTATCCTATTAGAAATGGATACTCTTGAACCAAAACAAAAATTCTGCTCATATGAGGCTGGTTTCAAAATGAAGGTTGTGTCAAAAGTAGAAGAGAGCAATGACAATATTGCAAGTGGAGAATTCTGTGTTGACAAAAAGCAAGTGGAGTGGCGGAAAAAGAAGGCTGACTTGGAACAGATTCCAAAAGCTAAAATAGCTCGTCGTGGTTTAACGTCTTTGTAAGGGGCTCTAGAGAGTGAATTGCATAAATGGGTTATGGAATGCCGTCAAAATGGTTACTGTGTAACATGCGTGGGAATCTGCATATGTGCTCTACAAATGGCTAAGGATGACAAATATAATGCACCAGGCACTGAAAAATTTGCTGCATCAGCAGGATGGTGTCCCCGCTTCATAAATAGGTTTGGCCTACTATGTTTGAGACAAAGAACAAAGATTTCCCAGAAATTGCCACAAGACCTTGAAGAAAAAAATTATGTCATTCCAGTCATTTATTATAAAACAAAGAAGGATTTACAATTATGACTTGGCAGATATTGGGAACATGGATGAAACTGTCATGACTTTTGATCTTCCCAGTAACAGAACTGTGGCAAGTTTAGGATAAAAAAACATTTTTCTCAAAACCACAGGGAATGAAAAAAAAAAAAACACTTTACAGTTGTTCTATCATGTTTGGCTAATGGAACTAAGCTGCGTCCTGTCATTATTTTTAAAAGAAAGACCTTGCCTAAAAAGATCAATTTCCCACTAAGAATTACTGTGTGTGCACATGTTAAAGGCTGGATGGATGAAGATGGAACAAAAAAATGGCTGGGAGAAATTTGGAACTGACGACCAGGAGCAGCCTTAAAAAGCCATCATTACTTGTTTGGGATATGTTCAGAGCCCACCTGTGGGATGACATAAAAAAATTGGCAAAATCTAGTAAAGTTACTTTAGCTGTTATTCCAGGTGGGCTTACATCTGCACTGCAGCCTCTGGATGTATCTTTGAGTAAGCCTTGTTAAGACCGTGCGCAAAAGATGTGGAATGAATGGATGTCATCTGGTCAAGCCCGACTAACAAAAGGAGGAAATCTCATGAAGCCTGACATAGAGTTAATAGCAAAGTGGGTTCGAGATGCATGGGAAGACATTCCAGAAGACATGGTGCGACATTCCTTCCAGAAATGTAGTATTAGTAATGCTATGGATGGCAGTGAAGACTGCGCTTTGTATGAAAATGACAGCAGTGATGGTGATGACGGCGATCTCAGTGGGGACAGCGTCTATAATGACCTTACACCAGCTAAAGCTCTGCAGTGGGATACGGATGATGATGAGGAATCCAGTTTTGAAGGTTTTTAACTCTACATTTTAGCTTGGTTGCTGATTGAGCTCAGGGAATAGTACTCTTAAGGTAAGGTATCGTTGTTGATGCCTTTTCGTTTTTGTTGAACTTATTTTCCACTTACTGTGCTGGTTTACTTATGTTAAATGACTTGTCCTTTTATTCATGTTTTTTATTTTTTCATTTATGGTTTTATTTAGCACAAATAAAACTCGCAAATGGGCCATCTACTCATTTTCTTCGCTGCGCAGCCTGGCATTGGGATTGGTGACTCTGATGGCCAGCTGGGCTGCTTTTTCTACAATGGTTTTGCGATTCTTGGAGGAAACGTTGTGAGCAATCTCTGCACAATACGACTTATTGCACATCAGCAGCACTTCCAGCTCCTTGACGTTGTGGACCAGAAACTTGTGGAAGCCACTGGGCAGCATGGGCTTGGTTTTCTTGTTGCTCCCATAACCAATGTTAGGCATCAAGATCTGGCCCTTGAATCTTCTCCGAATCCTGTTGTTAATGCCTCTGGGCTTGCGCCAGTTGCGCTTAATCTTGACATAGCGGTCGGACTGGTGCCGGATGAACTTCTTGGTCCTCTTTTTTACAATTTTAGGCTTCACCAAGGGTCTGAGGGCAGCCATGATGCCTTCAAGAAAGAGTCAGACCTGTATCAAGTAAGTCCTGGAAGGAGGCCTCCTTGCCCAGGACCTGAACACTGTCACAGAGTATCTTCCAATCACCAGTTACTGAGCAAACTGGGAACGGAATGGGTCTCTGACAGGCTTGTTTTCCCTCCCGTTTCCGAAGCTGGCAGAATACTAGCGATTCTCCAGATGCGATCCTGGGAGGTCTCATGTTTTTTATTTAAAATAAATATTTAAATACATTACCTCACTGATGTCTCAATTTTTAGTAATTTTATTTTCATTTGTTTTGATTATTGCAACTCATCAATAGTTTCTGCATTTTCCACCCTAGGCTTATACTCGAGTCAATCAGTTTTTCTGGTTTCCCAGGTAATAATTAGGTACTTCGGCTTACACTCGGGTCGGCTTATATTAGAGTATATACGGTAGTATATTTGTCCAGGGTTAGAATGTTTATGCCTCTTTGTAAAGCAAACAAATTTTCCTCTGGAAACTGTCTGTGCACAAAATAGGATGGCTCATTTCCATGGGGAACTGGAAGATAATGTTTACAAGTTCCAAAAATTCCATGTAGTTTTTATTTGTATTGGTTTCTAGACACTAAAATGTACTGAACCAACTCTAAAATGAATAATCTCAGAAACTCCCTGAAAACTAAAACTAAACTAAGCAAATAAAGTAAAAATTCTGAATAATCTAAAGGAATTAAACTTTTTTCAGAAGAACATCATCTCAGACTGATAGAATAAGACTGAAGGCTTCAAAGTGATTGATGCTGAATAAATTCTGATGACTTTTATTAGATAATTTCATATCTAGAGATGTAAACTGTCCAGCTTCTAGTGTCCCTTAGTTAAACTTTAGCTATATTTTTGTTTCCCCGTTGTATAAGTGTTGAATGTTGGTTTCACAGTTTATTAGGGTTTGTCTTCTGAACACTAGTGAACAGTGAAAGCTCAAAATCCATTTGTAGAGCCTTCAAGGAATTACTAAGTTTCCACTGAATTCCTTCTGGTAGTTGACCAGGAATGTAAACAACCCTGCCTTCGGCAGAGTGTGTTAGAAAGTAGATTACCTGCACCGCACTAACAAGTCCCTTGATGAAGACTGCCACACTGAAATTTCCCAGTTAGAAGCCATGCCCTGACTGCCTTGGTCGGAGGACCCTGGACCAACCTTCTGCCTTCTGTCCAATGTGCCCCGGGCATAATCCTTTTCCAGCTTCTATAGCCCCACCAGTTATTGTGATATAAGGATCATGATTTCTTTTGCCCTTCCTGAATCTTTGTAAACCCTTGGACACCATTATGACCTCATTTTATTGGTCTCGTTCAACCAGATGATGTGTCTTTGTCTTTTACCTTTTTAAGACTTAATAGCCGTTTTACAAAGATGGCACTGAAGGCAAAGAAGGAAGCTCCTGCCTCCCCCGAAACTGAAGCCAAAGCAAAGGCTTTAAAAGCCAAGGAGGCCATGCTAAAAGGTGTCCACAGCCACAAAAGAGAGAGAGAGAGAGAGAAAGAGAGAGAGAGAGAAAGAGAGAGAGAGAAAATCTGCATGTCACCCACCTTCCGGTGGCCCAAGTCCCTGAGACTAAGAAGGCAGCCCAAATACCCTCAGAAGAGCACCCCAAGAGAAATAAGCTGGACCATTATGCCATCATCTCGTTACCCTTGACTACGGGGTCTGCCATGAAGAAGATCGAAGATTATAACACACTTGTGTTCGTTGTAGATGTCAAAGCCAACAAACACCAGAACAAACAGGATATGAAGAAGCTCTATGATATTGATGTAGCCAAGGTCAACACCTTGATCAGGCCTGACAGTGAGAAGAAGGCATATGTTCTACTGGTTCCTAACTATGACCCTTTAGATGAGCCAACAACATCTGAATCATCTAAACTAGTGACTCTCAACCTTCCTAATGTTGCGACCCTTTAATACAGTTTCTCATGTTGTGGTGACCCCAAACCATAACATTATTTTCATTGCTACTTCGTAACTGCAATTTTGCTACTGTTATGAATCAGGTGACCCCTGTGAAAGGGTCGTTCAACCTCCAAAGGAGTTATGACCCACAGGTTAAGAACCACTGATCTAAACTGAGCCCAGCTTGCTAATGCTAAATATAAACTTTTTCAATACATTAAAAAAACTTAATAAATCATCTCATTTTGTACACTAAAAAAGGGTAAGAAACATTGTGTACATTTTATTCAAAGGATGAAATATAATTTCCTTTAGGTGGTTTTTTAATTAATTAATTAATTTTTCCCCTGTAGGTGTTTTTGTATAGGTTATGGGTAACAGTGAAAACTCAAAATCCATTTGGCAGCTCCATGATGCTCACCTTCCCGACATGATCACTGAAGACAAATGGGTGCATTAGCAAATATGGTGAAGAAAGTTGATGATACCTGGCTATCAAAATATATAGCATCTGGGGACTTAGAGGCTTGAAGATAAATAAGCGACCATCTAGCTGAGAAGCAACAAAGCCTACATGGAAGAAGCACACCAGCCTGTGAGATCACGAGGTGTCGATAGGATCAGGTATCAGGCATAAAAGAACAAAAAATTATGTCATTGTGAATGAGGGGGAGTGCAGAGTGGAGACCCAAAGCCCATTTGTGGGCAACTGGACATCCCCTTACAGAAGGATCTTGGGAGAAGACCAGCCAGTCAGGATACAGTGTAGTACCGATAAAACATACGAGTTTCCTCTAGTTCTTAAATGCTTCCTCCCCCAACTATCATGATCCCAATTTTACCTTAAAAATCCAGCTAGACCAGAGGATGTACACTGGTACAGATAGGAACTGGAAACACAGGGAATCCAGGACAGATAAACCCCTCAGGACCAATAATGAGAGTAGCGATACCAGGAGGGGAAGGGGAAGGTGAGGGAAGAAAGGGGGAACCAATCACAATGATCAACATATAACCCCCTCCCTGGGGGACAGACACCAGAAAAATGTGTAAAGAGAGACATCAGACAGTGTAAGACACGAAAAAAAAATCTATAAATTATCAAGGGTTCATGAGAGAGGGAGGGTGGGGAAAAATGAGGAGCTGATATCAAGTAAAAAGAAAATTCTTTGAGAATGATGATGGCAACAAATGTGCCATCAACAAATGTGACACAATGGATGTATGTATGAATTGTGATGAGTTGTATGAGCCCCCAATAAAATGATTTTAAAAATAAAGATATAAATATATATTTTTAAAGAAAATCATAATTTATAACTTCTATAAATACTTTAAAATAGAGTAAAGCTGTTCATCTTTAGAAGACTGAGCCTTGTGGCTTTCTATTTAGAAATGATGATTTTCCTATTCCAAATAAAAATCAATTTCTCAAATCAGTTATTAGATATTTGATTAAAGTTATATATTAGCTGTACCAACTAGTTCTGGTGGAGTAGTGAGTTAAGCAATGTCCTGCTAACCATCAGGTCATAGTTGAAACCAGCTACTTCAGGAGAAAGATGACGTTTTTCACCCCATTAAAGATTTATCATTTCTGGGGCCAGTTCTACTCTCTCCTATGAATTAGAATATACTCTATTGCAACGAGTTAGTAGTTTTTATGAACTTACCAATAAGTGTACAATGTTTACTTATTAAAATATCCTTCAGTATCCCTGATATGGAGTGTTAAGCAAAGAAATACAAATTGCCATTATTGACTTTGACCAACAATTAATAGCTGTCACAATTTTAAAATAACTTTTTCTGCACTAAGATCTCTTGGAGAATTTATAACACTGGTCTTTAGTATTAATTTGAAGAACTATATTTTAAGCATTAGTTAAATTTACTTTTACATTTCTAATACTGATACCCTTCATTCAAAAAATGCAAGACATCATCCCTCTGGTTTTGTCAGAGTGCAAAAATTAAATAGAAACATCTTAGTTTACCTAAAATTTAAGCTAATATTTTGACAAAGAAGCTAATTATACTAGTAACTTGTAATACTTATAATTTCTTACATCAGTATATATTTATTTTGTTAAGATAGTTTCAATTTTATTTTTACTTTATTATTTTTTAACTTTTTATTGGTATTTGAACATTTACAGAGCAAATTGGTTTTCCATTCAACAAATCATATACATTTTGATTCGTGACATTGCTTGCAATCCCCATGGAGTAATAACACTCTTACCAAATTCTCTCTTGTGTTTACTGTTCCCATTCAACCATCTTTCCTACCCCTTGCTGACTCAGGTTTCTCTCTAGGTAAATGCTGCCCTTTCGTTTCATATGCTTGATTGTTCTAGGAGTGTCTATTTCCATGATGTTCTTCTTATGGAAGTCTATTATTTGTTTAAGGAGCCCCGAGTTACAAATTAGGCTGCTAACCAGAAGGTCATCATTTGGAAACCACTAGCCACTCTCTGGGAGAGAGATGAGAATTTCTACTCCCTTAAAGAGTTAGTTTCAGAAACCAATAGAGGCACTTCTACTCTATCTTATAGGGTCATTTTGAGTCAGAATTGACTCCTTGGCAGTGAGTTTGTGCTTTATTCCTTGGTTGAAAATTGAGCCATGAGGATGGCTTAAAGCAGTGGTTTTCAACCTGTGGGTCGTGGCTCTTTTGGGGGCCACATGCCCCTTTCACAGGGTCACCTGATTCATAACAGTAGCAAAATTACAGTTATGAAGTAGCAACAAAAATAATTTTGTGGTTGGGGGTGTCACCACAACATGAGGGACTGTATTAAGGAGTCGCGGCATTAGGAAGGTTGAGAACCACTGGCTTAAAGGGTTAAATAATTACTAAGGGACAAAAAAGTGTGTGGCATCTGGAATGGAGGGATGCTTATTGATAATTTTTGATATACAAATGACACAACTTTGCTTGCTGAAAGTGAGTAAGACTTGGAGCACTTGCTGATGACAATTAAGGATCGTTACAATATAGATTACAATTAATTATAGAGAAAGCCAAAATCTTTACAACTGGATTCAGATGTAACATCATGTTAAATGGAAAGTAGATTGTTGTCAAAGATTTCATCTTGCTTGGGTCCATAATCAATGTTATGGAAACAGCAGTCAAGAGATCAAATAATGCATTGCATTGGGAAAATGTGCTGCACAAGTGCTCTTTAAAGTGTTGAGAAGCAAGGATGTTACTTTGATGACTAAGTTGTGCCTGATCCAAACCATACTATTTCAATGATTTCATATCCATGTGAAAGTTGGACATTAAATAAGGTCAACTGCAGAAGAATGGATACATTTGAATTATGATGCTGGTGAAGACTAGTGAAAGTATTGGAACACTCATGCATTGTTGGTGGGCCTGCAGAATTATATAACCACTCTGGAAATCAGTATGGCACTTCCTTAAACAAATGCATATACAGTTATCATATGATCCTGCACTCCCTCTACTAGGTATTTACCCTAAAGAAACAAAAACCACAACATGAAGAGACATATGCGCACCTCTGTTTTTTGCATCGATTTCCATAATATCAAAAAGAAGGAAATAACCAACAGCTCCCGCTATAGAGGAATGGATAAACAAATTCTAGTACATTCATATACGGGAATATTATGCCTCAAAAAACAGCTACAACTATGTTAAAAACTGCAAAACATGGACAAAACTAAAGAACATTATGCTTAGCAGATGTTAATCTTATAAATATAAGTATAAATATAAGTATTTATGTTATAATTATAAGTATTAATCTTATAAATATAAGTATTTTTAAATTGATCTTCTTATTGGGGACGCTGACATATAACAATCCATAAATCTATTACATCAAGCAAACTTGTACAGATGCTACCATCGTCATTTTCAAAATATTTTCTTTCTACTTTAGACCCTTGATATCAACTCCTCTTTATTCTCTCCCTCCCCCACCTCACCACCCTCGTGAACCCTTAATAAATTGCACATATATTTCATATCTTACATCATCTGATGTATCCTTTCACCCACAGTTCTGTTATTTGTCCCCCTCATCCATCATTGCTATCAGTTCCCCCTTTCCCCCCTCCTTCCACCCCTTACTGTACTCACATGGAATCGTTACTCCCATTGCTGTTTCTAGGGATTTTATGTATCCTAGATTCCATGTGTCAAGAGCTCTTATCTCTACCAATGTACATAAGCCGATCTAGCAAGATATGTGAGGTCCAACTGGGGACTATGATAGTAGGAGGAAGAAGTATTAAAGAACTAGAGGACTGTTGTGTGTTTTGTCGGTGCTACACTGCACCCTGGGTGAGTTGTTCCTTCGTTGTACCCCGTCTGTGAGGAGGTTTCCAATTTTCAACAGATGGGCTTTGAGTCTCCACTCTGCCCACCTCCTTCACAACAATATGATTATTTGTCTTTGATTTTCTGATACCATCAACTCCTCATGATCATACAAGCTGGTGTGCTTCCTCCAATGTGGACCATGGCCCTTCTAGATGGCTGCTTGTTTAACTTCAAGCCTCTAAGACCCCAGATGCGATATCTTTGAATAGCCAGGCACCATCATTCTTCTTCACCACATTTGCTTATGCACCCATTTTGTCTTCAGTGATCATTTTGGGAAGGTGAGTATCACACAGTGTCACATTATTAGGATAAAGTGTTCTTGTGCTGAGGAAAGACTTTAGTGGAGGCCCAAAGTCCATCTGCTACTTTAGTGCCTTACCCTATAAATATATATACATAGTCCAATACCCCTATCTTTATATATTAATATATTTACATATATATGTCCATATTTATACCTCTCTATATAGCTTTAACCTCCTAGTTCTTTCCTCTATTTCTAAAGATAAATATTTAATGACACCATTATTATAAGGAAAAACAGAGGGAAAAAGTGATTTTCATACCAAAGGATAAGATTTTGCAGACAAAAAGGAGGCCAGGGTTGGGGACAGAGAGAGGGGCAGCAAATTATGAAAGGAGCAGGGGAGTTTAATGAGATGAAAATAAAGATAATGCTTTCTACTCCTATGAAGAATTACCGTCTCAAAAACTTACAGGAGAAGTTCTATACTGTCCTATTAGGTGGCTCTGAGTTAGGATTTCCCCTATGGAGTGAATTTGTTTTGGATCACTAATTTAACTTGCAATCAAATTACACTAATTTGATAGCCACCCAAATCCTCAAAACTGGACCAATAGGTAACATCATGATCAATGGAGAGGGCAGATTGACATTGCCAAGGGTTTTGTCTTGCTTGGATCCACCATCAATGATTTGGGAAGCAGCAGTCAGGGGATCACAGGATGCATTGCATTGGGTAAAGCTCTTTAGAATGTTGAAGAGCCAGGACGTTACTTTAAGGACCAAGGTGCACCTGACCCAAGCCATATTTTCAATTGTCTCATATGCATGTGAAAGTTAGACATTGACTATGAAAGACCAAAGAAGAATCAATGCATTTGAATTGTGGTGCTGGTAAAGATTATTGAAACTACCATGCTCTGCCAAAAGGACAACCCAATCTGTGTTGGAAGAAGTACTGCCAGAATGTTCCTTAAAGCAAGGCCGGCAAGACTTCATCTCACCTTCTTTGGACGTGTTTTCAGGAGAGACCAGTTCCTGGAGAAGGATCTCATGCTTGGTATTGTAGAGGAGCAAAGAAAAAGACGAAGGGCCTCCAGGACATGGACTGACACAGTGGCTGTAACAATGGGCTCAAGCATAGGAACAATTGTGAGGATGGAGCAGGATTAGGCAGTATTTCCTTTTGTTGTGCATACTGTCACAAGGGGTCAGAACTAACACCTAAAAACAATTTGATTTGATGAAATGGGCTAGACAACTACTGACAATATGTTTTTCTTTAAAAACCTAAGTAAAGTTTTTTTTTTAAGAGAGTGTGTGAAGGTTCAGAGTCTTAAAAATAACCTGTTAGGCAGATAGTGCAGGGATGGGAATGTCCCTTAACGCATGCCCAGAGAGCCAAGCAAGAGAACACAGGGCAGCGCACTGCACATGCTCAGAGGTCCAGGTTTCCTGCCGGTGGGAAGGGTGGGCGCTGATCCTGGATCGGCCCATCTGGGCCAGGTGAATTCAATTCAGTCAATGGGGTCGATCTGGGGTTGTCCACCATGCCTCCCTGTAGAATCCTTGAAAAGGCAGGAACCCAGAGGAAGAGAGAGATCTAACATAGAGTCACAGGGAGAGAGATCTTTGCGCTGAGCAGTCTCTGCCAGGCTGCATGGTCGGGAGGAGTCCTATGGGTGCCGTGTAAACCTGAAACTTCTTCTAACTCTCATAAAACACACTTGGATCACGAGCCAGGCTTTGGTGTGAATTCTTTCTCGCGCGGCGCCAAAGACCGAGGTACACCTCTATCTCCAGAGAGATCTAACAAACCCTTCAGATTCCCAGCCCCTCAGATCTAACATTGGTCTGAGTGACTAGAAAAGGAGGAAAACTAAAACTGAAATGGACTTGGGTTCTCTAGTGACATAAAAATTCAGTTCAAATGAACAAAACAAGAAGCTCTCCTTTGCAAACATTCTCTGCTCCATTATGAGAAATATTCTCTTGCAAACACAGTATTTCTCCCTCTTTCACATTCTCATAGTTTCCTGCCAAATTGAAATTCTGAAAAACACTAACTGCTTGCTTTGGGTATGCTCCGGGAAATGACAGTGAATGGAGAAAATCACACTACAGGCATTCACGTTAAATTTGTCACTACACATACACTCCAATGGGCATTCGCAAAACGTCTATTAAGTTTTTTTAATGTTATATAAGGTGAGAAAAGACTGAATTCCCCAAAGTTGCATGGTATGAGTTAAAGAACAGGTTTTTGAGGAAAATTACAGGTTAAGGGTCAGAAAGAGAAGGTCCCTGACGTTCCTGAATGCCTTTTTGAGGCCTGGAGGGGACCAACACTGCTGAACTCAAAGCAGGTCTCTGTGTGTCAGCGGAGGGAGCCAAGCTCCCTATTGGTCTTCCTTTTCATCGGGCACGCATGAGTACAACGTTGTTACAGGGTGAAAAACTGACCAAGATCTTAGCAACGAATGTCAGCATTAACGGAGCAGAAAACTATTCATGAAGTCAGATCTTCAACACTTAGAGCTTGGGAAATTTTTTGCCTCTGTGTTCACGGGGTACAGTGGGTAGAGGAAGTTTTAAAAAAATTGTCAATCCCTTTAGAAGCTGGGAGAAGACAGAGCCTGTCGTAAAGGCTAGGTCTTTTTCCAGGCAACCCGATGTTATTTGACACTTTCCTTCAGGTAATTCTATAATTTATAGCACATTGCCATTCGCAAACCTCTTATGCCCTATTTTCCTTATTGATAACTTCATTTTATACATCTTTGAGAAAATGAAATCAACCATTTCAAAGAATCTATCCTTCTATCACTAAATCTATAATTATTATCTACATATGCACACACATTTTTGTTACTTTTGTTACATTACACATTTAAAAAGTAGATGTTACTAGTCTCTTGCACTCTTGCTCCCATGCCTGTTGACTTCCCATGCTTTTATCTCTCCTTACTCCTGATAATCAGTGTGTCTCAATTCTGGGCAATTCCCACCAGCTTATAAGCATATTCTTATTTCGAGCATCTTAAGAAACTTCCTACGTTTTCATATCTGCAGCAAGTTTCTACTCCATTTCCCTGCACTTCGCTATATAGGAAGACTTTCTGAAAACTCATCTATGGTTACAGTATAAACTATGGAATATATATGCTATATAATATACACTACCTGCCCACTCTGACACTGAGCAACAACAACATTTGCCATTCATTCTTTAAATTTTTTAAATTAAATATTGAGAGGTTGTTAAATAACATTATATGATTCCTCTTATATGAACTTACAGTAAATGGATATATAATCTATTTTACTACAAATCAGAGCAGAGGTTGTTTGACAATTAAATATGAGTTGATTGGGACAGGACACAAGCAATAATGAAAAATATCATCTAATAGGATAAACAGATGAGTTGTATGTGAGCTTATATTTGGATGCACATTTGTTAAAATTCATCACACTATAAGCTATATTTGTGCATATAGAATGGGCAGTGGTTCTTACCTTCCTAATGCCATGATCCTTTAATACAGTTCCTCATGTTGTGGTTACTCCCAACCATAAAATTATTTTCATTGCTACATCATAACTGCAATTTTGCTACTTTTGTGAACCATAATGTAAATACCTAATATGCAGGATGTATTTTCATTGTTAGAAATTGAACATAATTAAAGCATAATGATTAATCACAAAACAATATATAATTCTATATTGTGAAATATTTGTGTGTTCCGATGGTCTTAGGCATCCCCCCTGTTAAAGGGTCGTTTGACCCCAAAAGGGGTCATGACCCACAGGTTGAGAACCACTGATATAGATGAATATAAATTATACCTCATTTAAGGAAATTAAAAGTCAAAATATAAACTATACTGGAATAATATCAAGATTTTAAATGAAAAAGATTTCATTAAAATCGAACTACTTATTTAATTAAAAAAATTTGGGTCTAGGGTTCCTATGGCAGAGAGGATGGCAGTGTTTTAAAAAATTATTATCATTATTTTTACTACTCTTGCCTTTTTTTGTTGTTAAGGAGCTCTGGTGGTGCTGTGGGTTACATGTTCATTTAATAACCACAAAGTCTATGGTTCAAGTCTACCAGGTGCTCTGCAGGAGAAAAATGAGACTGATAGTTCCACCACTGCTGGCACCTTCTGTGCAATGCCTACTGCCTTCCCAAACCAGGAAACAATATTTTATACCTTTAAATCACAAAGCTGTTGATTTCTTTTCTTTTTTAAACATTTTATTAGGGGCTCATACAACTCATCACAATCCATATATACATCAATTGTGTAAAGCACATCTGTACATTCAATGCCCTCATCATTTTCAAATCCTTTGCACTCCACTTAAGCCCTTGGCATCAGGCTCTCTTTTTCCCCTCTCCCTCCCCGCTCCCCCCTCCCTCATGAGCCCTTGATAATTTATAAATTATTATTTTGTCATATCTTGCCCTGTCCGAGCTGTTGATTTATTTACACCCTCTAATAGCTCAAGGAACACTGGGAGTGTGATGGGTTAAGCACTGGATTACTGAACCACAAGGTTGAACTTGTACATAGTGATAAAAATATGACTCTACTTTGAAAGCTTTACCAGCCTTTCTCATTCCTGAAAATCTGTCATGTAAATATGTCTCATTTCATATTTTAGCAGATTTAACTTTGCCTTTTATAAAAACCATCAGCAAATATGAAATCCATCCTCAAATATGTGCTTCCTGTCATTCTTTTTCATTAAATGTTCCTACCCTCTAATTTGCTGCACCCACATTTTTGAGGAGGGGATCTCACTCATTTCTGTGGCTGCATGGGTATAGGGAAAATGGTCTCATTTGATAATAGGAATCTGAATTCAGGATGGGACTCCAGGGTAGGTTCTTCCTTGTGAAAGTCAGCTTCTAGTAGCTGTCAGAAACTCTTGGCATTTGTGGGCTTCTATGTATATCAGAAACCAGACTCGTTGCCATTGAGTCAATACTAACTCATAGCACTTCACTGTGGGTTTCTGATACCGTTTACAGAGTAGGAAGCCTAGGACTCTCCCTCAGAGCTGCTGGTGTTTTCAAACTATCAATCATGCAGCCCAACGTGTAACCAGCCCTAGTACCTTAGTGGTTGCCACCAACCTCCACCCTTTAACGTGAGTGGATTTTAGGGAATACAAATTGTACCACAGTAAAATACTCATGTTTCTGTTTTGTAACATAAACTATCAGAGGACTTAAGCTTCCAGCTCAGTGAGGCAAGAAGCATTCTTGGTCAAGACCTAAACTGCTAGAATAGTCTTGCTCCCTGAAGCAGCAGGTCTGTAAGGCAGCATACTTTGTGGCCAACCTAGAACCACAGAGAAGAATCAGGCCCAAAACAAGAGCGCTAGCATGAGTATCTCACACATTCCAGATAGCTGGTTGTGTGTTAGTTTTCAATAGGGTGGGTGACAAAGAGCTCAGTCACGTAGCCAAAGCTGGATACAAGCAAGGATGGAGAATAAGGTCAGCTACGTACTATTACATTGTGCCCTGGTAGCGCAGGATTGAGCAATCAATGGGTAACTGAAATATTGTAAGATCACTCTGGGTATAGAGTTACACCTCGGTCCTTGACTTCGCACGAGAAAGAATTCATGCCAAAGCCTGGCTCGTGATCCAAGTGAGTTTAATGAGCGTTAGAAGAAGTTTCAGGTTTTACGTGGCACCCATAGGACTCCTCCCGACCATGCAGCCTGGCAGAGACTGCTCGGCGTCACACCGAGATCTCTTTCCCAAGTTCTCCTCCAAAAGTCCTGTCTCAAGTTCTTTTTCAAGTTCTGTCCCCAGTTCCTCCTCTCTCTCCCTGGCTCCTACCTTTTTCAAGGATTCCAGGGGGAGGCCTGGTGAACGACCCCAGATCAACCCTATTGGCTGAATTACAACCACCTGGCCCAGGTGGGCTGATCCAGGTTTAACGCCCATCAATGCCCACCACGGGAAAATCTAGGCCTCTGAGCATGTGCAGTGCGCCATATTTTGTTCCCGCGCTTGGCTTTCTGGGCATGTGTCAATGGACATCCCATCTCTGCCTATCTGCCTAACGTTTCCCCCTGAAGAGATATGGACCCAAATCTTTGGGGTACTGGATGATGACATCTCTATCTACTTCCTGCTGGCAAAGGGGGAAAAGTGGGGTTTTGGGTCCATACCCTTCCTACTCTGTTAGAAGGGGTTGTCCATTTAGAGCCCAGGATAGATAAGGTCGAGGTGGGTTTCGGAGACGGTGGTCCTGGAGCTGGCACACTTGGTTTAGAGACCTTGGTAACCTGAGAACTTCTGGAAAAACAAACAAACGGACAAAAGGGTGAACAGCTTAAGTGAGACATGGGTAAGATTGTAAGGTGGCAGTGCCCTTGAAGTTAGGTTAGTGTCACAGACTTTGGTCATTGTAAACACAGGAATGGAGGAAAGGTATTCACTGGCCTAAAGGCTGTGAGGAGTCTGAGGTAGAATCATCTGTGTAGCCCTCATCTGTCCTGAGATGGCGATGAAATATCATCCTAAGACCGTCCAGTGGCTCACAGGAGTATGTCTACTCCCACGGTTCCTGTGGGGGAATCTGAGGCTCCTCCACTGTGAGGAACAACTGGAAAGCTGAGAGGGACCGGGATGAGGCCCCGATGACTATGCAGGTGTGCAGCTTGGACAGCAGGTCTCAGCCTAAGAGAGGAGCTGGACATTCAGGTATCAATAGGAAGCTATGAGAAAAATAGAAGTTATTCCAAAGACATCTGAGAGTCTCAGTAAAATGTCTAACTACACGTTTTCCTGACACTCCCAGGATGGAGCAGGTGCAGGGTGCCAGGGGTCCAGAGAAGGAAATAAGGACAGAGGTGGCCCCAGCATTTAAAAGGAAGTTCACTGACCGTCCTGCCATGTCGATGCCCACCCTAAGTTTCAGACCAGTAACAGTCACCTCTTGCTGCTGGGCAGTCTGGAACGGGCGCCTTCAGTCCTCCTCCTCCATTGTCAGCTGCCAGCTGGCCTGAGAGTGGCTCCCCTCCAGGTTTTGGGCCTTAGGACAGACGCCAGCCCAGTGGCCAGTCTGCTTGCAATGGACGCATGGTGTCTGAGGAGGCTTGTTCCAGTCAGGGCAGTTCCTAGCCCAATGACCGGGTCACCGGCAAATGTAGCACTTGGTACCTGGTTTAAAAGTCTGGGTAACCTGGGAGGCATTCAACGGGCGTCTGCTATTGAGTGCAGCCAATATCTCGGCATGCCTAATGTAATGTCCTTTCTTTCCTCCTTCTCCCGGGCAAACTCCTGAAGGAGCTACCCTGGAGGAGATGGTGGCTTGTGCCAATACAGCTTTTTACAATTGGGAGCAGGAAGGCGAGGGAGAAAGGGGGAAGAGATTACAAGGATCTACATATAACTTCCTCCCTGGGGGACAGACAGCAGAGAAGTGGGTGATGGGAGACCTCAGATGGTGTAAGATATGACAAAATAATAATAATTTATAAATAATCAAGGGTTCATGGAGGAGTGGGGAGCAGGAAGGGAGCTGATACCATAGGCTCAAGTAGAAAGCAAATGTTCTGAGAATGATGAGGGAAACAAATGTATGAAAGTGCTTGACACATGGATGTATGTATGGATTGTGATAAGAGTTGTAGGAGCCCCCAATAAAATTATTTAATTAAAAATATTGCTTTTATAATACAGTGTAGGCTCTCCCTACACTGTAATTTCTTCTTGTCTTGAGATAGCCCCACTGTCTAGAAGAGTGGCAAATAAATGATGCTTAATAAATTATTGTTAATTATATAAGTGATCAATAAAAACATCAGAACTGAAGAAACATGAGTAGAGTTTAGAATGCAGTGATGAACTTAATAGAAAAAAGGTAAGTTTTCTTTTTTTCTTCATATGTGGTAGAGATGGACAGCACTAGGTAGAGAATGAAGAAATTATACAATTTTTAGGGGTCTATGTTGGTATACAGAATATTTCAAAAGGCAGCTCAAGAAGACAAAGTAAAGTATTATAATGAGAAGTGAAAAGTCCTGGAGTTAGAAAACTAAAAGTGAAACACACATCCAACATATACCAAGCTGAAAGAACTAAGGAAAAATGAAAGCCTAGGTTGATACATTAAAAGATTCTATGTACAAAATAATGAATGGTGCAGGAAGCAGCAAAAGAAGAAGAAGCACACAAACTCCCTATATCAAAAAGAAGAATTAGTTGATGTTCAACCATTAAAAAAAATCATTATATTGGGGGCTCATACACTCTTATCATAATCCATATGTACATCCATTGTGTCAAGCACACTTGTACATTTGTGGCCCTCATCATTCTCAAAACATTTGCTTTCTACTTGAGCCCTTGGTATTAGCTCATGATCTTTTCTCCTTCCCCCCATGAACCCTTGATAATTTATAAATTATTATTATTTTGTCATGTCTTACACTGTCCAACATCTCCCTTCACCCACTTTTCTGTTGTCAGTCCCCCAGGGAGGGGATTAGATGTAAATCCTTGTAATCAGCTGCCCCTTTATGTCCCAACTTCCCTCCACCCTTCTGGTACTACCACTCTCACTACTGGTCCTGAAGGGTTCATCTGTCCTGGATTACCTGTATTTCCAGTTCCTATCTGTACCAGTGTACATCCTCTGGTCTAGCTAGATTATAGGGTAGAATTGGGATCATGCTACTGGGGGGTGGGGGGTGGAAGCACTTAAGAACTAGAGGGAAGTTGTATGTTTCATCGGTGCTACACTGTATCCTGACTGGCTCATCTCCTCCTCACGACCCTTCTGTAAGGGGATGTCCAGTTGCCTACAGATGGGCTTTGGGTTCCCACTCTGCACTCCCCCTCAGTCATAATGATAATGATTTTTTGTTCTTTGATGCCTGGTACCTGATCCCTTAGACACCTCGTGGTCACACAAGTTGGTGTGCTTCTTCATGTGGGTTTTGTTGCTTCTCAGCTACATGGCCACTTGTTTACCTTCAAGCCTTTGAGACCCCAGATGCTATATCTTTTGATAGTCGGGCACCATCAGTTCTCTTCACCACATTTGTTTATGCACCCATTTGTCTTCAGCAATCTGTATTTAGACATCTATAAATGTCCTTTGCCTCCTAGTTCTTTCCTCTATTTCCTTTTACTTTCCTCTTGTCTCACTATCATGCTCAGCCTTCATTTGGGTTTCAGTAATTCCTCTCGGTCACATTGCCCTTGATCAAGCCCTACCAGGGCTCTTACATCCTCCTTGCCACTGATTATGGATCACTTGTTGTTCCCTTGTCCCTGGGTTAACACAACTTCCTTTTCCCAACCTCCCCTTCTCCCATATCCCCCTGGAACTGTCAGTCCCATTGTTTTCTCCTCCAGATAGTTAATTCTGCCTATCTTATCTAGATAGACCTGCAGAGATAATAATATGCACAAAAACAAGACAGAGCAAAACAAAGCAACAAAACATAACAAAACAACAAACCAACAGCAAAAAAAGAGAAAAGCTTGTAAATAGCTCAAGGTCTGTTTGTTGACCTTTAGGAGTGTTTTCTGGTCAAGACTGATGGGGAGCTCACCCTGGCCCCAAAGTCTATTTTTGGTATTCCCTGATATTTTAATTGCTCTGTTCTCCTTGCTGTTCTGTTGCATAACCTTAGTGTTTTGCCACAGTGTGGTGGGGTCAGATCAGGCATGATTCCCACGCCGTGTCTCCAGTGTTGTCCCTGTAGGCATATGGGTCAGTGAGGAATGCCGTGCCTTATAGTGGGGCCGGCCATATTGTTCTCTCTGTGCATTGGCTGCTCTGAGCAGGGAAATCATCCTCAAGCCTTGGTGGTCCAGGATGTGCTCCACTCTCTTCCTCCCCTTTATTTGCTCCCATGTGATTTGATCAGACATACCCCTCTCCCTGAGCTGTAGCTTCAGAGCTGTCCTCTGAAGTAAATTCTTCTGGGTGTAGGGGTGACTGTCCACATAGTTTGGATTGGGGCAGGCCCCTCAGACCTCTCCACTGGTTCCCTGCTTCATGCCAGTATGCTGCATTCACATCTTAGAGCACCTGGTTGATGCTCAACCATTTCAAAAAGTAGTTTATCATCAAAAATTGATGGTATTGGTGAAAGAAGTCCAACCTACACTAAAAACATTAGTGAAAAATAGGAAATGTGTGAAATACCAATTGAAATGTTTCAACATAAAGATGAAGCACTAGAAGTCCTCAGTCTATGCCAGGAAATTTGGAAGACACTTATCTGATCCACAAACTGGAAATAATAATTTTTTGTAACTATACTAAAGAAAAATGATCCCACAGATGCAGAATTAAAAAATATACTTAATATCATATGCAAGTAAAATCTTGCAGAAGATCATTCAGTAATGGTTGCAGCAATACATTGACACGGAGCTGCCAGAAATTGAAGGTGGGTTCAGGAGAGGATGTGCAAATAGGGATATAATTGTTGATGTCAGATAGATTTAGGCTTAAAACACGGAGTATCAGAAAAATATTTACTTGTGTTTTATTGATCATGTAATGGCATTTGCCTTTGTGGATCATAACTAACTAAGGAAAATGCTAAGAAGAATGAGAGTTCCAGAACACTCATTGTGCTCATGCACAATGTACATGGATCAAGAGACAGTTGTGCAAACAGAACAAGGGAATAATGAGGGGTTTAAAATCAAGACGTGTGTATATCAGAGTTGTGTGCTCTCACAGTACTTATTAAATTGGTATGTTGAGCAAATAATCAGAGAAGGTGGATTGTTTGAAGAAGAACATGGCATTAGTATTGGAGGAAGGCATATTACCAATCTTTGATGTTTAGATGACACAAACTTGTTTGCTGAAATCAAAAAGGAATCAAAACACTTGGTAATGAAGATCAAGTAGTGCAGCCTTAAATATGGATTGCAACCCAGTGTCAAAAAGATTAAAATCGTCACAACTGAACCAAGATATAACATCATGAAAAATAAGATTGACGTTGTCAAGGATTTCATCTTGCTTGGATACAAAATTCATACTCATAAAAGCAGTAGTCAAGAGATCACAGGATGCACTACTGCCTTGGGTAAAACTAGTGCATAAGAGCTCTTTAAAATGTTGAAGAGAGCAAGGGTGTGGCTTAAAAAATCATTTTATTGGGGGTTCTAACAACTCTTATAACAATCCATAAAAGGATGTGACTTTAATGAGTAAGATGCATCTGATGCAGGCCATGGCATTTTTAATCTGTCTGTGAAAGTTGAACATTGAATAAGGAAGACTGAAGAAAATAGATGCATTTAAATTATCGTGCTGATCATCACCACAAGCGAAGAACTGGAGGAAATTATGCTATGCAAAGTAAACCAAACACAAAAGGACAGGTACAACTTGAATCCACCGTGGTAAGCTTAAAAATGCAAAAGGGGCATGAGGGCAAAGCTTTATCTATCTATCTATCTATCTATCTATCTATCTATCTATCTATCTATCTATCTATCTATCTATGCACACATTCCTGGGGTGAGGTCTAGGTACTATGGCAGGGGCCAGACCCAATCCAGAGATACATATGGCAGCCAACTAAAAAAGAGTGGAAAAGAAAGAAAATAATAAAAAAGACGTGAGTAGCAGGGAAACAGGGCATTAACCCAGCCAAGGGGAAAGCGTTGTTTATATCTTCACAGGATGGGGAGAGAGGGACCAGACTTCAACCTGGTGTGCCAAGACGTGAATGCAACATACCAGCATGAAGCAGGGAACCAATAGAGAGGTCTACAGGGCCGGCCCCAATCCCAACTACGTGGACAAGCCCCCCTCTTCCCCTCCCAGAAGAATGAACTTCAGAGGACAGTACTGAAGCTACAGCTCAGGGAGAGGGGTGTGTCTGATCAGAGCACACAGGATGAAACAAAGAGGGAAGGAGAGAGAGTGGAACACATCCTGGCCCACCAAGCCCTGCAGACGATATACCTGCTCAGAGTAGCCAATACACCTAGAGGAACTTAGGGCAGGCCCCACAACAAGACAAGATATCCCTCACTGACGCATAGTCCCACCAGACACAACAATGGAGACACAGTGTGGGAATTGTGCCTGATCTGACCCCATTACACCAGGGTGAAGCTCTAAGGGTGTGCAACAGAGCAGCAAGGGGAGTAAAGCAATGAAGTCCCAGGGAATACCAAAAATAGACTTTGGGACCAGGGCATGGCACCCATCAGATTCAACCAGAAAACACACCTAAAGGTCAACAAACAGACCTGGAACATTTATAAGTTCTTCTGTTTTATTTTGTCATTGGTTTGTTTGGTGGTGTTTTGTTGTTGTTTGTTTGTTTTTGTTTATTTTAGCATGCTATCGATTTATTTTACATTTATTCTTAGACTCTCCCCCAATTTTCTAAAAATTCTTTCAATATAACTGCACATTTTGAATGTTTTATCACTTTATTCTTTTTCATTACATTTCTCCTGGACCCTTCTGTTAGTTCAATATACCCACCCTACACACACACACACACACACACACACACACACACACACACACACACACACACACACCTTCTCTTTTGTTGTTTTTAGGTGCCTTCCAGCCTTTCTACTCCCATAAAGAGTTAGAATCTCAGAGATCCACAAGGGCAGTTGTACTCTGCCCTATAGGGTCGCTGAGTCAGAACTGACTCGATGGCAGTAGGTTTGTTGTTTGTTTGTTTCTCCAGGCATCACCAACTCCTAGGCACCCTGTGGACAATGGAACGGGATGTAGACAGCTCCTGTAGCATACTTGCATTTGGAGTTATGTTGGAGCTCGTGCCATCCTTGCTGCTAAGGAGAAGGATGGCTGTACTTGCTCCAGGACAGTTTTGTGTGTACTTCCAGTAGCCCATAATACTTAAAATATCCTTTACCCAATTCATGATGCAGATACACCAATTATTCTGTAGTTGTGTGAATGCATTGTCTAACTTTCGCATATGATATGATTGCAGATGCCATGGCTTAGGTCAGACACATCCTTACTTTTACATATGTTAAAGAGTTCTTAGGCAGTCAATTTACATAATGCCACACTTCATTGGATCTCTCAACTGCTGCTTCTAGAGTGTTGACTGTCCTTTTTAATAAAACAAAATCCTAGTTTTACTTCGCCTCTGTTTTTCATGATATTGTCTATTGGTTGGGTTGTGAGGAGTTTTGATTTCTTTTTTTAAAAATCATTTTATTGGGGGCTCATACAACTCTTATCACAATCCATACATACATCAATTGTGTAAAGCACATTTGTACATTCTTTGCCCTCATCATTCTCAAAACATTTGCTCTCCACTAAAACCCTTGTCATCAGCTCCTCATTTCCACCCTCCTTCCCGCTCACTCCTGCCTCATGAACCCTTGATAATTTATAAATTATTATTTTGTCATATCTTACACTCTCCAACGTCTCCCTTTACCCACTTTTCTGTTGTCCATCCCCCAGGGAGGAGGTTATATGTAGATCCTTGTAATCAGTTCCCCCATTCTACTCCACCCTCCCTCCACCCTCCTGGTATTGCCACTCTTGGCACTGGTACTGAAGGGATCATCTGTCCTGGATTTCCTGTGTTTCCATTTGCTATCTGTACCAGTGTACATCCTCTGGTGTAGCCATATTTGTAAGGTAGAATTGGGATCATGATAGTGGGGGGGGGGGAGGAAGCATTTAGGAACTAGAGGAAAATTGAATGTTTCATTGTTGCTACGCTGCACCATGACTGGCTCGTCTCCTCCCTGAGACCTTTATGTAAGGGGATGTCCAGTGGCCTACAAATGGGCACTGGGTCTCCACTCTTAACTTCCCCCGTCATTCACAGTGATATGATTTTTTGTTCTGATAATGCCTGATACCTGATCCCTTTGGTAATTTGTGATCGCCCAGGCTGGTGTGCGTCTTCCCTGTGGGCTTTGTTGCTTCTGAGCTAGATGGCTGCTTATTTACCTTCAAGCCTTTAAGACCCCAGACGCTATACCTTTTGATAGACGGGCACCATCAGCTTTCTTCACCACATTTGCTTATAAACCCATTTGTTCTCAACGACCATATCATGGAGGTGTGCACCCAATGATATGATTCTTTGTTTTTTGATGCCTGATAATGGATCCTTTCGGAAACTCTTTATCACACAGGCTGGTGTGCTTCTTCCATGTGGGCTTTGTTGCTTCTGAGCTAGATGGCTGCTTGTTTATCTTCAAGCCTTTAAGACCCTAGCTGCTATGCCTTTTGATAGCTGGGCACCATCAGCTTTCTTCACCACATTTGCTTATGCACCCATTTGTCTTCAGCGACTGTGTTGGGAAGGTGAGCATCATGGAATGACAGTTTAATAGAAGTAAGTATTCTTGCATTGAGGGAGTACTTGAGTGGAGGCCCAATGTCCTTCTGCTACCTTAATACTAAATCTATAAATATGTGCACATAGATCTATTACCCCATCCTCATATATAAATATATTCACATATGTATATACCTTTATTTAGACCCCTATATATATATGCCTTTTGCCTCCTAGCTTTTTCCTCTATTTTCTTTTACTTTCTTCTTGTCCCATTATCATACTCAGTGCGATAGTTTATTGTGCCAGCCTGGCCGATAAACACAAGTAGGATTAATTGAAGGGTGGAGAGATAAATGGCTCGGTAAGCCTCACCTTGCCAGTTCTGTGCCTCAATTTAAAGGGTACACTACCTGTGAGACGCATAGCCTGTGGACTGTGTCGCTGTAAGTTAAGGTCCCTTTAAGCCCACATGATTGGAATGTTCATCTCTGGAGCTGGGGACCGACAGTTGGTGACAATTGGTGACCTGTCTTGGTGTTTGCTGCCTGGGTCTATATAGCCCAGCTCTCTCTTCAGAAAAGGCACTGGCAGCTCTCAAGACTTAAAGGCCTGCTAGTGTCTCACTGCTTTATAATTTAATTGTTAATTTATTGTATTATCTATCTGTATATAATTTAATGTTCATTTCTTGTGTTATATATCTATCTTTATAAATATATATATATATATTTTTTACATTTTATTAGGGGCTCATACAACTCTTATCAGAAACCATACATATACATACACCAATTGTATAAAGCACATCTGTACATTCTTTTCCCTAACCATTTTCAAAGCATTTGCTCTCCACTTAAGCCCTTTGCATCAGGTCCTCTTTTTTCCCCCTCCCTCCCTGCTACCCCCTCCCTCATGAGCCCTTGATAATTTATAGATTGTTATTTTGTCATATCTTGCCCTATCCGGAGTCTCCCTTCCCCCCCCTTCTCTGCCGTCCGTCTCCCAGGGAGGAGGTCACATGTGGATCCTTGTAATCGGTTCCCCCTTTCCAACCCACTCACCCTCTACTCTCCCAGTATTGCCCCTCCCACCCCTGGTCCTGAAGGTATCATCCACCCTGGATTCCCTGTGCCTCCAGCTCCTATATGCACCAGTGTACAACCTCTGTCTATCCAGCCCTGCAAGGTAGAATTCAGATCATGGTAGTTGGGGGGGGGAAGCATCCAGGACCTGGGGGAAAGCTGTGTTCTTCATCGGTACTACATCGGACCCTGACTGACCCATCTCCTCTCCTAAACCCCTCTGTAAGGGGATCTCCAGTGGCCGACAAATGGGCTTTGGGTCTCCACTCTGCACTTCCCCCTTCATTCACTATGGTATATATATATATATATATATATATATATATATATTTATATTTGCATGATGCCTTATACCTGGTCCCTTTGGCACCTCGTGATCGCACAGGCTGGTGTGCTTCTTCCATGTGGGCTTTTTTGCTTCTGAGCTAGATGGCCGCTTGTTCACCTTAAAGCCTTTAAGACCCCAGACACTATCTCTTTTGATAGCCGGGCACCATCAGCTTTCTTCACCATATTTGCTTATGCACCCGTTTGTCTTCGGCAATCGTATCATGGAGATGTGCAGCCAATGATATGATTTTTTTTGTTCTTTGTATAAATATATTTTTATATAACTACTAGCAATCTGGTTTTATCTCTCTAGAGAACCCTGTCTAATACATTCAGCTTTCATTTGGGTTTCAGTAATTCCTCTTGGTTACATTACCCTTGATCACACCCTACCAGGTCTCCTCCACCTTCCTCACCATTGATTTGGCTCACTTGTTGTTCACTTGTCCCTTGGTTTGTTGTTTCCTTTTGTGGTTTTGTATTTCTCTGTCTTTTTTTGGGGGGGGTGTGCTTATTATTGTATCTTTATGTCTATCTAGATAAGCTAGTCAGGATAAATAATTCAGAGGAGAAAACAATGGGCCCAACAGTTCCTGGAGGACATGGAAGAGAGGATGGTTGGGGAAAAGGCAGTGGGTGTTAACAAACCCAGGGATGAGGGAACAACAATTGATCTGAAATCAATGGCAAGGAGGATGTAGGAGGCCTGGTAGGGCTTGATCAAGGGCATTGTAACCAAGAGGAATTATTGAAACCTGAACGAAGGCCGAACATGACAGTGGGACAAGAGAAAAGTAAAAGGAAATAGAGGAAAGAACTAGGAGGCAGAGGGCATTTATAGAGGTCTAAATATAGGCATGTACATATGTAAATATATTTATATATAACAATAGGGAAATAGATATATGTACACATTTATATGTTAAGTATCAAGGTAGCAGACAGACATTGGGCCTCCACTCAAGTACTCCCTCAATGCAATAACACTTTGTTATAGTAACCTGACATTCTGTGCTGCCCACCTTCCTGGCATGATTGCTGAGGACAAAATGGGTGCATAGCAAATGTTTTGAAGAAAGCTGATTGTGCCCGGCTATCAAAAGATACAGGGTCTGGAGTCTTAAAGGCTTGAAGATAAATAAGAAGCCATGTAGCTAAGAAGCAATAAACTCCACATGGAAGAAACACACAGCTGTGTAATCATGAGGTGCTGAAGGGATCAGGTATTAGGCATAAAAGACCCAGAACAAAAAATCATATCAAGCTTACCTTCCTGGCATGATCACTGAAGACAAAATGGGCGCATAAGCAAATGTGGTGAAGAAAGCTGATGGTGCCTGGCTATCAAAAGATATAGAGTCTGGGGTCTTAAGGCTTGAGGATAAACAAGCGGTCATCTAGCTGAGAAGCAACAAAGCCCAGATGGAAGAAGCACACCAGCCCTAGTGATCAGGAGATCTCGAAGGGATCAGGTAGCAGGCATCCAAGAACAAACATCACATCCCTATGAATGAGAGGGAGTGCAGAGCAGGGACCCAAGGCCCATCTGTTGGCGGCTGGACATCCTCTTACAGAGGGGTTGTGGGGGAGGGGATGGGCCAGTCAGAGTGCAGTGTAGCAACAATGAAACATACAACTTTCCTCTAGTTTTTAAATGCTCCCCCACCCCACCCCTCTATCATGATCCCAAGTCTACCTTACAAATCCAGCTGGATCAGAGGATGTACACTGGTCCAGATAGGAACCGGAGGCATGGGGAATCCAGGGCAGATGAACCCCTCAGGGCCAGTGGTGAGAATGGTGATACAGGTGTGGTGGGGGGTGGTGGACAGAAGGTGGGGGAGAGGGGGTGAACAGATTACGGGGATCTGCATATGGCCTCCTTCCCGGGTTAAAGGGAGATCTCAGACGGTGTAAGATATGACAGAATAGTATGATAATAGTATGATAATATGTAAATTATCAAGGGTTCATGGGAGAGAGGGGAGTGGATATGGGGGGGGGTGTAAAAATGAGGAGAGGATACCAGGGCTCAAGTAGAAAGCAAATGTTTTGAGAATGATGAGGGAAACAAGTGTACGGGAGTGCTTGACACAATGGATGTAAGTGTGGAATGTGATGAGCTGAATGAGCCCCCAATAAATTTTAAAAATCATTTTATTTGGGGGCTCGTACAATTGTTATCACAATCCATATATACATCAATTGTGTCAAGCACATATGTACATTTGTTGCCATCATCATTCTCAAAATATTTGCCTTCTACTTGAGCCCTTAATATCGGCTGCTAATTTTCCCCTTCCCTCCCCACTACCTCTATCTCATGAGCCCTTCATAATTCATAAATTATTATTATTTTGTCATATGTTACACTGTTCGACGTCTCCCCCTGCCCTCTTCTCTGCTGTCCATCCCCCAGGGAGGAGGCTATACGTAGATTCTTGTTATCAGTTCCCCCTCTCTACCCCACATTCTCTCCACCCTCCAGGCATCGCCATTCTTACCACTAGTCCGGAAGGAATCATCTGTCCTGGATTCCCTATGTTTCCAGTTCCTATCTGTACTAATGTACATCCTCTGGTCTAGCCAGATTTGTAAGGTAGAATTGGGATCATGATAGTGGGGGAAGGAAGCATTTAAGGACCAGAGGAAAGTTAAATGTTTTATCCTTGCTACCCTGCACCCTGACTGGCTCATCTCCCCACAACCCTTCAGTAAGGGGGTGTCTGGTTGGCTCCCGATGGGCTTTGAATCTCCACTCCGTGCTCACCCACATTCACAATGATAAGATTTTTTTTCTTTGATGCTTGATACCTGATCCCTTCGACAGCTCGTGGTCACAAAGGCTGGTGTGTTTCTTTCATGTGGGCTTTGTTGCTTCTGAACTAGATGGCCACTTGTTTATCTTCAAGCCTTTAAGACCCCAGATACTATATCTTTTGATAGCGGGAGCCCCAATAAATTTATTTAATAAAAAAAATCATATGAAGGTGAATGAGGAGGAGTGCTGAGTGGAGACCCAAAGCTCATCTGTAGACAATTAGACATCCCCTTACAGAAGGGTCGCAGGGAAGAAATGAGCTAATCAGGGTGCAGTGTAGCACCGATGAAACATACAACTTTCCTCTAGTCCTTTAGTGCTTCTCCTTCTTGCCCCCTCCCCCACCCATGATCCCAGTTCTACTTTACAAATCTTGCTAGACCAGAGGATGTACAGGCGTATAGATAAGAACTTGACAATCAGGGAATCCAGGACACATAAACCCCTCAGGACCAATAATGAGAGTAGCGATACCACGAGGGGAAGGGGAAGGTGCAGGGAGAAAGGGAGAACAGATCACAATGATCTACGTATAATTCCCTCCCTGGGGGACAGACAACAGAAAAGTGTGTGAAGGGAGACATTGGTCGGCGGAAGACATGAACAAATAACAATAATTTATAAATTATAAAGGGTTTGTGACGGAAGGAGTGTGGGAGAGGGAGGAGAAAAATGAGGAGCTGATACTAATGGTTCATGTACATAGAAAATGTTTTGAAAATGATGCTGATATCAAATGTACAAATGTGTTTATCACAATGTATGTATGTATGTATTGTGATAAGAGTGATATGAGTCCCCAATAAAATGATTAAATAATGATAATAAATAAATTAAGATGCTCGTGATGAAAACTGACACTGCTGCAGACTGCTGAAAGAACAAAGAGATTTGTGTTGGAAGAAGTGTAGTCAGAATTTTTCTTAGAGGGGAGAATGGTGAGTTTTAGTCTCACAAAATTTGAACTTGTTGTCAAGAGAGAAGAGTTTCTGCAAAGGGATATCATGCTTGATAAGTAACAGAGAAGCAAAAACGATCGACAAGATGGATCGACTCAATGGCTGCAATGAGCTCAACATAGTAACCATTGTGAGACTGGTGTAGGACTTAACTGCACCTAACAACAACATGATGGCATAGGAGAAGCCCTGGATGCACTGTAAATTAGGTGTTGGGCTACTAATCCAAGGTTGGCAGTCAAACTTGTCAGCTTCTCTATGGGAGAAAGATAACACTGCTCTAGTAAAATTCACAGTCTCTCTCTCAAAAAAAGTTCAATCTAAGAAACTCTGATGGCAGCAGATGGTTTGGACAAAGTTTCTATAACATAAATGCAGTCTGCTATTTGTAGAACAGAAAGATGTATAGAAATGGAAACTCTACACACACCTCAAAACTAGTAAATAAGCATTTTATAAGTTACCTGTAAGATAATACTGAGCCCAGCTTTTATCTTACATTACGAACGGGTTTGAGAGGGCACAATCTACAACCAGTAAAGTTATAGATAAGAAAAAGGGATAGCCAAAGTTAGAGCAAGGGGGTCCTTGAAGCATAGCCACTCCACGGCCTGGTACTTTATTAGGGGCAGGCTTAAATACATTCCCTGCACGCAACCTGTCAACATGTGACAGGTTTCCGCACAAAAGGACAGTTCACAATGATTTGAGAGTATACAAAGGAGCAGTAACACTTCAACTGAGTTGTTCACAGATGGGAGGGGAGAATGCGGCTGAGAACATGAGGGAACTGATGTTTGCAGACTGCTGCCTTCTGCAGCTTTAGTCAGGGAACATGAGGCAAAGTGTCTGTTTTATTTCAGGAGAGACCGGCCAGCCATTGCTTCATCAGTTCCCATGGCTGAGTCATCAGAATTCTGCCACGGGCCATGAACTATGGAAGGTGGTGGTCCTGTCCTGTTTGCCTAAAGAGCAAATAACTTTTACTCCAAAGTTACATTGTAGATTTTAATGTCCAGTAAGGATGAGAAAATAATTAAATACCAAGGCTATAAGTATCTTACAGACCTTTTAACCTGTAGTTGTTTAAATTCTTGTGTCTATGTTTGGAAGGGCATGTCTCATATCTTAAATTCTTATAGAATCTGGAAGTTGTGAGATTTCTGAAATTCTCTAGTTTAACTCCAATTATTCCAACACTCAAGTGCTCATTTTGTAGTCTCTTTTCATTCTAAATTTCTTATTCTGATATAGCTATAGCTTCCCTAGATCTTGAATGTCCCTAACAACAACAAACAAAAAATATTAGAGTATTACTAGAAAAAATATTGAAGATATTGAGTGAAGGAAACTGTGAAGCTCATGTACTCTGCCCCTTCCATCTTGTGAGGACTCAGAGACTTCCAGCTGTGGCCAGAGACTTAGGGGACCACATGACCATGTGGAATGCCAATGCTGGGCAGCTGGGGCCAAATACATACCTCTCCCAACACCATGTACCCTAGAGGTTCCAGCCCTGTCCATCCACTACCTGCTAACCCTGCCTGCCCTCCAGTCTCCTTTCCCACTCCTCCAGGAGTTGCCCAGAGGAATCCAGCTGTGCCCCCATACGGGCCCCCTCAGTTTGTACTACAACCAGGGTATCTGGGATGTCAACCCCCAGAACCCTACTCACCGCTTAGCCCCTACTCTCCTCCATACCCACCACCTTCCCCTAGTATGCCTCCTTTGAATCCCTTGGTTCCTGGCATGGTAGGATCAGAAATGGTGATGGACAAGAAGATTCTGAAGAAAATTAAGAAGACCCATAAAAATATGCAAGAACAACAGAAGCAAGGCAAGCATTCTTCTACCTCTTCCTTCTCTTCCAGCAGTGACTTTGACTGAATACAGGGCCTGAACCCTTCCCTCAAGTCCCAGCAGTTCTACTCTTCCATCAAGCGTCAGCTGCCATGTTGTACTGGGGGAGATTAACCCTTGTCCCTCCTGCCTGAACAGCCCTGCTGCTCAGCCCTACTGGCTATGGGAAGTGGGAAAAGCATTGCCATGGATTGTATTTGCTTCCTGGGTAGATTTTTCTTTTCAGCTGATGAGTTTTATTAGGGAAATTGATTTTTGACAATGGCAAGAACTTTGACCTAAATGTTGAAGACAAGTTTAAGATCTGTGCAAAGCATGATTAAAACGAAACCCAACCAAACAAAAACCAAAACTTTCTTCTGTAATAGTGGTGGTTGTGGTGTCTTGGAAATGGAATTATATAAATATGTACAGCACCTTTTAAAAAAATATGGTGTCACACTTTCGTGGTTTAGTGGCAAGTACATCTCCCAGGCTGTCTTTTAGCACTAACTACAAGGTTTCTTGGGAATAGAGTCTGTTTGGTTGATGAACTCTGACTACCATTTTGGCACCTCTGCTCTAGCTCAGTGTGAAATCTTAGGTCTGACTCTCATTCTCTAGTTTTCAGTCCAAATAAAACTGATTTCCTTGGGGAGAGGGGAGATCGGGAATATTGAATCATAGTTTGTAATGGATAATCTTTTTCTTACATACTTATCATTATATTTTATCTGGATTATTTTCTAATTATTTTGATAATAATTAAAAAAAGAATTTCCTTTTAAATTCCTTTTCAGAAACTCTTTCTGTTTTTAGTGAACCTAGTTTTTAGCTTTAATTTCACATTATATCTTTACATTTAATAATATCATGCAAATATATCTCTTGTTTTTGTCGACTATATTTTAAGAATAATTGGAACAGAAATATGGAAATAAACTCTTCTATAAATAACAAAATTCTACTCATAGTGTTCTACACTTAGTTCAGTTGCCCAAACATTTTTAGCTTCAGCAGAGTTTTTCAAAGACTTTAGATATTTTTGAGATTGTGCAGATTAATGTAGCATTTCATACTTTTTCTTTAAAAGGCCAACACGATTACTTATAATGTTTAAAAGGTCATGCCTAAAAAAGAAATTTATAAAGCTATGTGTCATGCAGGCATCTATATTTTGGGTACAATTTATTTTAGAATAAAAATAATTATGTTTTATCTTAGGGTTGATAATCACAAGAGACTGAATAAAGTTTCAAGTATCTGAAAGGATACTTTAGAGGAAACCTTAAATTATTTTTTTAATTCTATGCTGAGCACTTTCTTGTAAAGTATAGAACTTGAAGCATGAGTGTCTTTTAAGACCAGTAATTGTTTTATAAACTCAAGTCAGTGCAATATATTCTTGAAGAGGTGGTAGAAAATAATGAGCCTTTTCCTAAAAGATGTTTAAAAGTGGGATAAGGAGCCATGACTTTGACTGTGATGAAAGTGAAATGTAGAACCTCACTTTTAGTACCTAAAAAGCCTTCTAGAAAGTGTGATTAATGGTATTGACTAATTGGGATATCAGAAATTTGAGAAGAATAGGACTTATAGTTGCAATTGTCACAGCTCTGTAAGAAATCTAAAGTCATTGGAATTTAGTGAGGTCAAAAGACTTCTTTCAGGTCCTACAGGCATTTTGTAACAAAGGCACTTCCACAAAATGCAAGTAAAAAGGCACATATGCAGAATATAATGAATGGGTGAAGGCAGGTGGGTGGGGTAGATGAGGGTACATCCAGGAATAACCAGCTACAATATTATTGAAGCTATAAAGCAGACAGATTGGGTGCTTACTTAGTAGATCTAAGAAAGTTGATTATGAACCAAAACAAGACAAACTAACTTAGTGCCATCTAAGAATAAGTCTATGCGAACTCAGAAGAGCCCTCTAGGACAAGGCAGTGAGTTCCTAAGATTGTTAACTCTTTATAGGAATAAACAGCCCTGTCTTTCCCATGGAGCGGCTGGTGTTTTCAAACTGCTTACCTTTTGGTTAGCAGCCCAACGTGTAACCACTATACTACTAGATCTATGATTATGAACCACCATGTTGAGAGAAAATCTAAGTCACCCAACTTTTACCATGGAACCACCCAGATGACTCAAAAACTGATGACTCCAGGTAAGTCCAGAGTGGGTATTAGGATGAGATTACATTCAGGGAGTCTATTTTAAAAGAACCACCATCTGACAGCTCTCTCAATTCTATATGGCTTGTAACTACCCCTCTTCGTGCTCTATAGAAAACTTAACCAGTAACCAGTTGTCGTGGCATCAGGTCTAACTCATGAGGATCACAAGTGTATCAAAGTACAACTGAGATCCATGGAGTTTTTTCAATGGCTAGTCTTTAAAAAAATGTTTTTTTTTTTCAAAAAAGACTGCCAGGATTTTGTTATTTTGTTCTGAGGTTGCTCTGGGTAGACTTGAACTGCTCATGACTTAGCAGCCATGAGCCACTTAAAGATTCCATTAGAACATTAGAAATGATAATGGAGTGAATCTCTTGCAAGGAGGGCCTAGGGGTTTGGGTAGGAAAGGGACACTGGCATAGATAAGATAGGAGTATTTCATGAAAAAGAAGGATTAAGTGAACATTTAATTATGTTGCCAGCCTCTTCCTCCACTCAAAATGTTTGGCAACTAACATAAGAACCTTCAAATAGAACTGCTGAATGTCGAGCTCTGAGTTTATCTGAATGACATCTTTTCCCGCCTGTAGTTTTTTCAGGGCACAGCTTGTACAATCAGACTTTCAGGCCTTCGTGTATGAAACACCTTCTCTGAGAGATCTGACAAGCCTGAGAAACAAGACCTAAAGATAATGATGTCAGAGATTCACCAACTGAGTGGCCCAGCTACATCATTCAATGGGAAGCCGACTTTGGACAAATCCCTACTATAGATACACAGCCCGAGATATTAATTTTCTGAGCCCTGTATTTCAGTAAGAAGGCAAGAGCCACTGGACTGAAAGAAGTCATTCATATTAAAGATAGAAACTGGAACAATTAAGGAAAAGCTCAAAAGAAAAAAAATACATAGGGAGAAGAAAAAAATCACTAATGTTATCAGAGAGAGATGGAAAGAATGCATATAGAAAAACCAAAAGCCATATTATATTATAGTCCGAAACGTCAGAAAATAAGAAAAGCACTCAGAAATTTAAAAAATGTAACAGCTAAACTGAAGAGTTCAACAGAAAGTATATAACTTGAAGAACCTTCTCACTCATTCCAGAAAGGAAATGTAAATAAAAATATAAAACAGAAATATTAAAAGACCAGTTCAGGAAGTCAGAGAAGAGGGATTATATGAAGAAGAATGAGGCATCAGGATTGGAGGAAGATTTATTAACAACCAAACATGAAGATGACATAACCTTGCTTGCTAAAAGTGAGGAGGAATTGAAGCACTTGCAGATGAAAATCAAAGATCGTAGCCTTCAGTATGGATTACAACTCAATGTTTAAGGAAGACCAAAATCCTCACAATTGAACCAACAGCTAACATCATGATAAATGGAGAAAAAGTTGAGGTCAAGAATTTGTCTTTCTTGGATCCCCAACCAATGCTCTTGGAAGTCAAGAGATCAAAAGATGTACTGCATTAGGTAAATCTGATGCACAAGACCTCTTTAAAATGTTGAAGTGCAAGGATATTGCTATGAGGACTAAGGTGCGCCTGACCTGAGCCATGGTAATGTCCATTGCATCACATGCATGTGAAAGTTGGACATTGAATAATTGATGCATTTGAATGTGGTGCTGGAGAATAGTGAAAGGACCATGGACTGCTAAAAAGGACAAACTGATCTGTGTTGGAATAAAGCCAAAGTGGCTCCTTAGAGGCAAGGATGGCAAGACTTTGTCTTGTATACTTTGGACATGTTGTCAGGAAAGACCAGTCCCTGGAGCAGGACTCCATGTTTGGTAACGTGGAAGGGCAGGGAAGGAGGGGAAGGTCCATGGAGTTCATATTCTCTTTTACATTTTGGTCCATGGGCATGTGGTGGTACAGGTACCTCTCTTACCCCTTTTATGTTATCTGTGCAACACTCTTAGTTTATTAATTAATTTCAATGAAAACATAAAGCATTACGAATCTGAAATAAAATGGCTGGCTTGATTCCTATGAAAGTCATTTTTTTCCCCTTCACGAAATCCCCTGGTGTTGTTTAGGAAACATAAATCAAGAGTCAATTAGGAAGCAGCAGCTTGCTAGTACGCCTGGAGTCGGGCTATACTTTCATCTGTACAATTGGGTCTAATTAAGGTGACCAGATTTTAACATTGGTAAAGCGGGACACCAGCGGGACATGACTAATAAAACTCATATCCTGGCGAAATAGCCACATGGCAGCCAAAAACCATATACCCTAGCTTGTCGTGCATTCTTTAAAAAAATCGGAACTTTTTAAAAACGCCGCGGGACGCGGGAAAAATTGTTCAAAATCGGGGCGGTCCCGCCAAAAGCGGGACGTCTGGTCGATGCCTTCACGTCACGTTTCTAAGAATTTCCCTAGGAGTCGCACAAGAAGTGGAGCTAGAAAGCCCCAGGGTCCACGCCCTACTAAAAACCGCCCACTAACTAGTACTCGGCTAGAGGGTGAGGAAAGAACATACCTTTAGATCTCGCGAGATTTTCTTAATCCCGCGAGAAGAGAAGGCAGCCGCAGAAGGCCTAAGCCGGTCGTTGGAGAGGGAGAGTGTATCGTCAAGAAGCGCGATGTCCTCGAGTAAGGGAGAGGGGGCGGAGTCGCGCGCACAGGGCGTACGCATGCGCGCACGTAGCCGGTCGCTCGGGGAGGGGGCGGCGGTAGCCCAGGCGGCGGCGTTATTTCCGCGGTCAGGACTGTGCGTGGCGTTGCGTGTGGCCACGGAAGAAGTAGGTGGGGACTACCTTCGCGGAGCCGTCGGGACTCCCTCCTAACCGGTTCCAAGAGCCGCATCCCCTTACGCGTGTGGCAGATCCTGGGGACCCCAGGTCACCCTGCGGCCCCTGCCCACCCGGCGCGCCTCAGGTAGGAGCCGCGGGCTCCCCGTTGCCCGGTGCCTGCCAAGGCTTAGGCCTCCCCGGGTGTTCCCCGGACGAAGACCTGACACCCAGCGTGCCTGCCTGCCTGCGTAACGACAGTGCTGCCCTTGCTTCCGCACCCAGTGGGGCCGGGCCGGGGCCGGGGCCGGGGCCGGGGCAGGGGCAGGGCCGAGCCAGGCAGACCCGATGCGGTTCCTCGCCTCAGGTGCGTCCCCGCCCCGGGCCCGGCAGGTGGGATTTTACAGCGGCTGTACACGTTGTGTTCCCTGGGAAGTTCGCTCGGGAGGGTGGCCCAGCGAACCTATAGCAGAAAATGGGCTGCCTTGGCCCGCGCATTTGGATGCCTACGGGGCCCTGGGCTGCGGGAGAGAACTCACTACCTCAGCCTGTGTTGAAAGTTGCAATCTCTGGAGTTGGTTTTGTTTGAAGGCCAGTGATGTGATTTTTCACACTTAGGAAGACACACACAAACACACACACATTTCTGAAAAAGCGAGCTCTTTTATGAACCCTGGTAAGTGGTAGGTTATTAATAAATGAGCAGGTGATCATTATTCAAACATTAACTAAGGTGATTTTGGGCAATAGCATTCTCAAACTCAGAAAAGTTTTGCTTGGTTTAGTAAGACTTAAACCCAAGACTTTATAAATGAACAAAAACACATGCTTTGCCAGTGCTTTTGCCTTGAAAGTTTGATCTTCTCTTTGACACCAGGGCCTTTTTTACAGGCATAATGGTTATGAAGGCTTCTGTGGAAGATGATGATTCAGCATGGGCGCTCAGTATACCAGAAAAAATGGAAAAAAACAATACAAACTGGGTGGACATAACCCACGATTTTGAAGACGCTTGTCGAGGTGAGTTAGCCTTTTCTGGATTAGACATTTAAGATGTAGGTAAGGGCAAAGGGAATTCTTGATTGGGCTGTCTGAACTATTTAATCAAAGGGGGAGGGGGAAATCCACATGAAATTGTGGGTTTATCAAGTTTGTTAGCTATACTTTCCTCTTAATTTTTCCTTTCTAATTTTAATTTCTAGTTATGAAGACATTTAATCAAACTGTAGACATTGGTGGTATTTCTATATCTTTCAAGTTTGAAGGTGGTCAGAGTTATGTTTAAAATCCTCCAGTAGCTTCTTGATATACATCCAATAAAATCCATAGCATATCTGGACTGGTCTCTGCTTCCCACTCAGACTTCATTTTGTACCTCTGTACCACATGGTTCATTCTCTTCCAGACACAATGGACTTTTCATCTCTTTAATCAAGGTGGTGACCTCTTGGGCGTCTGCATTTTTTCTTTTTTTGTGGTTGTTTTCTCTTAGGTTGCTTTGCTCCAGGACTGTCCCTTTTCTGACTTTCAGTCATCACAACCTTCTTGACAGTTATTTTCTGCTTTGAAATTTTTATTGATACCCTGTACTTTCAGTAATGAAAGACATGCTGAAATTAGGGATGAACTTTTTTCTTTTTATCAAGTTTTGATAAATGTATGTCCAAAGAGATTAGTGGTTTTGGATTTGTAGTTCAAGGCGAATTTCAGATTCACACAGTTCTACAGGTCCCGATGATGGAGTAGTACATACTACCGGTGTGATAACAGCTTCCAAGGAACTTGAGAGGCTGCAAATGTTGATGGGCAATGTATAGGTCACTAAAGGTCCAAATGTTACCTTCATAATGAGAACTTCTCAAAATCAGAACCACCGTGCTTTATTTTTTCATAGCACTATCTACTCCAGTAAAGGTTACAGCTTTGGAAGCCTTATATAAGGTTGCTATGAGTTGGAATTGACTTGATAGCAGTGGGCTTGGTTAGGAATACATAAATAAAATAAGCATGTTTGTTTGAGCCTTCGAGGGGAAGGTTGAAGTTAAGAGAAAGACATAAAATAGAATGAAAGCTTGAACTTGGTAGAGAGCATAGAATCAAGTATGTGGTAGAGAAGTTAATTTTTGGGGGCTAAATGATTCAGATGGCAAAAATACAGATTCCCCACTGAAAGGGAGAAATGTTGGAATAATTCACACATGATAACTTCTGTTTTCTTAGTCCACAGGAAACAAATCTTTTGGTGAACATGTGGATGGGGCTTGTTTAGTATATTGCTCTGAAGGAAAGGCAGAAAGTCTTGGAGTAGCTGCAGGTAGAATGGGAGCCAGCCTGAGTATGAGAAAGCGTGAACCTAAACCTTTATTTTGAAATTTCTCCTTAACATACAAGTATTGCTTGACTGAGGCAGTAAAAAGAATATTACATTGGGAATTGAGTGACTGCTGATAGGGCCCTAGAGAGTTGAGTTTCAGTTTTTGTGCTAAAGGATGTTAGATTGTTAAAGTGGGTAAGTTAAAATCATGCCTATTTTTCTTTTTTAAAAAAATCATGCCTACTTTTCATTGCCTTTTAAATTTGGGGGCTTTCACTATGAATCTAAACAATTAAGGTTTCATAAAAGTTCTTTGCCTTAAGTTTGGCCCGAAAGAACAAATCCAGTTTCTGTGTATGAGGAAGCATTTTTCTTCTTGTCCAGCGGTTCTCAAACTGTGGGTCACGACCCCTTCGGGGGTCAAACTACCCTTTCACAGGGGTCACTCAATACATAACAGTAGCAAAATTACAGCAGTGAAAATAATTTTATGGTTGAGGGGGGAACATGAAGAACTATTAAAGGGTTGCAAATGGAGCTGCCCTCTGTGAGGGTTTAGATATACAGAGAAATGGATGAAGAGAGGCTGCTGGATCCAGGGCTGAAGGTTCGCAATGGTCTCTGGGATTATACTCTGAAACCCCAGCTGATGGAATGCTTGAATGACTGAAGAAAATGGGTGCTAATGCATCTACCTATCCTCACTCATGTTCCCTGAGGGTCGGGGCAAATTCACAAGCCCAGCAGACCTTTATAGGAACATCCTCCTTTTCCCAGCAAGGCTATGGTTGTGAGTCAAAATTGTATAGCCTTGACCATAGCCATGAGAAACCACAAGACAAAAAAAAAAAAAGACCTCGGGCCTTGCCACCCTAAAAAAGGAGTTGAAGCGTCGGAAATCCAATCAGTTTGCTGATCACTCCAAGCAGATGCGAGAGCTCCTGTCTGGGTGGGATGTTAGGGATGTCAATGCGCTAGTGGAGGAATACGAGGGCACGTCAGCATTAAAGAAGCTTTCGCTACAAGCCAGTTTGGCTTGGACGGAAGCCCGGACGTTGCAGAAAGATATGGCTGACCTCTATGAGTACAAGTATTGTACGGATGTTGACCGAATATTTCAAGAAACTTGTTTTCCTGTTCATCGTGCTATTTTGGCAGCCAGGTGTCCATTTTTTAAAACGCTGCTTTCTTCCTCGCCTGAGTACGGAGCAGAGATAATAATGGACATCAACACAGCTGGGATAGATATGCCTGTTTTCTGCTTTGTTACACTACCTGTACACAGGAGAGTTTGGGATGGAGGACTGAAGGTTTCAAAATGTTGATATCCTCCTGCAGCTGAGTGAAGAATTTGGAACGCTGAATTCCCTGGATGTAGTTATGCGTGAACTCTTCAATTACATGTGTTACTATGATGTTGTCCTTAGTTTTTCTTCAGACTCTGAACTGGCTGAAGCTTTTGGTGGAGATCAGACCTGCTTAGATGAAGAGCTCAAAGCTCACAAGGCTGTTATTTCAGCCCGGTCCCCATTTTTTCGGAATTTATTGCAAAGGAGGATACAGACTGGGGAAGAACTCACAGACCGGACTCTGAGGACTCCTACAAGAATTATATTAGACGAGTCCATTATACAAAAAAAATATGCGAAAGTGATCTTACACTGTATGTACACCGACGTGGTGGACCTCTCTGTTCTGCACTGTAGCCCCTCAGTGGGGAGCCTCAGTGAAGTGCAGGCTCTGGTCGCAGGAAAGCCCTACGTGACCAGAGCAGAAGCGGCCATGGAGCTCTACCCCATCGCACTGTTCCTGGAGTTTAACATGCTGACACAACGAGGTAGTTTGCATATCAGCAAGAACAAAAGGTGCTGAAGGTGTAAGTTGAAACTGCCCTGAACACATTAGCCAAAGCCAAGGCTCCAGGAATTGCTGGAATACCCATTCAGCTTCTTCAGAAAGCTGAAGAAGCACTGGAAACTCTCATCTATGCCAGGAACTTTGAAAGACAGCTACCTGGCCAACTGACTGGAAGAGATTCTTATTTGGCCCGTTCCAAAGAAAGGTGACCCAACAGAATGCTCAAACTATTGAACAGTATTGTTGATAATTGCACACAAGTAAAATTTTGCTTAAGATCATCCAACAACGGTTGCACCAGTACAGTGACAGGGAACTGCCAGAAGTTGGAGATGGACTCAGAAAAGGACATGGAATAAGGAAAATCATTGCTGATGTCACACAGAGCTTGGCTCAAAGCAGAGCATATCTGAAAGATGTTTACATGAGTTTGATTGACTATGCAAAGGTAATCAACTATGTGGACCATAATAAACTGGATAACCTTGAGAAGAATGGGAATTCCAGAGCACTTCATTGTTCTCATTTGGAGCTTGTACATAGATCAAGAGGCAGTTGTATGAACAGAACAAGGGCATAATTGCATGGTTAAAATCAGGAAAGGCATGCCATACTTGTTCATTCTCTACACTAAGCAAATATGAAGCTGTCTTATATGAAGAAGAATATGGCTACAAGATTGGAGGAATGATTATTAAGAACCTGCTGATTACAACCTTGCTTGGAGGAAGTATGGAGGAATTGAAGCACTTGCTGATAAACATCATGGATTGTAGCCTTCGTTATGGATTACAGTTCAATGTGAGGAAAACCAAAATCCTCACAGCTGCACCAATGTTAACATCATGATAAATGGAGAAAAAGTTGTACCTGTCAAAGTTCTGTCTTGCTTGGATCCACAATCAGTGCTCATAGAAGTACCAGTTGAGATCAAAAAAGAAAAAAAGAAGACCCGATACAAAGGGCTTAAGTGGAGAGCAAATGCTTTGAAAATGATAAGGGCAAAGAATGTACAGATGTGCGTTACACAACTGATGTCAGTATGGATTGTGATAAGAGTTGTATGAGTCCCTAATAAAATGTTTTGAAAAAGAAAACATCCCAGCCCAGTCCAGGTCAAGTCCTTAAGTCTGTTATCCCATATGTTGATACTAGTCCATAAATTCCTCTTTAGACTCATGCAGCCATGCAATGATGCTGAATGCAGGAAGATTATAGGCCAGTGGGTGGAAAGTCTTGTGGATCTGGTTTTTGTGGGGGTAGGAGGTAGGAGGGATCATCTCCGTACTGGCGAGGGTCATGTGGCTCCTCCAGCTTCAGGGCTCTGGCTCCCATCAGCGTAGCTTCTTGTGGCCTGTCAACAGGAATGTCTCACAGGGACTGAGCATGTATCTGGCCTCCAGGGAGCTATTTATCTGCATTTGCCCCTCCCAAAATAAGGTCTTCAAACTGCCACTTATTGACAGGCTAGACTCCTCCCCTTCCCAAGATGACAGGAGATTATGTAACTGCATACTCCCTTTCTTCTGATTGGGGGATGACATTATGAAAGTGATTTCATTACAGATAACATTATGAAAGCGATTACATTGCTTTATGAGAGAGCAAACAATCCAGTGTATTTCAAGCCACTGAGGACAAGCCTAACCAAGTTGAGGTATTAAACGTAGTTCAAAACAAAAAGCTCCCTGCCTTTTGAGTTAGTTCCGATTAATAACAGCCGTTTAGGATAGAGCAAAACTGTGCCTTTGGGTTTCCAAGACTTTAAATCTTTAGAGGAGTAACAGCCCTTTGGACCTCCTGGTAGGTTCAAACCATTGACCTTCAGATTAGCTGCTCAGTGAGCCCCACTACATCACCAGAGCTCCTTATTACATAATTACATCATAGATAGGCAAATATAATTCATTGTTCACCAAAAGGTAAAACTGTTGTCTTTTTTGCACATTTTAATGTTTTTAACAAAAAGTGTTACTCAACTATAACCAAACCCCAAACCTTATCACCATCAAGTTGATTCCAAATCATAACCTTATAGGCCAGGCTGGAACTGCCCCTGTGGATTTCTAAGACTAGTGCTTTATAGGAGTAGAAAGCTTAGTTTTTGCTCCTGCAGATTGGTTTGTGGTTTTGAACTACTGACTTTGGGATTAGCAGCCCAACGTGTAACTACTGCACCACCAGAGCTCAAAACTACATATTATTAATTTCACCTCAGACTCTGCTAGCTGTCTATATTTCTTTAAGATGCATCAGGTATCCTAGTTTCAGCTTCTTAAATTTCTTGAGCCTCTTAATTTGCTCCAAATTGGAGTACTTGCCATTTATCTACAACTTCATCAGCATCATCAGACTGGGGTTTCTTTAGCTACCTTAATAAAGTTCATGAGGAATATAAAATGAGGCTCTGTACCTCTGAAAATGTCCTTCCTTTCCCCTACCGCTTGATCAGTAGTATCTGGTTACTTTTTAGAATTTTGAAAGCATTGTTTATTGATTTGTTTCTCCAGTGTTGCTGTCAAGAAGTCTAATGACTTTCTAATTCCTTAGCTTTTATATGTAACCTGTTGGTTTCCTCTGTTTGTTCTCTGGGCTTAGAACCGATCACAGTGGTATGCCTTGTTGACAATGCTGTGCTCTTTCACTTTGTCTGATTCTGGCAAACTTTCTTAATTTCTCTATTTTCTTCTCTTTTTCCTTCTATTGAGGAGCCTTGTTTGAATAGTGGTTACGAGTTAGTCTGCTCCTCTGGAGAAAGACGGGTTATTCTACCTTGTGATTTAGAGTTGCTTTGAGTTGGCATCAACTCCATGACAGTGAGGGTTTTTTTTTGTTTTTTTGCTTTTCCCTGTATTATCTTTATGAAGTAACTATTCTTAGATATTGAAACCCCTAGATTGCCATCTGGGTTTTTGTTGTTTTGTTTTTAATTCTTTCTCACTTAGTTTTTATTGCTTTGCCTTTTTCTCAGCTTTATCATCCAAACCTTTTGTTGAATTTTTCTTTTCTAATATATTTTAAATTTCTAGATGTTCTTTTTTTTTTTTTACTCTGCTGAATGATCTTTTGTTTTCAAAGTAAACCAGGTTGTACTATTTTACAGGGTTGTACTGTTTTCTCTCTCAGGCTAATAATAGTTCTTTTGAGTTTTTGTTTCCTTCCATAGTATCGTTCCTCCAGTTTGTCTTTTCTGATTTGCTTCCTTTAGTTTTGTCTTTAAGATTGAGGAGTACATCAGATATCTGGTAATCCTTTACTGCTTATTTAAGAACAAATATCAGAAGCTCTGAATCTGAGTGGGATTTTCTGATTATGACTTTTCACTGTAGGGTGATCTGACTTAACTTTTACATTGTAGAGTCTGCTGTCAGTTATTTTTAGCTTTTTCTCTTGGAATGGTCATATTCTTTATAGAAACATGGTCTAATTTCTTTACTTGAGATTGAAGATCTGATTCCCCATGATCTCGTAGTCAAATGATGGTACCTCCTCTAGCTTATCTTCATCTAAGACAGTGGTTCTCATCCTTCCTAATGCCACGACCCTTTAATACAGTTCCTTATGTTGTGGTGACCCCAGCCATAAAATTATTTTTATTCCTACTTCATGTCTATAACTTTGCTACTCTTATGAATTGTAAATATATGATATGCAGGATGTATTTCCTTGTTACAAATTGAACATAATTAAAGCATAGTGATAAGTCACAAAAGCAATATGTAATTGTATAGGGAATTTATTTCTAATTACAAATAAATGAAATTTTGTCTTGAAGCATGGTGTAGCATAGGTAACAGTCTTAATATAACAACAGTAAACTACATTGCTACATTTGAGACAGTAAGCATATAAAAAGTGTGAAGTTTGAGATAGCTTCGTTCTCACCAGATCAGAAATTCTCGGGGCAGTCTTGGCAAGAGCACAGTGAAGATCATTTTCCACAAGTCTACTTCTGTATTTAGACTTGATAACCAACAATCTGGAAAACCCTGTTTCACAAAGATGTATTGGAAATGGAAGAAGAAGGTGCAACACAGTCTCAGACAGAACACAATATAACTCCAAACACTTGATCCCAGAATCTTGTAACTGACATTGTAGAGAAATCAGTTCTCACTGCATCGCTGTTAATAAGTTCAATGAACTCCTCTTGTGCTGTCTCAGGAACATCTTCAACTTTGACAGTGTACGGGTTCTAGCAAGTGCAAATGGGGCATCAGGTAGATTTGGAAAGTACGATGAAATTTTGTCTGCAAGCATGTGCTTGTGTTCTTTCACAGAAATTATCATCCTTTGGTCTATTTCAATGTCATGTTCCTCAAAGAAAGCAGATTAGGTAGATAACATTTAAATTTTGTTTTCATCCAATTTTTTTTTTGCCAAAGCTGAAGTTTCATTTGGAATGATTGGATCTTTTCAAACAAATCGAAGCATATTGCATTTGGTCATAGAAATGATAGATTTAACTAATTCAATTTGGCAAAGATGTCAACCACGTAAGCTATTTTCTCCAGGACACTATTGCTGAAAAGTGCTTTGAACTGTGGTCCTGCTTTCTGATTAAAAAACGTTTTGAGTTTATCACGAAGCTCAAAAACACGTTTTCCTCTCGACAACCATCTCACTTCAGTGTAAAATAGAGGAGCATGGTTGGGCACATCCAACTCGTTGCACAGTTATGAAAATACTTGACCGTGCTCGCCTTTACAAAAAGTGCTCACCTTCACAAAATTGACAGAGCTTATGCCGCTTTTCGTTAACTTCTTGTAACTCTTGTGGCAGCACCTTTGTTGCTAATGTTTGCCAAAGAATCATATAATAATTCCTATGTAGTACTTGCCACCAGTGTCATGTCTAACTTTATTGAGTCCATCAGCTTTGCTTCAAAAACAGTTGGTATCCCTGCCTGCAAAGCTCGGATGCTTGATATCAAAATGGTGTTTTTGGTTTGTTTGGCTTCATAGATTTGGCTGATAGAACTTCACAACACATAACATTGCAGTTTCTCAATTCTTGCTGTAATTTTGGAGGTAAAACCATACTGTAAAAAAATCCTCACTATATTTTCTTAATGTTCTTCTCTACATGGTCCATTGTCATGGCATCGTTTGCAATGAAAATAATATATAACAATAGTTTTAATAATACAAAAGATGCCTGGTTATCAAAAGATATAGCGTCTGCGGTCTTAAAGGCTTGAAGGTAAACAAGTGGCCATCTAGCTCAGAAGCAACAAAGTCCACATGGAAGAACACACCAGCCTGTGTGATCACGAGGTGCCGAAGGGATCAGCTATCGGGCATCAAAGAACAAAAAAATCATATCATTGAATGAGGGAGAGTGCGGAGTGGGGGCCCAAAGCCCATCTGTGGCAACTGGACATCCCCTTATGGAAGGGTAGATGGGAGGAGATGAACCAGTCAGGGTGCAGTGTAGCAACCATGAAACATACAACTTCCCTCTAATTCCTAAATGCTTCCACTGCCCCCCCCCCATCATGATCCCAGTTCTACCTTACAAATCTAATTAGACCAGAGGAGGTATACTAGTACAGATAGGAACGGGAAACAGGGAATCCAGGACGGATGATCCCTTCAGGACCAGTGGTGAGAGTGGCCATCCTGGGAGGGTCGAGGGAGGGTGGGGTATAGAGCAGGAACTGATTACAGGGATCTACACATAACCTCCTCCCTGGGGGATGGACAACGGAAAAGTGGGTGAAGGGAGATGTTGGACAGTTTAAGATATGACAAAGTAATAGCTTATAAATTATCAAGGATTCATGAGGGAGGGGAAAGCGAGGAGGGAGGGGGAAAATGAGCTGATGCCAGGGGCTTAAATGGAGAGCAAATGCTTAGAGAATGATGAGGGTAACGATTGTACAGATGCGCTTTATACTATTGATATATGTATGGTTTGTGTTAAGAGTTGTATTAGCCCCCAATAAAATAATTTTTAAAATATAATACAAAAGATACATGGCATAGTTCAGTCAATACAGTTCATTAATGTTTCCTTTTTTTTATGGCTCATTTCAGTTTATTGCATGAAGGAGTTACACTAGTCCAAGTTAAAAGTGGACCCCAAATGATTACATCATACAAGCTGTGAGGTTTTAAACTTGTGACAAGGGACAGAGGGAATTTTTCTACTCATTTCAAGGAAATCCTCACTTAAGCTTCCGTGAGCCACAAGCACTTAAAACCCATGAACCTTCAGCTGGTCTTCCTTAGCCAGTCCAATCTCTACAAGGAACTGGCATATGTTCTTGCGCTGGTCACCCTGGAGCTGAATCACTTCTCCATATTCTGGATGCTCAATCACAGTACCATTGCAGGCAAATTTCTTCTTAAAGGCCTTCACTAGCTTCTTTTTGTCGTAGTCATCAGCGATCCCTTGGACAGTTGTCAGGGTCTTCCTGCCGTTGCGCTGTTGAATTCTTATATGGATATAATCCTCTGTCCCCGCAGGCAGCAGGTCATCACCCTTACTTGCATCAGCAAAGGGGTCGAAAGAGTGGAGGTTCTGGATAGCGGACATACGATGCGATTCCTTTTCCTCGGTGGAAACGGCCTGAGGAAGGCGGCGGCTGGAGAAGGCGGGCAGGGGGGACGGAGCGTCGGGAAGCGAGGGGGCTCGAGGGGGAGGCTGCTGAGTCCTCGGCGGCGGCTCAGTGACTGGGGCCTCATTAACGTTTCTTATGATTTACCATTCTGTTTTGGTTTTTTTTTTTTTACGTACCTGTTACTATCACAAGGGGGCAGAATTTACATCAACCACAGCTGAATATGAAAAGACCAATCAGCATCCAGATTAAGTTCCTATGGCACAAATATATCTCTCTATATTTTTTGCAGTTATTGATGATTTTACAGTACATGATTTTACATTTACCCAGTAATTATAATTCAGGAAGTGTCCATTACTGCTACTTTCAATACAGTAACTGCTTTCTACACAGTAGCTGTTCTCTTCCCAGTAGCTGCTCTCTACAAACGTGTGACTGGTCCCCATAAGTACATTAATGCCAGCCCTGTCACATACACCTGTGTTTTTACAGGGTGTATGTGATGGAGTTTGTGTGATGATGTCATCACTCCGGGTACTCGTATGTGGTCATACCTGCCTGGAGACAGATGGAGGAGCGATGTCTCAGTCCTTAAGACCATTGGGAATATGTGTTTTCTGATAGTCTTAGGCAACCTTGTCGTTCAACTCCCAAAGAGGTCATGACTCACAGGTTGAGAACCACTGATCTAAGATACTGTTTACCTGTTGTTAGGTCAGCCTCCTGGCCACCCTATGTACAACAGAATGAAACACTGTCCAATCATGCACCATCCTCCCAGTCATTTCTGCCAGATTGATACATGAAATGGTTGTTATGTGCAAATGGAGGAACTTCAACCACCAAATGGACGATGACTACGTCATTTCTTAACTGCCACATGAATTTCTTCATTACATACATGCCAGGTCACTCAGAGTCATGGAAAGGCCAAGGTGACACATACCTTAATGTCCAGCAATATTCTCAACTTGTAGTAGTTCATTACTGCTAGACATATGTCATTCATGTGCAAGATAATAGGATTTCTTTTTACTGTCATAAAGTGAAGTGTCAGGTAATGATAGTAAAAATTGAGGAGTAGGTATATGTGAGATAACATGTCATCATTCTAAGAAGCATTGATTTGTTTCTTATGTCAGTCCATAGTATATTTAGTATTCTTTGTCTATCTTTTGCATGCATATCAAGCTATTGAAAAATAACCATTGTTTGATCAGGTGTACCTTAATCTCCAAAATTACATCTTAGTTTTTTTTTTAATTTAGCACATTAAAGAGATCTTTTACTGCAGATTTACCCAGTGCAATACAGCATTTGATTTCTTGATTGCTGCTTCCGTGAAGGTTGATGCGAAATCCTTGACAGTGTTAACTTTTCCTCATTTATCATGATACTGCTTATTGGTTCAGTTGTGAAGATTTTTCTTTATGTTGAAGTGTAAACTATAGTGATAGCCATCAGTAAGTACTTCAAGCCTTCATCACTTTTTGCAAGCTAGGTTACAGTGCCTGCATATTGCTGGTTGTTAATGAGTCTTCCTCTAATCTGATGTCTTATTCTTCAGGTAGTCCACCTTCTGCTTGTACACACTGAAAAAGTGTGGATACACCTTTCTTAATTTTAAACCATGCAGTTGCCCTTTTTTCTTTGTGATTAATGCTTTTTGATATCTGTCCACGTTTCTCAGGAAAGCATAATTAAGTGTTCTGGAGTATTCATTTTTCACAGTGTTATCAACAGTATGTTCTCATCCACACAATGGACTGTCTCTGTACAGTCAAAGCTCAGGAAAACATCTTTCTGATCTCTGCTTTCAATTCAGATCTATCCTGATACCATACCCTCTTTCCATGTCCTCGGAAATTGCCTTGAATTTCTGGCAGTTCACTATCGATATACTTCTGCACCCATCTTTAATTACCTTCAGCAAAAATTGACTTGCATGTAATATTAACAGTAATTTTCACATTCTCTTTAATCACCTTTCTTTTGGATGGGTACAAATGAGGATTTCTCTTAGTTGATTGGCCAGGTAGCTAGCTAACTTCCAAATTTCTTGATACAAATGAATGAACACTTCCAATATTGTATCTGTTTGTTGAAACATCTCAATTGGTATTTCATCAGTGTTTGAGGGGCTCTTCCCCACTTTAAAATTTTTTCCATTTCTCACTAATGTCTTAAGTGTAGCTTGGACTTTTCATGCCATTGGTTTGTGACTGTAAATGGTTGAATAATGACCTGTTCTTTTTGAACAGTGACTTTTTCTTCCATCTTTTGCTGCTTTTTGTGTCATCCAAAATTTTGCTGGCAGAATCTTTTAATATTGCAACTTGAAGCTTGGATTATTTATTCATGAGAAATGTTGAATGTGTTCTCTTTTGGTTTTGTATGTGATTCTTAATGTACTCTGTTGGTTAAGGTCCAAGTGTATTGATGCCATTTATATTGTTGGAAAAAGGTATTTCAGTAGGTTGTTGGCCTTGCAAAATTCTATGAGGTGATATTCAGTATTAGCACCATAATTTTGGTCTATGGATCTTTCTTTGATTCCAGTTTTCACATTCTAATCACTAGTCATCATCAGTGCATCTTGATGGGATGTTTGATCAATTTTGGATTGTTGAAGTTGGTAAGATTCTCTATTTTTTCATCTTTGGCATGAGTGGCTATTGTGTAAATTTGAATAATTTTCATATTAACTGAACTTCCTTTTAGGCTAACTTCCAGATTTCTTGGCACAAATAAGTGAGTGTTGTGTTCACTTGAAAGCATTGTATTCTGGATTGATCTAGAAATGTTCTTTTTGACAATATACTGATTATTTTTAATTTGTTATTTCTGGCAGTATACACAATTTAATTGTGCAGTTCACTTTGACCATTATTTTTCTATTTCAGCTCACTAAAGTTCAACACATCAATATTTAAGAATTTAATTTTAGATATAGTACAATTAATTTAGATTCATAGTTTATATATTTCACATTCTAATGGTTAATGGTTGTTTTTAGCTGTTTCTTAACATTTTGAGGCAAGTCACATCAGCAAATGGATATCCCTAAAGCTTTATCCACATCATTAAGGTTGACTACTTTGAGGAGGCAGTTCTCCATTTGAATGTTGAGTCCCTTTCAGCCTGAGGGACTCAGACTCTAGATGAGACAGTGTTCCACTGTTTATTCATAAAATTTTCATTGGCTAGTTTTTTGAAAGTAGGTACTTTTCCTAGTCTGTCTTAATCTGAAAGTGCCACTACAATTTGTTTGCTATAGATCACCTGACTGGTATTTGAAATACAGGTATCAGAACTTTCCACATCACAGCGGTATGCAAGCCATCACTGTACAGAAAACTGACAAAACTAATGGGCATGCTTATTGATTTTTTTCCATCCAGCATTGTAAATTATGGCAGGGCTCTGGGGATCTGACTGATTAATTTTTCTTTATCCTTTACCTTTAATTTCAGAAGTAAGTAAAATTTATAGTTTTGCCTTTTTTATTGTTGGCTTTTAGAATTCGTTTTCTTGAGTCTGAAAATAAATTGCTTGTCTTTTTGTTTCCAAGTTTCCCTAAATGTATTGATAACTTTTTTGCTCCTTTTTTGGTCTTTTGGGTATAAACCTTTCTATCCAAAGTAGAAAAATGTTGTTTTAATGGGATTTCAAGATGATTTTAAAGGGAGAAGCTATGTTCAGTTGTCCATTTTTACCTGGGGGTGAGCCACTCCAAACTTTCTTTTACATTTTTTAAACTTTCCTTTTCAGGACTTTATTTTCTATAATTCTTTGCACCTAGAAAGCAAAGGATGATATGTTTCAGGGAAATCTGGCTACAAGTGTAGTAAATATTTGGATTGCAAGAAATTTAGACCCGTATTAGCCACTAAGTCAGTGATTCTTAACCTTCTTAATGCAATGACCCTTTAATACAGTTCCTCATGTGTGGTGACCTCCCAACCATAAAATTATTTTCATTGCTACTTCATAACTGTAATTTTGCTACTATTATGAATCGGGCAACCTCTGTGGAAGGGTCGTTCAACCCCCAAAGGGTCGTGACCCATAGGTTGAGAACTACTGCACTAGATTAAAGACCATAAATATGGCCTTTTAATCACAACCCTTCTAGACTCTAATAAACTAGACTTTTCATTTTTATTCTAGAGGCAATCTCTTTATGTAGTTTTAATTGTTTTGTTTAAATATCACTGTTAGAATTGTATTGGATTTCTACTATATTATATAAGGCTTTCATAGAATACCTAGCTGAGAGTTTACCCACTGGGGAGATAGATATATATACATACACACACATAGATCATTTTATTGAGGGCTCTTATAGTAATCCATACATCAGTTGTATCAAGCATATTTGTACATATATTGCCATCATTATTTTCTAAACTTTCTATTTGAGCCCTTGAGGTCAGCTCCTCTTTTTTGCCTCCCTTCCCTTTCCCATCATTGTGACCCCTTGATAAATTATAAATTATTACTTCATATTTACAATGACCACTTTCTCCCTTCCCCCACGGCTTCTTTCCCCTTCTCTCACTACCTTACCCCTACCTACTGGGAATATTTTAATAGTCTTTCTAGATAATTGTGGATATTCTTCTTTAATATTACATTAACAGTATAGATTGTAGATTTTTTTTAAAGGTTAGTTGCAATCAGTTGCAATCTAGACTCTGGAACCATATCAATGCATGTTCATGCTCTCCTTTAAAATCCTTTAAATTTTCTAAAACGATTTTTACATTTCTCCTAGAAGAAAAAATGAATAGAATGTTAGACTATTTGGTTAAAAAACAACTTGAGAAATAGTGATTAGTTTTATGGAAAAGTTTGCTTAGAAGTTTTTCTTTTGCGATGAGGTTGATAATTCTGACTGGAGTATTGTGACCCACTTTGAGTCACACTTAACTCTGAAAAGTAGTTTCATTTTTTTCCTAAACCATAAAATATATAGTACCTTTAGTATCTAGTAACTTTAGTATTTACTTATTATGTAGAATACATTAGACATTGAGTAGAAATAATACCATTACTTTGAAAATGAATTTTAAAGTAATGGTAGCACATTACTGCTTTGCTTTTTCTCCTAGAATTAAAAGCTGAATATAAAGATAGCTTAATTCACAAAGTTTTTCTCTTTGTTTCTTTCAGAATTAAAGTTGGGAGAATTGCTTCATGATAAACTGTAAGTATTTTTTACAACCATTTTATTGGGGGATCTTAGAGTTCTTATTCCATACATCATTGTATCAAGCATATTTGTATATATGTTACCATCATCATTTTCTAAACATTCACTTTCTATTTGAACCCTTGCTATCAGCAACTTTCCCCCCCTTTTTACCCCCCCACTCCTACCTTGCTTACCCCTTGATAAAGTATAAATTACTATTGTTTTCATATCTTACACCAACCACTGAATCAACTTCACCCATTTTTCTGTTGTTCATCACTCTGGTGGGGGTGGGAGGCTTATGTGTCGATCATTGTGGTCAGGTTCCCCTTTCTCCCTGCTTCCCTCCACATTCCCCTGCCCTACTGATATTACTACTCCCATATCTGTTCCTGAGGGGTTTATCTGACCTGCATTCCGTGTGTTGTGAGCTCTTTTCTGTACCAGTGTACATGTTCAGATCTAGACAGAACTAAAAGATAGGACTGGATAGTGTGGGGTGAGAAAGCCTCAAAGAATCAGGGATATTGTGTTTCCTCTGTGCTAAATTGTGCCCTGGTTGACTCATCCCTTCATTGTGACCCTTCTGTGAGGGGGGTGTCCTATTGTCTTCAGATGGATTTTAAGTCTCTGCTTCACTCCCACACCTTGTTTACACCGATAGAATTTTTTTTTTTTTTTGGTGTGTTCTGATGCCTGGTACCTGATCCTGTCAACACCTCATAGATTACACAGGCTGTGTGCTTTTTCCATATGGGCTTTCTTGCTTCCCAGCTAGATGGCTGCTTGTTTATTTTCGAGCTTTTTGAGATCCCAGACTCTTTTATCTTTTAATAGCTGGACACCATCAGCTTTTTTTCCACATTTGCTTATGCACCCATTTTGCCATCAGTGATCATATCCGGAAGGTGAGCATCACAGAATGCCAGGTATTAGAACAAAGTGTTCTTGCATTGAGGGGGTTCTTTAGAGGCCCAGTGTTGGTTTGCTACCTTAATACTTTACCTATCAATATATGTACATAGACCTATATTCCTATTGTTACATATTTATATGTTAATATATTTATATATGTATATGCCTATGTTTATACCTCTATAGATGTCTTTTGCTTTTGATTTTTTTTTGCCTTCTAGTTCTTTCCTCTATTTCCTTTTACTTTATTCCTGTCCCACTATCATGTTCGATCTTCATTCGACTCTCTGTACTTCCTTTCAGCTACATTGCACTTGATCAAAACCTACTAGGCATTATATGCCCTTCGCACCATCAATTTTAGATCGCTTGTTGTTCCCTTGTCCCTGGGTTTGTTAAGTATCCCCTCCCCTCCCTTTCCCCTACTTCCTCCTCTCTGTTCCCCCCGGAACCATTGGTCTCCTTGTTTTCTCGGGACTGCTTATCCTGTCCTATATATAGATAGACATGAAAAAAAAAAACCCAAAACAAACAAACAAAAAAATAGCCTATGACTAGTTCTAGGTCTGTCTGCTGACCCTTGTGAATGTTTTTTGATGGGGTCGGATGCAGTGCTAAGCCCTGCCTCTGAAGTCCAAAGTCTATTTTCAGAATTTCTTGGGGATCTGCAAGTATTTTAATGCCATTAAGTAGTTAATGATTTAGTTCTCTTAGAAGGAGCAAAACAAAACTGGTTTCTATGAGATGGAGGTTAAAGATGTCCCAAATGTCCAACTTTTCCAAAGTACTATATCGCTTCTTTATCTCTACATCAGCTACTTTCCTTTCAGGTACTTTTCCTCTTTGGGCTCTGTAATTCGATGCATCATATCACAGAACACATACACCCTCAAGGAAATGCCTCACTAAGTTATGGTGGCTAACAAGTCCACATCTTGGATCACACTAGAGGCTTCTCTCGTCTCACATGTTGCAGGGTATGACAAACCTAAATTGGCAAGTCAAATGACAAATTTCCAAGAATTGGAAAGTCCCAAGAATTAAAGATCAGATGTTTACAAGCTGGGTGCAGGATCCAGAGCAAGAAAGAGCTTTGAGTGTTCAGTGGTATTAGATGCAGACCATAAATTTAAGTAAAACTCCTCTGACTTGTGTAAGTGTGGTAAATGTTGTGGCTAGTGAAAATAGTGACTTGAGTTATACCCTTTAGTAAGATGCTTCCTGACTTCTGCCTCATTAACATAACAGCTCACTCTCATTGGGGCTGTAAGTATATAAATGCATACATAACTATGCATGTAAGCAAGGATTCATGGAACAATCACAAATTACATGTATGAGCAGTAAGCATAGTCCTACCCAATCCTTGTGTGGAAAACACCAAGACCATGACTAGAAGGGCTATGTTTACTAATTCTTTATACCATAAGAGTATAATACAGTATTTCAACCATTTTTCGCTCATGTGCATAGTCCTTTAAGTTTCAGTAATTTTACATTTTGAAGCTTAAAAACAAAAGAACAAGAAATATCCTCTCAAGATCTAATCATATGTATATCTTTAACCTTCATAAGCTATTTTGAAGCTACTAGCCCTAGTTATGCGATGAAAGGGTTGTACCTAGTGATACTGACTAAAATTTTCCTTAAGAATATATGTGCAGGTTATAGAATTTCTTGCAGAAAAGGTATTTGCTGTATGTCATATGTAATATGCTGATGACCAGAGATCACTAAATTCCTAGATAAAAGTTGAGGCTGTCTGGAATGATAAAATAAATAGAAATGCTTGATTATATTTCTAGGAGAATATATTACCTCAGTTTCTATAATACTTTGACCAAGTTCAATTTTGAAGGTTAGAAATAGGAAGTTGTAAATTAATAAGTGGACAAATTTGGACTTTTGATGGGGAGGCAATTAGGACCTCAAATAACAGTTCTCATATTTTAATGTGTACCACAATCCCTTAGAGGGCTTTGTCCATAACAGAGTTGATTGGGATAGGGCCTGAAATATTGCATATTTAACAAGTTAGCATGCTTAGGTGGGTAATGTTGATGATTGGAGCCCACACTTTGAGAACCAGTGTAGATCATCATTTGGATGAGGCATAACATTACAGGAAACCAAATCCCTATAGAATTCGGAAAAATAGTTTTGATGACAGTGCATTGTGCAGTGTTCTGCTAACCACAAGGTCAGGAGTTATAAAACCACCAGCCACTGTAAAAGAGAAAGATGAGGCTTTCTATTCCTATAAAGATTTACAGTCTTGGAAATGCAAAGGAGCAGTTCTATTCTGTCTTAACAGGATTTCTGGGAGTCAGAATCGGCTAAGTGGCAGTTGAGAGCTTGATCAAGAACTGCTCGAAGGACCGATCATCTTTAATGTTTACAAGATTTTAGATTCAGGCCAGGAAATGTGATTTCCAGCAGTTTACTCTGACCAACTTTTAAAGTTGTATAATTCTTCCCAATCTATGTCTCTTCCCTAACCTGTTGTTTCTTTTCTTCCTAGCATGAATAATTTAACTTTATATAGTTTTGCTAATCTTTATTGTTTGTTGTCTGTTTCTACCTGAGAATGTAAGTCCCAGGAAACAGGCAGATTTGTTTGTTCATTCATGTATTCCAGTGCTTGGAACACTGTCTTGCAATGGTAGATGCTCAATAATTATGTAATGAATGCATAAAATGAAATGGCTCATTTAATGCTACTATAGTTTCTTCAAAGGAGTTCTGGCAGTCTATGGATTCTTGTGTTAACTTAGATTTCTAGAGAAACAAACCCAGTGACACTCACGTATGTATACGAAATAAGTTCATATTGAGAAAAAGATGTGTACCCAGGAAGCAGCACAGTCCAAGTCCATGGCTGACAGGTACTAACTTGAGACCCTCCAGACTCACACAACTGCCTGTGGATGACTGTTGAAATAGGAAGCTGGGAGATAACAGGCTGGTCTTGCAGAACAACGTGAATCCAAGGTTGGCAGGAACAAGGGCAGGGCAACAATAGCTCCCAGGGTTGGTAGGCCACATGGGCTGCTGGCCCCAGAAGCTGGAAGCAGTTTCCAAGCAAGCAGGAAGGAGTAAGTACTCCGCAGTAGAGGTCAGTTCTCCACAGCTATTTATAGGAGTATATAAATAGGCCACACCCCAAGGATATTTAATTAGGTTGTATCCTGATTGAGAGGTTAGCTTGCACCTATGCCTTCCCACAGATGCCTCAGGTTAACATAAAACCTAACCATCACTGTTATGCACTGGACTGTTGACTGCAAGCTCGGCAATTCAAACTCACCAACCACTCCACGGAAGAATGATGATGCTTTCTGCTCTTGTAAAGATTTACAGCTTTGGAAACCCACATGGGCAGTTCTGTTCTGTTCTATAGGGTTACTATGTTTGTTTCTCTAAGGAACTCTGGTGACACTGTTGATGATGACTACAGGGCTAGCAATTCAAATCTGCCAGCTCCTATGCAGGAGAAAGATGAGGCCAGCTGGTCCCATAAAGACTTAGTCGCAGAAACCCTATATATAGAATTGCTGTGAATTGGAATCAACTTGATGGCAGTGCGTTACAGTTTCTGCAGCAGTTTTTTTAAATCATTTTATTAGGGGCTTATCACAATCCATACATATATCAATTGTGTCAAGCACATTTGTACATTTATTGCCATCATCCTCAAAACATTTGCTTTCTACTTGAGCCCTTGGTATCAGCTCCTCATTCTCCCCCACCCCCCGTTCCCCATTCTCCCTCCTTCATGAGTCCTTGATAATTTATACATTATTATTATTCTGTCATATCTTATACTGTCCAATGTCTCCCTTCACCCATTTTTCTGTTGTGTGTGCCCCAGGAAGGGGGTTATGTGTAGATCCTTGTAATCAGTTCCCCGTTTCTACCCCACCTTCTCTCCACCCTCCCGGTACTGCCACTAGTCCTGATGGGATCATCTGTCCTGGATTCCCTGTGTTTCCAGTACCTACCTGTACTAGTATACATCCTCTGGTCTAACCGAATTTGTAAGGTAGAATTGGGATCATGATAGTGGGGAGGGAGGAAGCATTTAAGAACTAGAGGAAAGTTGTATGTTTCATGTTTCTACACTGCATCATGATTGGCTTGGCTTGTCGCCGCGACCCTTCTGTAAGGGGATGTCCAGTTGCCTACAGATGGGTTTTGGATCCCCACTCTGCCCTCCCTCATTCACAATAATATGATGTTTTGTTCTTTGATGCCTGATACCTGGTCCCTTCTACACCTTGTGATCACACAGGCTGGTATGTTTCTTCATGTGGGCTTTTTTGCTTCTCAGCTAGATGGCCACTTGTTTACTTTCAAGCCTTTAAGACCCCAGAAGCTATAACTTTTGATAGCTGGACACCATCAACTTTCTATTTGGTTATGCACCCATTTTGTCTTCAGTTATCGTGTCAGGATGGTGAGCATCATGGAATGCCGGTTTAATAGAACAAAGTGTTCTTGCCTTCAGCACTTGAGTCGAGGCCCAATGCCCATCTGCTACCTTAATACTAAACATATATATACACACATATATATATGCACATAGATCTATTTTCCCATCATATATAAATATATTTATGTATGTAAATGCCTGTATTTAGACCTCTATGACTAGTTTTTTCCTTTATTTCCTCTTGTCCCACTGTCATGCTCAGCCTTCATTTGGGTTTCAGTAATTCCTTTCAGTTACATTGCTTTTGATCAATCCCTACTAGGACTCTTACACCCCCCCTTGCCACTGATTTTGTATCACTTGTTGTTCCCTTGTCCCTGGGTTGGTTAGCACCACTTCCTTTCCCCTAACTCCCCCTCTCCCCTGCCCCCCCCTCCACCATTGGTCCTGTTGTTTTCTCCTCCAGATTGTTTATCCAGCCTATCTCATCTAGATAGACCTGCAGAGATAATATGTACAAAAAACAAGAAAGCAAAACAAAACGACAAAAGAAAACAATGACAACAACAAAAAAACTGACCCCAAAAAAGAGAAAGGCCTGTAAATAGTTCACAGTCTGTTTGTTGACCTTTAGGAGTGTTTTTCAGTGGAATCTGATGGGGTGCCACTCCCTGTCCCCAAAGTCTATTGTTGGTACTCCCTCAGGACTTCCTTTCTCTGCTCCCTTTGCTGTTCTGTTGCACGCCATAGTGTTTTCTGCAGCAGTTTTTATCATTTAAGAAAAATATCTAATTGATTTATGGATTCAATTGTGCCATTAAAACATTTTTAAAAAAGTTGAGATGTAAGTACAAATAGAAAATAAGTTAAGACATTAGAGAGGAAGCAAAACTCTCCAGCACATCCTTTCTTCTCTAGTTCCCTATCTTTATCTAGATGCCCTGGGTGTTATAGACAGCTTGCTCTGCTGCAAATAAAAAGATGGGAAGTTCAAGTTCACCCAGAAGTGTCTTAGAAGAGAGGTCTGGTTATCTACTTTAGAAAAATTTGTTGTTGAAAACCATGTGCAGGATAGTTCTATTCTGATACACATAAACTGGAGTTAACTTGATAACATGTAGTTTTTTAATCACTATTAAAAATTACCAGATTGTTGTATTTCCTTCTAGATAATATTAAAGATGTTTATGAATAAATACACATATTTGAATAAACATTTATAAGAAAAAAGATATAAATGGGTTTATGTGGTCACTATGAGTCATAACTGACTCAGTGGCACCTACCACAAACGTGATATTATTTGTCCTTAAATCCCTTTCATATTTAATATATCTTAGAGATCTCTTTATGTTAGTGTATAATAGATCAACCATGACCATTTTAACTGTTAAATTGTATTTTGTAAACTGGATAATTTATCCTGTGGTATTTCTATTGATGGATGTTTAGATAGCAACTTTTTTTTCCTTTGGAACATGAAAAAAATAAACATTTAATTTAATACAAACCTGTTTGCCCATGTACATATGAAAATAGTTTTCTAGGATAGAAGGCCAAATATAAAATTAGTCATTTAAAGTGCTTTCTAGTTCAGTGAATTGAGCCAACTTTCCTTTAAAAATATTAATTTGTACTTCATTGACTGTGTTTGAGAATTTTACCAGATATATACATGTATTATTCCTATCTCAAAGTCAAGAAAACAACAACAAAAATATTTTTCATTACCTAATTCCATTTCTGAGGACGCCTGGTGGTGTAGTGTTTACTTGTTGGGCTGCTAACTGCAAGGTCAGCAGTTTGAAACCACTAGCCTATTTGTGGTAGAAAGATGAGGTTTTGTGCGCGCATAAAGAGTTAAGATTCTTGGAAATTCAAAGTGCCAGTACTATTCTGTCCTATAGGGTCATGATGGCAGTGAGTTTTTGGAATGTCATTTCTGTAACTTTTCCCATTTTTTAGCAGTTATATTTTCTGTGAATTGTTTGTTTATATTCATTGCCTGTTTTTCTTTAAATTATTTGCCCTTGTTTATTTGCATTTTATAATCTGGATACTACCCTTTACAAACATATTTAAAATGTTTCTTCTAGGTTATTGTCAGTGTTTTTATTCTGGCATATTATTGTTGTATGTAACTGTAAAAAACTACATACATTTGTTAATGCTGTCATTTATTTCCTTTATAACTTCTTTGTAAATTATTGAAGACTTTTGTATTTGTGTGAGGTTTAGAACTTAAAATGTGTGATTTATATTTTCACATGATGTGAATCAACGATTTAACTTTTTCCAGATTATTATTTATCCCAACATCATTCATGGTTTTCCTACTAGTTTGCGATTTGTCTTTTATTTTACATAATTCCTATATTAATCTTTGCATTTTGATTAGCCCATTTTTTAAAATAAATTTGTTTCCAGGATTTTTCCTTTCTTGCATATTTTCTCTTGTAAATTGACAGGCATTTTGAAAACTAGTGTTTGTGTTTTAATTAGCATTGCGTCAAATTATAGCTCAGAGCTGTCTTCAACAATATTGTTGTGGTCAGATTGTCCGAGTAGTTTATAAATGTAAGCTGTAGGGTATTAGAAAGATTTCAGGGAAAGGCAAGTTGTCTCTTCAAAGCTTTCTTTGATGTCTTATTGCTGCTTTTTTTTTTCTTGAAAGCAATGCTTTATTCTTTTTCCTGCTAAGGGATATTTGGATATTTATAACATCATTCTCAGACCATACTCATTATCAGTTTGAATCTCTACAGGAGAAAGATGGGCCTTTCTACTCCTGCAAATAGTTAGTTTTGGAAACCCACAGAGGCAGTTCTACTTTGTCCTATTGGGTCACTATGAGTCGGAATTGACTCTGCAGCAGTTAGTGTGCTTTTTAGAGAATGTGATGGCTGGAATGGATTCTCCCTGGGGAGGTATGTGACCTTAGCTGGCATTGACGAGTCCTAGAGCCTTATACTGGCCTGCAGACTAGATGTTTCCCCACTGTGTTAAAGTAACAAGTAGAATTCTATGAAGAATTCAAGCAAAATAGGGAATCAATAGATTATGCACATCCCGGTCTTATTTCAGGTTTTTCTTTTTCCTCTCCTATTTCTTGAAATATATCTTAGTGATATATTTACTAATATCAGTCTACAATGCATCACAACTGTCTACTTTTATAGCTAATTAGCCAAAATACCAGACCATCAATATTTCTGAATTATTATTATTATTATTATTTTATTTTAACAGTTTATTGGGGCTCATACAATTCTTTTCACAGTTCATACATATACATACATCATTTGTATAAAGCACATCTGTATAGTCTTTGCCCTAATCATTTTTTTCTCTTTTCTTCTTTTACATTTTATTAGGGCTGAATTATTTTTCATTATTGTATTGGCTAAACTGATTTAAGTAAAACAAAGTGAAATCCATCATATAGCAGAGCTATTTCTTTTTCCCTAAAAAACTACTGGAGGAGTCCTAGTAAACTTGTTGGTTTAAAAACAATCTGTGGGGACAATTTTTTATTTGCAGATTTGGTCTTTTTGAAGCCATGTCTGCTATTGAAATGATGGATCCCAAGATGGATGCTGGCATGATTGGAAACCAAGTTAATCGAAAAGTTCTCAATTTTGAACAATCTATCAAGGTAGTTACCTTGTTCTTTCTGTATTTTCTTTTGTGTTTTGCTTTATTATATGCTAAGTATAATAATGAAAATCAAACCATATATTGAATTATGGCATCCTTAAAAACATTTGCCAGGTGTAATTGTACGAATTCATTTTAACTTTTGTCTTTCTATTTCAATCCTGAAAATAATTTGAGGTTTTTAATGAAAAACTTGCCATAAATATGTTTTTAATTCATTACTTAAAAAATACATTAGGGTGTACAAATATCAGGGATTAAATTGTAATATATTTGAAATATACTAAGAATTTAAAAGTTTTTACTGCTGAGGAATTTGATTTTATATTTTATCAATTTAAAATTTTGGTTAATTGGTGACTGAGCAACATTTATAAGCAGTATATACTCCCTTCTCAGGCTCCAAAGACAAGGGCATTTTGCAAAAATATGCCTTATATTAAAATGAAAGATTAATGCATCCTTTCATGACTACTAAATTACATCATTAAATAACTGCCACACTACTGAGAATCACTAAAATATCAATATTTTAAACAAATTTAGGTGCCTTTAAAAATGTGTATTGGTTTGTTCATTTATCTGTATAGGCCTTTATTCTGTTTCAAATGACAGAGATTGATTTTTCTTTTTCAAAATATATTGTTTTTAGAAATACTGTGTTTATTTGGTATCATAGTTTTAGGTGCTGAGATAAGTTTTTGGAATTGTTATTTTTAAATATATTTGAAAGCCAAAATGTATATAGAAACTACATTTTAGAAAATTTCTTTTTATGTGTCTTATTTTCCTCTCACTTTTTAGGATGGCACCATTAAAATTAAAGATCTAACCTTGCCTGAATTAATAGGGATCATGGATACATGTTTTTGCTGTTTGGTAAGTGCTGAATTACGATTTGGTTAATAATAAAACTGTGATGTACCCGAACCTTCTAATTTAAAAGAATGCATACTATGTTGAATATTAGGCTATGTTATCCTGGCCCTATTATAAAGGGCATAAGATTTATCAGGCCATGGGTGGATCTAGGAAGACAGTAACTTGATTAATAATTACTAGGGAGCCCATGGAAGGGGGACATTGAGGGGGAACGGGGAATCCATAGCAGTGGGTACAAGAAGGAGGGAAATGTTCCAAAGTTGGTCGTTGCATAACTTTTCTTAATATATTAGAATTGTATGATACACTAATTATGTTTCACTAAAACTCTTTAAAAAAATGATTGTCAGGCCAATTTATGTCATGGGAAACAGCATTTTATCTCCCCATCTAGGAGACTTTAGGTTCTCATTTTCTAGCTGTAGAATATTTTGTTTCCTATAAAGATAATATAGTCATTGTCTAGAGGACCCTTTTCTTATGGTTCTGAAGGAAGCAAGTATGTAATTAGAAGGTTCCATGAAATAACATGGAATTTAAACAAAGGATGCCTGGATTGTCTTTAGAGAGATTTCCCTCCCCCCTCTAATCTAGGGTAAATGACACTAACCTGTTTCATTCTTCTGTGCAGATTTTTTTTTTGTTATATACATTGGATAGTTTGTTACCCTATAGAATGATATTCAATTCTGGAAAAATGGTTATTTGTACTATACATTTTCTCTATTTTCTGATCATCCTTTTTAAAAAAACAAAACTGTTAACCCATGACAGACATGCAAACTATGAATATCTTTTATTCAGATGTTAAACAAGGAAAATTAAGCAAGTGCTCATTCACTTATTTGACAAATATGTATGAAGTACTTGCTTTTATATGTATAAAGATAAGCCAAAAAGTACTGGTATAAAAATCATAGTAATCTTTATTAAACAGAATACTAAAAAATCTGGAACCATTGTTACTTGACATATCTGCTATCTAGGTCTACCATCTACATGGCATTTATATCTTTCTAATTCTTTCCCAAAGAATTGTGTGCTCTTTAATTCAGACTCCACATTAAATTGGTATTCCTGGTATCCTAGAGGGACTCAAAATATGTCCCTTTTAAACGTTCTTTGAATTTTGATAACAAAGAAGTCAGAAGACCTAAGACCAGGGCGGGTTAAGGTTTATGAATGAAATTCTTAATGTGGAAGGCAGTCCTTTTATGCTAGAGGTATGTATGAGCAGCAGGTGCATTCCTTGGTACAACGTTCCTGGCCTTGTTCTCACCCATGCAGCTTACTATTTTGTTAAAATTTCTTCCTTATAACTTCGCTTTAGCGTGTGTCCTTACAAAAAAACAAACCCCAAAACTCTCAAGGTTACCCTTTTAGGGTCCCTAAAACAGTGACCATAACCATATGAGCTGACCTCTGTGACTTGAATTTGTCTTTCAGATTTCCTGGTTCTCCTTGAAACAATTTGATCCATTTAAAATGTTCTTTTGTTGGGTTCTATCAGAAATTTGATGCTAACCTTGATCGCAATTCTTTTTCCCTAGGACACAAAAAATACCTTCTGTTCTGAAGGTACACTGAGAAAAGTTGTCTGTAGCAATTTACTGATAGCACAGACAAGTTTAAACACATTTTCTTTAGAATAAATCCATGCATATATTAACTGTAAACTACTAGCATTACATTTTTTATTTACCTTCATTTTAAATTTTTGTTTAAATCCTTTTATTGGGACCTCGTACAGCTCCTATCACATTTTCTTTTTACTTGAGCCTTTGGTATCAGTTCATCCACCCGGCCCCCCCCCCCCCCCGTCCCACTCATGAACACTTGATAATTTATTAATTTTTTTCATGTCTTACACTGACCACTGTCTCTCTTCACCCATGTTTGTGTTATCCATCCCCCTGGGAGGGTGTCATGTAGAAAATTGTGATCGGTTCCCCCTTTCTCCCCCACCTTGATATCGCTACTCTAATTATTGGTCCTGAGGGGTTTTTCTATCTTTGGATTCCCTGTGTTATGAACTCTTATCTGTACCAGTGTACATGCTCTGGTCTAGCAGGATTTGTAAGGTAGAATTGGGGTCATTATAGTGGGGGGAGGAAGTAATAAATAACTAGAGGAAAGTTGTATGTTTAATTGGTGCTATACTGCACCCTGACTGACTCGTCTTTTCCTTGTGACCCTTCTGTAAGCGGATGTCTATTTGTCTACATTTGGGCTTTCAGTCTCCACTCCACACTGCCCCTTATTCACATTGATAGGATTTTTTGTTCTGGGTCTTTGATGCCTGTTACCTGATCTCATTTACAGCTCATGATCACACAGGCTGGTGTGCTTCTTCCATGTGGGCTTTATTGCTTCCGAGCTAGATGGCTGCTTGTTTATCTTCAAGCTTTTAAGACCCCAGTCACTATATCTTTTGATAGCCAGGCACCGTCAGCTTTCTTCACCACATTTGCTTATGCAGCCATTTCGTCTTCAGTGATCATGTAGTGAAGGTGAGCATCACAAAATGCTGGGTTTTTAGAACAAAGTGTTCTTGTGTTGAAGGAGTACTTGAGTAGAGACCCAATGTCTGTCTGCTACCTTAATACCTAACATATAAATATATGCACATAGATCTCTATTTCCCTATCGTTATATATAAATATGTTTACATATGTACATGCCTGTATTTAGATCTCTCTAAATGTCCTTTGCCTCCTGGTTCTTTCCTCTGTTTTACTTTCCTCATGTCCCATGATCCTGTTCAGCCCTCATTTGGGTTTCAGTAATTCCTCTCGGCTACATTGCCCTTGATCAAGCCCCACCAGGCATCCTATTCCCTCCTCACCATCTATTTTAGGTCTTTTGTTCCCTTGTCCCTGCGTTTGTTGACTACCTTCGTATTGTATGTATATATTTTACTTAGGTCTCATCAGTTATATTAGTTATCTGCTATGCCTGGTTTGCCTAGAATTATATTGCTGAGATGTAAGGTTCAGCCTTACAACCGCGAGCTCCTGAGGAGCAGTCACGTAATTGAAAAATGGTGAGACAAACAAAACATGCAGGGTGTGCTTAGCTTTCCTGATGTCAGGATCAAGAAAGAGAGTGACTGTAGTCTCTTAACAGGCTTATAGAGTCTTGGGGCTAGCAAGCCCCAGTAAGCGCATATATAATAAGGTGGACAGGCACTACAGTTAATATGGCGGCTTAACCTTGGGTTCCCCTGAGCTGGCTCAACCTTGGATGTCCCAGAGCTCTCTTCAGCGGAAGGGTCTTTGATCAGTATTAGCTGTGATAAGTATCAAAAAGGAGATGGCTTTACTTTGGGAAGGACAGACATATAATAAGCAGCCTTGTGCTTGTAAGAAGCATCTTCGAAGTAGCACTATTGTGGGGATGATTTTTAGTCTGGAGCATGTGACTGAGATTCATCTCCATCTCACATAAGTGAAAGCCTTCCTGCACCAGAATCGGCCACCCAGTCTCTTAATTATGAGTGTTCAGATTTGGCCACATTCTCTTCCTGATCCTTGGTTTTCTACACTTGGACATAGAATCCTAATTCTGTCTCCAAAGCTGCCCCTTCCTTTCAAATCTGTCATTATTATTCCTGAGTAATTTATAATGCTGGTGTGTCAAATCAATTTTGATTCACTGCAGCCTTATAGGATCGTAGAACTGCCCCATAGGGTTTCCAAGGCTATAATTTTAATGGAAAGATAAGTGATAAGCAGGTAACCCAGTATTCCTTTCTGAAAATGAAAGAGAACTTAGAGCACTTACTGATGAAGATAAAAGACTACAAAAAGTTTGCAATTGGAGCAATAACTGAGGGTTCTCGAGGGGGTAATACCTCGTTTCTTGACTTTGCAGGAGAAAAAATTCATGCCAAAGCCCGTTTAGAATCACAGTGGGTTTTTATGAAGGATGGAACAAATTTCAAGTTTATAGTCTCAAAAGGATACACACAATTTCAGGGAAGTGTGCCAAGCCATGCAGAAGCTGCGCTGAAGTTCATAACCAGACATGAGCAGTCTCATGGAACAGTGCACCCACCTGTGTGGAACTGAGGCCAGAGAGAGTGAGTGTGACACAGCACGAACGGGTGCTGGAGGGGAGAGTGAGGAGAGAGAGAAAGAGAGAGAGGCTGTGGGCCCAAAATAGGCTCGGTTGGGCACATGCGGGTTCCATGCAGGCCCAGAGTGGGTACTGGGGGGACCCGCCTAGGCAGCGCCTGTGCGCCTCCTACCTCCACCTGATTCTGCCCAGAAGCAGGGTAAAAAGGGACTGGCCTTCTTGCCTCCAGGGCAGCAGTCCTCAACCTGTGGGTTGAGACCCCTTTGGGAGTCGAAAGACCTTTTCACAGGGTCGCCTGATTCATAACAGTAGCAAAATTACAGTTATGCAGTAGCAACGGAAATAATTATATGGTTGGGGGTGGGGGGTGTCACCACAGCATGAGGAACTGTATTAAGGGTCACAGCATTAGGAAAGTTGAGAACCACTGCTCCAGGGTATTTCAAACCTCTGACTGGAGAGGAATGGTTGAAGGTATTAGTTAACCTCATTGGCTGAGTTAAGCCCAAATTGGCCTAGTTTGAGCCGCCCAGGTGTACTGCCCACCTGGCTGGGGGCTTGAGTTGGAGCATGCTCAGTTAAGAGGTCATCATAGGTGTCTAATGGACGCCTGATTTCTTCCCAACCTCCTTTATGGGGGCCTTCACAGGCATGGAAGGGACAACCCCCTGTCTGTATCCTGGTTATCTAACACAAGGCAGCATCATGATAAGTGGAGAAAAGACTGGCTAAGGATTTCGTTGTACTTTGCTCCCTAATCAGTGTCTGAGATGGTACTGTTGTGTGTTAACTTGATTGGGCTATCATTCTCAGTGGTTTGGCAGTTATGTGGTCATCACCCTTGATGAAATCTATATAATGTAATAGCTACTCCATTATGAGATCTGCTTCAGCGACAGTCAACTAAAAGTGAGTTTCCTCAGGACTGTGATTTGCATCTAATATATGTAGATATGCTGGCAAAACTTTCTTATTCTTTGCTGGATTTGAATTGTGTGTCTGGCTCATCATCTGACCTAGTTTTTGGACTTGAGAAAGTAGCCTGCTCTCTTACTTGCCTTGGATTCATCCACTTGTGTAGACAGAAACTTTCCAGTTGACCTGATCTTGGGTTCACCAGCTCCTGCAGTTAATGTGATTCAGAAGTCTCCAGCCTTAGATCTGACCCACAGATTTGGAACTTGCTAGCCTCTGCAACCACAGTAGTCATTTCCTTGAGATAAATCTCTGTATATAAATAAAATAAACTGCTGATACTAGAGAACCGAGCCTGAGACAGTATCCATGGAAGCTGCAGTCAAGAAGTCAAGGTATTATTTGGACTAATCTGCCGTGAATTATTTCTTTAAAGAGTTAAACAAAACAAAAAAAAACCCCTCAAGGATATAACTATGTACATGAAGCCTGGACAGTGAATGAGGAAAACAGACAAAATTAATGCCTTTGACTTTTGGTTTTGATGAAGAACATTCTGGACTGCCAGAAGAATGGTCGAATATGTCTTGGAAGAAGTGTAGCTAGAGTACTCCTTAGAAGGGATAATGAGATGTCATTTACTTAGGACATGTGATAATATCAGGAGAGGCAAGCAACTAGAGGACAGCAAACGTAGAGGGTGAGCCTAAAAGGGGAAGAACCTCAGCATGATTACACAGTGGCTGCAAAAATGGGCTCAAACATAACAATGATTGTCTGGGTGATGCAGGACTAGGTCCTTCTGTTTCACATCTACATCAGAACCAATTCTGTAGCACCGAACAATAGCAGTCTTTACAGAAGCAGACTGCCACATCTTTCATCTATAGAACAGTTGCTAAGTTTAAATCAATGACCTTTTGTTTAGCAGCTGATAGCCTCATGCATTGTCTTAATTAGTATTCTCTATTTGATCTCTACATATTCATGATTATAGGGTTTATTATGGAAGTTGATAAGTTTTAATATACATGAGAAATACTCAAGATATACTTGTTTATCAGGACATGTTACAAAGTTCTTCCAGGTCTGCTAATGAATTACCCAGAGGGCACCCTACTCCAGTAAGTCTGAGCCTGAAGGCATTCAGCTATTACTGTGGGTCAGCAACTTCAGTTTTTCAAAGTTCCCAGAGACACCTAACTTCATAAGCCAGCCTTCTGCACAAGAGCACTCAGCTTTGCTTGTTCCATGGGGTGGGAAGTCCACCACTCTGTTCTGTGTTCTAGCTCCTCATCCCACCAACGCTCCTCTGATGTTAGATCCTCTGATGTTAAAAGCAGATTTTAAATTAAAGGAGGTTCACTAGCTAGGGATCTAGGAGCCAGAGGATGGGCTCCCCTCCTGACTCTTGATGGTAATGAGATCCCACCTGAGTTTCAGAGGACTCACTTTATAAAACAGAATGGCATTCTGTTACAGGGAATCCTGTTTACAATAACTAAGAGGTGACTTCGTCAGTATCTTCCCCACTCTCTTACTCATGCAGGAAATTTTCATTTGGTTGGAGTTAGAGATTTTTTGGCTAGCCCTGTACCTTAACCATCTTGGGACCTACCTGGTGAGATAGGGAAGAGAGACTGGGTGGATTGTTGAAGACAGGTCATGATAACAATTCTGATAAAATGCAAATGATTTTATAATGGTTTTATGGGAACAGAGAGTAGAGATAGTAAGAAAAAGCTATGTAGAAAGGAAGTGATGCTGACTGGCACCAGACACTAAAAATAGTAGTCATGTGATAGCCAAAGAGAGTATGTTTCATAGGCATGACAGTGTGAAAACATGAAGCCTGAGGAATTACGAACAGCTTATAGTCATAGAAAAATGTTTAAATAATGAAAGTGGTGAAGAGGGAGGGAAAGGCAATTGAAGTAAAGGGAAATTTTTGCCAAGGTTCAGGAAAGTCTGTGATATTCTTTAATAATAATAACTTATTGCCATCAAGTCTATTCTGATTCATCATACCTCAGGCTAGGAACCCTGTTGGCTTATGGGTTACTTGTTGGGCTGTTTACCTCAAGGCCAGTAGTTCAAAACCACTAGAACAGTGGTTCTCAACCTCCTAATGCCGTGACCTTTTAATACAGTTCCTCATGTTGTGGTGACCCCCAACCATAACATTATTTTCATTGCTACTTCATAACTAATTTTGCTACCCCCCAAGGAGTCGCGACCCACAGGTTGAGAACCGCTGCACTAGAAGCTACTTAAAAGAAAAAGAGGGGATTCTTGGAAACCCACAGAGGCAATTCTAGCCTTTCCTTTAGAGTCTCTATGAGAATGATTTTCCTAGAACACTTTTTAAGTGTTTCCACCACTTGTCTGTAAGTTTGTCATACTGTGCTGGCTGTGTGTTGCTGTGGTGCTGGAAGCTATGCAGACAATTCGAGGAAGAAGCCACTGAAAACCTTACGCATAGCTTCAAAGCATTGACAGATGCTAAAGACCTACACAAAGGAAACAACTTTGTCAGAGACAGTGCCATAGGATAGGCCCCTCAGGTCCAAAGGCACTCATTGTGACTGAGGAAGAGCTGACTTTTCCGAGTTGTAGTCAACCATGATGACGTGAGTTCATTTGCTGTTGGGTCACACCTCAAGGTAAGGAGAAAGAGCTGTAAAAATCTAATAATAGGAACTTGGTTAGTGGGAAGTAGGAATCCAGGAAAATTGGAAGTTGTTGAAAATGAAATGGAACCGAAAAGATCACTAATGTAATGTCCAATACATTCGTAAGCTAAATTTGACGGGCATTAGTTATTTTGAATTTAAAAGTCATGATTTACTTTGCTGGGAATAACATAAGAGGAATGGTGTGGCATTCATTGTCAGAAAGGATCTTGCTGAATTCATCCAAATATATAATATTGTCTGTGATAGGGTTATAGCTATCTGCTTTCAAGGAAATTCAATCAATATAACTATTACTCAACTTAATGCATCAACCACAAAAGCTAGTGATGAAGAAATTGAAAAATTCTGCCCAAAACTTCAGTCCAAATTCATCTAACATGCAATCAAGATGCAATGATAATTATTGGTGAATGGAATGCAAATTTTGAAAACAGGGAGGAAGAGTAGTTGGAAAAAATAGACGTGGTGATAGAACTGATTCTGGAGATTGCATGAAAAAATTCTGCAAAACCAACTGCTTGTTTATAGCAAATACCTTTTTCAATAACACAAAAGGTGACAATATACAAGGGAAAAAAGCTCTGCTGGGCAAACCTTTCATAGTATGCATTTTTTCATTGAGCAACTTCCTCAAAGTCACAGTGCATTTTTTTCAGAAAAGCAGTTTTGCTTAAACCTTTTTTTGTGATGGCCTATTAAGAGATCAGTATGTGGCTGTGAAATTTCTGATGAGGAAAAATGCCATGTAAACTGTTATGTTTAACAAGGACAGAGCTATGGGAAAAGCTCGGGTGTATAAGTGGTTTTCTCCTTTTATAATAGGTGAAATGTTGACTGATGACAAACCTCCTTCTGGATGTCTCAACTTCCCGCATGGCTGGAAATGTGGACAAAATTTGTACACTTGTGCTCAAAGACTGATGGCAGACCATTGAAGAGATGGGGAAGTTATCTGGACCATCTTGGAGCTCGGTTCAGCAAGTTTTAACAGAAGATTTGGGAATGTGAAAGGGTTGCTGTGTAATTTGTACCTCAGGTTCTGACTGACCAGGAAAAGAGTGGTAACATGCCATGCTTTAAAAGAACATCTCTGAAGTGACCCAGACTTTTTTTTTCTTTTAAGTTCTTAATGGTGATGAGACATGGTAGTATTCTTAAGACCTCGTAAGCAGATATCAATCTAGTGGAAGATGCCATCATCATCTCATCCAAAAAAGCACATCAACTGAAATCAAAGATCAAGATGCTGTTTTGTTGTTGTTGTTTTTTTTGATAGGGGGACAGTGCATTTGGACTTCGTTCCACCAGGTCAGGTGACAATGCACCTGCTTATGCAGCCATCTCAGTGTGCCAGTTTTTTGGGAAAAACAGCATGCCCCTCTTGGCCCATGTACCTGACTCACCTGACCTTGCTTGGTGTGATTTTTTTTGTTTGTTTCTGTGAATGAAGAGGGGCTTGAAAGGACAATGATTTGATGACGTAGAAGAGGTGAATTAAAAATGAGGGAGGTGCTATTAGTCATCCAAATGGATGAGTTTGAAAAATTTTTCCTAAGAATGGAATCGCAGATTTGGCAAATGTATTAAGTGTAAAGGAGAGTACTTTGAAGTTGATTGGTTGTTTTGTAAAACAAAACTAAATGCATAGCTTTGAAAAAAGAATTTAGGTTTTTTTTGGGTTACCCCCTTGTACATGGACTTTCTCGGATGGATTACGCAAAAATCAAATTGACTATATCTGTGGGAAGTCACAATGGTGAAGCTCAATATCAGCAGCTAAAATAAGACCAGGGGACAACTATGGGACAGACCATCAATTGTTCATGTGTAAGTTCAGAATAAAGCTGAAAAAAATGAAAATAAATTCACGAGAGTCAAAATACAACCTTGAGTCTATTCCATTTGAATTTCAAGAATATCTCAGAAATAGATTTGCGTATTGAACACTAATGACAGAAGACCTGATAAACCGTAGGAGGACATCAAACCATCATTAATGGCTCTTTGTCTTCTCTGCACTAGGAGCAGCTCGCTCCTCGCTACTGCCCCTCACCCCCTAAAAATGTATGCCTGCGCCAAATTCGTCTCCACCCCTTCCCTGGTCAGGAGCACCTCCCAGCTGCTTAGCCGACCACTGTCTGTTTTGGTGCAGAAACAGCCTGAGACACTGACAGACATGCGCTTCAGCAGCTGGACAGCCCCACGTCCCCTGACCTCACGCATCCCTAGTCGCAGCTTCCAAACCAGCGCCGTCTCCAGGGACATTGATACAGCTGCCAAGTTCATTGGGGCCTGGGCTGCCACAGTTGGAGTCGCCGGCTCTGGAGCTGGCATTGGGACTGTGTTTGGGAGCCTCATCATTGGTTATGCCAGGAACCCTTCTCTGAAGCAGCAGCTCTTCTACGCCATCCTGGCCTTCGCCATCTCGGAGGCCATGGGGCTTTTCTGCCTGATGGTGGCCTTCCTCATCCTCTTCGCCATGTGAAGGAGCCTGCTTCACCTCCCAGAGTTCTCTGTCCCGCGCCTCGTCTGCTCTATATGTCTGCTTTCCCTGCACCTCCCCAGGCAGCCCGAGGAAAGAAATTGGCTCAGGGTTTGACAGAGGGAAGACAAATAAATACTGTATTAATAAAGATGTTAAAAAAAAAGACCATCATTAATGAAGAAAACAAAAGGTCATTAAAAAGACAAGAAAGAAAGAAAAGATTAAAGTACCCGCCAGAGGAGACTCTGAAACTTGCTCTTGTTCATAGAGAAACTAAAGCAGATGGAAGAAAGGATGAAGTCAAAGAGTTGAATAGAAAATTTCGAAGGGCAGCTCAAGTAGAAAAAGGCAGATATTATAATGAAATGTTCAAAGACCTAGAATTAGAAAATAAAAAGTAAAGAACATGATCAGTGTGGTAGTTACATAATCTAGTGTCAATTTGAGAGGATTATGAGTGAAGGGGTAGAGTATTCTGTCAGTCGGATCATAGCCAATGAGGCCTCTGTGTGGGCATGACCTTTAAAAATTCTGGGAAATCCTGTATTTTCCTCTTTGGAGGCGGGAAACACCTTTTTTTCTCTCTTGCTCTGATGGTCGGACCATTGTGAGCTTCATTAGCTAGTTCTCTGCCTCAACTTACGAGCTACACTATCTGTAGGACACCCAACCCACGGACCATGTCGCTAGAGTTTAAGGTTCCTTCAAGACCTGTTTCGCTATACTGCTGGTGTATACATCTCTTGAGCTGGGGATTGTCAGATCCTGTCATCTGGCTGACTGTTGGTGACCTGCCCTGCTGTTTGGTGTCTGTAGCTGGACTGCCTACATTGCTCTGTGGAAAACTCAACTGTCTGCTTCCTTGACCTTTGACCCAGCAGCCCTGGTGATTTGAAGGACTTCCAGTATATTATGTTTCCATGGAAGTGGATTGAATAAAGCCCTCTGTACTGCCTTGTGGACTAATTAGCTATTATATTTCTTCGTGCTGTATATAGATATAAGTGTCCTGGTCTTCTTTCTTTAGAGAACTTTGTCTAGCACACTCAGCATATCTGAAACTGAAAGAACTCAAGAAAAAATTCAGTCCTTGAGTAGCAATGCTGAAAAATTATATGGGAAAATATTGAATGATGCATGAAGCATTAAGAGGAGATGGAACGAATACATACTCACTGTACCAAAGAGTCAACATTCCACCATTTTTTAGGAGGTAGCATATGAGCAAGAGCCATTGGTGCTGAAAGAAGTTCAAATAGCACTGAATGTATTAGTAAATAACAAAGCCCCACATATTGCTGGAATACCAATTGAAATGTTTCAGCCATCTAAAGAAGCACTGGAAGCACTCAGTCGTCTATGCAGAAAATTGGGAATACAGCTACTTGCCCAACTTACTGGACAAGATCTATATTTGTGCCATTTCAAAGAAAGGTGACTCAACAGAATACTCAAACTATAGAACAATATCAGTGATATTGCACAACAAATAAACTTGTTGAAGATCATTCAACAGTGGTTGCAACAGTAAATTGACAGGGAACTGCCAGAAGTTCAGTCTGGATTCACAAGAGGACCTAGAATAAGGGATATCATAGCTGATATCAGATGGATCTTGGCTCAAAAGAATACTAGAAAGATGATTACTTATGTTTCAAAGACTACGCAAAGACATTTGACTGTGTGGACCATAATAAACAATAATCTTTAGAAGAATAGGAATTCCAGAATCTTTAATTATGCTCATGAGGAACTTGTACATGGATCAAGAGGCAGTTGTGAGAACAGACCAAAAGGATACTTAATGGTTTAAAATCAGGAATGGTGGGTGTCAGGATTGTATCCTCTCACCATACTTGTTCAATCTTTATGCTGAGCAAATCATCAGAATTTGGATTATATGAGGAAGAATGTGGCATCACAATTGTTTTATTAACCTTGGATATACAGATAACACAGTCTTGCTTGCTGAAAGTGAGGAGGAATTGAATCACTTGCTGATGAAAATCAAAGTTTGCAGCCATCCTTGTGGATTATGACTCAATGCAGAGAAGACCAAAATCATTATAACTGGACCAATAAATAGATAGTATGATAAATGAAGTAGAGATTGAAGTCAAGAATGTTGTCTTGCTTGATTCCACAATCAATGCTCATGGAAACAGCAGTCACGAGATCAAAAGATGTATCCTTAGGTCCATTTGCTGCATAAGACCTCCGTTTCCCCCCGCACCAAAACCATTTTGTTGGTAGTTAATACAGATGCTTCATTTAATTGTTTTATCACATCAAGCAGTATAAATGTGAAGACCTCTTTAGAGTATTATAGAGCAGTGATGTTACTTTGAGGACTAAGGTGCGCCTGACCCAGGTGCGCCTGACTCCATTGCCTCACATGCATGTGAAAGTTGGACATTGTATCCGGAAGACTGAAGAAGAATAGATGCAGTTGGATTGTGGTACCGGAGAAGAATATTGAAAGTAATATGGACTACTAAAAGGACAATTTTAAGATGGCAAAATTTTTGTCTTATATACTGTGCACTTGTTGTTCAGAGAGATCAGTCCCTGGAGAAGGACATCTTGCTTGTTAAAGTGGAGGGCCAGTGAAGGAGAGGAAGGTCCTCAAGGAGATGGATTAACACAAGTGCTTCATTTCGTTGTACAGTGGCTCATTCTGCTGTGCATAGGGTCACTATGAGTAGGAGCTGACTCGTAACATATGCGCATGTGTGTACACACACACACACACACACACACACCATGGGTTTCTGAAACTCACCATTTATGGGAGTAGAAAACCCTTTCCTTGGTTTGAAGTACCAAGTAATGCAGAATTCAGCCCAATGTATAAACACTACACCATCAGAGCTCCTTGGGCTTTAATAGAAAGTTGGATATTAGTCTGGTAATTTTTCTGCACACTAGTAATACCAAATGCACACATTGTATTTTCATGTGTATTTCTCATTTTATGATGCATCAAGTGTATGTATTCTTGCTCTCTTGGAGAATACTTGGGCTATTAAGTGCTGATGCCACTTAGACTGTTGGGTTGCTTTGAGTCAGAGTTGACTTGATGGCAGTGAGTCATTTCAATTGTAAAAATAGCTGTAAACTTGGGCAAACCAATTCCATTTCTTTACGTGTGAGAGGAGAAAAAAATCTTCCTGAAATCATTACAAAAAATAGGCCAAAATATATGGGAACATCTCTCATAGTTAACTCACGTGGCTATTGATTTAATGGTTATAATGGAGACTCACTTGTGGTTGTCATTGGTATTTCTAGCTCCTAGCACATAGTACCTAGCATATGGCACCACTCAAGAAAATGGAATTGAATCTTTGTGTTTTGGAGATATTCCTGTGTTGGGCAGTATTGAATTGTTGAACATTGAATCGTGTATTTTAATAGTTTAGCAGAGATGATGTTCATGATTACACTAGCGATGATAGGGATTAAATAGAAGTGATTTAAAATTCTTACGAACTCTAGAATTTCTGGAGCCATAGAGACTAGAGGAACCCTGGAAACTTGCCTTGGGATAATCTGTAAACCTTAAACCCAGATAATTGTAAAAAATCTCCTTTGAGCTTTGTGCTCTTTTAAGATCTTTCTATGAGATTGATTGTTAACAATTAGTTGGAATATTAAGCAATAAGGAGTGATGAGTTTATATTGATGAGGGAGGAACACTTTGGAAAAGGAAGGTAAAAAGGGTACACTACTTAAATGTAATCACTGTCACAGAATTGTGTATAAATGTAGTGGTTGTTGAATTTGGTGTATATTCTGTATATAGTCTCAACAACAAAAAATTATTAAAAGAAAAATTCAGTAAATGTCTAGGGATCCTGTTAATTTTTAAATGATTTTCTACTTTGTAGATTTTATTGATCTCATTGATTGACTGTTTAGTCCCTCATAAGGTGGTTCTCTAATGTAATTCAGTAGTTTATAAATAGATTACAAATTTCATTATATCTGTGAATGCTTCCCATTGATGGTAGATGACTCTGTAGTGCTGTGTAATACTGTCTAGTTGGCACCAGCTTTTTGTACAACACAAGAAATACTTTCCCATCCCTTCAGCATTCTTATAATTGTCCTTAAGCACACTATTGCAGCTACTATTTCAGTGTGTGTCCTCAAGGGTCTTCTCTTTTTCACTTCTCAACTTGCTTATGAAGTGATTTTTCAGAGCAACTCTTTAAAGAGGTGTGTACAGAAGATTTGTCTAATACTATATATCGTTTGATTTCTTTTTTTAAAAAGTTTTGCCACATAATCCACGTCATATAATTCATAGAGCCATCATATCAAGAAGAGTTGTAAATCATTACCACAGTCAGCTTTAGAATATTTTCCTTTCTCTTGTACACGTTATGATTAGCTCCCCATTTCCTCTCAACCTCCCGTCATACCCCCAAGAAACCATTAAATCAGTTACTGCCTCTATAGATTTACCCAGCCTGGATTTCATAATCTAACAATAACAAAATTGAGAAAAACCTTAATTGAAAAGAAAGAAATACTGTATATACTCGTGTGTAAGCTGTTTTTCCAGCACATTTTAATGCAGTTTTTGTGGTAAAATTAGGTGCCTCGGCTGATAAACCGGTTGGCTTATACTTGAGTATGTAGGTGATAAAAACGAAAATTTAAAATGGAGCTCAAATACTAAAGTGTTAAAATGTAACCTACACCTACAGTCATCCACTTTCAATGTACTCTGTATGTTAGTAAGGCAGTTCACACCCTTGAAATGGTCGTAGGGGACTCATCACAGGCTTACTCCACATGTATTTCCCCTTCACTGTTTTCATTAATCGGCAACAACTTTATTTTAAATAAAATGAATGTTTTTTTAAAACCACTTTATTGGGAGTTAAAGCAGATAACATATAATTCCAAAGATTAGTCACATCAAGCAGTATTGTACAATCAATTTCAAAACATTCTCTTCCTTCTTTAACTCCCTGCCATCAGCTCCCTTTTAACTCCCCCCGTCCCCCCCCCACCACTGTATCCACCAGAAACCCTTATTCTACTTGCTGTCCCTATAGATTCATCAATCCTCATTTTCATATACTGAAAAACAGGAAAACATTACAAAAATCCAAGATGACATAACACATGAGGTAAACCCCAATGTAAACAAAATGCAAAAATATACGAAAATGTTGATAACCAGATCAGGCCTAATGTGCATCAGAGGAGGGGTCAACTGGCAAGGTTTTAACCATTCAAATCAGGTTTATCATTTTTATCTTCTATAGTCATGTCTCCAGTGCACTCTATCTGGTAACCACTTTCCTCCCATCTCTCTATTATGGATAGAGGAAAATCACCAGAGGCTTATTTTCTCTGTAGATCTCACAAATGTATCTTGGGCTCCCACTTATCATCCATGTCCTTCTGCAAATCAGATTTTCACAATTTAGGTCCTGATATTGTATGATTTACTCTCCTTCAGTGACTGATGTTGAGTGTGCTTCAGCCACGTGGACTTCGTTGACCTCTCACTTAGATGGCTGCTTGTTTAGAGATATTAATGGAATAATACCTTGTTTGTTCGCCTACAAAACAGTTCAACAATCATGGATTAGCTGACTTCCATTCCTCAGGCATTATGAATTTTCAGTCTTAAGTCCTTAAGTCCACAAGCGTGTCTGAAGTACAGAGTCCAGTTTATCCAGTGGGTTTTCCACATCGGATTACACTGATGCAGCCTCTGGAGTATGCCACGTGCCCTGAGTCTCCAGGGTGTGCCCAGAAGCACAGGTCAATGTGGCCCATTCAGTGCATACCACCAGGAACACTCCCCACCTTAGAGTCCCCACACGCATTTTCAATCATCCTTTCTCCCAACTGGAGGTCAGTCCTCCGGCTTTTCCTACCAACAGACATGCATTTGTACACGTCCAAATGTGTTTGCTCCCTTTCCCCTCTCCTGACTTGACTTTCCCATCAGAATCCCTCATCCCTGCCTAGGAGAACTTGTCCTAGCTATGCATGACAGTCTCTCAGTAGACAACATCTCCTTCCCCCACCGTTAACAGTTTGATCCCTACTGATGGGAGGTTTCCTCTGGCAAAGTGACCCTCAATATAAACCCCAAGAGAGGTTGGTGTATGGTTCATTCACACCAGTTAGGCTTTCTGGCTACCCTGGCCGGGAGACTGAATGTCCTCCAAGCCTGAGCTTGTGCCCATTCTGCTGCTTGTTCCTACAGCAGTGGGCACCATCAGCTTTCTTCACCATATTTGCTTGTATACTCATTGTCTTCAGCGATTGTGCCAGGAAGGTGAGCATCTCAGACTGCTGAATTATTAGAACAAAGTGTTCTTGTGTTGAGGGAGTACTTGAGCAGGGGCTCACTGTCCATCTGTTTCCTTCGTACTAAATCTATAAATATATGTACATAGATCTTATTTCCATTTCCCCCTCATCATATATAAATATATTTACATCTGTATATGTCTGTATTTAGATCTCTATAACTACCCTTTGCCTCCTATTTCTTTCCTCTCTTCCTTTGTACTTTTCTCTTGTCCCACTATCATGTTCAGCCTTCAGTTGGGTTTTAGGAATTCCTCTTGTTTACATTGCCCTTGATCCAGCCCTGCCAGACCTCTTACAAACCTCCTTGCCACTGATTTTGGATCACTTGTCCCTGGGTTTGTTAACACCCACTTCCTTTCCCCTGCCCCCCCTTCTCCCATACCTTTACCCCTTCAGGTAGACATGTGCCATCACAAGACTGAGTACAACGAAGCAACATTAGAAAGTAAAACAATAGCTACAACAACAATACCACACACAAAAAAAACACCTATAAATAGTTCAGGGTCTATTTGTGCTTCACGAGAGCTTTCCAGTCAAGTCAGATGGGGTGCCATGCCTTGACCCCACATCTATCACTGGGGACTTCATTTCTCTACTCCTCCCACTGTTCTGCTGCATGCCCCCAGAGGCTCAGTGTAGTGAGCTCAGGGCGGGCACAATTCCCACTGTGTGCCTCTAGTGTTGTCCCCAATGTTGCTATGGGTCATTGAGGAATGCTGTGTCCCGTGGTGAGGCTGGCCCTGTGGTCCTCTCTATGTATTGCTGCTCTGAGTAGAAACAAGCAACCATCTAGCTGAGAAACAACAAAACCCACATGTAAGAAGCTCACCAGCTTGTCCTGACTTGATCACTGAGGACAAAGTGGGTGCATAAGCAAAACTGGTGAAGAAAGCTGATGGTGCCCGGCTGTTAACAGGTATAGCATCTGGGGTCCTATAGGCTGGAAGAATAAACAAGGGGCCATCTAACTGAGAAACAACAAAGCCCACATGGAAGAAGCATACCAGCCTGTGAGATCACAAGGTGTCGAAGGATCAGGTACCAGGCATCAAAGACCAGGAAACAAACAAAAAAACAACAACAACCCCATAAACCATATCATTGTTAATGAGGGGGAGTGCGGAATAGGGACCCAGGGCCCATCTGTGGGAAATTGGACATCCCCTTGCAGAAGAATCGCGGGGTGGAGACAAGTCAGTCAGGGTGCACTGTAGCAATGATAAAACATACAACTTTCCTCTACTTCTTGAATGCTTCCTCATCCTCACTATCATGATCCTAGTTCTACCTTACAAATCCAGCTGGACTGGAGGATGTACACTGGTACAGATAGGAACTGGAAACATGGAATTCAGGACAGATGAACCCCGTAGGACCAGTGGTGAGAGTGCCAATACCAGGAGGGTGGAGGGAAGGTGAGGGAGAAAGGGGGAACAGATTACAAGGATCTACATATAACCTCCTCCCTAGGGGACGAACAGTGGAGAAGTGGGTGAAGGGAGACGTCAGATGGTGTAAGATTTGACAAGAGAATTATAAATTATCAAGGGTTCATGGAGGAGGGAGAAGGGAAGGGAGGAGAAAATGAGCTGATACCAAGGACTCAAGTAGAAAGCAAATGTTTTGAGAATGATGATGGCAACAACTGTACAAATGTGCTTGACACAATGGATGGATGTATGGATTGTGATGAGAGTTGTACGAACCCCCAGTAAAATGATTTTTTTTTAAAAATGGAAAATTCAACTATTTTTCAATAAATGATGGTTTCTGCCTTGTAAATACTCGGTGAAACCCTAAAATTGCAAGATATATATAAAATCAGAAAATTGCCAATTCTGAAACTTGGATACAAGGAAATCCAGGGACAAAAGGTGGAAGTAGTTACACAAAGAGGCAGGGAAAGGATAATTCTGCATTGGTTTCAGATCATGGAAGTTGTTTGCCAGTGTTGTACTCTCTCACCATACTATTCAATCTGCTTGCTGAGCATAAAATTTAAGAAGTTGTACTATGTGCATGAGAAAACGAAATCAAAATTGCAGGGAGATTCATTAACAATCTGTGATATATAGAAATATATATAGATTATTAAAAATAAGATAATTTAAGCGTTTACAAATAAAGAGTACAAACTGAAGACTTCATGTACAAAGGCCTGGAATTCCTATTCTTCCTAAAGGTATGCATAGTTTGTTATGATCCACATAGTCAAATGTATTTGCAATGTCAAACACAACTAAACGTTGGACAGGGCAAGATATGACAAAATAATAATTTATAAATTATCAAGGGCTCATGAGGAAGTGGGGAGCGAGAGGGAGGGGAAAAAAGGAGGACCTGATGCCAAGGGCTTAAGTGGAGAGCAAATTTTTTGAGAATGATGAGGGCAATGTACAGGTATGCTTTACACAATTGATGTATGTATGGATTGTGATAAGAGTTGTGTGAGCCCCTAATAAAATGATTAAAGAAAAAAAATTAAAAATAAAATAAAACCATTGGCTACAAAAAAAGAAAGTAAATGTTTAGAAAATGATAATGGCAATATATGTACAGATATGCCTGATGCAATTGATGTATGGAATGGTGTAAGAGCCCCCAATAAAGTGATTAAGCAAACAAACAAACAAAACAACTAAACATCAGAAAACAAAAACAAACTATAGTCAGTTGAAAGTAAATTCTAACTCTTGGCTTTTCTTTCTTTTTTAAATAGATCATTTTATTGAAGGCTCTTAAGACAATCCATTCATCAGTTTTATCAAGCACATTTGTATATAAGTTGCCATCATCATTTCTAAAACCTTTTCTTCCTACTTGAGCCCTTGGTATCAGCTCCTTTTCCCTCCCTCCCTCCCATGCTCGTGAACCCTTGATAATTGATAAATTATTTTTATTCTCATCATCCTCTCTCTTCACCTACGTTTGTTTGTCTCCTTGTGTTTGTGTGTGAGGGGGTGTTTATATGTCGATCATTGAGATGGGTTCCCCATTTCTCAATCCCCTCTGCCCCTTCCCCCTGCCCTCATCGTATCGCTACTCTCAATATTGGTCCGGTTTATCTGTCTTGGATTCTGTGTGTCGAGAGCTCTTACCTGTAGCAGTGTACATGCTCCGGTCTAACTAGATTTGTAAGACAGAACTAGGGTTATGAAAGTGGGTGGGCTGCGGGGGATGGTTGGAGGGGGGAGAGAAGCATTAAAAACGAGAGGGATGTTGTGTGTTTTGTTGGTGCTATACTGCACCCTGGCTGGCTTGTCCCTTCCTTGTGACAGGGCTTTGGGTCTTCTGATGCCTGATTGGCTTTCCTGACTTTCTTTTAACTGTCATTTAAATCTTATGATCAAACACACATTTATTTGGGTCTGTGACACTCATCCCTATGCTGATTAAATTTAGACACTTCATTTTGTATGACTGTTAACCATGCACATTCTTTCATTTCTTTATAGATCACTTGGTTGGAAGGCCATTCCTTGGCACAGACAGTATTTACGTGCCTTTATATTCATAATCCAGACTTTATTGAAGATCCTGCCATGAAAGCTTTTGCTCTCGGGATCCTGAAAATCTGTGACATTGCAAGGGAAAAAGTAAATAAAGCTGCTGTGTTTGAAGAGGTAAGATTTTATAATTTAAGAACTCCTGGAGCTCATTGATTGCCATATTCACTATGATGTGTTTTAACATTCTAATGATACATGTGTATTTAAAAATAGTTTTGAAAGTGATATCAGTGCTCTTTACAAATATAAGCCAGCTACTTGTCTCCAAGAAACTGTTGTTTTTTCTCATCTTAGTATAAGTTTAATTTATTGAGGATCCATTATATTCTTGGCAGTATAGAGATTCACTAAGAAAATAAAAGAGACAATCCTTGCCCTCAATCCTTTCATAAATTTTACTTTATTTTCAATCTTTGGATAAAGGGAAACTAAGGAAAGCAAAGCTACTATGAGTATAGTATTTTGCTCTATGTCATAAAGCTTTCTTAAGTATCTATTATGTGTGTAAGAAAAGTGAACCTAATATAATTTCTCTTTTTAAAAAATTATCTTATTGGGGGGATGGTGCAACTCTTAACACAATCCATACATCCATCCATTGTGTCAAGCACATTTGTACATTTGTTGCCCTCATCATTCTCAAAACATTTTCTTTCTACTGGAGCCCTTAGTATCAGCTCCTAATTTTTCCCCCTCCCTCATGAACACTTGATAATTTATAAATTCTTATTTTGTCGAGCCTAATATAATTTAATGCATGGTTGGGTTACTTATAACATGCCATCTAGTACTGTGTATTCATTGGTTTTTTTAGCTGTCTGTTTCACTTGATATGAGTGTGATGAAAAATCGTATCTTCTTGAATGAAATTGTTTCTTTTGCTTGAGTTCAATAACTGAGAAAAGAAATGCAGATTGTTTTCAATATTTTTAGTCTCACAGTACACCAAAAAGAACATTAAAGTATCACTGGAGCAGAGAAGGAATTCAACTCACTTGTGGTAGAACCATTGGGTAACATCCTGAAAATTGCTTGATCATTATTTCACATAATAAATTCCAGAAAGATGAAATATTTTAAGTGTGAATGAATTATTAAAAAGAAGATTGTTCACAGAAAGTAAATTGACCTTAAATGTACCAAAGATGCTTAGCCTCACACAAGAGAAATAGAAAATAAAACTGCGTTTCCCATTGTTGAGAAGGATAGACATTTCATGTTAGTATGAATGAGAAAACAGGCACTTATGTGTGTTTGTGTATGTGTTTGTAAGATGATTAACCATTGGGTGTATAAGAGAAGATTAACTATTTGTTCTTTTGAATCTTTTTCAAGCTTTCGTTTAGCTATAATTTCAAACTTACAGAGAAATTACAGTAACAGCATAAAGACTGCTATATATCCTTCACCTCGATTCATTTTAATTGCTTTTAAATCTCTCATTTGCTTCTTCACTTACTTGCTCACTATCATGTATTTATGTACATGTGATGTATTGGTGTTTTTCTGAACCACTAAGGTGTCAGTTAAATTCCCTGTGCACTCCAGCGCTAAGGGTTTTCTCCTACATAACTGCAGTACACTTACTTAAGGGGATCCCAGCCCACTTTCTAGGGGAGGGTAAGTAAGGAAGTATTGCTACTAGAGTTCTAGTTCTTTCAGTGTTCACTTGGACAACATCCAACCACTTATATGACGTAGTTCCACTTCTTTTCTTTCTTTCTTTCTTTCTTTTTTTTTAGAGGGGAAAGCACGTCTCTCCTTTTGTCTACTAGTTTCCCTAATGGTTTTAAAAGACTTAAACTCACACTCCTTCAGTACTGGACCATAGGTGGGACATAGGAATATGAGGCAGAGAATGGGACTTTGGGTGCAGACTCTCTGGACAGGAGAGTGTGAGGCTGAACTGTTCTTGCTGCGCAGGCAGATGGAACAGCAGATGGAGTTGGGCATGCTCTGTTCACTCTACACATTTCTTCACACTCTTCCTGTGGTTGGTGCCTGTTCTTTGCCTCTACCAGTAGCTCTAGTAGCAGCAGCAGCAGGGAAAGGGAGCAGTTGGAAACATGTTCCCATAAATTTGCGATTTGATATTACATAGCACCTAAATCACATAATCTCTTATTCTACAGAACAGGCAGCGAGCATTAAGTGACCCATAGGTCCAGATGTTTTGTTTGTTTTCCTTGCAAATGTTTGGGCATGTTTCCTCCTTTCCTCTTTCATTATTTCTGCTTTACTTTAAGCCTTTGTCAGCTTTTATAATTGAGACGACTTGGACAGCTTCTGAAGTAGTCTTTCTGTGTGTTGATGCCTGAAAAGGGAGTCTCAAAAGAGTTGTAATGATGTAATGAGTTCTTTTAGGACAGTGGTTTTCAACCTTCCTAATGCTGCCACCCTTTCATATAGTTCCTCATGTTGTGGTGAACCCCCAACCATAAAATGATTTTCTTTTTCTTTTTAGGTGATATTGTTTATTTTTAAGAGCCAGTTTGTGTGAAAGGGGTCCTCTAGGAGTGAGTTTAGTTCCAAGGTCAAAAGATGTCTGAGGTCAATAGTCTTGAGGGTTCTCTGTCTTCATTTCATCCTTAGGCTTCTGCTCCAACACGATTGAGGCAGCGATGACAGGGGGCAAAGCCAGAGCTGGGGAGTCATACCCCAGCCTTGCCCACTGCTCTCCCGCAGCAACTCCTCTCTTCATTTCATTTTCTTTTTTTACATTTTATTAGGGGCTCATACAACTCTTATCACAATTCATACATACATCAATTGTATAAAGCACATCCGTACATTCTTTGCCCTCATCATTCTCAAAGCACTTGCTCTCCACTTAAGCCCTTTGCATCAGGTCCTCTTTTTTTTTTCCCTCCCTTCCCGCTACCCCTTCCCCATAAAATGATTTTCGTTGCTACTTCATCACTGTAATTTTGCTGCTGTGATGAACTGGACGACCCCTGTGAAAGGACCTTGATGCTGATGATAAGGTGATTGGTGCAACTGTGGAGAGTGATACACACCCAAAGCAGCATGTTTGCCTGCCATCCGTTAAGTTCCTATTAGGACTCTAACAGAAATGTTTCCTATTTGACTTATTGTTCTAATTCACCCATTTTATTTTTCCTTTCTTTAAAAATTAGCGTATGTTCTAATGTTTACTCGGGTATGTCTAAATTGGTTGAGCCCTATTTCTGCCCATTTTCTATCCCAGTATTTTCCATATAGCGCATTCTCCACTAGTTATCTTTCTAAAATGTAGGTAACCTGATCTTGTTCCTTTTTGTTGTTTGAAGACTTCACTGTAGGGTGTATATGAGGTAAGCATTGGATTGCTAGCTGCAGACTTAGCAGTTCAAACCTCCCAGCCACCCCACAGGAGAATAATGAAGCCATCTGCCCCTGTAAATACTTACAGACTCCAAAACCCTGCACAGATTTGCTGTCAGGCATGACTTTCTTGGTTGGTGGTGTTTTGTTTTATAATTTAAAAAGTCTAAAGAGCCCACAAAATTATATTGAAAAATTGTCCTTTATCCATTCCAGAAGAAGATTAAATTATTTAAGCTTTTTCTCTAAGGTCTAACTTCTCTTTTGTACTTGGATCCCATTCTCCTGCCTCCCTCAGACAGAATTGTTTTCCGCTTGGCTCTTCTTCAGGATATTCTTATGTCTAGCTGGATTCTGTATTTTCTAGTTATCGTGGAATATTTTACATCTTTTGTCTTTGTTAGTAATTAACACGGTCTAATTTTTCTGTCAATAGTATTCACGTTTGAGTGCTAATGGTTGTGTTCATTCCATTATCACATGTATGTCTGTTACCTCTATTTGTAGTCATTGTGCATTGGGACTATACACCCACAAGTCTGTTCCCCTGCTAGATAGCTAGTTCCCTGAGGTCAAGGTCACCACTAACTGACATACTGCTAAATCTATTTCAGTGGGCACAGTTAATCCCTCTTTCCTTGGAGAACTATTTCTTCACATGTTGGCCTCTATAAAATCACTCTTGTTGTTTACCTCTTCATTGTCATGTTCTTCTCCATCTGTCATTCAGTCCTTTTTTTCCATTTTTCTATTCCAAACATTGCTGTGTTGGCGTCACCTTGCCTCTGAACTCTCATGATACATTTGTGCCTGTTTGCTATCTCCATTTGGATGCTTAATAGTCATCTTGATTATAACACACCTAAAACTACTAATCTTCTACCCTCACCCCTCCTGCCATTCCTTTCTCAGTCTTAATCATCTCAGTCAGTGGCAATTCCATTTGCTTTGAGCAGCATCTTTGAGTGAGGACTTCTTTTTTACACTCTACACAAGTCTTAGAAACTTCTTTCTGCTCTACTGTAGGATTCTAGAGTCTGGCCATTGTCATTTTCTTTAACAATAAATCCTATTGCAAGCACTACCCTCTGTATTCTGATGGTAGCTTCCTCAGTGATGTCTTAATTTGATTACTAGTTCTCCTGCATTCATCAATTAGAGTAATCCTTTTAAGGCAAAAATTTGATCTTGTCACTCTTTGAACAAAACCTTGCAGAGCATTCTCATGTCACTCAGAATAAATCTTTTAACTCTGTCCAAAATATGAGGGTTCCCACCCACCCCCCAAAAAAATCCAAGAATTGAGCTAGGCAGAATGGTGCTTTAGTAGTATATACATTTTTCCCTCTAGGCAAGCATCGAGCAACTCACTGTGAGTTAGTGGACCCTCTGGTGTCACCTGGGAAGGTTCTCTGGTAACAGTGAGTTTTTTCATAAAGGAAATTTCATGCAAACCTTATTTTTTGAGAGCCAATGTAAGAGAAACTGTGGCTATGAAGTTTTGTTTCCTGCTCAGGAAAAATGCTGCAGAAATTGTTGTGATGTTGAACACAGTTTACAAGGACAGTGCTATGGGAACAACTCAAGTGTACGAGTGGTTTTCTTGTTTCAAAAAAAGTGAAATATTAATTGGCGACAAACCTCAGTCTGCACTTCTGTCAACTTCCTGAACAGACGAAAATGTCAACTCATAGTTCATTTGGACTCTAAATCATTGTTTTAGATAAATATCATCAAGGGTTACTAAAAGTAGTACACAAAGGTATGAAACACAAGATATGCCATATCAAAGTATTTTCCCCCAAGTGATGAGTTAACATTACTTAACAGTGAGCCAGATCAGCACTGTATGCCTCCTGACACAAAGCTTTCACAAGGTGCTGTGTCTTTATATGTGCACATAACTTGAATTTAATCACGAGCAAACATAGAATAAATTTGCGATGAGGTACGTACTACAAAATAACTTTGTCTTAGAATATTCTAAATGATAGTAGTAACAATAGAGGAAATTTAAATGTTTATAGAGTACATGAAGGGATTTATTTTCTGATTTCAATTATTGTACTATGTATAAGAATGTTTTTGATTTTAGGAAAATAAATTGACGATAAGAGGAATCTCTGCAATTTAATCGAAAAGTTCAGAACAAAAAAAGTACAGTGCAAATGTGACAAGATATTAATATAATTGAGGAATGTGAGAAGAAATGTGTTCTTTTTACAACTTTTGTAACTTGTAATCTGAAATGTTTTCGAAATAAAAGTGAAAACCTAAAAATGTACATCCTCTGGGGAATGAGACCACCTTTGTTTTCCAGCTCTATCACTAAATTTTTTTGGGGGGAATGGAATCTTTCTTTGCCTCAGTTTCCTGATCTATACAATGTAGTTTGTAATATACTCACCTTAAATCATTATTGTGAGGATTAATGACTAAAAGTGAACTGTTTACACAATGTCTGGCACAAAGTAAACACTTAACAAATGTTAGCGATTATTAAGAGTTTTTGAAAGTGTTAACACACTTGGTTGCTAATCAAAAGGTTAAAGGTTTATGTTCACTAATAGCCCCTCAGAAGAAAACGATTTATTTTAGAAAATTCAGTGAGAAATCAACTTGGCCATATCTGACAACTCCAGCTACCAGTGCAAGGCCATTAGCCACAGGCAGAGATCAAGCGTGTTTCCACTCTCCATCCTTTTACCCTATTAGACCAGCCATTCCTCCCAAGACACTGCTTTTCTGCTGAGTTTGAAACCCTTTGTAGTGGCCACACAGAACTCGCAGACATTACTATTATAGAATTTAATAGGGAAATTGACAGGTTACTTACCATAAGCCAGCGTTAGAAGCCATTTAAGGATATAGAAGTGCCTCTTCTCAGCCAGCAGCTATGCCTTCTGTTTCTCAGCTTCTCAGTTACATGATGTGGGCCAGGAAGCCCACCTGACACTTCCCTTCATTATCTAATGCAGTATCTAATGCACTCAGGTCTCTGTCTCAGTTTGACCCCTTTGCTTAGTCCCATGGTTTGTGCATGCTGCTGCCTCTGATGCCACTGGTCTTGACCTCTACCACTTGAGGCAGGGATCTCAAACATGCTCTGATGGTGCTGGTTCGTTGATGGTCCCCGGATTCTCTCTGTCTGAAATGGTTGTCTAAATGATGGCAACTAAAACTGATCAATTCCCCTCTGCTAGTGTTTAACAGACCCTGTTTACAGGATCCCCCAAAATTGTTAGGTGGAAGGAAGTTAACAGAGGCATAGATAACTTTCAAATTGAATTCACTGTCATCTAGTTTATTCCTACTCAGAGTGACCTACAGGGCAGAGGAGAGTGGAACTACTATGGGTTTCCAAGACTAAGTCTCTCCTGTGATGTGATGGGTGGTTTTGAACAGTTGATCTTGGCAGTTAGCAGCTCAACATTTAACCACTATGCCAACTTGTTAAGACATTTCATTTCACTATAATCAGCCATTGAAAATCTAATGGAGCACCTTTCTGCTCTGGTCTAACAGGGTTACCTAATATCAGAATCAACTTGATGACAACTGTTAGTTAACTATTTGTATTTCACTATGTAGTAAATTACTAGCCACTTATTAATGAACATTTTAAGATTTCAGGTATTGATCTGAAATAAATATCATTGGGCTTGTTTTATTCCTGCTTGGACCCTTTCAGTGTTACCCAGTATCTAGTCTGTAAAAAGTATTCAAATTTGATTTATTGACGTAAATCATTCCAGGAACCCTTAAAATCTTGATGTAAATTTTTAAAGCAATTCAAAATCCAAACTCATTGTGATTGCGTCAATTCTGACTCTAGGAATCCTATAGGACAGAGTAGAACTGCCCCTATGGATTTTTATTATTTTATTTTATTGGGAGCTCTTGAATTATCATAATACTCCATATTTCAATCACATCATGTAGTATTGTACAATTGCTACCAATGTCAATTTCAAAACAATTTCTTCTTGAACTCCTTGATAACAGCTCCCTTTTATCTCCTTCCTTCCTTCTCCTTCCCACCAGAATTCTTATTTATTTATTCTTTGTGAACATCTTAAACCATTCAGTATATCCATTTATGTATAATCCTGTTGTTCGCTCCCCTTGATGGGGATTACACAGTTATCAGCTGCTCCCGCTTCCCTCAGCTGTAAATGTTTACAAGCGCATAAAGTTTGTTCTCCATAGCCCACTCACCCACCAGGACTCATTTTAAAGCAGTAGTAAATTTCAACTGATAGATCTTAATTGCAAAGTTCTATAAGATATTAACATTTAAAAAATTAGAATATTTTTAATATAATCAAGATTATTTTAATGGAATCACATTCTCAGTACAGGCAATGACTGTACTTTTTAGTTATGATTATAATTATTTTACTATTAAAGTTTTCTTGGCACATAATCCATATAACATATAATTCACTTGTTCATTCATACCAAGAGGAGTTGTACAGTCATCACTACAATCAGTTTTAGAACATTTTCTTCTTTCTTGTACTCATTATTGTTATTAGGCCCCCATTTCCTCCCAGCCTCTCCTGCCATACCAGCAAAAGCCGTTAATCAGTTATTGTCTCTAAACTTATCCTGGATTTTATATACCAAAGAAAATGTACAAAAATAACCAAGGGAACCGCCCCAAATATACTGACAACAAAAACAAAATAAAATAGAGAAAACCTCAATAAAAACGTGTAAAATATTAAAAAGTGGAACAAATTTGAAACGGGTCAAAAAGTGATTAGATGATAAGGTGTTAAATTTAATCCATGAATATTTCCTGTTTACCTTTTTCTTTAAAACTGAAACTTTTAAGTGAGTCAAAAGAGGGGCATCAAATAAGTTACTACATTTTAACCTAACTATATCTAGTATAACCGTGTTTACAGTGATCTCTGTTTGATAATAAGGCTACTTACTTCCCTCAACTATGGTCAGAGAGGGTTCAATGGAGGATTAATCTATGTGTGGGTCCTGCAAATTAGTTTTGGGCTTCCACTGTTGTCCATTTCCTTCTGCAAACCAAGTGTTCACAATTTAAGCTCTGATATCATTCCTTCCTTTGGATTTGGATTGTGGTATTTATAATCCTTGCACAGGCTGGTGTGCTTTTATGTAGACTTGGTTGATGCCTCACTTAGATTGCCTGCTTTTTAAAGACAAGCCTTTAAGACCCCAGAAAAGCTATTCTTTCTGATAGCTGGTCACCATCTAGTTTCTTTACCACACTTAGCTATAGCAATAGCACCCATATCTTCAGGGATCTTTTTATGAGCGTGAGTCTCATCAGGGCCATATCATAAGAATTAATTGTTCTTAGATTGGTACTAAAATTAAGGGCAGCTCAAAATCCATATATGTATGTGGTTCACATTAGGGATTTCATTGTCATTTTATTATGTTAGAGAACTTTCACATCATCTCCCTTGGGGGATAAGGCAATTCTGTTGATAAAGTCATTGATTTAGTCAATTGTAACAGCCCACTACCATAAGGGTAAAAACCAAGATGAAGGCATACTTCTGCTAACTGTGTCTGCCAAGCAACTTATAGCGTGCTAACCATCCATAAACCATACATCACCCAATCTATATGTATGTCTTACAAAAGCACTTTGACAGCGGAGATCTGTTGTTTTTTTTTTAAGATTGGAGGAGAGCGAGATGACCATTAAATTAACTGCCATACAAAATTGTGGTAAGGTCACACCAAACCAACAGACACACTTAGCAGAATGATGAGTGAACTTTATTGGAATTTCAAGTCAAGATGGAAGGAAGAGAGCATGCATGTCTCAGAGAAGGCAAATATATTTATATTGGCAGGAAAACAAGGAGCCAACCTCCCATCAGGGGAAAATTCCTAGAATGTTATACCTGGTATAAAGTTCCTAATTAGAAGGGAGATGGACAACAGAAAAGTGGGTGAAGGGAGACGTTGAACAGTGTAAGACATGACAAAGTAATAATTTATAAATTATCAAGAGTTTGTGACAGAGGGGGTGTGGGGAGGGAGGGGGAAAACGAGGAGCTTCATACCAAGGGCTCAAGTAGAAAGCAAATGTTTTGAGAATGATGATGACAACAACTGTACAATTGTGCTTGACACAGTGGATGTGTATGGATTTTGATAAGAGTTGTACGAGCTCCCAATAAAATGATTTTAAAAAGAAAAACAAAACCTACTTTCTATCCAGCTCTTGGGACTTTAGACTCTGTCCTTTCAAGGCATACAACATCCTTCATAGGCCACACAAAAAGAACTGGGCTTTACCTCAAACTTACCTGTAGTCCTTGGACTTTATAAGGCTGAAACTTCGTAGTGTGAGAAGTAGATGATTGTTATCCCAAGGGTATAGTACTGGCAATCATTGGACTTTGGTTTGGATCTCTTGCCTTAAAGAGTGCCCAATGAATGATGGGCAGGAACTACCATGTACTTATTATTTTAATGCCCTCCTTGCAGGATTGCAGTTATTTTAAATGCTGTGGTCTATAGAAATCTAAATATCTCTGATAACCTGCTGTTAATTATGTTTTGGCAGTGTTGTTTTAAAGATCCTATAGTATAAAGAATTCATTCTTTACCTGTTAAGATGCCTTACTTCTCACCAAGCAGTAGGCTCCATAGTGACAGGACTTTTAACTGTATGACTATATCCTCAGTATTTAGTCGGTATTAGCTATCATGTATTGATTTAGGAATAAATGGTTCAGTTAATAAATAAACAAAATATTTCCCCACTAATCTTTTATCTTCTCCTGAAATTCTGATTTCAAGCATACTACCTTTTGGTCACTGCCATGTTGTGATTTTTTCTGATATTCTTATTTTTACTGCACTTTGTTTCCCTTGAGATTTTCACTTCACACATATTGCCAGTTAACAATTCGCTCATTTTGCTTATGTCATCCTTTCAGTGGTCTAGCGCGGAAATCACGCTTTTTTTTAATGTTTCATTTTATTTTCATTTATTTCTTTCAATCGTTTTATTAGGGTCGCATACAACTCTTATCACAATCCATACATACATCAATTGTGTAAAGCACATCTGTACATTCATTGCTCTCATGATTCTCAAAACATTTGCTCTCCGCTTAAGCCCCTGGCATTAGCTCCTCATTTTTTCCTTGTAATTGGTTCCCTCTTTCCAACCCACTCTCCCTCTACTTTCCCAATACCGCCATGCACACCGATGGTCCTGAACGTATCATCTGCTGTGGATTTCCTGTGTTTCCAGTTCCTATCTGTACCAATGTAAATCCTCTGGTCTAGCCAGACTTGCAAGGTAGAGTTTAGATCATGATAGTGTGGGGAGGGGCGGGGCGCATTTAAGAACTAGAGGAAAGCTGTATTTTTCGTTGTTGCTATATTGCTCCTTGACTGGCTCGTCTCCTCCCCTAGACCCCTCTGCAAGGGGATCTCCAGTGACTGACAAATGGGCTTTGGGTCTCCACTCTGCACTTCCCTCTTCATTCACTGTGGTAAGATTGTTTTGTTCTGATGATGCCTTATCCCTGATCTCTTCGACACCTCGTGATTGCACAGGCTGGTGTGCTTCTTCCATGTGGACTTTGTTGCTTCTGAGCTAGATGGCCGCTTGTTTATCTTCAAGCCTTTAAGACCCCAGACCCTATATCTTTTGATTGGTGGGCACCATCGGCTTTTTTAACCACATTTGCTTATGCACACGTTTGTCTTCAGTGATCATATCGGGAAGTGTGGGAAACAGAAGGATTTCTCCCAAGTTGTGTCCCCCAAATATGCGCCAAACTTAGCTGCTTGCGAATGACTATACACTTGGAGGTCATCAGTAGATCAGGGGTCATTCACCCTAAGAACTATCAGCCACCTAGACGAAGTAGACATCACTGTTTATCCCACAAGTAGGGCCCACTCCCTTCTGATAAGGATCTTAGTTGTCTGTTTCCTTGTAGGAGGCACCAGAGAGGTGTCCTCAGTGATCGTATCATGGAGGTGTGCACCCAATGATATGGTGTGTTCTCCCATGTGGGCTTTGTTGCTTCTGAGCTACTTGGCTGCTTGTTTACCTTCAAGCCTTTTAAGACCTGAGACACTATATCTTTTGATAGCTGGGTGCCATCAGCTTTCTTCACCAATTTACTTATTCACCCGCTTTGTCTTCAGCAGTTGTGTCGGGAGGGTGAGCATCATAGACTACCAATTTAATAGAAGGAAGTATTCTTGCATTGAGGGAGTACTTGAGTGGAGGCCCAATGTCCATCTGCTAACTTAATACAAAAAACCTATAAATATAGGTACATAGATCTATTCCCCTATCCTCATTATAAATATGTTTGCATATATGCATGTCTTTATCTAGATCTCTATAAATGCCCTTTGCCTCCCAGCTCTTTCCTCGATTTCCCTTAACTTTCCTTTTGTCCCACTATCATGCTCTTTCCCCACCTGGGTTTCAGCAATACCTCTTGGTTACATTACCCTTGATCATGCCCTACCAGGCCTCTCACACCCACCTCACCACCAGTTTGGATCACTCGTTGTTCCCTTGTCCCTGGGTTTGTTAACACCAGTTCCTTTCCCCCAACCTCCCCCTCTCCCATGTCCATGCAGAACTATCAGTCCGTTGTTTTCTCCTCCAGATTGTTTATCCAGCTGGTCTTATTTAGACAGACCTGTGGAGATAATAACATGCACAAAAACAAGACAGAGAAAAACCAAGCAACAATATACAACAAAGCAACAATAACAACAAACCACTGACAAAGAACAAAACAAAACACAACAAGAAAGAAAAGCTTGTAGTTAGTTCAAGGATCATTTGTTGGCCTTTAGGAGTGTTTTCCAGTTCAGTCTGTTGGGGCACCACTTCCTGGCCCCAAAGCCCACCTTCAGCATTCCCTGGAGATCTTGCCGCTCCATTCCCTTGCTGTTCTGCTGCACTCTCACAGTGCTTTCTTTCCCTTGGTGTAGTAGGATCAGGTTGGCCGCAATTCCCGCACTGTGTCTCCAGTTCTGTTCCTCGCAGGGCCATGGGTCAGTGAGGGGCGTCATGTCACATAGTGGGGCTGGCCATGTGGTCCTCTCTGGACTGGCTGCTCTAATTGGGGTCATTGTCCTCAAGGCCTGGTGGGATAAGATGTGCTTCACTCTCTCCTCTTCCCCCTTCATCTGCTCTCGTGTGCTCCGATCACATATTTCCCTCTCCCGGAGGTGCAGATTCAGTGCCGTCCTTTGAAATAAGTTCTTCTGAGGGGAGGAGCAGGTGTCCACTTAGTATTTGGTACTGGGGCCAGTTCCCCAGACATTTCTACTGATTCCCTACTCCACGCCGGAATGTTGCATTCACACCTTGGGGCACTGGGTCACTTTTCCAGTCTCAAGGGTGACTTTTCAACATTTTTTGCTTCTGAGACCTCTATCCCAACTCTTCACATTACGTTTACTGTTTACTGAAACGTTATGTCAGATAAAGTGTAATTCGAAATTCCCCATCTTGTCGCTGTCAAAGGTGCTAACATCTTTCTTGGTGTCTACATCACTTTCTGCCTTTTCTATAGTGTTAAAATCAAAGTGTTCTTGTAAGAATCCAAATGCAACACACCAGCCTGTATGATCACGTGGTTCCGAAGGGATCATTTATCAGGCATCAAAGAACAAAAAATCTTCTCATTGGGTGCACACCTCCATGATATGATCGCTGAGGACAAACGGGTGCATAAGCAAATGTGGCGAAGAAAGCTGATGGTGCTCGGCTATCAAAATAGATCGTGTCTGGGGTCTTAAAGGCTGAAGGTAAACAAGCGGCCATCTAGCTCAGAAGCATCAAAGCTCACATGGGAGAAGCACACCAGCCTGTGCAATCACGAGGTGTCGAAGGGATGAAGTATAAGGCATCAAAAAAGAAAAAAATCTTACCATAGTGAATGAAGGGGGAAATGCAGAGTGGAGATCCAAAGCCCATTTGTCGGCCACTGGAGTTCCCCTCACAGAGGGATCTAGAGGTGGAGATGAGTCAGTCAGGGTGCGATGTAGCACCGATGAAGAATACAACTTTCCTCCAGTTCCTAAATGCTTCCTCTCAGCCCACTACCATGATCTGAATTCTACCTTGCAAGGATAGAGCAGAGGTTGTACACTGGTGCAGATAGGAGCTGGAGGCACAGGGAATCCAGGGTGGATGATCCCTTCAGGACCAAGGGTGTGAGTGGCGATACTGGGAGGGTAGAGGGTGAATAGGTTGGAAAGAGGGAACCGATTACAAGGATCTACATGTGACCTCCTTCCTAGGGGACAGACAACAGAAAAGGGGGTGAAGGGAGACACTGGATAGGCCAAGATATGACAAAATAATAATTTATAAATTATCAAGAGCTCATGAGGGAAGAGGGGAAGGAGGGGAAAAAAGGACTTGATGTAAAGGCCTTACGTGGAGAGCAAATGCTTTGAAAATGATTAGTGCAAAGCATGCACAGATGTGCTTTATACAATTGATGTATGTATGGATTGTGAGAAGAGTTGTATGAGTCCCGAATAAAATTAAAAGAAAAAATCCAAACTGAATCCCCCTTCTTGCATTCCTAGTTCGATCCTTTTACCTACTACTCTTCTTTTAAATCACATTATCAGCCTCTCCTTCATATTAGTATTCTGTTGGCATATAAGTATAGTTTAATGTCACTTATAATAAAATACAAGAAAAAACTAGTATTTCCTTTATGCCATTGTCTTTTTATTTCTACGATTTCATTTAATCTCACTTGCCTATTCTATTGTCTCTCCTTTCCCATTTTAGTTCAACATTATTCTCCACCATACCATAAATAGTGACCTAACAGGAACATAAATGTTACAAGTCTGGCTAAATCCAGTTCTCTCACCCCTGCTTTTCCATTGCATCATTATACCCAATTAACTATGCTTTGAAATACTTTTTTCTTTTCAGTTTCATGACAGCACAGTCACTTGATTAGCCTCTCTCCTTCACTTACTCTTCTAGATGGTGGGGTCATTTTAGGTACCACCTCTTCTCTATACTCTTTTTTTAGATTGATTGAGTCTTGTTCTGTGCTTTCTAGTATCAACTATATGCTAATGAAGTGTTAATTTATATAGCTAGTCCTGATTCAACCCCTGACTTTCAGATGTAAGTGCTTTCTTGAAATCTTCATTTGGATAATCATGGAAATTTCACAAATAGATAGGAAATTCCATGAAGAAAAGTAAAACAGGATAAAGCAATAAATAGTAGAGGCTGCTGTTTTAACATTGTACAGGAAGAACCTATAGGAGGAATTTACATTGGAGCAGAGGCTGGGATTATTAAGGGATTGGGGCCTTGTAAATAATGTTTAAGAAAAACTATTTCTTAGGTGGGACAAGGAAATGCAGAAGCCCCAACAAGACACTGTGCTTGGGATTTTTGCAGAACAATAGGAAGGCAGTGAACATGAAGAGTGGTGGGAAAATGAGGTTAAAGAGGAGGCCAGGGCTGGCACATGATGGATGCTTTCTAGACCACTAGGATAAAGGAATTTACTGTGAGGCAACAAATGATTGTGTTTTAGTAGGGAAGTGACATGACTGATTTTTAGCACTATCTCTTTGGCTTACAGGGGGAGAATAAATTATAATAGGCAAGTGGGAGGACCCATATGGAGGTGGTTATAGAAGTTCCAGTGAGTTATGGTGTTTACTAGAGCTAGAGCGAACTGTGAAAGGAGAGAGAAGGTTTTAGATTAGAGATAGAATTAGATTATAAAGTCAACAAGGTTTTTTGTTAGATTTGATAATGTAGTGTTGGAAAATGAGAGGAGTTAGGTCCAGGTTCCCTAACCTGGTGAGCATCCAGTTACTTTGGGGACTTGTAAAATTTGAGCTACCCTCTCTGGGGTCTTAAAGGCTTGCAGATAAACATGGGGCCATCTAGCTGAAAAACATTAAAGCCCACATGGAAGAAGCACACCAGCTGTGTGACCACGAGGTATAGAAGGGACCAGTTATCAGACATCATAGAACAAAAAATCATATCAGTGCGTACTCATCTTCCCTGTCAGGGGAAGCCAGCCCCTATCACATCATTATGGGTCCGGTAGGCGCAATTGTACAGCGATAATAAGTAAAGATCATAGTAAAGTTTTAGAGAGCATGAGAGATAGAAGTACTGAAATAAATGGAGTCAGACACGATTCATGGTAGCATGGTCACCTCAGCCCCGCTTGGTGGTCCATGTGGAGAGAGAGAGAGAGATTTAATGCTAGCCCGGGCTTTTATATTCTCTGGGGACATGCAAGCCCCATAATTACAGGACAGGACCCACGTCACAGGAAGGGGCTGTGCTGTAGGTTATAGAGCAATGAGAGGGGGTGGTCTAGCGAAATACACGCAATAGGAAGAGGAGGGATTGGGGTATACATGTGACAAGATGGGCAGATTCTAGATTTAGGATGGCAGCCTAACCTTGGTCATCCTTGGGCAGGTTTGACCTCTCTGGTGTCTCCTACAAGGAAACAGACAACTAAGATCCTTATCAGAAGGGAGTGGGCCCTACTTGGGGATATACAGTGGTGTCTGCTTGGTCTAGATGGGTGATAATTCTTAGGGAGAATGACCCCTGATCTACTGATGACCTCCAAGTGTATAGTTATTCACAAGCAGCTAAGTTTGGCACATAGTTGGGGGAGACAACTTGGGAGAAATCCTTCTGTTTCCCACATTTCCCGATATGATCACTGAAGACAAACGTGGTTAAGAAAGCCGTTGTTGTTAAGAAAGCCGATGGTGCCCGGCTATCAAAAGATATACCATCTGGGGTCTTTAAAGGCTTGAAGATAAACAAGCGGCCATTTAGCTCAGAAGCAACAAAGCCCACATGGAAGAAGCACACCAGCCTTTGTGACCATGGACTATCGAAGGGATCAGGTATCCAGCATCAAAGAACAAAAAAACTCATACCATTATATATGAGGGTGAGTGCAGAGTGGAGACTCAAAGCCCATCGGTAGGCAAGTGGACACCCCCTTACTGAAGGGTGTGGGGAAGAGATAAGCTAGTCAGGGTGCAGGGTAGCAATGATGAAACATACAGCTTTCCTCTAGTTCTTAAATGCTTCCTGCCCCCCCCCACTATCATGATCCCAAATCCACCTTAAAAATGTAGCTAGCCAGAGGATGTACACTGGTACAGACAGCAACTGGAAACAGGGAATCCAAGACAGATGACCCCTTCAGGACCAGCGATGAGGGTGGGTATTCCAGGAGGGTGAAGGGAATGTGTGGTGGAAAGGGAACTGAAGACAAGAATCTACATAAACCCTCCTTCCTAGGGGAAGGACAGCAGAGAACTGGGCGGGAGTACACTTCAGACAGTTTAACATATGACAAAATAATAATTTCTGAATTATGAACGGTTCATAGGGGGGAAGTAAGGAGCCGATATTAAGGGCTTAAGTAGAAGGCAAATGTTTTGAGAATGATGACGGCAACAAATATACAAGTGTGCTTGACACAATGGATGATGTATGGATGTGATAAGGATTGTACAAGCCCCCAATAAAATGATTTTAAAATTTTGATATATCCTATTTGATGTCTCAGTATAGAGTCTGAACTTCTAACTTTATAACCCAATGCAAAAATTTCAAAACACCTAATCCATGAGGCATATAATACCTTTAATTGCGTTCTATGAGGCCAGACACGTAGTGGCTTTTTTCTGTTAGTTAGGGTACTTGATTAAGAAATGTGTACTCAGTTGTTTTTTTCCTGCTCAGAACCAATTTTTTACTGTATTTATGACATTTCTGTGACTACTACTTCATTAAATTGCGCTTATGTATACAAAGTGAAGTTCATGGAAAAATTCTGTTATCTTTCCACTCTATTTTCCCACAAACTTTCTGAAGCTGCAACTTATATTTTATTCAGGTTGAAATATTCCTCTAATGGGGCTTTTGATTTCTTAATTCAATCAACCAGATAACAAAACTCATATTCTTCAAAGGAAGGCTAGCAAGCCACTTAATTTGGTAATGACTCATCCATGATTTAAATGGACTGGCAGGTTTAGAGAACTAGATGTGAATAAGTGGGAATGTGATTTTGTCACTTTTAATTCTCTTTGATAAGTCTTAACCTTTGTAGCCCAACTGTGTGTAAACAGGCACGAATTTTGTCATAACCCGGTCATCCAACAGTAATTATTATCTATTGACTGTTCATGGGTAAATGAGAAACTATTATGTGTGAACTATTACTATGTGAAATTATTATTACTATAATTATTACTATATTATTAAGAGTAGTAGTATTACTCTTTGAAAATGAACTTATTAAGTGCAGGTCTATTAAAATTCTCTGAGGACCAGCAATTGGAATTAGGAGAGAGACAACTTCAGGATATGGCATTTTAAAATTACACCTATATAAGGAAAACTTTGATTTATGAGAGCAGTACGAGGGGCCTTCTTAAAGTTCACAAGAAAAGAAATTAAAAAGTAAAGCAATTTTCAGCAAACTTTTTGAAGCTCCCTCGTATGTAGACAATAAAGATGACATTCCATTACTATTTTTTTAAAAAAATGATTTTATAAGAAATATAATGGAAAGTTGTGCTATTCAGGATCCTAATTATTCATTTTCTGTATAGGAAGATTTTCAGTCAATGACTTACGGATTTAAAATGGCTAACAGTGTGACAGATCTTCGAGTTACAGGTAAATCCCTTCATATACAGTCAGTTCACAAATTTTGCATTTTTATTGGTTTCCTTTAAAAAATCATTGTGTTTCTTTCTAGGCATGCTAAAAGATGTGGAAGATGATATGCAAAGAAGAGTTAAGGTATGTATATATTTTCTCTCTTGTAGAGTTTAATTTTATTCTCCTCCATCCCCCATTGTAGAATTTTAACGTTCTTCTAAATGTCAGGTTAATTTTAACTAATTGCATTAACTAGTATAGCCCACCTTCCTCCTCTATATTCTTTGCCCTTTTTTGGTAATGAACTTGAAGAATTCAGAGATGTTCTGAAATTACTTAATATCACTTCAAGTGCACATATTAAGTATAGCCCTCGTAATCTTTTCAGTTCTTTCGGTTCTTCTTTGAAGAACAAGATTTTTTTTCCTACCTAGAGTTTTCACTTCTTTAGTGGTGCCAGGAGTGTCGTCTTTACCTTCGCATCATTAGTACCTGGTGGTTGAGTAGAATAGTATGTAGCTTAGTAAATTGTAGTATCCGAAGTCTGGTGAAAGTGGATATTGAATCTTTTACAGGACATTTCTCAGCCTTGTTACTCTGATCACTAGATTCTCATTTGGATCTTAAAAGAGAGGCAAGGTTGAAGATAATGCGTGTTATAAAGTGTGGTGAAGTAATCAGATAGTGCTAATTATCAAAAAGAATAGTGCGTGAGGTTTTAAAGGCTTTTTCTAAAGTAGCAACTGTCTAAGTGAGGTACCAGCTATGGGCACACAAAAGAAGCATACTAGTCTGTGTGATCCCAGGATTCTAAATAATAAAACCTAAGATCAGGGGAGGGAATTGTATTAGAGCTTAAATCCTGAGCTCGTGGTTTGCCGAAGGCTATGGGTGGCAGTCAAAACCCAACCATTTGCATAGTTGTCACAGAAATTTGGCCTCCATTGATTTCCCTCAGAACTTTGACCAGGATTGGGAATAGAGTGCATGAGAAAGTGAATTAATACAGATATAGCAAGATTAAAATTTAACATCAATTTTCCCTTTTGGCTCACTTTTAATGTATTCTCATTCTTATTATTTTCTGCTTGTGTTTGGATTGAAGTTTTTTCCCCTATTAATGGGGGAGGGGGCTATTATTAGAATTTTAAAAATATGAAATCTAGGACAGACAAATCTGTAGGGACAGAAACTAGATTAATAGTTTCTTAGGGTTTTGACAGGAGAGTTTGGCGGGGAAATGTAGAACTAATAATAATGAGTACCAAATGAGGAATATGTTCTAAAATTGATTGTGGTGATGATTTCACAACTTTTCAGAGATATTCAAACCATTGAATATTTGTATTTGTTATAATTAACCTTTTTTAAAATTTTAGAGTACTCGAAGTCGACAAGGAGAAGAAAGAAACCCAGAAGTTGAACTAGAAGTAATTGAACTTATTTTATGGTAGATAATATCAGAGAAGTCTACCTCTTAATGTTGTAGTTTTATGAACTGCGTTATTATTTATGGAAGCTCTTATGAAGGTATTTCTTTAAAAATTGGACATTGCAAGGGATTTTATTTCCCTTGTATTTATCTTAATAGAATGATAATATAATTCTTTCAAGTACATGATTTAAAAGATCTTGAATATTCCTGTGAGGTAGGAAGGAAAAAAAAACACCTTTTCTAGAAGATACATCAGTGCTTAGTAAAGCTCAAGAACTTACAAGAAGTTGAAAGTTGCTGAACCTGACATTGATAATCCTGCTTTTTTGCAGTATTTTAATTGTTTTTTTTTCAACATACTAATTAAATTTTAGAAATAATGCTGCCACTTTTCACAGGAAAATCATTGTTGCAGACTTATTTTTTTAATATTTCTATTCAAAAGATATTTTGTTTTATTGTGCTTTCTGCAACTTTTCAGGCTTATGTCTTTTACCATTAAAGGTTTTTTTCAATGTAATAAGTTATTGACATTGAGACTTGGGACTTAAAATAATGTTTCAAAATGAAATTCCTTTAAAAGGTTTTACACCTTTTAATTTTCAGTTCTTTCTTGTGTCTTTAGCATCAACAGTGTTTAGCTGTATTCAGCAGAGTGAAATTTACTCGGGTGTTGCTGACAGTGCTTATAGCTTTTACTAAGAAGGAGGTAAGGGTATTTATCATCATTTGTGTTTCAGTGGCTTTTTTTAGTGGAATGTCTTAATTGAAATAATTCTGAGGCTTGGATTGGAATTCTTCTCATGGCAAATAAACAGTTCCCGGGAAATTTACACCCAAGCATCCCTGATGATTTTCCTGAAAACATGAATTTTACATTAACATGTCTGTTGATAAAATAATGGAAGATAAAATTGTGGATTTTTATTAGTAATTGAAAAGAGAGGTAGAAACAGAGAAATTTCAGTAGGCCTAATTCTTTTATTTAGTTAACAAATCATTGTCTGGATTTGTGTAGAACCAAAAGTAAGCCCTTGGTGGTAATTTATCTTTTGTCTGTTTGCATTAACTTTAGTCAGTTACAGACTAATTTGTTATAGTTAGTAGGTGGCAAGTCAAAAACCCAACCATTTCCAGTTACCTAAATTAGTAATTTCACTATCTTGAAGCATGATAGTAGAAATATTGAAAAAATTTTATTTTTCCAATTGCCTGCATCTGTATTTGATTTTTAAAACATGACATTAACCGAATAAACCAGAAAGGTTTCCTTTAAAAAAAAAAAAAGATTCTACAAGATAAATATGTGAATAAAAACCAATTTCCATCTTAACAAGATCTGGGTATCCTGTATTAAGTGAATAGTTTATGAAAACCGAAGTCACCCCAGAACATTTAATTCTTTATTGTTTATAGGATTTTCTTATTTAATATACCATATATACTTGTGCATAAGCCGAATTTTTCAGCACCAAAAATGTGCTGAAAAACTGGAGTTTGGCTTATACACGCACGGGTCAGTGGTACCCCAGTGAGGTGTAACATCTCGCGAGTGATTACTGTTCCTCCGCTGTTCATTCAAAGCCCCACTGACACTGCAGGCCTTTGAATGTTTGTTTACGCACATCTAACTGATCAGAGCCATCCTATGACATGGACGGCTCCAATTCGCAGAAGCACCGTAGTGATTCACTTACGCCGGAAGCTGAACTGGTAAGGATGTGTCTGTGGCTGCGCTCCGTCTCTCCCCTCTGGTCTCTGTGTTAATTCACATCCTGCATTTCCCACCCTAGGCTTATACTCGAGTCAATCAGTTTTTCTGGTTTCCTAGGTAATAATTAGGTAACTCGGCTTATACTCGGGTCGGCTTATATTCGAGTATATATGGTATGTATATCTTTCAATGAAAGAATATATAAGAATGTTTTTGATGATTTATTTGCTAGACCAGTGCTGTTGCAGAAGCTCAAAAATTGATGATTCAAGCAGCAGATCTTCTGTCTGCCATTCATAACTCTTTGCATCATGGCATCCAGGCCCAGAATGATACCACAAAAGGAGGTAATTATTTATTTTGCTCCTACTCTTTCTTTTTCTTACCCATTCTGAATATGTTGTGCCTGATTTTTTTCTAAAAGTGCACTTATGTCAGCCTTTCTGAATCTTGCGTGGGTTTGTTCTATAGTCTTATATAGAGTTTAGTCTCCTTACAAAAAAAAAAAAAAAAGACCAAAATCACAATACAATCCAACTTGGCTGTCTTCTGTATCTTTCTCTTTGGACTCAAAACATTCACCCTGCCAGGTGCTTCAGCCTGTGATATCAAAATAGTTATTTTTCTGTATTACTTCTTACCTTTAATGCTGGATCTGAGAGGTCATCACCTCTGTTACACAGTCTTTCCATACTCTGCCAGGCAGGCCTAGGTATTCTTTCTGTGGCCTCATAGCACCTGAACCATGCCTCTACTGTAACATTTTTTAGGTATGTTGTATCTTAACCTCCCTAGGGGTAATCCTGAGTGTAGCTCAGGGTAAATGTTAACTGTATTTTAAAGTTTATCATACCTGGAATGTCTACTAGCGAGATTAAAATGAACAATTTCTTAAGAATTACAGGACTATAATATAAAACACATTTTATGCAAAACAATGTACCGCTTTGGGTACAAAATTACTGACAATTAGACTGCCAGAGAGGTTAATAGATTGCCTGTTTGTTTTCTGTAAGACTATGAATGCTATAGGCTAGGCATTATTTTCATATTTGTAAATCTCTACCATGTTTTTATTTTTTAATTTTTAAAACCACTTTATTGGGGGCTCTTAACAGTTCTTATCATAATCCATACATCCAGCCATGTGTCAAGCACATTTGTACATATGCTGCCATCATCATTTTCAAAGCATTTTCTTTCTGCTTGAACTGTTGGTATCAGCTCCTCATTTTTTCCTCCTTCCCTCCCCATGAACTCTTGATAATTTATAAATTATTATTACTGTGTATACTCGAGTATAAGCCGGCCCCAAAAATCAGCTTAGGCACCTAATTTTACCACAAAAACTGCATTTAAAATGTGTTGAGAAACTCATACCCAAGTATATACGGTATTTTTTCATGTCTTACACTGACCGATGTCTCCCTTCACCCACTTTTCTGTTGTCTGTCCCCCTGGGAGGGAGTTATGTGTAGAGCCTGTGATCAGTTTCCCCCTCTTTTCCCCCCACCATCCCCTTACCCTCCTGGTATCGCTACTGTCATTGTTCCTGAGGGGTTATCTGTCCTGGATTCCCTGTGTTGGGAGCTCTTATCTGTACCAGTGTAAATGCTCTGGTCTAGCTGGATTTGTAAGGTCGAATTTGGACTATTGTAGTTGGGGGAGGAAGCATTAAAGAACTAGAGGGAAGTTGTATGTTTCATTCATGCTAGACTGCAACCTGACTGGTTCATCTCTTCTTTGTGACCCTTCTGTGAGGGGTTGTCCAATTGTCTACAGATGGGCTTTAGGTCTCCACTCTGCCCTTCCCCTCATTAACATTGATATGGTTTTGTGTTCTGGTTCTTTGATGCCTGATACCTGATCCCATCAACACCTTGTGATCACACAGACTGGTGTGCTTCTTTTATGTGAGCTTTGTTGTTTCTCAGCCAGATGTCTGCTTGTTTATCTTCAAGCCTTTAAGACCCCAGACACTATATCTTTTGATAGCTGGGCACCATCAGTTTTCTTTAGGACCTTTGCTTCTTCTGCACCCATTTTGTCTTCAGCGATTGTGTTGGGAAGGTGAGCGTTACAGAATGCTGGGTTTTTAGGACAAAGCGTTCTTGTTTTGAGGGAGTACTTGAGTTGAGGTCCAATGCTTGCTACCTTAATACTTAACATATGCATATAGATCTAGTTCCCTGTCGTTATATATAAATATATTTACATATGAACATGCCTGTATTTAGACCTCTATAAATGTCCTTTGCCTCCTAGTACTTTTCTCTATTTCCTTTTACTTTACTCTTGTCTCACTATCAAGTTTGACCTTCATTCAGCTTTTATTAATTCTTCTTGGCTACATTGTCCTTGATCAAACCCCATCAGATATCCTATGCCCTCCTCGTTATAAATTTTAGATCACTTATTGTTCCTGTATCCCTGGGTGGTTAACCCCTTCCTTTATTTCCCCCCCTGCCCCTCTCCTGTGTCCCCCTGGAACGTCTGGAACCATCAGTCCAGTAGTTTTCTCCTCAGGATTGTTTGTCCTGCCTAAGGTTAGTGTTTTCAGTTCACCCAAAGGCAAATCAGAAAATCAATTTACAACTTAAATGACAAAAAGACAAACTAAAAAAAAAAAAAAGAGAAACTAAGTTGCAAAAGGGGCAAAGGATTTCACTAGACATCTTACCAAAGAGGAACTCCATCCATTGGCCCTCAAACACATCAAAAAATAATATCATTGTTTGTCAGGGGAAGCCAGCCCCTAACACATCATTATGGGTCTGTAGGCGCAATTGTACAGTGATAATAAGTAAAGATCATAGTAAAGTTATAGAGAGCATGAGAGATAGAAGTATTTAAATAAATGGGAGTCAGACAAGTTTCATGGTAGCATGCTCACCTCAGCCCCACTCGATGGTCCATGTGGAGGGAGAGAGTTTAATGGTAGCCCCGGCCCCTTATATATTCTCTGGGGACGTGCAAGCCCCCTAATTACAGGTGAGGACATACATCACAGGAAGGGGGCTGTACTATAGGCAATACAGTAATGGGAAGGGGTGGTCTAGGGACATACACGCAATAGGAAGGGGAGGGATTGGGGTTATACATGTGACAAGATGGGCAGATCCTAGGTTCAGGATGGCGGCCTAACTTTTACCTATTCCCTAGATCTCCATAGGAACCATTATCAGTAGGGTGTGAACGCTTGGTCTCAGGCCTCAAGGAGGAATAGTTTGTCTCCAGTAGCATGGAGTGAGGCTTGCCATATAGTCTGGTGGACTAACTGCCCTAGAGGCCTACCCTATAGTCTGGTGACTTAACTACCCTGGGGAGGATGTCTGTGAGTGTTTGACCTCTCCCCACAATTGTTGCTCAGAGATGCAGTTCAAAACCACAAGGAAATGCCATTTGATTTCTACTAAGGAGCCCTGGTGGCATCATGATTACCTGTTGACCTGTTAACTGCAGTTTAAAACCAGCAGCTGCTCCTCAGGAGAAAGACAGGGTTTTCTACTTTTGTAAAGAGTTACAGTATCAGAAACTCACAGGGGGCACTTTTACCTTGTGTTATGTGGTTGCTGTTAGTTGCCATCGACTTGATGGGAGTGAGTTTGGGTTAGAATGGCGAAGATAATCAAAATAAAAAGCTCCAGAAAATAGATGTCCATGAGGATGTGAGAGAAATTGGAATCACTGTTGGTGTGAATGCAAAATGATATAGTCATTTCAGAAAATAGTGAAATAGTGTGGTGATACCCTATAAAGTGAAAACTAAGATCATCATCTGACCCAGCAGTTTCATTCTGGGTGAAATTGAAAGCTGAGACTTAGACTTGTACATCAAATTTGATTGTAGCCCTATTTAAAATAGCCAGAATATAGAAACAGCCTGATTGATCGCTGCCCATCAGCAGATAAATCCTTGATCATTGAGTCAATTCCTTCTTAGAGCAAGCATACAGGATAGCATAGAACTGCTGCTTAATGTTTCTAAGACTGAAATATTTACAGCGACAGATAGCTTCATCTTTTTCTGTAAGTATTTGCTGGATTTGAAATACCAATCTTGTGATTAGCTGCCCAACATTTAACCCGTGGTGTCACCAGGGCTCTTTCAACAGAGGAATAAATAGGTAATAAAATGTGGTACACACACACAAAGGGATACTCCTCAGCCAGTAGCAGAGGTAAAGTTTTGATATTATGATATGAATGGAACTTGAACACATGGGGAGTAAAATAAATCAGTAGTGAACTGACACATGTTATATAACTATGTCTAAAAAGCCAAGAAGAGACAAATATATATGGAAACAAAATTTCTTCGTAGTTTCCAGGGGCAGGGCAAGAAGGAAAGGAGAAAGGGTAGGGGCTATTAGTTGTGGAGTACTGAGTTTGGGTTTAATGATGAAAAAAAGCACATTGATTAAGGGCAAGATTGCATAGTTGATTACTGTAATTGCTGTACAAATAAGTAGTACATCCTTTAAAAAGTCAAATTTGCAGAAGGTTGATATTTACAACATTGATCCTCCCCGCACCCCACCCTCCCCCAAACATAAAGAGAGTAGTTGCTGAGGATACTTGTAAGTTGTTATTAGGTATTGTCAAATCTGTTCCAACCATATGTACAATAAAGTGCAACACTGCCCAGTCTTGCACCATCCCCAGATAATTGTTTCAGCCCATTGTTGCAGCTACTATGTCACTTCATCTCATTGAGGTTCTTCGTTGTTTTCATTGATCCTCTACTTTCACGAGCATGATGTCCTTCTCCAGTGACTAGTCTCCTTATAATGTGTCCAAAGTATCTGAGTTCAAGTCTCCCTATCCTCATTTCTAAGAAGCATTCTGATAAGACAGCTTTATTCGTTATTTTGGCAGTCCATGGTATGTTCATTATTCTTCATCAATACCATAATTATTTTTTTTCCTTCAATTATTTTATTAGGGGCTCATAAAACTATTATCACAATCCATACATGCATCAATTGTGTAAAGCACATTTGTACATTTATTGCCCTCATCATTCTCAAAACATTTGCTCTGCACTTAAGCCCCTGGCATCAGCTCCTCATTTTTCCCCACCTTCCCCGCTACTCCCTCCCTTCATGAATCCTAAATAATTTATAAAATATTATTTTGTCATATCTTGCCCTGTCCAATGTCTCCCTTCACCCACTTTTCTGTTGTCCATCCCCCAGGGAGGAGGTTATATGTAGCTCCTTATATTCGGTTCCCCTACCCTCCTGATATCGCCACTCTCACCACTGGGCCTGAAGGGATCATCTACCCTGGATTCCCTGTGTTTCTAGTTCCTATCTGTACCAGTGTACATCTTCTGGTCTAGCCAGATTTGTAAGGTAGAATTGGGACCATGATAGTTGGCGGGAGGGGGGAAACATTTAGGAACTAGAGGAAAGTTGTATGTTTCATCATTGCTACACTGCACCCTGACTGGCTCGTCTCCTCCCCACGACCCTTCTGTAAGGGGATGACCAGTTGCCTACAAATGGGCTTTGGGTCCCCACTCTGCGCCCTCTCATTCACAATTATATGATTTTTTGTTCTGATGATACCTGATCCCTTAGACAGCTTGTGATTACACATGCTGGTGTGCTTCTTCCATGTGGGCTTTGTTGCTTCTGCGCTAGATGGCCGCTTGTTTACCTTCAAGCCTTTAAGACTTGAAGGTGCTATATCTTTTGATAGCCGGGCACCATCAGTTTTCTTCACCACATTTGCTTATGCACCCACTTTGTCTACAGCAATTGTGTTGGGAAGGTGGGCATCATGGAATGCCAGTTAAATAGAACAAAGTGTTATTGCATTGAGTGAGTACTTGAGTAGGGGCCCAATATCCATCTGCTACCTTAATACTAAATCTATACGTGTATGCACGTAGATTTATTTCCACATCCTCATATATAAATATATTTACATATGTACATGCCTTTATTTAGATCTCTATAAATGCCCTTTACCTCCTAGTCTGTCCTCTATTTCCTTTGTCTTTTATCTTCTCCCACTATCATGTTCAGCTTTCATTAGGGTTTCAGTAATTCCTCTTGGTTACATTACCCGTGGTCACACCCTACCAGGCCTCCTACACCTTCCTCACCATCGATTTGGATCACTTGTTGTTCCCTTATCCCTGGGTTTCTTAACACCACTACCTTCCCCCCACCTCCATCTCTCCCATGTCACCTCAGAACTGTCGGTCCTGTTGTTTTCTCCTCCAGAATGTTCATCCAGCCTATGTTATTTAGACCTGTGGAGATAATAACATGCGCAAAAATAAGACAGAGTACATCCAAACAACAAAATAAAACAACTAAGTTAATGACAAAAACAAAACAACAAGAAAGAAAAGTTTGTAGTTAGTTCAAGGACCGTTTGTTGGCCTTTAGGAGTGTTTTATAATCAACTCTATTGAGGCATCAGGTCCTAGCCCCAAAGTCTATTTTGGTATTCCCTGGGGACTTAGTTTCTCTGCTTCCCTTGCTGTTCTGTTGAACACCCTTAGTGTTTTGCCTAGGTCTGGTGGATCAGATCAGGTGGAATTTCTACACTGTGTCTCCAGTGTTGTCCCCTGTAGGGCTGTGGGTTATTGAGGGATGTTGTGTCTCATAGTGGGGCTGGCTGTGTGGTCCTTTCTGTGAATTGGCTGCTCTTCGTGGGACTATCGTCCTTAGCCAGGGAGTGCTCCACTCTCTCTTCCTCCCCTTTCAGTTGCTCCCGTGTGTTCTTATCAGATATGCCTCTCCCAGAGCTGCGATTCAGTGCTGTCTTCTGAAATAAATTCTTCTGGGAGAGGGGCAGGCAGGTTTCCATGTAGTTGGGATTGGGGCCGACCCAAACACTGTAATTCAAATGCATTGATTTTTGCCGCCTTCCGTATTCATTATCCAACTTTCACATGTGTATGTAGGAAGCAAGTCAAAATACCATGGTTTGTTCAGGTGCACCTTTGTTGTCAAAGTGACATCCTTGTTCTTCAATGCTTTAAAGAAGTCTTATGTGGCAGATTTGTCTAATGCAGTATGTGGCTTGATTTCTTGATTGATATTTCCATGAGCATTGAATTGTGGATCCAAGAAAGATGGGATCTTTTGTCAACATCAATTTTAGGTTTATCATGATGATGCTATCTGTTAGTCCAATTGTAAGCATTTTGATTTTCTTTACATTGAGTTGCAATCCATATTGAAGGCTGTGTCTTTGATCTTAATCAGTAAGTCCTTTAGTGTACACTTCAATACCTCATGGAATTTAGTTCTTTGATTTGGAGGATTAGGATTAGGGTTCATGGGACATCCCAGTTAAATGCCCTAAGAAAACATGCTTCGTCCTTTAATTCAATCTATTGTGTAGTGCTTGGCGCCTTCAAAACTTGCAGATGGCCATTTAAGGTACAGCAATTGATCTTTTTTATCTGAAGTAACAGAGGAAGGAGAGTCAGGCATACGAAGAGGGAAAGCCCAATTAATTGCCTCCATGAACCTCTTTTGCCATCGATGGTGCTCAGTCCTCATTACTGAACGTTTTGATAAAAAAAAACTTCAAGACTCAAAGGGGGTCTATGTAAAACAAAATTCTAAGTTTTCACAGACTGTAGACTTTCTGGAGCTCTGGAGGGTAGTCGAACCCCTGAAATTACTGCCCTGAAATAGTCTTTAAACCTTAAACCAAAAAAATCTGAAGTTTTCTTAAAAAGCAAATGATAATTTAGCTTAAGTAGTAAAATATGTTTGCCTTGAGTATTAGAATATTTTAAGAACTATCTATATAGGATCAACTTGACAATGCCAACTTGCAAGATTGAAATCGTATGGGCCAGTGAGTTTATATTAATATGGGAGTAACAACTGAGGAAGGGCAGGTGATAATGGGTACACAATGTGCTCCATGTCAGTGAAGGGTAAATATAGACACTGTGGCATTGGTGTATGATTTTCTGTGTTTCCATCAATTGAAATTTTAAAAACAAACATAAATAAACTGTCAAGTTCTACTTAGACACAGGGTTGCTCTTTCACCATCAGGTCACTTGATCCAAGTGGATCTTTTTTAGTTTTTGAAGAACCATTATAGTATATGTCTCAGAAGCACTAAATGTAATCCTGCTTTTAGTTCTTAATGATGATACCTCCTCTCCTTTATCGTATTCTGGTGGCCATCTGGGTTAAGCGTGGGACCGATGACTATAGTTCAGATCCACCAGCTAATAATCTATCAGCAAAAGATGAGGCTGTCTTGTTCCCATTGAGATTTACACTTTTAGAAACTCTGAGGAATCCTGTAGAACAGTTCTACTCTGTCCTATAGGGTTTTTATGAGATGGAATCATCTCAGTGGCAGTCAGATTTTAATCAGCTTTAATTTTACTTTTCATTGATACGTTTAAAATTTTATTTACATTTAGATTGCAGTATACATGTTGTGTAGCAGAAGTTAGAATCCAAAATCCTTAATTATTTTGCACTTCAGGAAGAAACTTCCTCATTTTAGAGTTCAGGTTGAGCAATTGTGTGAGAAATGTCAATCGTAAGGATAAAAAAGGAATAGAACTCTTGGGTCCCCTGTCATATGTTATCTCTTTGAAGTATTGTAGATTTTTATAAGTGCATCTCAGGACCAAATGCATTCTTGATTTATGGGGAATAAAGGTTGGCTTCTGTGATGTAATGTTTATGAATTACAATGTAGCTAAGTTTGGACAGAATTTTACTAGCCACTTGTAAAATTTGAGGGGAATAAAAACCTATGTTTTTGAGATTTCCGTTTTTACGTTTCTTTACACTTTCATGATTTGATTCTTCTGGAGTGAATATACATATTAATTACTTCCTTGTTTTATCTCATCCTTTGAAATTCATTTTGAAATTCTAAATCTCGTTTCCAATGTGTAAGTGCGAAGTACAGTTTTAGGTTTTTAAGTCTGCTCATGTAATTTTAAAAGTTCTTAAGTTATATATTTTTAATTTATAAAATCTATTTCAAGGACATGATTAGAATTTGGAGATGCTTTGGAGAAACTCAGTTTTCATTTTATAGTTAATAGCATTTCTAGTTTAAATTTCAGGTAAATGTTGGAAATCTTATCTTTTTGTATTTTTCTTTTTAGATCATCCAATCATGATGGGTTTTGAGCCCCTTGTTAACCAGAGGCTACTTCCACCCACCTTTCCTCGCTATGCAAAAATAATTAAAAGAGAAGAAATGGTCAACTATTTTGCAAGAGTAATAGATAGAGTAAAAACTGTCTGTGAGGTTGTCAATTTAACAAATTTACATTGTATTTTGGTAAGTACAAAAATCTACTGATTTAATAACAGTAGTTTATCACTTAAAAAATCATTTTATTGGGGGCTCTTACAGCTTTTTTCACAATCCATACCTACATCCATTGTATCAACTACATTTGTACATATGTTGCCATCATTTTCAAACCATTTTCTTTTTACTTGATCCCTTGATATCAGTTCCTCATTTTTCCACCTCCCCTCTCTCCCTCCCTTCCTCCCTCCCTCCTGAAGCCTTGATAATTCATAAATTCGCTTTCTCCTTTCACCCACTTTTCTGTTATCCATCCCCTAGGTAAGAGTTTTATGTCGATCATTATGATCGGTTCCCCCTTCTCCTCCCACCTTCATCTTACCGTCCTGGCATCTCTGTTCTCATGATTGGTCCTGAGTGCTTTATCTGTTCTGGATTCCTAGTGTTGCGAGCTCTTATCTATACCCATGTACATGTTCTGGTCTTGCCAGATTTGTAAGGTAGAATTGAAGTCATGATAGTGGGGGGAACGAAGCTTTAAAGAACGAGAGAAAAGTTGTATGTTTCCTTGGTGCTATACTGTACTCGACTGGCTCCTCTCTTGTGACCTTTCTGTGAGGGGATGTCCAGTTGTCCACAGATGGACTTTGGGTCTCCATACTCCCCCTCATTCATATTGATATGATTTTTTTTTGTTCTGGGTCTTTGATGCCTGATACCTGATCCCATCGACACTTAATGATCACATAGACTGTTGTGCTTCTGTGTGGGCTTTGTTGTTTTTCAGCTAGATGGCTGCTGGTTTACCTTCAAGCCTTTAAGATGCTTTTTAAAGACTGGTTATCCCAAGAGTAAATATCTGTTTTCTGTAATAGCTAGAGGATTTTAAGAAGAATTCCAGATTAGCAGTGTTGCCATCCACAGTGGATAGTAACATTCTTCTTCACATTTAAATATCTTTAAAAAGTTGTGTGCATATGTATAAATGTTCTTCATGGAGAAATGGGATCATAGTTCTTGATAACCTGTCAGTTAACAGTCACTGTTCTTTCCATCATTAACATCTATTTTTCACGTTAACAAATGTGTATAATCTCTACATTATTTTAATAGCTGCATTATAAGCTGCATAGTGTTCCATTATAAGTATATACCATAGGGTTGTTTTTTCCCCATAGTTTGTTCATATTTACTTAAATTTAGAAAATAATCTAGAAAAGCACTATGGTGTATGTTTACACTAGCCACCAGTCACTCCACAGGAGAAAAGCAATGTTTTCTATTCCTGTAAAGAGTTAAAGTCTTAGACGCCTGCACAGACAGTTTTAGTCTGTCCTGTATGATCAATGTACAATGCCGTTTCATTGAGAGATTATGTACCATGTTGCAGTACTAGCAAAAACATCTTTTTAGGTAACTTTTAAAGAAACCATTTTATTGGCATATAATTCACATGCCATACAATTTATTGTCGTAAATATCTTACAGTTATCACCAAAATCAATTTTAGAACATTGCCTTCACTCTTCTACCCATTGTTGTTAGTTCCATTACTCTTTAGCCTCCCCTACCATAACTGTAAGGAACTATTAATCTAGCTTCTGCCTCTGTGGATTACTTATACTGGACTTTATAGGAAGAAAATCATATAAAACCCCCTAACAGTGACAGTAGAAGACAGAAAACCTCAGTCCAAAAGAAAGCAGAGGATAATAGAAAGTAGAGCAAATTAAAAATGGGTCAAAAGGGAAAACAAGATAATATCTTAAGATTTACCTTAACTGTATCTGCAGTAATCCAGTTTATAATGTACTCTGTCTGAGGCCAAACCTAATATCCGTAGTCATTTGTCAGGAGTTCAGTGTAAGTGTAATTCACACGAGGACTCCAAAAATGGATATGGGGCTTTCACTGTGAGCTGTAGCCTTCCGCTAAATGAATGCTGGGAATTTCAGCTCTAATGCAAATCCCACATACTGGATTGTGTTGTTTACAGTATTGTTTAATTAAATCTTTATGCCACACACTTCATTTCTCTAAGATAATAGAGAAAATTTAGTTCATTTTACAGCAAAGTTAAGTAAGGTTCAGAAGGGTTGTAACCCAATTAGAAGGCTAGTTAGTGGTCTACTTGCAATGATAGAGCCTTTCATACTCTGCTGCATAGACTCTTTTGATCCTTAGTTGTTATATTCATGTTCATATGTGTTCTTCTTATTGATCATAGGATCTTTAAAATATAATCAGTCGATAGCAGTTGATGAAAAGTCAGTTACAATTCGTGACAACTCCGTGTGTCAATGTAGGTCTATACTTCAGAGAATTTTATAAAGTTATGAATGCTTGGGGGCAAACCGGTAAGCTTTTCTTCTTGGATACTTTTGGATGATGTCGAACCACCAACCTTTTAGTTCACAAATTGTTTATGCCACTCAGGGACTCCTGTGAATGTATTTAATGCCATTAATTGTCTGCTTAAAATGGTTAAAATAACAACGTTAATGTTACACATTTTATTATGGTGAAATTTAGAAACAAAATAGGTGAAATAATGAGTATTTTTGAACATCTTCTGGCCCTACCCCTTCTCTCTATTACTGTATCTTTGCTACTTTCTACAATTTTAGTCTCCTTTCTTCCTCCTTTTTTCTCCCACTCTAATTTTAGTGATGTTGCATAATAAAGCGTTGAGAATTTGCATTAGTGGTTGCCATTCATTTGTGAGGGTAAGAACGACAGGCTGGCTTCCGTTTTAGTACCTCCTTGTGCATTATTAATGCATGCTGTGCCGGCAAGACCCATACATCTGCAGTGGACAGCTCAGTGAAACGGCTCCACTGTTTCAATAGCCTTAGCAGTTCCTTGTTGCATCCATGAAACAGGATTATTGGTCAGTTATAAAACATTAGGTTCTGAAGTTATCTGATGTCCCATTAGGACAATTAGTTTCTGTGGAGATAACCTTTATTTGTCATATTTCAACTCTGCTAAGATACCAACTTTGAGAGGTCTAGAAAAATTAAATGTACTTTAAATACAAACATTTTCTGTTATTTTATCTATTAATAACATTGCTTTTTCTTTCAATGTATCTTTTAGGATTTTTTTTGTGATTTTAGTGAACAATCACCTTGTGTTCTTTCAAGATCTCTATTACAAGTAAGTTTCATTTAGTAGTTAAATACTTCTTTAGGCATTAAATTATACATGTGCTGACATTCTTTTATTGATTGATGCATTAAAAAAGATATTCTAAATTGTTGATAATGTCTAGTCAAAGTGTTGACTTACAATTGTATATGTTAATCAAGATCACTTCCTTGGCCATAGTATAAACCTTAAAATATATATATATACTTATAATACATATTATATATTAATAATATATATTATGTATACTATTTTTTTTAATTAGAGTCCCACAAAGTATATTCTTTGAGCATTTCAAAATTAAACCGAATGTGCAATAACATAACTTTATCTGTGGAAATCGCCAATATTGGGGAACTAACTAGTACATCCTAAATAACCTATGGACCAATTGGGTTGTCAGGAATTAGTTTGAACAGTTGAAAATGCAAATACTACATCACAAATTAGTGAGGCACAACTAAAGAACTCTCCTTAGAGGAAATTTGTAGCATTAAATGTTTATATTAAAAAAGAAGAAAGATCTGTAATTAGTCAACTAAGCTTTCATTTAAGAAACCAGGAACTGAAGAACAAATTAAGCAGGTAGACAGAAGTAAATGATAAATACAAAAGCAGATATCATTGAAACAGGAACCAAAAAACCATAGATTTTTGAAAATGAGTTCCAGCTAAAAATAAGTTGTTGCTTTTTGGATTTTTAATATGAAGAAAATTTATAAACTTCTAAATCTAACCAAACAATAGAGAGGGAGAGAAGATACAAATGACTCAGGAATAAAAGAGCAACTGACATTACACAGCATGTAGAGCAATGTTTCCAAAGTCCTTGATACTGCCCCAGCGCGGTGCGAATTGCAAAAGCAGTTGCCTACGCTCCAGGCCAGTTCTGGAAGTGGCTTCCAGAAAATAGAGCAGGCAGGAGTACTTCTCAGATACAAAATGAAGCAAAGGCATTTCAAGGAAAGTAAACTGTAGTCTATAGTCCTTATGAACCCAGATAGAAAAATCTTTAGCAAAGCGTTAGCAACTTAAATTTGGTATTATATGTAATTAGGACAATACATCATGACCAAAGGGGGATTAGGATACAAGGCTAGTTCAACCTTCAGAAATCAATAAATGTAATTCACCAGTCTAATTTTCAATGGTTTCTAGAAAAGCATTTGATATGATTTAAGTATTTTTTATCCGAGAAAAATGGAAATTTATGTATTCATAGAAATCTGTATGTGAATGTTTATAGCCAGTTTCATGCTTACTCAAACTGAAAATGACATGAATGTTCATAAGCTGGTGAAAGGATAAAAATAACTGGCACATACACACAGTAACGCCTACTAATAAAAATAATATATTATGATATCCTAAACAGTGTAGATGAATGTCAGTTGCAGTGTGCGGAAGCCTGAATTAAAAGGCTTCTTGAGCCCACATTAATGACATTCTAAAGAAGGCAAAACCTATTTTTCCAGGGACTAGGGGCATGGAGAGGATTTCATGACATGGAATCCTGTATCGTGATAGTAGTGGCGGTTGCGTGTGTATGGTTGCGTGTATATCGTGTTAGTGGTGGTTGCATGTATATGCAATTGTCAAAATCGTAGGACTGTGCGTATAAATAAACTGTACATATAAAAAATTCTGAGTTAGGGCTCTTAAGTAAGGTATGACATTGAATAATAAAATATTACTCAGCAATTAAAGGAAGAACATTACATGCAAATTACAATTTCAAATGTAACTTCCATTTAAAATGTTATGATATGTAACGCTTTCATTAGAGAGATACTGGATGACTTAATGTTTATAGCCATGTAATATTTCATAGTTTATGAAACCCTTTCTCTATATAAGGTTTAGTGAACATTGGAGCCCTGGTGGCATTGAGGTTATGCATTTGGCTACTAACTGCAAGGATTAATTGAAGTGATGCTACTAGGATTCCTGGTCAGACATGCACAGGCTTATTAGAAACAAAATGGGTTTTAACATGTCTCTGTAACTAATGGATGGTTGCAGACAAGTTATCTCAGTAATATACATGTCTTAGGCTTGTTAGACCATCTGGAAAAAAAAAGTTTCAATCTAAATAGGCTTCTGAGGGAGTCAGATAAATTCAAGGCAGAGGGATCAGCTCAGAAGGTTTGGGTGACTGTTTTATGAGTCCTAAAGGGGTAATCTTAGGTAGATCTTCGGTCAGAGGACACAGGACACTCAGGAGAGCTTATTAGGAAGAAGGCTGAAGAAAGTAGAAAACTGTATCAGTGAGGAAAAAGCCAGGGATGTTGCACAGAAGAATTATTTTCCATCACAACATACCTGCTCATTCTTCCAGGGTGGCAAGGACTGTCATATGAGAATTTCGTTAGGAAACTTTGCCCTATCCACCCACCAGAGGGTAACTTACCCCATCAGACTTCTTGTTGTTTCCAAATCTCAATATTGAATGGGAACACAATTTGGATCCCTTAAGGGTGCCCAAACTGCTGTTTTGATATTATATAACTAGAAGAATACTGAATTTTTCAGGAAAGTGTTAGAGAGATCTGAATTCTGCTTTCTAAGAAGTGTATAGACCTAGATGGGAAGATATATTGAGAAACAACTTATTTTTGTTTAATGAAGGATTCTGCACTTTTGTTGCAACATTTTGATTTTTGGCCTACCAGTTAACTACCTAATTCAGTGGTTCACAGCCTCCTAATTCCGCGACCCGTTAATACAATTCCTCATGTTATGTGACCGCCCCCCAACCATAAATGTATTTTCATTGCTACTTACTAACTGTAATTTTGCTACTGTTATGAATTATAATGTAAATATCTGATATGCAGGGTTTATTTTCATTGTTACAAATGGAACATAATTAAAGCATCATGATTCATCACAAAAACAATATGTAATTATTTATTATGAAATACTCATTTCCAAATAAATAAATCAAATTTTGTCTTGAAGCATGGTGTAGCATGGGTAACAGTTTCATGCCAGCTACTCAGATGTGGGCATATCTGCATGTGGGCACACCCGCATGGAGATGGATTGAGGACCCGTGTCTTGGTTCCTAAAACCTTCGGAAAAGGTGTTTTCTGATGGTCTTAGGCGACCCCTGTGAAAGGGTTGTTTGACCCCCAAAGGGGTCAGAACCCACAGGTTGAAACTGCTGACCCAATTTAAAGTAATACTACTATTGATGTAGCAGACTTTTTTTTTTTTTTACTTTTTATTAGGGGCTCATACAACTCTTATCACAATCCATACATATACATACATCAATTGTATAAAGCACATCCATACATTCTTTGCCCTAATCATTTTCAAAGCATTTGCTCTCCACTTAAGCTCTTTGCATCAGGTCCTCTTTATTTTTTGCTCTCCTCTCCCTCATGAGCCCTTGATAATTTGTAGATTGTTATTTTGTCATATCTTGCCCTATCTGGAGTCTCCCTTCCCCCCCTTCTCTGCCATCCATCTCCCAGGGAGGAGGTCACATGTGGATCCTTGTAATCGGTTCCCCCTTTCCAACCTACTCACCCTCTACTCTCCCAGTATGGCCCCTCACACCCCAGGTCCTGAAGGTATCATCCACCCTAGATTCCCTGTGCCTCCAGCTCCCATATGTACCAGTGTACAATCTCTGTCCTATCCAGTCCTGCAAGGTAGAATTCGGATCATGGTAGTTGGAGGGAAGAAGCATTCAGGATCTGGGGGAAAGCTGTGTTCTTCATCGGTACTACATCACACCCTGACTGACCCATCTCCTCTCCTAAACCCTCTGCGAGGGGCTCTCCAGTGGCTGACAAATGGGCTTTGGGTCTCCACTTTGCACTTCCCCCTTCATTCACTTTTTTTTTTTTTTTTGCATGATGCCTTTTACCTGGTACCTTTGGCACCTCGTTATCGCACAGGCTGGTGTGCTTCTTCCACGTGGGCTTTATTTGTAGCAGACTTTTTTCTGGATAACTTTTATCCTCTTGCATCAGCTTTAGGGATTAAATACCATATATACACGTGTATAAACTGAGTTTTTCAGCACTTTTTTGGGGGGGCTTGTACAGCTATTATCACAGTCCATACATCCATCCATTGTGTCAAGCACTTTGTACATTTTTAATGCAGTTTTTGTGGTAAAATTAGGTGCCTCGGCTGATATTCAGGTCGGCTTATACTTGAGTATATACGGTAAGTAGCACCCATTGTAGGGCCATGATTTATACAATTTTCCACCAGTTTTTCATATGTCAATTTCTTTCATAGACTGTGCTATATATAAGTGTGTTTATATCACAGTAATGGTAATATATATATAAAATGTCAGGATTGTGATAGAGTTATTAATATGTAATATTTGTTTGTTCTAAGAGCACTTTCTTGGTGGATAACAAAAAGGTATTTGGAACCCATCTCATGCAAGACATGGTGAAAGATGCACTTCGGTCTTTTGTCAGTCCTCCGGTGCTTTCTCCCAAGTAAGTATTGTAAGACATGTTATACTCTTTCAACGCCAAGACACACAACACATACACAATCATGTTAAAATTAACTCTGTTCATTATAGATAGCCCACTAGACAATCACTGTCAATAATCTAAACCATTAATATTTTTATTGGAATCTATCAGAATTTAATAAATTGCAAACTAACTGTTTAAGAGTAAACTTTCATATATTAAATCGTCTAGTCAAGAGTTTTGTTTTATATCTTTGAATTATTTTGTGGTGGTTATGTATATTCTTGTTTAAATTTATTCCTGATTTGTTTGTAGGGAATTTTATTTTGTTTCATACTATTTTATCTTTTTGTTTTATTTTTGCTGCCTAGACTGTTATGGGAAACAGAATATCTTTTCCCTGAAAGAGACCATTTTATTTTCTGTTCACACTGATCATTTAATTTTTAATTACTGCTTTGCTAGAATCTCAAAAATAATGTTGCGCAACAGTTTCCAGTGACCACAGTAAAGTAATATGACTGTGAATGTTTTGTTTGTTTTAGTGGCCAAGTACATGGTAGAGTTTTGCGGGTGTTAATGTGTTCTAGAGGGAGTAAAACCTCAATACAGAGATTCTTGCCTCTTAGGAGGCAAAGCTTAATATGTACCTTTGTTAATTGAGTTTTTGGGTCTGTTAATTAGGTTTTACTCTTTATTAGATCTGCCTAATTCTGAACAGTGTATAATTTTATATGTGTGCGTCTACATGTCTGACTTACTAACACATACAAAACAATTTTGACTGACACAAATTACCAAAATTGTTCTTCCTATATTTTCCTAGCATTGCTAAACTTTTGCTCCATGTACTCAGCTGCTGCTTTTGGTGTATGTAATTCTAAGTTGTTACACTGCCCTCATTGAGTGCATGTTGTATCTCTTTGCCATATTTTGTACTTTCAACTTTAAGTACTACCTTTTTTCATGTTAATATTATCAGTCCATCATTTTTATTTTTTATTTTGACTTTTTTATTTAAGCCTTTTAAAAATCATCGTGCTTTAATAATGTGCTTCTTCTATCTGGCTTTTAACTGGTTTTTGCTTTTGTTTTTAAATTCTTTATTTCCTCATTGTAGTTTGGGTAAAAGTTTACAGAGCAAATTAGTTTTCTATTCACATTTTATGTAGTGAATTGGTTGCATTCTCCTCAACATTTAACCGTGCTCTCCCCACTTCTTGTTTCCATTTGCCTTTTCTGCCTTCTCCTATGTCCTGCGCTTTGGGTAGTTTCTGCCATTGTAGTCTCTTATGACTGATTTTATTGAGGAGTGTGCCCTTCCCTGGTCTTGTTCATGTTGTAGACCAATCTGTTTCACTGAAAGTTAATCCCATGAGTGAATTCGGTTCCAGGTTTGAAGAGTGTCCAAGGAACAGTCTTGAGGGAGTTGGGTTTTGTTTTCAGTTCTTGACAAGCTAGATCTTTGAAAGAGAGATTCATCCTATTTACATTAAATAAGTATAGCAGCCATAATAGAGTTCTTTTTACAAATATAGCTGCTAGTTTTCTTCGTTCTTTAGTTTCCTCTACCTTTTCCTTTTTCCTAGCTAGTTTGCTTAATTATTTTTAGTCATTTTCTTTTTTTTCCCTATTGATTTGGAAGTTTCTATAGTGTTCCTTTCTTTAAGGGGTTATGCTGCTGTTCTAGAGATTTCACAACTGTGTGTGTGTGTGTGTGTGTGTGTATGTGAACAGCTTTTTGGAAACAAAGTATCTTTTTCCCACCATCAACAGGTTCCGTTTCCCTATCCAGTAAGATGAGACTTCAGAACACTTATACATCCTTGTTGCAGTAACCCTTACTTCCACCCCAACCCCACCAACGTCTTAGTATTTATTTAGGACTTCATTTATAACTGGGTTATGCCCTCATCAAATTTTTGAGGTTTGCTTTTCTAAAAAAAAACCTGATGATTTAATGAATTATTATTCAATGCCTATTGTTATTATGAAATCCCTTTCTGGGGCCTATGGAACTAGAAGGCTAAAACATCTGCTTACAATCCAGTGGCCGAGAAAAGGGAGTAGATAAATGCATCATCATAAGTAGTGTGAGATAAGGAACAATACAGGAGAGTCCACCTTGTGAAACTAGAAGATGAGGTGCTAGAGAAGTGGTTCTCAACCTGTGGGTCGTGACCCCTTGGGGGGGGGGACGGTCAAACAACTCTATCACATGGGTTACCCGATTCATAACAGTAGTAAAATTACATTTATGAAGTAGCAACGAAAATAGTTTTATGATTGAGGGGGATCACCACAACATGAGGGATCGCAACATTAGGAAGGTTGAGAACCACTGCTTAGAGGCATATGTAGGTGATAATTTACAGCCAGTAGTTGGAAATGTGGTGATATCTTGAAAAAGTTAGGATTCTATAGTCTTTACAATTACTATTCTAAGCATAATCCGTAAGAATATCAATTACAAGGAAACTCATGACCTACAGGACCAGAAAATAATGGGACTTTAAACTTTCTTTTCTGCTCAACTTGATCTTACTAGATCCAACTCTAATGTAACCAAATATAGATCTGAAGGATTGAGAATATCACACACATTATGTGAGTAAAACACTAGTGGGCTACTTCTTAATATAATAACAGTAGTCTACAACTTTGTAAGGGATTTGTTTCCATTTTCTCTTTATTTCTATCTTTTCCATTTATTGGTATCACCTACAGCAGTTACTGCTGCTGTTATCTAGGTCAGTGTTTCCCAAAATAGGCCACACCGTCTCCCTGGGGTGTTGGAATGAGAAGCCAATACACTGTATCCTGGATTGGGTACAAAATTTTTTAATTGCAGGTGGGATACTGAGGTGTGTCTCAGGAAAAGGGGTGGTAGAATCTTTGTCAAAGGTCAAATCATGTGGTTTTGATAAGGTGACTTATCTTACAGGTGCTGCCTATATAATAATCATCAGGCTAAGGACTGTATTGACTCCTTTGTTACTCACTGTGTTCGGGTAAGAATCTGACGCAGGTGCAGGGCACTTGAAATATTGTAGAATTACTACTTTTGGTTTCATAAATTTGTGCTTCTTTTTTATCTAATATCTTGTATTTCGTTTCATTGAATCAATAAAAAAAAATTCTGTTTTCCCTTCACATCCACTTCAGTGGATGGCTTCCTAACGTAGTCTTCCTGGTAGGTTGCTAAATATAGAGGCAACTTTGGATGACCTCTCACTGCAACCGCAATGGACCACAGAGTGTTAATGAGCTCAACTTTAAAACAGCAGTTGTTTCTTCAAGGTTTTTTATAAGTGGATATGGCAAGTTGGTTTTTTTTAACCTTATAAACAAGCAATACTTGGTGTAACATCCCTGCCCACTTAACTGTGTGCAACCTTAATGAACAGGATTATAATAAAATTAAAGTTGTTAATTTAGCTGAGATTATAAATTTTTTTAGTCTTAAGTAGTTAGGAAAGGTGCAAAGTTAGGAGTTAATTGTATGATTGTTAGTTATAAATTTTATTTAATTATTAGTGATTAGTTATTGGAGAAAAAAACCAGATAGTTGTTTGGTGCCTGATTCCAGTACTAAATATCTTTATAGAACACAGCATGGTGTGTGAAAGAAGAATCAAAGACCAGAGCTTATTTTTATAACTAACATTTATTACTGGAAAGCAAATCAGTTACCTCATACTTTTCTGAAAATGTCTCATTCTTTAAAAAATGAAGAACAATACCTCTATATTGGGTAATTATTGGGCAAGTAAAATACTGTCTGTCAAAGTATATAAATGTGAAACAATATCTTTTAAAAGAACCTTATGTATTAAATACAAAAATCCTACTGGTTAGTGAGATACTGGTAATTTTTATATGAGAATATTGCATAGAAAGAGTAGCAGCAGAATTTCAGGGTTTATAGGTATTGAAAATTACTATCTGGGGAGAAAGATGAGGGTTTTCTATTCCTGTATCTAGTTACGGTCTCAGAAATCCACTGAGGCAGTGGTGCTCTGTCCTATAGGGTCACTATGAGTCAGAATCATAGTGAGTGAGTTATTATTCAAGCATATAATTATTAAACATTCTGGATAAAGCAATACAAAAGTGGCAACTTTGAGTATTGGCTTTTAGCTCGAAATACCATATATACTGGAGTATAACCCGACCTGAATATCAGGCGAGGAACCTAATTTTACCACCAAAACTGCATTAAAATGTGCCGAAAAACTCAGCTTATACATGAGTATGTACGGTAAGCAGAAAAGAAATTGAACTTTGGAAATTGCAGGGATATAGCTAAATGATTGGAGGAAATATTTTTGCCATAGGGAAATAAATTTCAAAAGCCGCCTACTTTTTTGTAGCCCATTGAGTAATTTTGATACTGTGTGTCTTAAGTGCCTATGTAGATGTTATATACAGGCAAGATTTTTATATGTTCAGTGCTTCTTCCCCTTAAACCAGATTTTGGAAATATAGAATGTTAAAGGTTTTTAGTACCAGGAAATTTCCAATTGACAGTTAACAAATTATGTGTGTATTGCAGCCATTTTGTAGTCTTATTCAGATCCATGGACATAACAGGGCTCGACAGAGAGATAAACTTGGTCATATTCTTGAGGAATTTGCTACCTTACAGGATGAGGTAAGATTCAGCAAATTTCCATTTCCTGTTCCTTGGTCAGAGTATTTATTTATTATTAGTTTATTTTAAGCAATTTCACTGTTATGTTAATAACATTACATACATTTCAATAGATCAGTCATAGTCATAAGAATTGTGCCATCATCCCAGTCATTTCCAAAACATTTCTTCTTTCTTATACTCTCCTTTTCCTGCCAGCCTCCTGTCATGTCCTTTTATTTTAAAATATATAGATGTAAATATCATAGAGAGTTGTACAGTCATCACCAAATCAATTTTTGAATTTTTTTCTTGTACTCATTATTTCCTCCTCATTTCCACCCAACCTCACCTGCCATACCCCCAAGAAACCATTATTCCAGGTACTTTAAACAACCTTTGGAGCATTTTTATTTAAATTTTTTTCATTATGATAAGCTTATTTGTCACTTAAAATGTAACAGGTTCTTATAATGAAGTGTTTACGAAAAAGCAATAATTCAAACTGATGAACATCTTGGATTATTTATTTGATAAACAGGATAAATTATGCAATATGTGTAGGAGCTTAGTTTTATAGCAAGCACACTTAATAAAAAATTAGTGATTTAAGAATAAATTTGGACAACAGCAACATTAATTGATACTATAACTAACAAAATAGAGAATTATTTGCATTTTGTCCCTTATAAAATGGATATTTTTTCGTTTTAAGGATGTTAACTATAGTAGGGTAAAGAACTTGAATGTCAACTTAGACAAAAAAGCATTTGAAATGCAAATGAATTCTTGAGTGGTGAGATTTAAGTTTTTTGCTCATGTGTTATAAATAGCTATTTTTAATAAGTTCTCATTACTTAAAAATGTTAAAATTAAAAAAGTTAATGTTACATTTTATTCTGATAGGCAGAGAAGGTTGATGCAGCACTTCACACAATGCTGTTAAAACAAGAACCTCACAGGCAACATTTGGCCTGTTTAGGTACCTGGGTCCTTTACCATAACCTTCGAATTATGATACAGTATCTACTAAGTGGCTTTGAATTGGAACTCTACAGCATGCATGAGTATTACTACATATATTGGTAAGAGAAAACTTTGTGGTAAAGGTAGACAGATCTTCATAATGTGTAATTATAGGGCACTTTTTCATGTAGTGCATTATAACTCTAATTGTAAGATATTTGGAACAATACTGAAAATTAGAGCTAGATCATCTTGAACACAACTTAAAGTATTCTCACACTATACAAGATACATTTTTTGTATAACCATTTGAACATACTATAATGAAGGACTTGGTTTAGCTTTAAAATGTAAAATATTAGTCATTATAAGCACACTCTCTGACTAAGTTCTGTACTACTTCCACATGTTTTATATGTGCTTAATGTTATATCCTACTGCATATGTTTAGGAAAGAATTGTGAAAACAGACATTATATGTTCAAACTTGATCATTATAATAGCTTTAGAACCTTTCATTTTCATTTTACATTGTAGTACGCCTTTATTTATATTTTTGAGATGTAAACAGCTTTACTGACATAATTCACATCATGCTATTCAATAGTTTAAGCATATTAAAATGAGTTGTGTAATCATCAGGCCTTAGTGTTGGTTTATTTAGTCTGGGGCTGTATTTCAGGAGCCTTGGTAGTGTAATGGGTGTACATTTGGCTGCTAAATGCAAAGTCAACATTTCTAAGCCCCAGCCATTCCATGGAGGAAAAAGGGCAGTCTACTTTGTTTTGTAGTATGAGACTCGAGTGAGTGGCAGTAAATGAGATCCCTAGTTTTGTTGATTTGGGCCTATATTTTGAAATTTAGATATCCATCCCTTAGATTTGAACTTTTTTTTTTCAATTTAGGAGAATATGTTAAACTGCTCAAAAACCAGGATCTGGTAGAATACTGCTATTTTGAATTTCATTATTGAAAAAAAACTCAAGTGTACAGCCTTTATGTTCATTTCTTACCACGGACTTGTGTGATACAAATTTTTGTCTTTTTGTGAATTTATTTGTTGTTTTTGTGATTGACAGGTCAATAAAATACTTTATAGGTTAAGGTTAAGTATGGCTGAAGTAGTAAAAAATGTTCACATGGACAACCATTTCATTTATATGTGTATGTATATATAAAGTAGTCCTGGTAGTGTAGTGGTTAAAGGTTGGCAAGTTGACGATTGACGAGTACCCCTGGGGTAAATGTGACAGTCTGCGTTTGTAAAAATTTGCAACCTTGGAAGCCCTCTTGGGTCGTTCTATTCTGTCCTTAATAGGATCGCTGTGAGTGAGAATTGACTTGACAAAGCAGTTAGCGAGTGGTCATCTGTGTGTGTGTGTGTGTACACTCGTGTGCATGCGCATGCATGCATGTGGGTGTTTATATATCTATATATACATATACATATATAGTTATCAGGAAATCTTTTGAAAAACTAAAATGTATTACTATAGGAAATTTAGAGAATCTGAAAATTTTAAATACTGTACTGACAACAAAAAAGGGGAAATTAGTCCATTTTAGTACAGATTTCTTATAAGATGTCTGGCTAGGATCTCAGTAGTTAATTTGTTGGCTTCGCTTTAACTTTGAAGCTGTTATAAGCAAAGATCTCCTTACTAGGAGCAGTGTGAATATTAATGAGATTATATTACTTATTGGTCTCTGTAACTAAGGTATTCTTACCTGTCATCTTAGGTATCTCTCTGAATTCTTGTATGCCTGGTTGATGTCAACACTGAGTCGTGCTGACGGCTCTCAAATGGCAGAGGAAAGGATAATGGAAGAGCAGCAGAAAGGCCGTAGCAGTAAAAAAACAAAGAAAAAGAAGAAAGGTGCTGTGGATTACTCTCTTACCTAAGAAATAAAGAGCATTGGGGTATACTTCAGTTTCTACAGATAACTAGAGACCTATGCCCGACTGGTGATAAAGGAATTAGTCGTTACATTTTATTGTTGTCAATTTTTCTCTCACAACGTAAGGCAGAGAAATTCAGATGTTTGTAATGTAGGCTTCTTGTTCCTTTCTTTCCTTTTCTTCCACTTTTTGTCCCATGTATCAGAGTCTTCGGAAAGGACGTGGCCACATGGAATGAACAAGCAATGTAGGTTAGAGAACAGGACAGCTGGAGAAGACCGAAAGGTCCTGACAGCTTAGGAGGGAAGTAGATTCAAAACGGTGCTGCTGGACTAGACAAAGAGCACTTTGAGGCATCAAGAACTTTGAGAAGTGAGAAATACTTCAAAGGGACGGGGCCAGTCAGTCCCTTGGGGAAGGGTATAAATATGCCGACAATTCTTAGAAAATATTTCTTTATATTTCTTTTCAAAGATGTAAAGTTTTGGTGTGCCATAAATGACTTGTATTCATGAGTTTTCTGCACAAGTTAAGACTCAGTATGGTAAATTCAAGAAAAGTTAAAATTACTTCATATGGTATTAGCTATTTGGGGAACACTGTTAGTACCTACAGTTATATTTAATTCTTTGTAGATTTTAACCTTAAAATTTAGCCTGGAGGAAGAATAATTGGTATCATGTTTTCATTTAGTTAATAAGCTGAAAGTTTTATTATAATTACTAGATTTTTTTTTTCAGTAATGCTGGAGTAGGGGGCGGTGTAAAAGTGTACATGCTTTTTTTCCTTTTAGTACGCCCACTGAGCCGAGAGATCACAATGAGCCAGGCGTATCAGAATATGTGTGCTGGAATGTTCAAGGTAAGTTGTGGAACATTAAGTACTTTTGTTATTATCTAATTTAACTAAAAGTGATATTTTCTGGGCTCTAATTTCACCTTGATGACAGCAGGCTTGGCTTGAATTTTTGTTGCTGTTATATATGAATGAGGAACCCAGTAGCAATACATTTTTACTTACTCTTAAATATTACTCAGCTTGTAAATCTGTGTTAGTCTAGAAACTACCAAAACATGTCCACCATGGGTGACCTTGCTGGTATTTGAAATACTGGTAACATAGCTTCCAGCATCCTATCAACATGCAAACCATCACAGTACAACCATCTGACAGATGGATGGTGGGAAAATAGTTAGCAGTATATTAAACACTGGAATGTGACATTTGATAGAACCAAAATGAAAATACCTTCCTGCCGTGGAGTCAATGCCAACTCAAAGTGACTATTAGCGGTTCTCAACCTGTGGGTCGTGACCTCTTTGGGGGTTGAACGACCCTTTCACAGGGGTCACCAGATTCATAATAGTAGCAAAAGTACAGTTATGAAGTCTCAATGAAAATAGTTTTATGGTTGGGGGTAACCAGAACATGAGGAACTGTATTAAAGGGTCGCGGCATTAGGAAGGTTGAAAACCACTGCTATAGGACAAGGTAGAACTGCTTCTTTGAGTTTCTGAGACTGTTTACAGGAGTAGAAAACCCCATCCTTGCAAATCACAGCCCAGTAGCAAACCAGTTTTTCTCTTCTGATTTCTGAGTTGTTCCAGCTTTACATAAATCACTTTCTTTTCTTAAGTCTGTCATAGTGAAGATACATGCTTTTGCGTAATGACGCCGTCTGTTTCATTCCCATGCTTTCTCTTTCAGACCATGGTAGCATTTGATATGGATGGCAAAGTCCGAAAACCGAAGTTTGAGCTTGATAGTGAGCAAGTCCGATATGAACACAGGTTTGCCCCTTTCAACAGTGTGATGACACCACCACCAGTGCATTATCTACAGTTTAAGGTGAGCCTGATTTTTGAAATAATTACATTAGAGCTGATTCATTCATTTACTGGACTAGTGGGAAAAGGTGATAAAATACCTATGTAAATGTATAAAAACTATTTAGTTTCTTCCTCTCCACCCTCACATCTTATTATATTATCATACTTTAAAAGTCAGATATCTAAGAGTATTATAATAATGTTAGTGTGTGGGGATTAAAAATTGAATATTAAATAGGAAAAAATAGAAAAGAAGATGTGCTGAACTTTCATTGTAGTATATAAGGGGACTTCAAAAAGTTCAAGGAAAAGTGGAATTAAATAGTAAGGAAATTTGCTACAAGCTTTTCAAAGTTCCCTTGTATATGAATAAATAGTCAAGGTAGAATTTGTTGATAATTAAGAATTTTAGAATTGTTTTTTTAATTGCATATATTTTTACTAATATTTCCCATTTCTTTTTAGGAAATGTCTGACCTCAATAAATATAGCCCTCCTCCTCAGTCCCCAGAACTCTATGTGGCAGCTAGTAAGCACTTTCAGCAGGCAAAAATGATACTGGAAAACATCTCAAATCCAGACCAGGAGGTAAGATGGGGTTCACAATAATACTTGGAAAAATATTTAATTGTGAAGTTTAACTTAAATTATTTTTTGAGATAAGTGATGCAAATATCTTGTTTGTGTAAATTTAGAATTCAGTGGAAAGATAGACATAGGCTCTAGACCCATGTTTACTAAAGTGGGTAATACCCAGGGGGTGCTGCTAAAACTGAAACCTATACTTTATCCTGGATTCTGTAGTACAAAAGTTTTTAATTGCCAGGGTAATTAATTTGTCATTGGGTAATTTTGTTTCTGAAAAGTTGGGGGTAGGCCAAATAAATTGGGAAACTGATTCTAAAGCAAGGGTTGGCAAATTTTTGAGGTAGAAGAGCCACTGCTGTCCCTCACAGTAATTAAAAAATTATTTGAGAACCAGAAATAATTTTTATTTTTGAGAAATAAATTTTACAAATTAAATCACCACTAACTGAATACCTTTTAAAAACTTTATACCTATGATAGTGTTATTTTCATTTTGAATTTTACTTCAGAGCCACGTGCACGTACCAAAAGTGCTGCATATGGCTCAAGAGCTGCAGTTTGTCAACCTGTTGGAGACTGATCCATACATCAGAATATTAACATTTAAGTCTATAGTTCATTATATATAGGAGATAGAGTTATATAGGGAGTCCTGATGGTGTGCTGGTTATTCATTGAACTGAGATTGTCAAGGTCAGCAGCTCAAAACCACCAGCTGTTCCGTAGGAGAAAGACCAGGCTCTCAACTCTCCTCTAGTCTTGGGAACTTCCAGAAGCAGTTCTACTCTTCCCTCTAGAGTTGCTGTGAGTTGGCATTGACTCAGTGACAGTGTGTATGGTTTTTATAGTTACATAGTTCTTTTTAAAAAAATCATTTTATTAAGCGCTCATACAACTCATCACAATCCATACATACATCGATTGTGTAAAGCACATCTGTACATTCGTTCTCTCAGCATTCTAAAAACATTTGCTCTCCTCATAGGCCCTAGCATCAGCTCATTTTTCTCCCTCCCTCCCCACTCACCCTCATAATTCTTATATCTGAAAAATGATCTGGCCATTCGTCACAGAAAGTGAAAACTTACGTTTGGGGCTTTTATGATATCCTTAATTTGCTATACACCTAATTTTCTGGAAATATATTTATTCTGTAAATAAACATTAACCTCAGATATGTATATGTTGTTGGAGTATACATCTTGATACAGCTTTCATAGAAGGTTAATTTATCATTTTCTATCAAAACCACAAGTGTTTAGACTCAACCCTTTTGTTTGCTTTTGTGTACATGTGCACATGTGGGTGGGCAGAATGATAAATATGCAAGAGTATTCTTTGCAGTAGTGTTTATAATTGTAAAATACTGAGGAAACCTGTGTTTATCAACAGAGCTCCTAAGTAGGAAGACCAAGGATGGTTTTTATGTACTGTAATGTAGTGACTGATCTTCAGGGTTGACGAAGTGTGGTCCCACTCAGTCATTTGGTGAGAATTTTAGAGAAGTGGATAGAAGAACCACAAGTAATTTCTCTTCACGAGACAGCTAGAGCCTGATGTAGATGGAGTACATCAGGCAAGGGGAAGATGAGGTTAGCGTGGTAACAAGACTGGATCACACCAGGTGTATTTCTGGGTCTGGGGATAAACTACTGGAGTGTTTTAGAGCAGAAGTGTGACCTGATCTCATCTTGTTTTTTTTTTTAAATCGTTTTATTAGGGGCTCATACAACTCTTACAATAATCCATACATACATCAATTATGTAAAGCACATTTGTTCATTCATTGCCCTCATCATTCTCAAAATATTTGCTCTCCACCTAAGCCGCTGGCATCAGCTCTTCGTTTTTCTCCTCGTTTCCTCCTCCCTCATGAGCACTTGGTAATTTAAAAAAAAAAATGTTTTATTAGGGGCTCATACAACTCTTATCACAATCCATACATACATCAATTGTGTAAAGCACATCTGTACATTCATTGCCCTCATCATTCTCAAAGTATTTGCTCTCCACTTAAGTCCTTGGCATCAGGTCCTCTTTTTCCCCCCCTCTCTCCCTGCTCCCCCCTCCCTCATGAGCCCTTGATAATTTAATTATTTTGTCATATCTTGCCCTGTCCGATGTCTCCCTTCACCCCCTTTTCTGTTGTATGTCCCCCAGGGAGGAGGTCACATATAGATCCTTGTAATTGGTTCCTCCTTTTCAACCCACCCTCCCATCTCCCTCCAAGTATTGCCACTCATACCACTGGTCCTCGAGGGATCATCTGCCCTGGATTCCCTGTGTCCAGTTCCTTTCTGTACCAGTGTACATCCTCTGGTCTAGCCATACTTAAAGGTAGGATTTGGATCATGACAGTGGGAGTGGGGTGGGTGGAGAAGCATTTAGGAACTAGAGGAAAATTGTATTTTTCATCGTTGCTATATCGTATCCTGACTGGCTCATCTCCTCCCCAGGACCCTTCTGTAAGGTGATGTCCAGTAGCCTACAAGTGGGCTTTGGGTCTCCACTCTGCACTCCTCCCGTCATTCACTATGATATGATTTTTTTGTTCTGATGATGCCTGATTCCTGATCCCTTTGGCACCTCATGACTGCACATGCTGGTGTACGTCTTCCATGTGGGCTTTGTTGCTTCTGCGCTAGATGGCTACTTGTTTACCTTCAAACCTTTAAGACCCTAGACGCTGTATCTTTTGATAGCCGGGCACCATCAGCTTTCTTCACATTTGCTTATTCACCTGCTTTGTCTTTAGCGGTTGTGTCAGGAAGATGACCATCATAAAATGCCAATTTAATAGAAGAAAGCATTCTTGTATTGAGAGAGTACTTGAGTGGAGGTCCAATGTCCTTCTGCTACCTTATTATTAAACGTATAAACATAGGCACATAGATCTATTTCCCCATCCTCATATATAAATATATTTGCATATGTACATACCTTTATTTAGACCTCTAAATGCCCTTTGCCTCCTAGCTCTTTCCTATATTTCCTTTGACTTTCCTCCTGTCCCACTATCATGCTCAATCTTCATTTAGGTTTCAGTAATTCCTCTTGGTTACATCACCCTTGATCACTCCCTACCACGCCTCTTACACCCTCCTCACCACTGATTGGGATCACTTGTTCCCTTGTCGCTGGGTTTGTTAATACACTACATTTCCCCTAACCTCCCCCTCTCCCATCCTGGAACTGCCGGTCCTGATGTTTTCTCCTCCAGCCTATCTTATTTAGACAGATCTGTGGAGATAATAGCATGCACAAAAGCAGGACAGAGCAAAACCAAGCAACAATATACAACAAAACAACAACAAACCAATGAAAAAAACAAAACACAACAAGAAAGAAAAGCTTGTAGTTAGTTCGAGGATTGTTTGTTGGCCAGTCCAGTTTTGGGGAGTGGTTTCCAGTCCAGTCTGTTGGGGCACCACGCCCTGGCCCCAAAATCCAGCTTCAGCATTCCCTGGGGACCTCGCCGCTCCATTCCTTTGCTGTTCTGTTGCACCCCCTTAGTGTTTTGCCTCAATGTGCAGGATCAGATCGGGCGCGATTCCCACACTGTGTCTCTAGTGTTGTCCCCTGTAGGGCTATGGGCCAGTGAGGGACATGATGTCTCATAGTGGGGCTGGCCATGTGGCACTCTCTGTGGACTGGCTGCTCTAATCAGGAATATGGTCCTCAAGGCCTGGTGGGTCAGGATGTGCTCCATTCTCTCCTCCTTCCCCTTCATCTGCTCCTTTGTTCTCCGATCAGATATGTCCCTCTCCCTGAGCTGCAGATTCAATGCTGTCCTTTGAAATAAATTCTTTTGGGGGGAGGGGCAGGTTTCCACCTAGTAGTTGGGATGAGGGCCGGCCCCTCAGATCTCATCTGTTTTAAAACATGCTTCTGACCACTGTAAGGAGCACTGATAGTATAGTGAGCTCTGTGATGAGCACCTGGCTTCAAGATCAGCAGTTTGAAAACACCTTTGCACCTTAAGAGAAAGCTGATTCTACTCCCTTAAAGATTTACAGTGAGTTAGCTTTGACCACTCTATTGAAAATATATTTAGAGTGGCTGGTAGAAGCAGGGGAGAGTAATTTTCAGTAGGAGGTGGTGATCGGAAGCATTTACATTCTGTGTGTGCTTTGAGGTCTAATCAGTTCAATGGCAATGAGTTTTGTTTGTCAGTGTGCTTTAAAGTTCTCAGGATTGGCAGATGCAGTGGCGGTGAAGTGTGAAAGAGAAAGAAGTCATAGGGTTTTGATCTGAGCAGCTATAGAGGCATTGACTTTAGTGGGAAGAGGGGGAGGGGACGGTGGGCGCGTAGTGGCATGGTCACGAGCTGCGTTTGGACGTGTTTAAATTTGAGTTGCCTGGTGGGTGTCCCAGTAGAGCTATCCTCTAGGCAATTGGCTATGGGGTCTGGTGTTCAAGATGGGAGGTCTTGAACTTGTGTTATTTCCAGACAGGTCAAGAAGAACACAGCATAGACTTTTCAGATTTTACATAATTCTTTTTTAAAAAGAAGTAATATCTATTCCATTGTTACTTGTGTTCAAATATAGTCTCTTTTTCTTACACGGTCGTAGTTAGTAATACTAGTTAACACTTAAAGAATAATTACTACTTGCTAGGCAAGGCTCAGAGCTCTAACCCTCACAATAAATAATTGGGGATGACTAAAATTATGATTTTGACTTAAAGGTAAAGGTGAATTATGATTCAAAGTAAAGAGTAACATGATTCTCATCTTCAAAGGTGAAAGAGAAAAAGTCTTTTAAGTATTTTTACCGAGTTTTCACAACTAGTAAAAGGCAAAGGTGAAATTTGAAATAACAACACTTGAGCTCTTGCTCTTAATACTTTGCTAATTAGAGTAAGATTTGATTAGTTTTGAGTAAGAATTGATTAGTTTTGTTTTATGACAAGTATGATGTTTGTTCATAATTTTAGCACATTTAGCAAATTTTAGCACATTGTGCAAAATTTCTATTAGTGCCTTTAAATACAGTAGATTCAAGTGATGAGTATGCATATTGTTTTTATACCTTAATGTTGCTCATTTGTTTAGGTCAGTAGAATATTAAAGGTTGCCAAACCCAACTTTGTGGTTATGAAGCTATTGGCAGGAGGACATAAAAAAGAATCTAAGGTAAGCATATTTATGGGAAAAATGGCCCTTAAATTAACATTTTCACATATTTCTGCACTAAGATGCATAAATATTATTACCCAAAAAGAATGTTAATTTAAAAAATCATCTTGAAATTCAGCATACAGAAAATAAATCAACTACAGCTTATTTTGCCTTGAAATTTATAGATTGAGTTGATTTTAAAAGTCTGCCCTTTTCTCCTTCCTTGCTACATAAAGAACAGAATGACTTGGGGATTTTGAAAACCCAAATTTCGGGGAAAAGTATTTATAAAGTCATTTGTTCTTAGGAAGACTCAGTAATTAAAACCTTTTCTGTTGTAAGGGCTCAGGACATGAGAGCTGTAAGCTTTCCCTGCAAAGCAGAACAGTACCTTTTAGTGTTTACTGCCTGTACCCTTATGTAGTAAGAAAGCCACTGAGGCATTCTTGATGGCTTTGCCAGTGTATTTCCCCATCCCTTTGTTTACCCATGTTTTCTACTTGTGTATCTTCCTTGCTCCTGCTGTTTTACAAGTGACCTTCACTGGCATTGCTTAGTACTGTCAGTGACCCTAGAACTGAATGGGCTGTTGGTGCAAGATCTAATTGAATTCCTTACCTTCTTACTGAAATTCATTTTCCGTCAACTTTTTGGTGAGGATATAAAACAGCTGGTCAGCATGTTTCCTACTAATCTCTTTAAACCAGAGATTAAACTGATAGGTTTTTCCCTTACTAGGTTACTTCCTAACTTGTTGTCATTTACCAGTATTCACTATTGGGTCTCTTTTGTGCTACCTCTTCTTGAAAAAGGAGCCCTCCCTGGTGGTGTAGCGGTTACATGTTGGGTCGCAGTCCGCATGGCTGGCAGTTTGAAATCACCAGCAGCTATTGGGAGAAAGACTGGCTTTCTACGCCTGTAAGCAGTTACAGTTTGGAAACACACTGGATAACTATGAGTCAGCATTGGCTTGATGACAGCGAGTTTGATTTTTGGTCTTCTCAAAAAACCCAAGAAACCAAAATGTTTGCCTATTGTCTAAAAGTATATAAAGAATTTTTTTTATTTTCTTTACAGGTTCCTCCTGTATTTGATTTCTCTGCCCACAAATATTTTCCTGTCGTGAAACTTGTTTGAGAGACTGTACAATGGATCATTCAAATTTCAGATTCCTTTCAGAGCATACATCCATCAGTCTTGCCACATAACGTGAAAAGAAATGGATTTTGTGGATAACAACTCATTATAATGTTTTTAATTTGACAGCCTTACATGACATGAATGAAACTGCTGTTTTAAAGTGGTTTATTATGTTCCATAGATGAAGCTGATCTTAATGGATGCACTGATGGACGCTATATGGTTTTATTACAGATTTAATCATAAATCGTTTTTTATGAATGATGGAGTGGAAATAGTGTTGTAAAGGTTAATAAATTTCTTGACAAAAATGCACTGCTGGAGATGAAAATTGAGAACATATTGAGACATGTAAACAATGAAGGTGCTTGTTCAGAAACAGATTTGAGAAGCTCTAAAGGAAGATTGCAGTCAAAGGGTTTATTAACATTTGTGTGGGATTTTGGTAAAAGTATTTTAAAGGGGCTTCTGAGCTATAAAGGGAGGTTAGGTTACATTGGGATTGTCGTTTTATGTCAAAGATGGGTATCTAAGAATAGATTTTTAAAAAAACGTCTTATTATTACTTTAGGTACTTTAAAAAACAAGATTATGAATTTTGGTTGCTAGTAGTGACTTTCAAAAAGTAGGAATAGACAGATCATTAATTTTAGTCTAGATTTAAAAGTGGTATGTTCCTTTGTTTCCTACATTTTAACCTAGAAAACATTTTCAGAGAGAAAGCTGTTCCCAAAAATATGCTGTGATTTGAGAAAGGGACCATATCCACCCATCCCCACAAGTGCCCACTGCCAAGACCATCCCCACCCTCGGCTCCTTCTTCTCCCAGTCAGCTCGGGTGTTCTTTGAGTGCTACTACTGCAGTGTCCAATTTTCCGGGTACTCCACTGATCTTTAAATTGGCTTTGGAGACTTGGCCTAAGACTAGCAACAATTTTATCTTTGGTTTGTAGTAAAAAGTAGCAGTTAAGAAATCAAGCAACATTATTTCATTGAAGACATCTGCTGTAAACACTTTTTTAAACCTTTTAAAAAGGAAAGGCATAACTTTGATGACTGAAGTGCCTCCTCATCCATCCATGCTCTTTTTGATCACCTCATAATCCTGCAAAAGTTGCATAGTGAGAAAGGAAGACCCTGGTACATTCCAATTGTGGTGTGAGCAAGGAATAGTGGATATACTGTGGATGCCTAGAGAATGAACAAATCAGTCTTGGGGCAAATACAAAAACACAGACTACTCCTTAGAAGCAAGATTTTGACCTACTTACCTTTGCCTACATCATCAGCAAAGATCAATTGCTAGAGAAGGACATCATACTTGGAAAAGGAGGGAAAATCTCAATCAGATAGAATAGCTTTGACTATGGATTCAAACAGTTCATGAAGATGGCAGATGCAGACTAGGTGCTCCATTCCCTTGACAGAATGAGTCAGTTTAGCTACAAGTAACATGTTAAGGAGGATTCTGGGTTCAAACTGCATTAACTTGATCTGACACATTTCTTGCAAACATGATACTGATACCTTTTTTCTAGAATTACTTTAAAGCAGCTAACCCACCATTTTTTGTGTGTAACCTGTATGTGATTGTGTGCCCTAATGTGAATGTTATGGATGTTTCTGAGTAAACAAGTCTGGGTCTGCTATAGAAACACCTAGGTTGTTTTTTGCTACTTCACTACCCATTTGTTTTTCTTTAAGAAAAGGTGTGCATCACGGTTATATCCGTTAACTTTTTTGTGAATTCGGTAGCTTGCCAAGCAGATCAGGAGCTTTATATACAATTCATATACTTTAGATTCAGTTGCAGTCCCATCAGTGTGATACCACTTTTTCCATTTCTTCCATTTCCTATTTCCATTCCTAACCCGCTGAGTTTTGTCCTCGGGTGAATGTTCCCCTTTTGGTCTATATGGATGATTCAAACATGTAAGGCAAGTTCAGTCCCAAACCTTAAGGGGTATCTAAAGGCTGTACTTAGTCTTTGGAATTTCCACAGATCTTTTATCTATCTGATCAGAAAGCCTAATATTTTGGGGACCTTCAAATGGGATCCTTTTCAGAGCATTGGTTAGTGCTTGTTCTTCTGGTTTCCAAGTTGTATAGATTTCTATAGACTAATTATAATTAATCCAGCCGGACTAATTGCTTCCATGCCTTTTGATGCTCTTCATCATTCTTCTTTCAATAGTTGTACCTTAGATTACTGCTCATGAACTTTTAAGGCCCTGATTGTGATGCTGTAGCAACAACACATTACAACTGTACAATGTAGAATATTCTCAACCTGTGGGTCACAACCCCTATGGGAGCCCAATGGCCCTTTTATAGGGGTTGCCCAATTCATAACAGTAGCAAAATTAGTTATGAAGTAGCAACGAAAATAATTTTATGGTAGGGGTCACCACAACATGAGGAATTGTAATAAAGGGTCATGGCATTAGGAAGGTTGAGAACCACTGATTTTGACAACTACTAATCAGTTGTTCTTGGTGTCCTGATATGGTGGAGCCTCCAGGCAATTTGTTAGGAGTGGGTTTTCCTAGGGATAAAAGGGGTCTGCATATTAACCTTTTGGCATCAGACAAGCAAAAAATGGAATAGCAAAAAATGGAATGTAATGATCAAAACTGTGCTTTCTTTTTGTTCATTTAAATCTGGCTACGAGCTTGTAAAGAGAGCTAATGGGCAAAACCTTAGTTATGTGGGAAATGAAGCTGTAACTAGGACCACGTGTGTCATCAGTTACAATCATTTACACAGATTTGGACTTCGCAAATATTTCCCACGCATCCATTAAGGGATCAGAGTCTTTGTGAGGTATAAAATATTGTTCTGGTATGTTCTCTGCCAGTTCTCTGCCACACTCGGGATTACACTGCAGAGAAGTCCCTTAACAAAATTACTGACATAATTAGAACACCAGAGAGGTTAAGAGTGGTAGAATTTTATCCTACTTAAGAATAAAGATGAAGAAATGAGCATTTGTTTCAAACTGGCTAGGTGGGACCTCACTTTATAAAAGGTTTGTTTTTTGAAGTTTATATACTTTTCTAGCTTAAGATGAGAATATGTCAAGTCATCTAACTTTACCAGATGTAAAAATACACATTTTACTTTAAAAAAAAATATTAGCAATATTTTCAGGTTAATCATGAATCCACAAATCCGATTTTCTAAAGTAAAAAGACTTCAAGTAATCCTTCAGTGTACAGAACCAGAATTTTATCAGGTTTTTAAATATACAAGGGGCACATAAAGTGCACTAAACCACTGTCCCTTGTATATTTAAAAGTTTTTCCCTCTTAACACAAAAAACATACAAATACTTCAATACATAATTAAGCCATTTCCCCAACCTTTGACCCTAAAACACTTTCAAAATCTGATCATGAGAAAAAATTAATACACAGTTTAATGGAACTACCTTAATTTATAATTTTATCTTTTTTATAGTTCATTTCCAAGGCAAATGATCAGTGCCTCTATCATAATTAAAAACTTTAAGGTCAAAGTGTAGACAGTTCCACTGGACCTTAATGACCATTCATAGTTTTATTCCACCTTTCCCACGTTCTATGAGTATACAGCCTGTTATTACAAATGGTAACTAAACAAAATCATTCTGGGTATTTAACATATCTTACTGACTTTCTCTATTTGATAATTGTTACATGGATTTATTTGCTTTATTTTTAAAACAGCGATTACCACTGTAAGTCATTGCCTGTAAATGCGTGCCTAAGATTACAAGGGAGCCAGTGGTTCTACTGAGGAAGAACTGAATGAACTGACTGAAGTACCTCTGTGCACGCAGTTAATGATGACCCCATCTCATCCATTCCCAAAGAGTTAAAGGTGAATGGCTATCCTTAGTTGACAGTTCAAATGTGGATTCCTTTTTTTTATACCCTACTGTGTAGGCATGCCCAGCAAAGAGTCATACCATTCACTGTACCCCCATGTTCCAGAGGGACTCCCCTTGAGCCAAACCCCAAATGTGGATTCTTTAGAGATGTCTAGGAATGGAGGTATAACGTAAAAAGAGTCAAGGAGTATTTTCTCAGCCACTCTGCATGCATTAAACTTATATAAGTAGCGTTTTTCTAATTGAGAAAGCAAGAGAAGATTCATTTCCTACTATTAACATATGAAGCTTAGAAAATGATAATATTACAAAGCTGCTTTTATACTTTGATTCCTTTTGTGAGTGCAAATGTATAATCTCAGTAATTGAGTAAAAATACATTATAGTTTGAATTCACAATATGAATGCAGTATATCAGCGCATATCTGTGTGTGCACACAGACACCACACCCCACACCTAGCCCCTGTAAGTTACATAACCTCTGGGCCCCAGTGTCCTCCTTGAAAGGGGGTGGGGCTATGCCAAAAGACCTCTGAGGCCCTCTGGAGATTCATATTCTATCAATGTAAGCATTTTAGGAGCTGCCACTGCCACCCACCCTTTGGACATCATGAACAGTACTGCAATCATTTACAAGCAAGAGCTGTTGTGAGAAACCCTTTTTAATATCAAACCAAGTTAAGTCCAACATGGCACTGCTACCAATGTGGGTTCTTTCCCAAACCTGTTTTTCAGTGATTCTGCCATGGCTAAATGTAAACTCCGACAAAAACTGTAGAAACACAGCAACAGACAAGAGGGAGGACTTCATTGGGAGGGTGCCAGGAAGCGGTCAGCATTGTTTGCAGCTCCACAGCAGCATGGCTCAGCTCCGTGTCACTGTAGAACCATGCAACTCCTGTGTCTTAGTGGCAACCACGCTGAAGCGGATCTGGTGTGAGCCCTGCTACAGGCGCCTGTGGGGACGCTGGACTGCAGCTGCTCTATGTCCCTCAGGGTTCCTGATACTCACCAGGCTTCCCTCCCCTGGGAACTGCTAAGAGGACAAAGCCCAGAGGCAGCCAAAGCAGGTTCAAGTTTGCAAGCACTGAGGTTCTTAAATACTAAGGGCCAGAGCAGCCTGCAAAGAGGTCACTTAGACACGTAAGATACATACAAATATAGGTACTATATATAAGGTAGTGGTCACACAGCATCCAAATCTCAGCATGTGTCATAGAACATGTTGTGGACATTAAGGGATGCATACCTGTTACTGCATTTCTCCTGTCTCTAAACTGTCCCAACTTGTAACACTTAACTATCTTTCAGCAGCATCAGTTGAACTTTCTTTTGTAATAAAAACCTGTCTCTGCCAGGCTGTTCCTGCCTCACTGGGCTCTGCTGCAACTTGGCAGCACCATTGCTGCCCGCTGGACCCCTCCAGTGTCAGAAATTGACTCACGACTCTTGGTAGTATATTCTTATTACTCAAAAATTTTGTTTTGCCCACACATATTGAGCAAAGCAAGTGTAAACCACAAATGTTTAAATCACAAGTCACTTAAAAATGTTTTGTACATTAAGGGTAAGAAAAGTCGTCATACAAGAAGTCTTTTTAGGAACTCACACAAAACGGCATCCATGTTATAGCTCTTGCTAGTGATACATTTGTTCATTGTCAGTATTTCAGGCGTGCAGACTGTCAGAATGAAGGCGCGCACAAGGTTAGAAAGCAACATCCAGTCTTTATCAGTGAGACCAGAAACAACAGGCTGGTAACAAGCAGGACACTGCAGTGTTTCATTCAGTTGTTTGCAGGGTAGTTATGAGGCAGAACCGACCGGATGGCCTTAACTCCAAGCGCTGTGTCAAGGAGAGCATTTAAGAGGGGGCTGAAGAAGGTCTGTAGGCGGTGGCTCCGCACCATCGGCATCTGGACTCTCCCTGCAGGCCTTTGTGTACTTGTTCTGTTCCAGAATAAACGACCACTGTCACCATAGACCTCGTGTTCCCTTTGTTCTTTGGATGTTGATCTTTTCATGAAATGCCTATTAGTCAAACTCTTGACATGTTTTGACACTTTGAAATCCCTAAAAAGTGTAAAAGACAACCCGATTTTCCACACATAAGGTACATACTGAAACTCCAGAATAATCATGTTTAGATGTGTTACACCTTCTATTTTGTATGTCAAATTCCCCATGAATATTTTGTCATCTCTGTTTAATGTTGATGCAAACTGTGATTCCTCTTTGGTTCAGACAGTGTGATTCATGTTTTCATGCTGATCAAGTAAATTTATGGTGTATCTTTTTTTATCTTCAGCATTACCTAAAACAAAGGAAAAACCATTCACACACATTTTAATGTTAAAAACAGATGGAGATCAGCCAGAGCAAGTCTCGTATGGTTTAAGTTTCATGAAGATAGTATAATGTAGAACTGAATTCCTAATCAAGACAAAAATATTTTAAAAAGAGACCATCTATAGAGCAACAATGTGCTACAAAACAATGTTAAGATGCTTAAAAATTATCCTGCAGCCCAGAGGCAAAAATTAAAGAATGAGAAGGTCTGACACACTTCTACTCATCAAAAAGGAATAAATATGAAAAAGGGAGATTCAAAGGGATGTGGCTGAGATTTCCCAGCGGGACCAGCCTTGTCAGATACTAAAGAAAGCGAGCATACTTGAAACAGTGTGGTATAATACGGATTGATAAGAGGAAATCCAGCAGAAAATCCCAAAAATAGAACCAAGTACATAGAGGCATTTAATATTTATGAAAGGTAGCATTTCAAACCATTGACATTCAGGTGGCAGGTCCACTGGATAGCCCTTTTTAAAAAGTTAAAATTGGGCTTTAGCACGTGAGGCTATTACACCCACATAAACGTCAACAGAATCAGACAAGTTTGAAAGTAGAGGAGTGTTCTGGAACAATAGTAGCAACAGTGGCGGTTTTTAATCAGAATACCTACCTAAAACATCCCAATAAACCCAAAAAACCATGTACATTTATAACAAAACTAGATAACAATCCCTGAAGTCTGTCAAAGCAGTTAAAGATAGACATCATTGAAAGAAAGCAGGAAAGAAAAAGCATCAATACAGCTGGGAACAACCTCCAAATCGACAGTACATACCTGGAGGCATGCTGGCCCAATGTTGACTGTTGGAAGAAGCAAGCTGAAAAGTTCAAACCCCATGGATTCCCAACACGAGTATAGACTCCTTTCCACGTAGACGCAGGGAAATGCTACGTGAGGAGGAACTAATTCACAGGGCTTTAGGTGGCGCCCACTTACCACCACCAAGTATTTCTGACCCGCGAGACAAGAGGGTCCTGGATAAAATGGAAGGAAAAGGTAGAAACCCTAAACTGAAAAAAGCCAGACCTACTGGATCAACTGAAATAGAGGAATGCCCGAAACTATCCTAAGTTACTCCTTAAATGTGGGATTTAAGCTATTTCTCAGGTCACCTTTCAGTTAAGTACTATATTTCACTTATAAAATAACACTATCGGAGAGGGGGAAGATGGCCGACAGGGACACCCGCATACTCTGAGAGCTCCTCCAAACAAAGCGGGATTGGCGACCAGGTAGCTGAATAGTAAGAGTCTGGTGAGTGAAATATCCCCCTGGGACAGCACCCCAGTCCTACCCCACGTATTTGTCCAGAGCAGGGGTCTAGGTGAAAGAGGACCGGACTAGTGGGACATCTCTGGCCACTAAGCTGCCGTGAGCTCACTGGCGACCAGCTTAGGCTCCATCCTCAAACCCGACACCAGCCCAGAGCCGCTTGCCTGCCCTGCCTACTCCAGCGGCCCACTCCCCACTCCCCACTCGCGGATCTCCACTGGGAGAGAAGCTTTCCTCTCCCGCAGTTCCCCTCTCCCCGCAGGGCAGCGATCTGCCCTCGGGCCCACGTCCCTCCCTCCATTCATCCAAGCTCAGGGGAGCGGACCCGCGGGTTGTCTGGCGACCCCCACGGGGGACCATCCACCCGCACCGCCGCGGACCTCTCCACCTGCCCTCCGTGCGCTGGCCTCCCACCCCCGCCCGCCCCCGCCAGCCCCTGGCAGCCTAGCGCCAGCTCCACTCCTGGCGGGGACCCTGCGCTGAGCACTTCCCGCCAACAGGAGCCATAGCTCAACCCACGCCTGTCCCGGACCCTGAGCTTCCGCGGAGCGCCGCGCCCCGCGCTGTTGAGTCTGCGCACCAAGGGCCCCCCCCTGCGCAAGGCACAAGAGTAGGTGCCCTCCCCAGGGTGCTGCGGGGACCCTGGCGGCCGCGACTCTAAGCCTGAGCAGAGGAAGGGCGCCATTGCCCCCTGCGGTTTCGCGCCAAGCCTCCTTTGCTGGCGCCATTACCCCCTGCGGTTTCGCGCCAAAAGGGCGGAGAGCGAACACCATTGTTCCCTGCAGTGTCCCGCAGCTGCCTGCGCAGCTATCCAAGGGGCCTCCCCGCGCCCGCTCACAGCCCGGGCAGATCAAACACTCCACCTGCAGTGGAGCCTGGGTCTCGGCTTTGCAGTCCCTGAGGAGCCGTCAGTGAGCTCCAGCCAGCTCTCACCACCTGGGGCCCTGTTGGGTCCCCAGTGCCAGCCCTAAGCCTGCCGCAGCCCGCCCCAGCCACCCCAGGAGACGGCACAGTGGCCTGAGCCTCCACACAATAAGGTTACTCCTGTCTCCCAGAAGCATGGGGCCTATTAAAGGATCAAGGAAAAATCAACAGACCACATCACTCCCAACAAAAAAATCAGAAAAACGAGGCACTTTAACAGACCTAACGTCACTCATAGAAGAAACAGATATAGATCAGCCACAAAAGGAAATCTTCAGAACTCTGCTTGCAGTAATACAGGAGCTAAGAGAAGCAAACCAAAATAAGGATGCAACGATAGAAGGGATGAAATGCACAATAGAGGGGATGAAGTCCACAATAGAGGGGATGAATACTATCCACCAAAAGGAACTGCAGAAACTAACAGAGGAGGTAGCAGAGGCCACACAAAAGGTCACAGAAGCTATATCTAGGCTTGAGGAGGCTGAGAACCGTATCAGTGAACTCGAGGACGCTCAAACCAAACGAAGCAAGCGAGAAAAACAATCAGATAGGAAAATTAAAGAAACAGAAGACAGCCTGAGATCAATGACAGATGCTATGAAGAGGAATAATATTCGAATAATCGGTCTACCGGAACACAACATAACACACAAATCGACCGCCAAGATAGCAAAGGAATTCCTGGAAGAAAATTTCCCCAACCTAACAAAGGAGAATCCGACTCTCATACAGGAAGCAGAGAGGACGCCGGCTAAGCTAAACACCAAGAAGAACACGCCAAGGCATATAATTGTAAAATTATCCAACTTAGAGGAAAAAGAGAAAATTCTATGAGCATCAAGAGAAAGGAAGACAGTCACATACAAAGGAGCGCAGGTAAGGATATGCTCAGACTTATCAGCTGAAACCATGAAGAGGAAGAGAGAATGGAGCAACATCTTCCAAAAACTGAAAGATGAAAATGCCTCCCCCAGAATCCTATACCCTGCCAAGTTATCCATTAAGATAGAGGGTAAGATAAGGGTCTTCCAGGACAAGGAAGAACTCAAAAAATATACTGCAAGTCACCCAACCCTGCAGAACATACTGGCTGACTCACTATGGCCAGAAGATCAAGCTCCAACTAGAACCACCAGGAGACCACCATATAGCCTATCTCCATCTAGAAGCCAACATGCCAGCAACACGTACCAGGACAACACGGTCTTAGATGGAAAAGAGGACAGGATAGAAACCCTCCACTCAAACGCAGTACACTGATATGAAGGAAGATAGGCAAAGACCCAAAACACAAAACAGAATATGGCAACCATGAAGCCAGAGATTGTAATAATCACTTTGAATACAAATGGGCTCAATTCATATGTTAAAAGAAAGAGGCTGGAGGATTGGATTAGAAAACATAACCCATCAATCTGCTACCTGCAAGAGACACACCTTAAGCAAGCAGACAAGCATATGCTGAGAATAAAGGGCTGGCAGAAAGTTTACCAAGCAAATGGTAACTCCAAGAAGGCAGGAGTGGCTATCTTAATCTCCGACAAAATGGATCTCAAGATCCAAAACATAAAAAGAGACAAAGAGGGACATTACATAATGCTCAAAGGCTCAGTAAACCAGGAAGCAATAAGCATACTGAATATTTACGCACCTAATAATGGTGCGGCAAATTTCGTCAAACAAACTATTAAAAAAATGACAGAAGAAATCACGGAAACAACAATAATAGTGGGGGACTTCAACACTCCACTATCAGAGAAAGACAGGTCACAGGGAAAGAAGCTCAGCAAAGAGGCCAGAGAGCTAAACAATGTAATTAGGCAACAGGGCCTGATAGACATCTATAGAGCCTTTCATCCAAAAGCAAAAGGATTCACATTCTTCTCCAATCCACACGGATCTTTCTCAAGAATAGATCACATGCTGGGGCACAAGGCCAGCCTGAGTAAATTCAAACACATAGATATTATCCAGACGTCTTTCTCAGACCACCATGCCATAAAGCTGGAGATTAATAGAAGGGCACCCAGAAAAGCAAGGGCCACCAATTGGAGAATAAACAACGATCTCCTGCGACATGAATGGGTTAAGGTCCAGATCAGAGAGGATATCAGGAAATTTCTAGAAACTAATGAGAACGAGCATACAACATATCAAAACTTATGGGACACTGCAAAGGCAGTTATCAGAGGTAGCTTGATATCACTGAATGCATACATGAAAAAAGAAGAAAGGCGTATGACAGATATGTTAACACAAAACCTCCAACAACTAGAACAGAGTCAACAGAACTACCCCTCCAATAGCAAGAGAAAAGAAATAATAAAAATCAGGGCGGAGTTAAACCAGTGGGAAGACAAAAGAACAATGCAAAGGATTAACGCAACTAGAAGCTGGTTTTATGAACGAATTAATAAAATTGACACTCCCCTGGCAAAGCTTACCAAAGATAGAAAGGAACAATCATCAATAGCCAGGATGAGGGATGAATCGGGGGCAATAACAACAGACCCCAATGAGATAAAAAGGATAATCACAAAGTACTATGAAGGTTTGTATTCTAATGAATTCAGAAACCTGGAAGACATGGATAAATATTTAGAAAAACAATCTATCCCTAGATTATCTGAGACAGAGATCAAGAACCTCAACAAACCCATAGCGAAGGAAGAAATAGAGAGTGTCATCAAAAACCTACCAAGGAAAAAGACCCCAGGGCCAGATGGCTACACAGCAGAATTTTACCAAACATTCAGGGAAGAGCTGACACCGATCCTCCACAAAGTATTCCATAACATAGAAAAGAACGGCAAGCTCCCAAACTCATTTTACGAAGCCAGCATTACTTTGATACCCAAACAGGGAAAAGACCCCACAAGTGTAGAGAATTATAGACCAATATCTCTAATGAACATAGATGCAAAAATCCTTAACAAAATATTGGCCAATAGAATACAAAGGAACATCAAACATATCATTCACCACGACCAAGTAGGATTCATCCCAGCGATGCAGGGATGGTTTAACATCCGAAAATCCATCAATATCATACACCACATCGAGAAGAAAAAGGATAAAAACCATGTGATAATATCCATAGATGCAGAAAAAGCATTTGACAACATCCAGCACCCATTCCTAATCAAAACACTCATGAAGATAGGATTGGAAGGTAAGTTCCTCAAGCTCATACAAGCTATCTATGAAAGACCAACAGCCAACATCATAGTCAATGGAGAAAAGACAAGAACAATACCACTGAAAAAGGGTACAAGACAAGGATGCCCCCTGTCCCCTCTTCTATTCAATATCGTTTTGGAGGTTCTGGCTAACAACATAAGACAGCGGAAGGACATCAAAGGGATCCAGTTGGGAGAGGAGGAGGTGAAACTATCGTTATTTGCAGATGACATGATCCTATACATTGAAGACCCCCAAAACTCCACAGTTGGAATACTTACAGCAATAGAGGAATACGGAAGAGTAGCAGGATACAAGATCAATAAACAGAAGTCGGTAGGGTTTCTATACACATCGGACAGGGCCATGGAAGAGGCGATTAAGAGGGAAGTACCCTTCACAGTAGCCAAGAACAAACTGAAATACCTAGGAATATACTTAACAAAAAATACTAAAGACCTATATAAGCATAATTATAAAACCCTATTACAGGAAACCAAAAGTGACCTTCACAAATGGATGAAGCTCCCCTGCTCATGGTTAGGTAGGCTGAACATAGTAAAGATGACAGTTCTTCCTAAAGCACTCTACAAGTTCAATGCTATACCAATCCAATTACCATGAACCTTCTTCAAAGAATTGGAAAAACTGACGACCAACTTCATATGGAGAGGGAAGAAACCCAGAATTAGCAGAGAACTCCTCAAGAAGAAGGACACAATTGGAGGACTCGCCCTACCTGATTTTAATGCCTACTACATAGCTACAGTGGTCAAAACAGCATGGTACTGGCACAATGATAGACACTCAGACCAGTGGAAAAGAATAGAAAGCCCAGGAGTAAAATCATCAGCATATAGACAACTGATCTTCGACAAGGGTCCCAAAAACGTCAAGTGGGAAGCAGATGCCCTCTTTAATAAGTGGTGCTGGAAACAATGGATATCCACATGTAGAAAGTTGAAACAAGACGTCTACCTCACCCCATGCACAAGAATACACTCAAGGTGGATCACAGATCTAGAAGTCAAACCCCAAACCATCAGGACCATTAAGTAGGGAATCGGGACTAATCTCAGAGCACTGGCCCAGGGAGCACATAGGCTCACTGCAACAGGGAAGGGGACACACACAGGTGATCTGGAAATCGACAAATGGGATCTAATAAGAATAAAACACCTGTGCACCTCGAAAGACTTTGCCAAGAGGGTGACAAGGCAACCCACAGACTGGGAGAAGATTTTTAGTAATGACACGTCAGACAAAGGGCTCATTACTAAAATCTACAACACCATCATGACCTGCAAAAAGAGGAAAACAGTTAACCCCCTAAGGAAGTGGGCAAAAGAAATGAGAAGAACTTTCACTAGAGAGGAGATCAATATGGCCAATAAATATATGAGAAAGTGCTCGAAGTCCCTTTCCATAAGAGAAATGCAAATCAAAACAAATATGAGATACCACCTAACACCCCTCAGGCTAGCTCAGATCAGTAAATCAGAGAGCAACAAGTGTTGGAGGGGCTGTGGTGAAATAGGAACCCTCCTCCACTGCTGGTGGTCGTGCAGATTTGTACAGACACTGTGGAAAGCAATCTGGCGATACCTAAAGAAAATGGAAATTGATCTACCTTACGACCCAGCCATCCCTCTACTGGGCATATACCCGGTTGAAGCAGCAAATAAAACACGACCAGTCATATGCGCTCCAATGTTTATTGCGGCACAATTCACAATAGCAAAGACTTGGAAACAGCCTAAGTTTCCATCGATAGACGAGTGGATTAGCAAACTTTGGCACATACACACAATGGAGTATTATGCAGCACTAAAAAGCACCGATGAGCACATGAAACACGTTATTTCATGGGAAGAGCTGGAAGGAATTATGTTAAGCGAGGTAAGCCAGACCCAAAGGGACAGGTACAACATGAGTCCCCTGAGGTAAGTACAATCAGCATGACAGAAATGGGGCATTAATCCACCCAAGGGGAGGGTATGGTTTATATCTCCACAGGGAAAGTGGGACCAGACTTCAACCCAGTGTCGCAAGGTGTGAATGCAATATCCCGGCGTGGAGGACGGAACCGGTGGAGAGGTCTGGGAGGCTGGCCCCAGCACCATAAATTAAGTGGATTCCTGCCCCTCCCCCGAAAAGAACTTGTTCCAAAGGACGACATTGACCCTGCAGCTATGGGAGATGGACATATTTGATCAGAGCACACGGGAGCAGATGAAGGGGCAGGAGGAGAGAGTGGAGCACAGCCTGGCCCACCAGGCCGTGTTGATGATGTTCCTGAGTAGAGCAGCCAGTCCACAGAGAGAACAACATGGCTGGCCCTACTATGAGACATGATGCCCCTCAGTGACTAAGGGCGATACAGGGGACAGCACCGGAGACACAGTGTGGGAATTGCACCTGACCTGATCCCACCACACCGAGGCAAATCACTGGGGGAGTGCAGCGGAACAGCAAGGGAATGGACTGGCAAGGTCCCCAGGGAATGCTGAAAGTGGACTTTGGGGCCAGGACGTGGTGCCCCAACAGACTGGACTGGAAAACGCTCCTAAGGGCCAGCAAAGATCCCTGAACTAACTACAAGCTTTTCTCTTGTGAACTGTTTTGTTCTGTTCTTTTTCAGTGGTTTGTTTTTGTTGTTTTGTTGTCTGGTTGTATACTGTTGCTTTGTGTTCCTCTGTCTAGTTTTCGTGCATGTTAGTGACTCCACAGGTCTGTCTGAATAGGACAGGCTGGATGAACTATCTGGATGAAAAGCAACGGGACCGACAGTTCCGGGGGGACTTGGGGTGGGGGGTAAGGAAGTGGTGTTAACAAACCCAGGGACAAGGGAAAAACATGGGACCCCAAAGGGTAGAGAAGGGGGAGTGGCAGGCCTGATGGGAAATGATCAAGGGTAAGGTTGCTTAGAGAAGAGGTATACTCTAGCCCAGGTGGCGATGAAGCATGGTAGTAGGGAAGGAGGAAGGTCAAGGGAGATGGAGGAAAGAGCTAGGAGTCAAAGGGCATTCATGGAGGTCTAGACAAAGACATGTACATGCAAATATATATAGGAGGTTGGGGAAATAGATCTTTGTGTCGATATTTATAGGTCAAGTATTAAGGTGGCGGAAGGACCTTGGGCCTCTACTCAAACACTCCCTCTATGCATGAATACCTTCTTTTATTAAATTGGAACTCTATGATGCTCACTCTCCCGACACAACGGCTGGAGCCAAAGTGGGTGAACAAGTAAATGTGGTGAAGAAAGCTGATGGTGCCCGGCTATCAAAAGAGATAGTGACTGGGGTCTTAAAGGCTTGAAGATAAACAAGCGGCCATCTAGCTCAGAAGCAACAAAGTCCACATGGAAGAACACACCAGCCTGTGTGATCGAGTGGTCCCAAAGGGATCAGTTACCAGGCATCAAAGAACAAAAAATCATATCATAGACTACACACCTCCATGATAGGATCGCTGAAGACAAATGGGTGCACAAGCAAATGTGGTGAAGAAAGCTGATGGTGCCCGGCTATCAAAAGAGATAGTGTCTGGGGTCTTAAAGGCTTGAAGGTGAACAAGCGGCCATCTCGCTCAGAAACAAATAAGCCCACATGGAAGAAGCACACCGGCCAGTGCGATCACGAGGTGCCCAAGGGACCAGATATAAGGCATCATGCAAAAAAAAAAAAAAGATATAAGTGTGTGTATGTATGTGTATATATGTGTATATGTATATATGTATGTGTATATATATATTATATTAAATGAAGGGGGAAGTGCAGAGTGGAGACCCAAGGCCCAAGTGTCGGCCAATGGAGATCCCCTCATAGAGGGGCTTAGGAGAGGAGATGGGTTAACTAGGGTGTGAGGTAGTATCGATGAAGAACACAGCTTTCCCCCAGATCCTGGATGCTTCCTCCCCACAACTACCATGATCCGAATTCTACCTTGCAGGGCTGGATAGGACAGAGTCTGTACACTGGTACATATGAGGGTTGGAGGTACAGGGAATCCAGGGTGGATGATACCTTCAGGACCAAGGGCGTGAGGGACGATGCTGGGAGAGTGGAGGGTGAGTGGGTTGGAAAGGGGGAACTGATTACAAGGAGCCACATGTGACCTCTTCCCTGGGAGAGGGACAGCAGAGAAGGGGGGAAGGGAGACCCCGAATAGGGCAAGATATGACAAAATAACGAGGTATAAATTACCAAGGGCATATGAGGGAGGGGGGAAAGGGGAGGGAGGGGGAAAAAAAAGAGGACCTGATGCAAGGGGCTTAAGTGGAGAGCAAATGCCTTGAGAATGATTGGGGCAGGGAATGTGTGGATGTGCTTTATACAATTGATGTATGTATATGTATGGATTGTGGTAAGAGTTGTTGGAGTCCCTAATAAAATGTAAAAGAAGAAAAGAGAAAAAAAATGATTAGGGCAAAGACTGTACAGATGTGCTTTATACAATTGATGTATGTATATGTATGAACTGTGAAAAGAATTGTATCAGCCCCAATAAATTGTTAAAAAAAAATAATAACACTATCACCTGTAAGGAATGTGCTCCCATAGACAATTAGATCAAATGGTCAACATTCACCCAAAAACAAATGTGAAAAGAGAAGGAGGGAGGAAAAGAAAGAAACAATGGAAATTGACACTGGAAATTGCACTAGTAGCATGAAACAATTTGTGTAAAAATTGTTACAGAAAATCTAGTTTGTTGGGCAAGTAATTCCCTACAACACAAAGTGGGGGAAATTCCACTGGCTAAAGAAAGGGACTGTTTGAGGGATCAAAAGGATAATGAAACAATATTTTTTCTAAATGGTGACCTTAAGAGGCTACATAATTCATTATGATGGAAGCTCAATAAATGGCAAGGAGACCCAACTTCTGTACTGTCACTTTTAAAGGTGAATACCACCTGGTGACAAAAAGTAGGTAAGGGGTCTTTAAAAAAGATATTACTCTAGACAACTGAAATATATAATTAGGAATGCTTTTGCTATTCATTGCCATTGGCTTCACTCTGAGAGAATCCCCTTATGTGCAGAGTAGAATTGCTTCAAAGGGTTTTCAAAGCTGTTACCTTTTAAAGGCAGATCACCAGGCCTATCTTCTGAAGTGCTTTTGGGTAGGTTCAGATTAGGTGCTTTGAGTTACTGCTTTTGCACCACCAGAGGCTCCTAACAGAATCTGGCATTACCAACATCACAAAAATAGACCAGTTATTCAGCGCCTTTGAAGAAAGAACACACCAGACTTGAGCCTAAACTGAAGTCGACCCAGCTGCAATTTTGCAGGACACAGGAACATTTAAACTGCACCATAAATACTCAGTACTAGCCAGCCTGTGGGGAGCGGAGAGGCCAAACAGCTTGGACTAGTTGGCTGGAAAGAAAAGAATGACGGGTAAACTGGGAGATTAAGCAGATCAAATTAATTAGGCAAGACTAAACTGTCCACAGATGCTCTCTTGGGTGACAAACCCTTTAAAAAGCATAAGAAATGGACTAGGTGGCCTTCAGACAGAATGCACGAGGGTCTCGAGTCTAGTTCTATTACTTGACTAAGGCAGCAGCAAAGCGCATCTAAAAAGTCATTTGTGTGGTTTTCTGAAGCCGTGTGGGTTTTTTTGTATTTTTTCCCCTTTATAAATAATTTTATTGGGGGCTTGTACATCTCTTAACATCCATCCATTATGGAAGCCGTGTGTTTTACTAAAAGAAAAAATGGGAAATATGTAGATGAAAACATTCCTTTAATATAAGATGTGGAAAAACCTAACTTTGGATCAATATCCAGAAGCAATTGAAAACTTTTTGGCCCCTAATCTGCATGGCCAGGAAAAAAAAATCCTACATAGGAAAAAAACAAAGTGGCAGAAAGTGTTTACAACTTGTATCACAAGGGTTATCTCCCTAGCATATAGCAAGACGTCTTTAAAATGCCAAGAATGCAATAGAAAAATGAATTCAATGGGGATGGGAGTGGTGCGAGGAGAGCATTAAAAAATCATTCCAGCTCAAACTGGGGAGATGACAGGCAGAACTGGTAAAGTTACCACTTTACAACAAGGTAATAAAAGATTTAGGCCAGGTTCCTAAATGAATGGCAGGGCAGCCCTACCCCCAAGCTTTTCATCGGTTACTAACTAGTTACAAAGGGCACTCTCAATTTTAAATGGATTGCTGGAACCAGTCTTGACTTCACCAAAGTAGGAAAATCTGATAGGTGCTTCCTGGTGGGATGCAGAAGTGTCAGCTACACAAGTGTCCAACCTGAGTTCAATCCCAAAGAAACCGACACATCCAGAATCTGCTTAACTTTAAATGAGCCTGGACTCTGATTTCAAAGTCAAAAAAATAAGCAATACAAGGTGCAGATTTGAACTACTTGATTGATAAAGTAGAATGACCAAGCAATCATCTAGCCATTCTGTTGTAAAGTCCCTAATGTCACGCCAAAACAAAAAAAGAACAAAAAAACCCTCTAGTCATAAGTGAGGGCTTGAAACCCACTGAAATGTCTTTATCATCTTGGACCTCAACTTTTCCTTCCCTCCATTGCCCTACTTTGAAAGGCTTCTGAAGAAATCGTCAAATGATGGATGACTTAAAACAATACTGTTGGGATTCATGCATGGTACGGTCAGTTCCAAATTGAAGAACCAGGAAAATTGCATGTAGGACAAAAAAGAAACATGAACGTGACCCCACCACAGTATTTACCATTTATGCTTTTGTTATTCTCCACAAGGACTGCCTCGTTTATTTTAGATTCGACCTGATTATCTTCCATGTGGTAGTCATCTCGTTTTTGTGGGTGTCTCCCTGTATAGTCAGCACAGACACAAAACATATAAGCCATGTTGCTTCTCTACTTATGTCACAGAAACACCAGTGCCAAAGTCCTGTAGGGTCATTTAGCAGTAGCTCTTTCTCCTGCCTTGGAGGAAATGGTAGAAGCAGATCTCATGCAGGAGTCTTCTGCACATGTATGCTCCATTTCAACTCTACTTGATACAGACTAAACAAGGGACCATGTTCCTACTGGACATTGGAAACTCACCAAACCAAAATCACAGTTTTTAAGAGATGGTAAAGGTGTCATTGTTTTAAGAAAACAAGTTTTGTTTCTAGTTATCATTGGCATCTCAAAAGGACTCACTACTTCAGGAAATGAAAATCATACCAATAAAAGGAGTCCCTGGTGGTGTGGTGGGTTACCCATTGGGCTGCTAACTTCAGTCATCGGTTAAAATGAGGAAGATGACACTTTCTACTGAGGATATTTCCAGATTCAGAAACTCACAGGGACAGTTCTACTCTATCCTATGGGGCCACTGTGAATGGAACTGACTCAATAGCACTAACTGAGCCAAAGGATAAAATTGCCCATCATACAGAATTAGCTCATTTATGACCATATTCATTCTTAAGAATAGCAGCTCCAAATTAAGATCAGGAGACATCTAGAAGCTTTAACTCAAGTATTTTCCATCTGTTTACAAGTACCCAAACCAAACTCATTGCCTTCGAGTCAATTCCCACTCATAGTAACTACAGGAGAGAGTAGTACTAATACACAGGATTTCAAAGACTGCAAATCTTTATATTTAAGTTGACAGTACCATCTTTTTCCTGCAGAGCAGTTGCTGGATTTGAACTGCCAACTTTGTTGTTTAATTCTCCAACTTCTGCGCTATCTTCCGCCCCAGGTACAGGTTGCATTTTATCCCTGCTCCTGGAACAGCTGGGATGGAAAGTTTCCACCTCTTTAAAGAGTTAAAAATCCATCCCAGTATATTCTGAGTATTTCCCATACTGAGACTCTATTTCCCATACTGAGTCTCTATTTCCCATACAGAGTCTCTATTTCCCATACTGAGTCTCTATTTCCCATACAGGGTCTCTATTTCCCATACTTTCCTGTAGTTCTCCCAAAAGTCAACTGATCCCAAAAGGTGGGCTTACGTGTCACTTTAAAGACATTACGCCCATCTACTTAACCCTTCATTGACTCACCAGGCTTTACTGAAAATCTACATTTGTACCTGGCCCTGCATGAAAGAGGACTTAGGACATGTGGTCAGTCTGCCAGAGAACACACTTTGCTGATGCTAAGTCTCCAAATTGAAAGTCTCCTCAATTTTGTATTCATATTTCCTAACCTCAAGGTGTCAGAGAGTACACTTCTCCTTGATAAGTATCAAAGGGAACCACTAAATCCTAAATTGATGTCACTGAGAATCTATAGGGCTTCTGCTGTCTTAGGAGGAAGATGAACAGGACTGAGGGTTGGCAGCTGGAGTCCGCAGGCAGCCTGGGGCCCTCACCCACCTTGTTCACCAGCACCCTGCTCCTCCTCCTGGGCCTCACGGATGATGAGTTGGTCCCACTCAGGCTCCTCATCCTCTGCATTTTCTTGGCTTGCCACCAGGGCAACTGGCACCTGTGGAGTTGGGCCAAGTTCTCCAGCTTCTCCAGCACCTCTTCCCTCTGAGAGCTTGTCATCTTTGGTGGCCTGCTCCAGGCCTGGCTCCTGCGGCAGCCCTGGGATCCGAGTCTCTTCTTCGCTGACCATCTGAATTTCATTGGTTTCCTCTGTGCACAGAACAGTTAATTGTAGCTTCACAGGCCTCAGTCTAAAGTAAAAACAATGTGTGCACTTGACTACCCAGAGCTTCCCCAGAGGATGTGGTACATTAGCAATTGGGCAGATGTATTTTGTGAGCTTGGGCCTGTGTGCCTGAGGCTCATCTTGAAAACTGAGCCAGAAATATGCATTCAGAAAGAAAAAAATCATAATTATAGTGAGGAAGTGTGCTGCTGAATTTGTGTGACTTAGAGCTAGTATGCAAGGAGACAGTGACCAAATGGCAACAGCGCAGGACTCAGTTCCCCCTCCTAAATTTCACTGATGTCCAAATACAGGCACAGCCTAGATCCTACCTTACATAGTTTCCAAAGAACAAGGCACTTAGTTTACAGGGATAAGGATCCATCAGTTAAGACAAACCCTTGTAGTCCCAATTCCAGGTGCTTAGACACTGACCTGCCATCCACCAGTCCCATCTCTGAGCTACTGTCTGTGCTGTGCTCAGCAACACTGTGTCTACTTACTTACATGAGGTAGAAGCCATGCACTGCTGCTGAGGAGGATATACAAGTGTTGCCTCAGTTTACCCTTCTCACCTTCTTTCTTCAAATCTAAAGCCATTTCAGAGCTGGGGGCTAGTGTCTGGGGCTCCACATTGCTGTGTATGTTTCCTTTCCCTTGTTGCTCCTCTGCTTGTGGAGGGTCTGATTCCTGTGATCTGGCCAGAGGCTTGTTGGGGGCTCGGAGCTGAAACACAGACACAAGATGGCAGCAGGGCCTCTGTGACTACAAATTGCAACCATTCCAGGAGACACAGTGAACCACCACATCTACCTCACAATTGAGAACACAGAGCCACTGGGAAATGCTGCATTCTGTGTCTGTCACGCCCAATCATGTAGTATAGGCAGAACTTAAATCAGGAAACTTGAGGTTGGGTGAAGATAACCCAGAAGGTACTTTCAATAATGAATAGAACAATGAAACAGATCAACAAAAGAAATAGATTTAAACAACCCCACAACCAATCAGGCATCATAGTATGATCCAACAAGGGCAAATACACCACCTCTTCAAGCGTACATGGAAAACTCCGCAGGATGTTTAGGCCATAAAGCAACGTTCAGTAAACTTAGAGACTTAAGTCATACAAACTATGTTCTCTAACGATAAAGTAATTAAAAGATACATCAATGAGAATGAAATGAGATATTCACAAATGTGGAACTTACCATATTCCTAAATAATCCATGATGGGTCACAGAATAAATTACAAGGCATAATCAGGAATACTTTGAGGTAAATGATAATAGACACACAGTGTACAAAATTTATAAACATCACTGGCCGGTGAGTACAAAAGTCTTGTGGATCCAATGGCAGTGTCTCTGGCAGCTCTCAGAGTGATTCGACAGCAGTAAAGTGAAGCAGAGAGAGATAGGAGGAGGTTCCCAGGACCCGCCTTATGAGAAGGCCATGCCCACAAAGAGGCACCATCAGGCTGTGATCCGATTGACAGACTAGACTCCACCCCTTCACTCTATTTATCAAGTTGACATGAGATTTAGTAACTACCACACTACCAAAATCAGACTAATCTGGATTATCAAGGGCTCATGAGAGTGGGGGAAGCGGGGAGGGAGGGGAAAAAAAAGAGGACCTGATGCAGAGGGCTTAAGTGGAGAGCAAATGCTTTGAGAATGATTAGAGCAAAGAATGTGCGGATGTGCATTATACAATTGATGTATGTATATGTGTGGATTGTGATAAGAGTTATATGAGCCCCTAATAAAATGTTTAAAAGAGGGAAAAAAAAGAAATAGAATGAAAGACAAAAAAAAACATGCTCTTTCATCTCAACAGAGAAAAATATATTTGACCAAATCCATCACCTTTTCATTATTTTGTTAGAAATATGAACCAGGGAGCTTTCTCAACCTGGTCAAGGGGATCTGTGAAAACTCTACACACAATGATTGCTGACCCCTTATACTGAAAAACAGTGTATGCTTGGTCTGACCATTTCTATTTAACATTGTACTGGAGGTTCTAGCCAGAGAAATTAGGCAAGTAAAAGAAGTAAAAGGCATCTATATTAGAAAAGAAGAATTATCATAAAGCTACCCCAATTTTCAAATGATATATTAGTATGCATAATACTCTGAAGGATTCCACATAAATTATTAGAACTAATAAATTTAGCAAGATTGGTGGGTTCAAAATCAATATGAAAAAATAAATTATACTTCTTACACTAGCAATAAACAACCAAAAATGAAATTAAGAAAATAACTCCATTTATAATAGCATTAAAAATAAAGTAATTTCAGGCTAAATGGAACAAAAGAGACATAAGACAATGATGCAGGAAAGCAAAGACCTAAATAAATGGAAAGACATCCCATACTCATAGCCTGCAGAACACTAATACTTTTAACATGGTAATCCTAACTGATCTAAAGATTCCTTTCCCAAGTCAAGCCCACTGCCACCAACTCATAATCCCTGTCAAAATTCTAGAAGGCTTCTTTGAGGAAACAGACAAGCTGATACTAAAATTCATATGAATTTCCAAGAGCTAAGGATTAACTAAAACCATCTAGGAAAAAAAATGTGTTGAAGGTTCACAAATTTTTACTTAAAAAACATATAAAGCTACAGTAATCAAGACTTTGTGGTACCGGTATGAAGATAGAAAACTAGATCAACTGAATACAACTGAAAATTCAGAAATGACACCTCACATTTATGGCCAGTTGATTTTTGAATAACTGCCAAGATAATTTAACGGGGAGGAATAATAATGTTTATAACAAATAGTGCTGAGATAAATGGAATGTAGATATATCCCTACCTCACATCAAATATGAAAATTAACTCTAAAAGGATGGTAGATCTAACCGTAGGAGGTAAAACTATAGCCCTTTTAGGAAAAAATACATTGATATACGTCTATTGTGCTTTCAGATTAGGCAAAGCTTTCTTAGATATGAAACTAAAAGAAAAAGTAGGAAACGAAAAAATATATAAAACAAAATTCCATCAAAATTTAAAATGTTGGTGCTTCAATGAACACCACCAAGAAAGTAAAAACATAACCCATAGAATGAGAGAAAATATTTGCTAATCATATATCTGGAGTATATACCCAAAAGAATGGTACACATATAACCATACACAAATATTTCTAGCAGTATTATTTATAACCGAAAGGGAAAACTCAAATGTCTGTGACATTTGAATAAACAAAATGTAGTATAGCCATATCAAACCAAAAACCAAACTCACTGCCATCGAGTTGATGCCGACTCACAGCGAACCTATAGGACAGGGTCAAACTGCCCCAAAATTTGTGTGTTTGTCTGGGTACTTTAGAGAAAAAAGTGCACAGAAACTCATGTATAAGAGAGAGGTTTATATAAAGGTTAAGTGCACATCAAGAAAACGTCCCAACCGAGTGCTGCCCAAACCCACAAGTCCAACATTAACCCATATGTCCAACACCAATTCACAAAGTCCTCCATCTCACATAACAGACGCAATGATGCCGACTGCAGGAGGAAAGCCGAGTCAGTGGATGTGTAAGCATCTCAGTGCTGGCAGGGGTCTCCACACGGGTTCTACAACACCAAGGGCTGCATCGGGGTAGGTCCATTTGGCTTCTCAGGGATGTCTTGCAGGAAGTGAGTCTTTCCAGCTAAAGCGGGGAACTGGCTAAGGCAGCTGCAACCTGGTCCAACCAGAAAGCAAGAGACCCGAGAACTAGAAAGGTGAGGCTCACTGAGCCATTTATCCCTCTGCCCTTCAATTAACCCCACATGTGTTTATCGGCCAGGTTGGCACAATAAACTAACTACCTCACTTTCCAAGACTAAATTTTTACTTAAGTAGAAAGTCCCAATGCAATATTATTGGGCCATAAAAAGGTACCAAGTACTGATACATTCTACAACGTGACTGAGCCTTCAGCAGTTGCCTAGGATCCCTAGTGGCCTAGTGTTAAGCTGCTACCCACATGGTCAGCAATTCAAAACCACCAGCCACTATGGGGGAGAAAGATGAGGCTTTCTACTCCCATACAGAGTTACAGTGTTGGAAACACATGGGGGCAGTTCTAGCATCTCTAGAGTTGAAATCAACTTGATGACAGTGAATTTGACATCTAAGGAGAAGCTTGGGGGAATGAAGAGTAACTGCTAAGAGGTACAGTGGCTTCTTTCTCAGGTGACTAAAGTGTTTTAAAACTGATGTAGTGATGATTATACAATTTGGTAAATATATGAAAACTTATAAACTTTATATGGGTGAACTGTTTGGTATGTGGGAGGTGGGAGGAAGAGAGGAACGAAGCCTCCCAGAATTCTGGCTTTGATCAGCTGCCCCACTTTATACAAGAGGAGGCTACCAGCATGGGACTTGCAGCCTGACAGACCTGGTAAACACAACCACTGACCAGTTGTGCAACCTTGGGTGAAGTTCCTAAGCATCTCCTTGGGTCTTACTTAGTGTTCTCAAGGCAGGGACGTAACAGCAGCTCTCTCCCTGGGTAACAGTGATGTTTAAATGAACAATTCCCATAAAGTCCTGAGCATGGATGGACACTGGTCTGGAGCCAGAATCCAGTCCAAGGATCCAGGGACCCAAGCCTACAAAGGTAAGGAGAGATTGGTGCACCTCAGAGAGCGGGGAGGATACTTCATGGGACACTTTGGCAGAAAAAGGTGAGAATTACCTGCAGACTTTGTTCGTTCTTGTCATTCGAGTCTCTGGGAGCTATGGCTTCATTTCCCTTCTTGGTGACTTCCACTATCCGCTCTTCACACTGTTCCTTCACCTCTTTCATTTGACTGATGCACTGGCTCCTTTGGTGGCAGGAAGCAAACGGAAGGATAAGTATTTATGGAGTGTCTGTATAACAAGCAATGCCCCAGGTGACAGAGAGAGAAAACCATTATTTTCTGGCACTTTCTATCTGAGGAAAGCACTCAAGGAGCATGACAGGTATTTAAAAAACAAAATCCTATAACAGCAGAAGACAAGAGATGAACTTTCCCAGAAAATAAGTTTTGAGATTATAATCGAATTAAGCCTGAGCTGCCAAATAACTCAGATCCTCTTTTGAAATGGTTTCACCTTCTTTTTATTCCTTTAAAAAATAAATTTTATTGGAGTCTCGTACAACTCATCACAATGCGTACATGCATCCATTGTGTCAACCACATTTGTACATTTGTTATAATCATTCTCAAAACATTTGCTTTCTACTTGAGCCCTTGGTATTGGCTCCTCAGTTTGTCGCCCTCCCTCCCCACCCCCACCCCCACGAACCCTTGATAATTTGGAAATCATTATTATTTTGTTATGTCTCCCACTGTCCAACATCTCCAGGGAGGAGATGTTATATGTTATATGTTATCCGTCCTCCAGGGAGGAGGTTATATGTAGGTCTTTGTGATCGGTTCCCTCTTCTACCCCACCTTCCCCTTCCCCTCCTGGTACTGACACTCTCATTATTGGCTCTGAGTGGATTTATCTGTCCTGGATTCCCTCTGTTTCCAGTTCTTATGTTTACCAGTGTACATCCTTTGGTCTAGTCAGATTTGTAAGGTAGAATTGAGGTCATGAAAGTGGGTGGGGGATAGGGCGGGGAGAGAGTATAAAAGAACTAGAAAGTTGTATGTTTCATCAGTGACTAGCACCCTGACTGGGTTGTCTCTTCCTTGTGACCCTTCTGTGAGGGGATGTCCAATTGTCTACAGATGGGCTTTGCATCTCCACTCTACCCTCCCCCCATTCACACTGATATGGTTTCGTGTTCTGGGTCTTTGATGTCTGACACCTGATCCCATTGACACCTCATGATCACACAGGCTGGTGTGCTTCTTCCATGTGGGCTTTGTTGCTTCTCAGCTAGATGGCCATTTGTTTATTTTCCGGCCTTTAAGACCCCAGATGCTATATTTTTTGATAGTTGGGCACCATTATCTTTCTTCACCACATTTGCTTATGCACCCACTTTGTTTTCAACGATTGTGTCGGGAAGGTGAGCATCACAGAATGACAAGTTATTAGAACAAAGTGTTCTTGTTTTGAGGAAGTACTTGAGTAGAGCCCCAATGCTACCTTAATACTTAATGCTTAACATATAAATATATGTACATACTTAACATATAAGTATATGTAAATATATCCATTTCTCTATCATTATATATAAATATATTTAAATATGCCCATGCCTGTATTTAGACCTCTATAAATGTTCTTTGCCTCCTAGTTCTTTCCTCTATTTCCATTTTATTGGGGGCTCCTACAACGCTTATCACAATCCATACATCCATCCATTTGTTGCTAGCAGCATTTTCAAAACATCTGCTTTCCACTTGAGCCCATGGATTCAGCGCCTCATTTCCCCCCCCCTCCCCATTCCCCCTTCTTCACGAACCCTTGATAATTTATGAGTCATTATTATTTTGTCATATCTTATACTGTTCAACATCTCCTTTCACCCACTTTTCTGTCCTCTGACCTCCAGAAAGAAGGTTGTATGTAATCCTTGTAATCTGTCCCCCCTTTCTACCCCACCTTCCATCCACCCTCCCAGTATCGCCACTCTCACCACTGGTCCTGAAGGGATCATCTGTCCTGTATTCCCTGTGTTTCCAGTTCCTATCTGTACCAATGTACGTCCTCCGGTCCAGCTGGAATTGTAAGGTAGAATTTGGATCATAATAGTTGGGCGGGGAGGAAGCATTTAAGGATTAGAGGAAAGTTGTATGTTTCATCATTGCTACACTGCACCCTGACTGGCTCGTCTCCTCCCCGTGACCCTTTTACAAGGGGATGTCCAGTTGCCTACAGATGGGTCTTGGGTCCTCAATCTGTACTCCCCCTCATTTACAATGATTTGACTTTTTGTTCTTTGACACCTTATGATCACACAGGCTGGTGTGCTTCTTCTATGTGGGCTTTGATGCTTCTGTGCTCGATGGCTGCTTGTTTACTTTCAAGCCTTTAAGACCCCAGATGCTGTATCTTTTGATAACTGGGCACCATCAGCTTTCTTCACCACACTTGCTTATGCCTCCATTTGTCCTCAGCAATCATATCGGGAAGGAGAGCACACAATGATATGAGTTTTCCTTCTTTGATGCCTGAAACATCTCTTCAACACCTCATGATCACACAGGCTGGTGTGCTTCTTCCGTGTGGGCTTGGTTGCTTCTCAGCTAGATGGCTGGTAGTTTATCTTCAATCCTTTAAGATCCCAGATGCTATCTCTTTTAATAGCTGGGCACCCTTTCCTTTCCTCTTGTCCCACTATCATGCTGGGCCTTCATTTGACTTTCATTAATTCCTCTAGGCTACATTGCCCTTGATCAAGCCCTACCAGGCCTCCTACACCTGGCCATCGATTTTGGATCCCTTGTTGTTCCCTTGTCCCTATTTTATTGCTTTGTTTTGTTCTGTCTTGTTTTTTGTGCATATTATTATCTCTGCAGGTCTATTTAGATAAGAGAGGTGGGATAAACAATCTGGAGGAGAAAACAACAGGACCGATGGTTCTAGGGGGACAGGGGAAAGGGGGAGGTGGGGGGAAAGAATTCGGTTTCAGCTTTCTGCTAAACTCTTACTGTCATCCAACATCAGAGCTGATCTGATTGCTGCTAGAATCTCTCGTCATACTCCCTCCTTTTGTAAATAAGGAAGCGACTGTCAGATGTGAGCAAAGGCAGAAAGGCAAACCCCCTCAGGGGAGATTATTCCAATCCCTTCTGGGTCACTGGGCTGAACTGATCTCCTGGAAGGTCAACAGGACTTACCAAGCAAGTCATTGACAGATTTTTTAGGCTTAGTAAATGGAAGGGAAATATTTACATTAAAGCATCTTTTAAGGATGCAACATAGACCAGGGTGTTTCATTTTTGTCTGTTTGCCTAGCTAAGGGCTTTTAAACCTTAGCAAAACTGACATTTTGGACTGGGTACCCTGTTGTGGGGCTGCCCTGTGCACAGTAAGAATGCTCCGCTGCAGGGCTGGCCTGCAGGCACTGGATGTCATAATAACATCCCCCAAGCCCCCACCAGCTGTAATGACCAAGAGAGTCCCGTGAAGAACAAAACTGGCCCAGCTGAGTTTCTGCATGCCTACCCTCTAATGATATTCCTTTGTCCTGACTTTATGCCCGTGCCCAGGGATGTACTTGAGCCTTGGTGTTTCTCTTGTATTTGGCTTTGAAGGGGCCAGAAAGACATTATGGTGAGAAGACAATCTTTGAGAACACATGGAAGACCAACTGGTGTGGGAAACTTCTATTCTCTTACAATGTTGGTGACAGTACAGAAGAGTAAACTTCTTATAGAAATTAACTTGGCAATTTACACCTATTGATACACGAAGGCTACCAGAGTAAGTCAAAAGCACTATAATTATGGCTCCAGTTCACACATGCACAGGTCGACTCCAAAAAAGCATTTTAATCATATCTCTGTAATCAGCGGATGACTGCAGACAAGTTCTCTCAGTAATACACTTGTCTTAGACTCACGGGAGCCCTGGTGGTATAGCAGATCAACACTGGGCTGTGATCCGAATGGTCAGCAGTTTGAAACCACAGTAGCTCTGAGGGAGAGAGACTAGGCTTTCTTAGTCCTGTGGACAGTTACAGTCTCAGAAATCCACAGGTGGTTGCTATGAGTCAGTTTTGGTTTGATGGCAGTGAGTTTCCTGAGTTAAATAAATTATTAGTAGTTTAAACCCACTTTTAAAAAGTTACTTGTTCTATTTTGATTTTGAAAACACTTGGTTCTAACCAAAGGGGAAGAAAATTACAAATATACCTGACACACCTCAGAAAACAAAATGCCCAGTGCCAACACCCAGTGATAAATGATCTTGAAGCTTTGCCAACATGCCTTCTATGGGTGTGATTGCAGTTACTTCAGAGTCCCCTTTAGAAATACATCTTTAAATAATCCAGATTGCCGAGGTAACCAGACACCTGCACTTTACACAGGCTTGTCACCACAGTGATAGCTTGGATAAGTCACTTCCTACTAAGGATAACTGCCACACACGTGTGCATTTGTTTATTTTGCTTGTATTATGAGCCCACTGGCTAACGCTTTTCCATGGCTTCGTGGGGCACTGCTAACACAAAATAAAATCCACTGTTCCTAAGGGCAATATACCCTAGAAGAGGGTGTACCTTCCTTCCGGGACTTTGTTTGCCCCCAGACTGCCTCATGCTCTGTAACCAGAAGAGTGAGTGAGCATCACACTGATGTCTGCACAGAGCCCTCAGCTTCAAATCTGCTGGCTTCCATGGGTCTCACACTTACAGGTCGTAGGAGAACTTCCTCTCCAGGTGGGTCTGGTTCTTCTGAAACTGGAGAACATCCTGTTGCAGCTTGCCGTAATTCCTTTGCAGGGCCTTCAACTGGTCTGAGGAAAAGGACAAGAAATTACACAGGTCACTGACACAGCTTTTGTGCTATTCACCAGAACAGGACAGTAGCAAATCAAAAACAAAACTAGAAACAGAAGCCTCAAGCAGAATGCACTGGGAAGTGGATTGTTGCAGTTAGGTTAAAATGTGGCATTCTATCACTTGATCTCCCTTATGATCCATTTAAACGTCTTCTAGGCTTTTAATATTTTCTGACTTCTTTTCAATTGAGGTTTTAATTTGTTTTATTTTGTTATTCCTGTTAGTTTTTGGGGGGTTGGGTTGGTGTTTTAATGGTTCCTTGGGGTATGACAGGGAAGGGGGGGCTAATCATGATGAGCACAAGAATGAAGAAAATGTTCTAAAACGATTGTGGTGATGATTGTACAACTCTTCTTGATGTGACTGAACTACCAAATTGTATGATATGTGAATTATATGCCAATAAATCTTCTGGGGAGTTTCAGGGGGTGGGGAGAAAGAAACCCTTTGCCATCAAGTGGAATCCAACTCATTTGTTCCATGGAGCGTTAGGGAATCTTTCAGGAAGCAGATCTCCAGGCCTTTCTTTCATTGTACTACTGGATGATTTCCAAGTTTCCATCTGTAGGCTAGTGGTTGGGTGCAGAACACATATCACACCCAAGCATAGAGGACAGAAGCACAACCTCTGCCCAGGACTCACCACACTCCAGCCACAATGCTGCTCCTACAATGCTGATGGTGCCCGGCTATCAAAAGAGATAGTGTCTGGGGTCTTAAAGGCTTGAAGGTGAACAAGCGGCCATCTAGCTCAGAAGCAAATAAGCCCACATGGAAGAAGCACACCGGCCAGTGCAATCACGAGGTGCCCAAGGGACCAGGTATAAGGCATCATGCAAAAAAAAAAAAAGACGTGTGTGTATGTATGTGTATATATGTGTATATGTATATATGTATGTATATATATGTATATATATATCATATTAAATGAAGGGGGAAGTGCAGAGTGGAGACCCAAGGCCCAAGTGTCGGCCAATGGAGATCCCCTCATAGAGGGGTTTAGGAGAGGAGATGGGTTAATTAGGGTGTGAGGTAGTATCGATGAAGAACACAGCTTTCCCACGGATCCTGGATGCTTCCTCCCCACAACTACCATGATCCGAATTCTACCTTGCAGGGCTGGATAGGACAGAGGCTGTACACTGGTGCATATGAGGGTTGGAGGTACAGGGAATCCAGGGTGGATGATACCTTCAGGACCAAGGGTGTGAGGGACGATGCTGGGAGAGTGGAGGGTGAGTGGGTTGGAAAGGGGGAACTGATTACAAGGATCCACATGTGACCTCTTCCCTGGGAGAGGGACAGCAGAGAAGGGGGGAAGGGAGACTCCGGATAGGGCAAGATATGACAAAACAACGATGTATAAATTACCAAGGGCATATGAGGGAGGGGGGAAGGGGGAGGGAGAAGGGGAAAAAAAAGAGGACCTGATGCAAGGGGCTTAAGTGGAGAGCAAATGCCTTGAGAATGATTGGGGCAGGGAATGTATGGATGTGCTTTATACAATTGATGTATGTATATGTATGGATTGTGGTAAGAGTTGTATGAGTCCCTAATAAAATGTAAAAGAAGAAAAGAAAAAAAAATAAAATAAAATCTGCCTAAAAAAAAAAAAAAAGAACCTGCATCTTGATTCTTTGTCAAATGTCCTTAAGTGAACGAGGATGTTTGATTTGCCTGTTTCTTAGATAAACAAGCCCAAGCTGTCCCACAAGGCCATACACTTGAGCTCCACGTTGTATCAGATAAGCAGCCAGCACTGCCCAACTTACTGCCCAGGCCACATACCAGCATTATTGCCCTGCTGCTTGTTTACAGTCCAGCTGTTCTCTGAGGCGCTGCATTCATTCAACCAGCAGTTCTGTTATCGAGGCAGCAGCATGCTCTCTTTGTGAAAAGTCGCCTGTCCCATCCACACTGCCCTAAAGACTTGGATCCTGAGAGCTCAGTCAGGAAGAGCAGCCACTGAGCAAAGGGCCACCCCAGGGACAACAGGGTGATATGCAGGCCTAGCACCAAGACCTCACACCCAGCCCTGCATGGACACCACTGCCCCAAGGTTTGCTCTCAGAACACTGGGCCTATCAGGCTCTTGGGGAGGAAGAAAGTAGAATAAAATGAAAGGTTGCAAGAACTGCTGATAGATACAACAGCAAGGATCTACCTCAAGTATATTTTTCTCAGTAGCCAAACGATGAGAATAACCCATGTGGTAAAAACTTTTTTAAAATGTGGTATACACATAAAAGGTAGTATTACTCAGCCATAAAAAGAAATTATGTTCTGATAAATGACACAATATGGATGAACCTGAAAAAAGGCAGACACAGAGGTCAAATAGTACATGATCTCATTCTTATGGAATGCCTGATGCAACATTCTTTTTCATATAAGCCAGGATTCTCTGAAGATTTGCTCCATATACACACTGAATAAGTAGGCTACAACCTGAGTGCACCTTTTGGGATTGTAAACCATGCAGTATTCCCCTATTCTGTTTTCACAACTGCCCCTTGATCCATGCACAAGTTTAACATGAGCACAATGAAGTATTGTAATTCCCTTTATTCTCAAGGCTATCCATAGTTCGTTATGGCCCACAAAATTGAATACCTTGGCATAGTAAATAAAACACAAGTAAACATATTTCTACTATTCTCAGCTTTCAGCCAAGATCTATATGACATCAGTAATTCCATTGCTTCTTCTCCTGAATCTGGTCTGAACTTCTGGCAGTTCCCTGTCAATGTACTGCTACAATTATTGCTGGATGATCTTCAGCAAATGTTTACTTGCATGTGATATTAAGGATATTGTTCTATAATTTGACATCCTGTTGTGTCACCCTTCTTGGGAATGGAAACAAATATAGAACTCTTCCAGTTGACTAAGTAGCTGCTTCCAAATTCCCTGGCATAGGTGAGTGCTTCCATTACTTCATCAGCCTGTTGAAACAGTTCATTTGGTGATCCATCAATTCCTGGGGCTTTATTTTTGGCTAATGCTTTCAGTAGTGCAGCTTGAGCTTATTCCTTCAGCATCATTGGTTCTTGGTCATATGCTACCTCTTTAAATGGTTGGTACGGTGACTGTGCATTATTTCCATCTTTTCTTGACAGTTCATATATTATTCAGTATTTTACTCATGGATCTTTCTATATTGCAACTTGAGGCTTGAATTTTTCCTTAATTCTCTGTTTCAGGTACGCTGATTGTGTTCTTCCCTTTTGATTTTCTCACTCTAGGTCTTTGCACATTTCCATTATAATATTTGACTTTGTCTTCTCGAGCTGCCCTTTGAAAATTTCTGCTCAGCTCTTTAACTTCATTTCTACCATTTGCCTCAGCTGTTCTGTAGTTAAAAGCAAATTTCAGAGTCTTTTTTGACATCTACTTTGGTCTTTCTTTCTTACCTTTTTTTTTTTCTTCAGTCATTTTATTGGTGGCTCTTACAACTCATTGCAATCTATATATCCATCATCCATTGTGTCAAACACATTTGTATATCTGTTGCCATCATTTTCAAAATATTTTCTTTCTACTTGAGCCCTTGACATCAGCTCTTTTTTCCCTCCTTCCCCCACACTCCCTCCCTCATGAACCATTGATAATTTATAAACTATTATTTTTTTCATGTCTTATACCAACTGCTATCTCCTTTCACCCACGTTTCTGTTGCTCATACCCCTCTGGGGAGGGGGAGGTTATATGTCAATCATTGTGATTGGTTCCCTTTTTCTAACCCCTCCTTCTCCCTACCCTCCTGGTACCTCTACTCTCATAATTGGGGTTTGTCCCTGAGGGGTTTATCTGTCCTGGATTCCCTGAGTTGGGAGCACTTAGCTGTACCAGTGTACATGCTCTGGTCTATCCGGATTTATAAGGTAGAATTGAGGTCATGATAGTGGGGTAGGGTGAGGGGAGGGGAGAGGAAGCATAAAAGAACTAGAGGAAAGTTGTATGTTTCATCACTGACAGGCACCCTGACTAGTTCATCTCTTCCTTGTGACCTCTCTGTGCAGGGATGTCCAATTGTCTACAGGTTGGCCTTGCGTCTCCATTTACATTGATATGGTTTTGTGTTCTGGGTCTTTGATGCCTGACACCTGATCCTATTGACACCTCATGATCACACAGGCTGGTGTGCTTCTTCCATGTGGGCTTTGTTGCTTCTCAGCTAGATGGCCATTTGTTTATCTTTAAGCCTTCAAGACCACAACACTATATCTTTTGATAGCTGGGCACCATCAGCTTTCTTCACATTTGCTTATGCACCCATTTTGACATTAGCAATTGAGTTGGGAAGGTGAGCATCACAGAATGCTGGGTCCTCTAAAACAACACAACACAAACAGTCATCAGTCCGAACGACCTCAATGTAAAACAAAAGAAAAACAGGAGAAACAGAAGGCAATGGCAGAAGATGTCCCAAACATAATAGAAGAAGCAGACATTGAGTTGCCACACAAAGAAATTTTCAGAATGCTCCTTGGAGTCATACAAGATATGAGGGAAACAATACAGAAAAAGGATGAAATGACATAGAAGATAAAGGTCATACACCAAAAGGAACTTAGGGAGGAGATAACAAAAACCAGTAGCAGAAACACGGACCTTGAGAATCGACTGGGGGAATCAGTGACTTGGAGGACAGCCAAGCAGACTTTAACAAACACAAACAAAAATCTAGTAAGATCATCAGAGAAGCTGAAGAAAACCTAAGAGCTATGGCTGATGCTATGAAGCAGAATAACATTAGAATTAATGGCTTTCTGAAGGAAGACACAAGAAAGAAGTCATCTGAAACAACAGTGAGAAAATTCTTGGAGGAAAACTTCCCCCGCTTAATGAATGAAAACCAGGCAACCATTCAGGAGGCTGAAAGAACACCAGCTATACTCAATCCCAAGAAGAAGTCACCAAGGCACATACTAGTTAAATTATCCAACTTTGAGGAAAAGGAGAAAATCATGAGATCAGCTGGGGAAAAACAAGCAATCACATTTAAAGGTTCCCAAATAAGAATATGCTCAGGCCCATCAGCAGAAACTATGAAGAAGAGGAGAGAGTGGAGTACAATATTCAAAATGGAAGGAAAATCATACAAACCCAAGAATACTAGACCCAGCCAAATTATTGATCAAGATAGATGGAGAAGTAAGAGTCTTCCCAGGCAAGGAAAAACTCAAAGAATACATTAGAAGAAACCCAGCCCTACAAAAAATCCCTGCCGACCCATTATGGGCAGAAGAACAACACTCACCAAGCATAAATAAGAGACTGCCACATAGAACAACCTCATCCAGAGGGCAAAAAAGAGAAAACAGAGTACAAGGTAGCATTGGCTTAATGATGAAAAGAAGTCAAGAATCACACACTCACACACACACGCACGCACAACACACTAATGAGAAAGGAAAGGAGGAAAACACCCAACACAAACGGTTTAAGATGATATCACAGAGTCCGCAGACGGTGATAAAAACCCTGAATATCAATGGCCTGAAGTCAGACATTAAAAGACTGAGACTAGAAGACTGGCTTAGAAAACACAACCCATCAATCTGCTGCCTAATGGAGACACATCTCAAGGCTACAGACAAAAATAGGCTGAGAATCAAAGGCTGGAGAAAGGCATACCAAGCAAATAGCAATTCAAAAACGCAGGGGTTGCAATCCTAATCTCTGATAAAATTGACCTCAAAGGGCAAACAATAAAAAGAGATAAGGAGGGACACTATATAATGCTCAAGGGAATAGTAGACAAAGAACCACTAAGCCTTGTAAACATATATTCCCTGACTGAGAGAACCGCTGAATACATCAACCAAACCTTCCAAAAGATTAAAAAAGAAATCACAGCCTCAACAATTATAGTGGATGACTTCAACATACTGCTCTCTGAGAAAGATAGATAACCGGAAAAGAAACCTAACAAGGAGTCTAGAGGTCTAAACATTACACTTAGACAATTTGATCTGATACATATTTACAGAGCTTTTCATTCAAATATAAAAAAAAATTCACATTCTTCAAATCCACATGGCACATATTCGAAGATAGACCACATGCTGGGGCATAAGGCGAATTTACATAAATTTAAGAACATCGATATGATACAGACCTCTCTCTCTGACCACTGTGCCATAAGGCTGGAAATCAACAAAAGAAAGACAAAGAAAACGAGAGCAAACAATTGGAGAATGAATAACTCCCAACTGCAAAAGGAGTGTGTACTGGCATACATCAGAGATGATATTAGGAAATTTCTAGAAACCAATGAGAATGAGCGCACGATGTACCAAAACTTATGGGACACAGTACAGTCAGTTATCAGAGGAAGTTTCATAGCAAGTCAGCAGGACAATCCTACTAATAGCAAAAGAAAAGAAATTATAAAAATCAGGGCTGAGATTCAGGAGAGGGAAAATAAGAAAACTATGGAAAAAATTAATGCTGCCAAAAGTTGGTTCTAACCACAGAAAGGAGGGAATACATCTCACTAGCAAGAATAAGGGATGAAAGAGGGGACATTACAACATACCCTAATGAAATCAAAAGGATAATTACACAGTACTACAAAGGATTGTACTCCAATTAATTCAACAATGTAGAAGACATGGAAAAATTCTTAGAAAAGCAATCCCTCCCTGGACTATCCTCGATGGCCTTCAAGAACCTCAACAAATCCATAGCAATAGAAGAAATAGACAAGGTTATCAAGGGATTAGAATAATAAAAAATACCCTGGACCAGATGGCTTCACTGGAGAATTTTATGAAGCATTTAGGGAAGAACTAACATCAATCCTACACAAACACATTCCGAACATAGAAAAAGATGGCAAACTCCCGAAATCCTTTTATGAAGCTAGTATAACTTTGATACCAAAAGTGGACAAGATTCCCACAAGAATCGAGAACTACAGACCAATATCCTTAACAAGCATCGATGCAAAAATCCTTAACAAAATACTAGACAACAGAATACAAAAGTATATAAAACAAATAATTCACCAAGACCAAGTGGGATTCATACCAGAGATGCTTCAACATACGAAAGATCATTAGCATTATTCATTAAATTGACATGAAAAACTATAAGAACAATATGATAATACTGATAGATTCAAAAAAAGCATTCGACAACATCCAACACCAATCCTGTTTAAGACACTTGAGAAGATAGGAATGGAAAGAAAATTCCTCAAGACAATATGAGCTATATATGAAAACCCAACAGCCAACATGTTAGTCAATGGAGAAAAGATTAACACATTCCCAATGAAAAGGGGGACCAGACATGGATGCCCCTTTGTCCCCACTCTTATTTAATATAGTTTGGAGGTTTTAGCTAAGAGCGCAATGCAAAGAAAAGACATCAAAGGTATTCGTCTGGGGAAGCAAGAGGTGAAACTATTGTTATTTGCAGATATTATTTTATAAATGGAAAACCCTAAAAGCTCCACAAGGGGAGTACTGGAAGCAATAGAGGAGTTTGGCACAGTGGATATAAGATAAACAAATAGAAGTACATTGGACTGTTATACACATTGGATAAGACCACAGAAGAGGAGATCAAAAAGGTGGTATCCTTCACAATAGCCAAGCAAAAACTGAAATATCTACGGATATACCTGACTTAAAAAAAAACAAAAGGTGTATACGGGGAAAACTAAAGAACACTATTTCAAGTAAACAAGAGCAACCTCCACAATGGAAGAATATCCCATGCTCGTGGATTGGAAGACTGAACATAGTCAAGATGTCAATTCTGTCAAAGGCACTATATAAGTTTAATGCAATCCCGATATAATTACCCTCATCTTTCTTCAAAGAAATGGAAGAACTGGTTATCAACTTCATATGGAGAGGAAAGATGGCCAGAATTAGCAGAGAGCTCCTCAAGAAGAAGGACACAGTGGGAGGACTTGCTTTACCTGACTTTAGCACATACTATACAGTCACAGTTGTCAAAACTGCATGGTATTGGTACAATAACAGATACTCAGACCAATGGAAAAGAAATGAAAACCAAGAAATAAAATCATCAGCATACAGACAACTGATCTTTGATAAGGGCCCCAAAATATCTAATGGAATGTAGATGCCCCCTTTAACAAGTGGTTCTGGAAAAAATGGGTATTTACCTGCACAAAAATGAAGCCAGACCCTTATCGCACTCCATGCACAAGAATGAACTCAAGGTGGATCACAGACCTTGAAGTTAAACCCCAAACTATTAGAGCCATCAATGAGGGAACTTGGACCAACTTAAAAACTTTGGTACAGGGGAGACATAAGCTATCAGAAACAGGGAAGGACACAAACACATAGGAGGTACAAATTGACGACTGGGATAGACTTAAGATAAAACACCTGTGTACATCGAAAAAATTCACAGAGTGAGTAATAAGAGTGTCCATGGACTGGGAAAACATCTTTAGCAATGACACATCAGACAAAGTCCCCATTACTAAAATCTACAATACGCTGCTAGCTTCCAAAAAGAAAAAAACTACTTGCCCACTAGAGAGGTGGGCAAAGGACCTGAACAGAAGTTTCACAGGGACAGAAATCCGAATTGCCAACAAACATATGAGAAAATGTTCCAGATCTTTAGCCATAAGAGATATGCAAATTAAAACAACAATGAGGTGCCACCTGACACCCTCAAAGGTATCTCAGTTCAAAAAATCAGAAAGCAACAAGTGTTGGAGGGACTCTGTGGAGACAGGAACTCTCATCCACTGCTGGTGGACTTGTAAGTATGTACAACCACTATGGAAATTGATCTGGCGATATCTAAAACAGATGGAAATAGAGTTACCATAAGACCCAGAAATCCCCCTTCTGGACATATACCCATAATAGGCAAGAAACAAACCAAGGTAAGACATCTGTGCTCCAATGTTCATTGCGGCACAGTTCACAATTGCAAGGAGTTGGAAGCAACCCAAATTTTCATCAACTGACGATTGGATTAAAAAGCTGTTGTATATACATACAATGGAGTATTACGCATGGCTAAAAAGCAGTCATAAATATATGAAGCACATTGCCGCATGGGATGAACTGGAGGAAATCATGCTAAAGTGAAGTAAGCCAAGCATGAAAGGACAAGTACAACATGAGTCCTCTTAGGTAAGCTATAAAAAAAAAAAAAAAAACATGCAAAAGGGGCACAGGCAAAAAGCTACTGTATACAAACATTCCTGGGATGAGGACCAGGTAATATGGCAGGGACAAGACTAAATACAGGGAGACACATGGTAAAAAACTAAAAAGAAGGTGGGGAAAGGAAAAAACAACAATAAAAAAGCAATGGGTAGCGGGGCCACAGGGCACTAACTCGGTCAAAGGCAGGGGATTGTTTACATCTCCACAGGGACAGAGGGACCAGACTTCGACCCAGTGCTCCAAGATGTGAATGCAATATGCCGCTGTGGAGTAGGGAACCAGTGGAGAGGTCTGGGGGGTGGCCACAATCCCAACTACTATGTGGACTTCAGCCTCTCCCCCCAGAATAATTTATTTCAAAGGATGGCATTGAATCTGTAGCTCTGAGAGAGGGACATATCTGATCAAAGCACACAGGAGCAAATGAAGGCAGAGGAGAGAGTGGAGCACATCATGGCCTACCAGGGTGTGAGGATGATGTTCCCAATTAGAGCTGCCAGTCCACAGAGAAGACCACATGGCGGGCCCCACTATGGCACATGACGTCCCTCGCTGACCCATAGTCTTACAGTGGACAGCAGCAGAGACACAGTGTGGGAATTGCACCCGATCTGATCCCGTCACACCAGGGCAAAACACTAAGGGGGTGCAACAGAACAGCAAGGGAACGGAGTGGCGAGGTCCACAGGGATTGCTTAAGGTGGACTTTACTGAAAAACACTCCTAAGGGCCAATAAACAATCTCTGAATTAACTACAAGCTTTTCTTTCTTGTTGTATTTTGCTTTTTGTCATTGGTTTGTTGTTGTTTTTTGTATATTGTTGCTTGGTTTTGCTCTGTCTTATATTTGTGTATGTTATTATCTCTGCAGGTCTGGCTAAATAAGATGGGCTGGATGAACAATCTGTACTCCCTCAATGCAAGAATACTTTCTTCTATTAAATTGGCATTCTATGATGCTCACCTTCCTGATACAACCACTGAAGACAAAGCGGGTGCATAAGAAAATGTGGTGAAGAAAGCTGATGGAGCCTGCCTATCAAAAGATATAGCATCTGGCGTGTTAAAGGCTTGAAGGTAAACAAGCGGTCATCTAGCTCAGAAGCAACAAAGCCCACATGGAAGAAGCACACTAGCCTGTGTGATCACGAGATGCTGAAAGGATCAGTTATCACGCATCAAAGAACAAAAATTCATGTCATTGTGTGCTCACCTCCATGATACAATTGCTGAAGACAAATGGGTGCATAAGCAAATGTGGCGAAAAAGCTGATGGTACCGGCTATCAAAAGATATAGCATCTGGGATCTTAAAGGCTTGAAGGTAAAGAAGCGGCCATTTAGCTCAGAAGCAACAAAGCCCACATGGAAGAAGCACACTAGCCTGCTTGATCACGAGGTGCCGAAGAGATCAGGTATCAGGCATCATTAGAACAAAAACCATATCATTATGAATGAGGGGCGGAGTGCGGAGTGGAGACTTGAAGTCCTTTTCAAGGCCAATGGACATCCCCTAACAGAAGGGTTTCAGGGAGGAGACGGGCTAGCCAGGGTGTGATGTAGCAACGATGAAACATACAACTTTAGTTCCTAAATGCTTCCTCCCCCACTATCATGATCCCAATTCTACTTTACAAATATGGCTAGGCAAGAGGGTGTACACTGGTACAAATAGGAACTGAAAACTCAGGGAATCCAGGGTGGATGATCCCTTCAGGGCCAGGGGTGTGAGTGGCTATACTGGGAGGGTAGAGGGAGGATGGGTTAGAAAGGGGGAACTGATTACAAGGATCTACATATAACTTCCTTCTTGGGGATGGACAACAGAAAAGTGGTTGAAGTGAGATGTCCGACAGAGCAAGATATGACAAAATAATAATTTATGCCAGGGGCTTAGGTGGAGAGCAAATGTTTTGCGAATGATGAGTGCAAAGAATGTACAAATGTGCTTTACACAATTGATGTATGTATGGATTGTGATAAGAGTTGTATGAGCCACTAATAAAACGATTAAAAAAAGAGTTGTATGAGTTCCTAATAAAACTATTAAAAAAAATTCAACTGGGATCTACTCAAGGTCTTTGTAGACCAGTATAACTTTTCTTTGGCTTTATTCTGAACCTACATATGAGTGATTAACAGTTTGTTACACAAACTCCCACTGGCCTCAATTTAGCTGACATTCAACTTCTGTATAGTATTTTCTTATAGATAAAGTCCATTTAATATCTCTGGATCCCTTCTGGAGAAGTCCACATGGATACTCCCCATTGTGTTGGAAAAAGGTTTTTCTATGAACAAGTCATTGGTCTTGCAAAATTCTACCAGGTGATCTCCAGGTTTGATTTTTATCACTAAGACCATATTTCCCCAACTCTTGTTCCTCTCTTCCTTTCAACTTTTACATTCTGGTCACTAATAATTATCAATGCATGCTGATTACATGTTTGATCAATTTTAGATGGAAAACGGTAAAATTCAATTTCTGCATAACTAGTTGTAATGGTCGGCATGTAATATTGAATAATAGTTGTACTGACTGAATTTCTTTGTATGAAAATAGATATTATCTTATCACAAACAGCATTGTAATTTAGCATTTCAAGATAGATCTTGAAATGTCCTTTTTGATGACGTGTATGCCGCCATTCCTCTTGAATCTGTCATTTACAGTGCACCAAAACATGATTTTCTGATTTAAAATGGCCAATCCCAATCAATTTCAGCTCACTATCACCTAAAATATCAATCTTTATGTTTTTAATTTCATTAATTTTTGCTTCCAAATTTCTTAGATTCAAACTTAATATATTCCAAGTTCTACTTAATAATTATGTTTACAACTCTATCAGCAAAATGGAGGTCACAAAGGCTTTTCTCCTGAAGGCTATATTACAGTCACGTCATTATGGTCAACTACTTTGAGAAGGCAGCTCCTCTTTGGTCATATTTTTAGTGCCTACTGATCTGAGGGGTTCATCTTCTAGCACTATCTTTGATGATATTCTGCTTCTATTTATGAAGTTTTTGGTGTCTGGCTATGTTACAATGCTATCCATAAGGTTTTCAGTGGCCAATTCCTCAGAAGAGGGGAGCCATTCCTTTCTTTATATATATGCATCCACATACACATATAAGCCCACATACAATATACACACAAGCATACACACAAACACACACACACACAGGATGAGAGTCTAAATCCTGTATGTAATAGCTAGAAATGTATATTTATTCAACAATAATTTTAAAAGAAAAGTACACTTAAGGAAATGTATTTAGGTAGAAAAAGAAACTAAAGGTTACTCAATTGCTCAATAACTAATTATCAGATTATAATAAGGGAAGCACCCAAGAATTGAGGGGGAGGACAGAGGATGCTTTTTGGTGTAGGGTGTCTGGGCTTACCTTGCAGGGTCCTGATGAACCTCTCCCCTGTGGTGATGTTATTCACCAAAACCGCCTGCCAGGAAGACAAACACAAAGTGAAACTCCACAACCTGACAACTTACAAGAAATGACAGAATACATGTTTGGAGAGCAAAGGGAAAAGGAGCATTTCTTTCTGGAAAGAGCAGCCTCTTTCATAGCCCATTCAAAGCTGCTATCCCGGAAGGCTGCACTCAGCTTGTCGGCTGGGCTCTCACATTGTCTATGTCTGCCAAGAAGACAGCACACTAAGAGATCTGCTTTCCAGTCAACAGCTTGTAACCCAGGAAGAAGGAACCAGACCACAACCCTAGTTCAGCTTCAGGGCTCCACCTCCTCCAACACTGGCTTGAGTTGTGTGTCTTTCTGCACCTCCCAGATTCAAACAGTTTCCAGAAGGGCTCTACCAGCAATGTGCCTGGGAACCCCAAGGCCATGCTTTGTCTGTGAAAGCTCTCTGAAATCCAGGTCAGCTAAAGGGGAAAAAAGGAGAAGGGAATTCCAAGATCACTCCAGCAGTAAAACTCCATATCTTAAGTTATTTACCTGCCCACCTCACCTCATCTCTCCACAGTCTATATACCTAACCCATGATGAAGGTAATTAAATGACTGAAAAGATATGTTCAATTCAGACACCCTGGTACCTTTGAACATGATCTAGTTTGGCAATACCCCAAACTAAACCCACTGCCATTGAGCTGATACGGACCACAGATTTTCTCAATAAATGGGGAACTCATGATTACAAGAATGAAGATAAGGTTCTAAAACTGATTGTGGTGATGATCATACAATTCTTGATGTTATTGAACTGCTGAATCATATGACATATGGATTATGTGCCCAGGAAACTTGAAAAATAGGATTAAAATATTATCTCTTTTTAAAAAGACTGTAAATCTTTACAAGAGCAGACTGTCTCATCATTCTTCTGAAGAGCAGTTGATAGTATTGAAACACAGACCTGCTAGTTTCTATGCCTAACCTTTGAAAATGTTATCAGTTAACATAAGATCATAGTAGAGTAGTGTGGGTCCTAATTCTGTTTGATGAATCCTAATTGTGCTTGAGTGGCACAAAGTTACATGGTCATTAAGAGGAAAAACCAATTTTTGTTGTCGTTTTGTTGTATATTGTTGCTTGGTTTTGCTCTGTCTTGTTATTGTGCATGCTATTATCTCTGAAGATCTATCTAAATAAGACAGGCTGGATGAACAATCTGGAGGAGAAAAGAACGGGACCAACAGTTCCAGGGAGACATGGGAGAGGGGGAGGTTGGGGGAAAGGTAGTGGTGTTAACAAACCCAGGGACAAGGGAAAAACAAGTGATCTAAATTGGTGGTGAGGAGGGTGTAGGAGGCCTGGTAGGGCGTGATCAAGGATAATGTAACCAAGAGGAATTACTGAAACCCAAATGAAGACTGAGCATGATAGTGGGACAAGAGGAAAGTCAAAGGAAATAGAGGAAAGAGCTAGGAGACAAAGGGCATTTATAGAGGTCTAAATCAAGGCATGTACATATGTAAATATATTTATATATGAGGATGGGGAAATAGATCTATATGCATACATTTATAGGTTTAGTATTAAGGTAGCAGAAGGACATTGGGCCTCCACTCAAGTACTCCCTCAATGCAAGAATACTGTCTTCTATTAAATTGGTATTCTGTGATGCTCACCTTCCTGACACAACCACTGAAGACAAAGCGGGTTCATAAGAAAATGTGATGAAGAAAGCTAATGGAGCCAGGCTATCAAAAGATATAGCATCTGGCGTGTTAAAGGCTTGAAGGTAAACAAGCGGCCAACTAGTTCAGAAGCAACAAAGCCCACATGAAAGCAGCACACTAGCCTGTGTGATCACGAGATGCCGAAGGGATCAGTTATCATGCATCAAAGAACAAAAAATCATATAATTGTTTGCTCACCTCCATGATACGATTGCTGAAGACAAATGGGTGCATAAGCAAATGTGGGGGAAAAGCTGATGGTGCTGGCTATCAAAAGATATAGCGTCTGGGGTCTTAAAGGCTTGAAGGTAAACAAGCGGCCATTGATCACGAGGTGCTGAAGAGATCAAGTATCAGGCATCATTAGAACAAAAACCATATCATTATGAATGAGGGGCGGAGTGCGGAGTGGAGACTTGAAGCCCTTTTCAAGGCCAATGGACATCCCCTTACAGAAGGGTTTCAGGGAGGAGACAAGCCAGCCAGGGTGTGATGTAGCAACGATGAAACATACAACTTTCCTCTAGTTCCTAAGTACTTCCTCCCCCACTACTATCATGATCCCAATTCTACCTTACAAATATGGCTAGACAAGAGGATGTATACTGGTACAAATAGGAACTGGAAACACAGGGAATCCAGGGTAGATGATCCCTTCAGGGCCAGGGGTGTGAGTGGCTATACTGGGAGGGTGGAGGGAGGGTGGGTTGGAAACGGGGAACTGATTACAAGGATCTACATATAACTTCCTTCTTGGGGTATGGACAACAGAAAAGTGGTTGAAGTGAAATGTCCAATAGAGCAAGATATGACAAAATAATAATTTATAAATTATCAAGGGTTCATGAGGGAACAGGGAGTGGGGAGGGAGGGGGGAAATGAGCTGATGCCAGGGTCTTAGGTGGAGAGCAACTGTTTTGAGAATGACGAGGGCAATGAATGTACAAATGTGCTTTACACAATTGATGTATGTATGGATTGTGATAAGAGTTGTATGAGCCCCTAATAAAACGATAAAAAAGAGGCAAAACCAAATATCTGGCCTGGTAGGCACATGTTCTTCATCACAAATTAGAGATTAAAACTTGAGTTAAACCAATATAGTAGATTTTTTCCAGTGCTTAAACAAATAAAAACTTGGGAATGAGGTGAATATAACATTAAATATCTAAGTGAATCATACGTGAGTGTGGTTTAGTGAGCTCATATACACATATATGTACCAGTCCATAATGACTGTTTCAGAGATAGCAAAATACAAAGTAATGCACCACCCAACAAGCTTCCCATTGTGGTTAATGGGGACAATGACAAACATGCCCCCCCCTTTCTGTGCCTTTGGCCTCCATTCTTAGCTCTCTAGGTCCAGCCCTCTTTCTTTCCTTGGGCAGGATAGAGATATGGTTTATCAGCAGCAGTGGTTTCTTGGAATAAGCTGTTTAATGAATATAAGAAGGTACTGAGTTGCAATCTGGCAAAACTGAACCACAGCTGTTTACTGAAGGAGGTTTGAGAACAGAATATTTCCTGACATCAAAGAATTCATAGTTATATATCTGTAAAATTAATCATTCAGGGAGAGATTATCAAGAGCAAAGTGTTTATAAGTATTCTGGAAGCAGGAAAGGTTAGAGAACAAGAAGTTAAAAAATATTTATATAGGAAGTCAGATTTACAAAGTTCACCATATCTACTCTGCAAGAAAGAAGTTTGCAGAAGTTCAATCAAAAAGACAAAGATAATACATAGTATTATAGAATGAATTGAGTCTCCTCAGAATATGTCAATTTGGGTACGTCATGATTCCCAGTATTGTCTTCCATTTTGTGATCTCATGTAACTATACTCTGCTTTGTGATATGCACTGCAGATTCTAACCTCTGTGGTGCTAGGCAATGGGGCTGCTAACTACACGGTCAATGGTTCAAACTCACTGGCTTTTCCTTGGGAGAAAGATGACGCTGAGTGCTCCCATACAGATTTATAGTGTCAGGAACCCTTTATCTGCGGTTCTCAACTTGTGGGTTGCAACCCTTTTGGGATTGAAGGACCCTTTCACATGGGTTTCCAGATTCATAACAGCAGCAAAATTACCAGTATGAAGTAGCAATGAAAATAATTTTATGGTTTGTGGGTCACCGCAACATGAGGAACTATATGAAAGGGTCGTAGTATTAGGAAGGTTGAGAGCCACTGTACTATATAATAAAGGTATCATGAGTTTAAAATGACTTGATGGTAGTGGGTTTGGCTTTTTTGTTTTGTTTTGGTACTATGTTAATGAGGCAAGAGTAGGGTGAACTGTACATTGACTAACAGTCTTACAAGAGGGTATGACTCAAGTCCTACCCTTACTCAAATCAACATCCTTGCTCAAGTCACAACATTGCTCGAGTCACATTGTTTATGTTAGAAGAGAAAAAAGGAGAGAAATAGAGGTGAGGGGCCTGAGTACTGTCAATAAAGACCAGCTGGTAGTACAGCGCGTCCTCTGTATCCAGGATCTCTGTGTTAAGAACCTCCTAAACTCGGGGGAAGATTGAGGCTAAGACAAAAGAAAATTTCCAAAGGGCACAGAGTTCTTTGTAAAATGAGGCAAAGACATTTCCTGACAGCTGTTGCCTGAATCCAAACTAGTCCCTTTACACCATGAGGGAATAAATTTCTATTGCAGCAACACTAGATACTAAGGCAAGTAGTATGAGAAGTTGAAGGTTTAAGGGAAGTGTACTGGAAAGATGTAGGGAGGGATTCAAACTACACAAGTTAGGGGAGAGATGCACAGTGCCCTTCCCACCTCCACCAGAGATTCCGACAAACTCACAAGGATACTGAATAACAAGATGGTGGCAGAAGGTAAAGATAGGGATAAAACCCAAAAGAATAAGCAGTCCTAATCAATGCCCTTTCCCTCTTCAAATATTAAAAACATCTAATTAAATTAAGTAAAGATGCTTATCATTAAATTACAAAAAACAAGTACACGAAGTTTCAGTTAGTAATAAATCAAAGCAAGCTGATGAAATCTCCACCACCTTCCCTCTGTCTCAACCTACATGCATTATTTTACACTGATTTTTAAGAGATTTGCTATCTGCTGAGTAAAATCATTTACAAAAAAATAATAGAAAGTTGATTACTTTCTCACCCAACTACTCTACTTACCCCCATATGCATAAATCCATACTATGAGTTTGCAACTATCTGAGGGCCTAGGGATTACTGAAATTTGAAATGAAATATCTGAAGATATTTTTGTCTCTCATGTGATCTTATTCTTCCAAAGAAAATATATTTTAGATATCTTCCCTACCTATTCTGCATGAAAAAATACAGTCCTTATTTAAGAAAATGAAGGATCATAAAATGCCATCCAGGATTTTTATATGCAGTTTTATAGTTATAAGGAAATCTTATTGAATCATTTTCACAAAAACTATGGAATTGATTCCTAACAGCTTCTTGGGCTCAATAACAACAATATATCCAAACGATCATTTCAAGACATAATTAATATTTAAAAGTAGTAGAAATATTTTGCTTTTTCTCTCAAATTAAAAGTGACTGAAATCCAAGGGACTTTATATTTATAGCAAAATATCTCAATTGAGAGCTTTCAAGTGCTCAGTAGTTACGTGTAGCTAGAGACAGAGCAGTGCCAGAGGAATAAGAACGAACAGAGTGAAGAAAGGGAAAAAATGTTCCCAAAAATGTTCTAGTAGCAGAAAAATGCTAATTAGCTATCATTTATGGCATCCTGATAATATTATACACACACAGTCATTTACATCAGTAGCAAAACCACCACTGGCACCAATTACTTTATGCCTCCAGTCCCTGCGGGCTACATGTTGCAACACATAATAAGCTTCCTTGTAGACTCAGCATGAAGTACTAGCCTAGGGAGCTAATACAGTCCTTCGTTAACCTTTATGATTAAAAATACATACATTCAGTCTACTACACTGAAAACCAAACTCACTGCCATCAAATTGATTCTACTCACAGGGAACAGGGAAGAAATGCCCTTTTGAATAAATCTTTCTCCCACAGAGCAGGTAGTAGGCTTGAACTGCTGAACTTCCAGTTATCAGCTCAATGTGCAACCCACTAAGCCACCAGGGCTCCTCAGATTACTATACACACACACATTGGAAATGTGAATAATGACTGGATATTTTATATTGAAAAACTATTGGCGAGTTTTGACATTATGCTCAGACATACACTGGGATATTTATAGGTATGGCTGAGTGATCAGTGTGCATGAGTCCACGTAAGACTGTCTGAGTGAACGAGTGAGTACCTGTGGGTGTGTGAGAGCATGAATAAGACTGCTATGTGTATAGATGGTTTCGTGTATTAATGTACGGTCTCTGTAAAGTCTCAATGAGTGAGCTCTATAATCAAAGTATGTGAGTGACAACGTGAACAGGGGAAGACAGTGGGTCTGACTTAGTGTTTGCTAGAGACAGAGGCAACACATCAGAATCAAGAAGAAGATGCTGCAACCTCTGATTTGCTCTTTTTAGACATTTCTAAAAATGTTAGCAGTTTATAAAAAAAAGTGAAGGGGTTAAATCCATGTGGAAGAATCCCCTCTGAACACAGACCATGGGAATGAGGAGCTGTGCAAGCACACAGAACACACTGGAAAGCAGATTACAACAGTGTACCTAGGTTAACATCTAACACTTACCATTTAATCTCCCTTTTGACTGCCTTTAAAGTGTTTCTACTTTTTTTCCCTGTTTTTCTTCCACCTGGGGTTTTTCTCTTTTATTTTGTTTTATTGTTATTAGCTTTTTTTGACTGTATTTTCATGTTTTTCATTATATGAAATCCAGGATGAAATCCAGGATGGATAGACCTATAGAGACAGTAACTGGATTAATAGTTTCTTGGGGTTATGGCAGAGGAGGATGGGGGGAAATGGGGAACTAACAACAAGGAATACAAAAAAGGAGTAAATGTTCTCAAATTGATTGTGGTAATGACTGCACAATACTTTTTAAACGACTGAACAATCAAATTGTATTATACTTGGATTGTCCCAATACATATGTGTGTGGGGGGGGGGCTGTGTGTGTATGAATGAATGAATAAGATGCTCCTCAGATGCTGTCATGTAAGCAGAAGTGTTGTTTGGAGCCCCGAATGCAGGAAGATGTGAATGTGTCACAGAATTTTAATGAAGGTGTTGTGGGCGGTTGAGCAAAACTCTACACACTCACTCACCAATCATGGCTATCAAGTTAGTTTCACCTCATGGTGACCCTACAGGACAGGGTACAATTGTCCCTGTGGGTTTCCAAGACTGTAACTCTTAATGGAATTAGAAAATATCATTTTTCTCCTGTGGCATGGCTGGTAGTTTTGAACTGCTGACTTTGTGGCTAGCAGCTCAACCCTTAACTACTATGCCGCCAGAGCTCTTAGAGCTCTCCACAGCTTTTCTGAAAAAGCGAAGTTGCAGGAAAATACCTAGTACACACAGGCAAACCAACATTCACATTCCCGCTGCTGCTACACAGACAGACACAACATTCTCCCACCTCTTCAACCTCAAGGCCTGCCCGTGGAGGAGTGATCTACCCATAACTTAGGGGCAGGATCCACATTGCTCATAAAACTGATCCAGGAGATTACAGAGACGATCACAAATGGAGAAGGACACAAACACAGAGGAGGCACAAATTGACAAATGGGATATACTGAAGATAAAACACCTGTGCACATCAAAAGATTTCACCAAGAGAGTAATAAGAGAGTCAACAGACTGGAAAAATATCTTTAGCAATGACACATCAGACAAAGGCCTTATTACTAAAATCTACAATACTCTTTTGGCTTCCTAAAAGAAAAAAAAATTGCCCAATGAGGAGGTGGGCATAGGACCTGAACAGAAGTTTCACAGGGGTAGAAACCCAAATGAGAATAAACATATGAGGAAAATTTCCCAATCTTTAGCCATAAGAGAAATGCAGATTAAAACAAAAATGAGATACCACCTAACATCCTCAAAGATAGCCCAATTGAAAATATCAGAAAGCAACAAAGGTTGGATGGGCTATGGGGAGACAGAAACTCTCATCTACTGCTGGTGGACCTGTAAATATGTACAGCCACTATGGAAATCGTTCTGGCTATATCTAAGACAGATGGAAATTGAGCTACCATATGACCCCGCAATCCCCCTACTGGGTATATACCCAGAGGAGGCAAGAAACAAACCACAGGCAGACATTGTGCTCCAGCGTTAATTGCAGCACAGTTCACAATTGTAAGGAGTTGGAAGCAACCCAAATTTCCATCAACTGACGAGTGGATTAACACGCTGTGGTTACATACATACAACGGAGTACTATGCATCGCTAAAAAGCAGTGATGAGCGTATGAAGCACATTGGCCGCATGTGCTGGAGGAAATCATGCTAAGCTAAGTAAGCCAACCACTAAAGGACAAGTACAACATGAGTCTGCTGAGGTAAGCTTTAAAAAAAAATGCAAAAGGGGCAAAGGAAAAAAGCTACTGTATATAAACATTCCTGGGGTGAGGACCAGGTAGTATGGCAGGGGCCAGACCAAATCCAGGGAGACTTGGATTCTGAGCCGATTTAGGGGCTGGAGGAACTGAGCTGGGGCTTAGAGCTCGTGGGGCAGCAGTACATCCTGCTTAACACTCCCCAAGTGGTAGAGGGTATAGCACCACTGGACACTTGGTGATGTGGGGCCCAGAGCAGGTGTCTCCCTGTGCCCCCAAATTGCACACAGCTAATACATCCAAGCCCTTGGCTTGTGCTAATCAGGGTATATGGACTCCTGACATGGACAGGTTCCCACTTTGCACAATAAATATTGAATGGATTAAAAGACTCAGATATGGAAAACTAATAAGAACAAAGAAAATGGCCCCAGGAAATGGTTTAATAGAATGTGATAGATACTTAGAGAAGTTCTCATATATGCACATGGATAAACCTTAAAAACATTTACACTGAGTGTAAGAAGTCAGACCATAAAGGGACACATATTGTGTGATCCCACTAACATGAAAAGTTCAGGCGAGCACAGGAGTTAAGTGGTACCAAAGCTGGGGGCAGATTGAGGGGTTATTGCTTAAAAAGCAACAAGTAAAAAGGTTTGGACATGGGTAGTGGTGACATAGCACAAAATAGTCACTAAATTACACACTTTAAAATGTTTTTTTAAGTCTATTTTTTTTTGGCTATACATGAGACCAAAATAAAATTGTAAATGTGTATGTGTATGGTTGGGGGAACAGGGATGCTTTTAAGAAAAACTTTGGTTCATCAATCACAGGTATAAAAATAAAAGAAGCCACTGTCATCCACACAAGTCCATGATGGCTCCCTAAGCAAACCAATGTGCTAGAAGAAATGTCTTGCTACTAGTTGGTCAAGAAAGTCTGGCCCAGGATGAAGAAGCTCCCTTAAATGAATGTGCTGGTGTTCCAGGGCCTATGGGGCAGAAAAATCATGGTGTAGGGCCACCAGGTGGGTTCAGGCCCACCTAGCTATATAAGGCCCCCACGTGGTCTCTCAGGGACTTGGGGATCATGAAGGTGGTTTCAGAAAGCAGTCAGGTACTTTGTTTGACCCATTAAGAACCCATGCACATGGGCAGAAAGTTCTTTGCAAAGTCCAAAGTAGGGCATGATGGTCAGACTTCTTGGTGTTATACCTCTTCTTTTTGAAGCACGGCATCTTATAGAGAGAGCCACACACAGGCCCCAGTGCTGCGTCAGCCCAGGGAAGCAGCTCCTTGGCTCCTCATGGCCAGATGCACCAGAACTAACCAGCCAGACCACCCTCAGGTTTTCCCTTCTACAAGCCCACTGCTTACAACAGGCAAGCACTGAAACACACGGTTTTCCCACTACACCTGAAACAGTGCTTTGAGAGCCTCCCCCACAGAGGGTGGAGGCCACTCAGGTGAAATGACAGAGGTGGGTGAGGCAGATTCTTTTGAGTAAAGGCCAAATCCCCCAAACCAAACAAGTTGATTGCATTGACTCCAAGTGGGCAGAGTAGACCCAATACACAGGGCTTTCAAGGCTGGGATTTTGAGAAGCGGATCACCAGGCCAGTCTTCCACGGTGCCTCCGCTTGGGTTTAAACCACTGAAATCTCAGCACACAGAATACTGTGTGATTGTGTGTGCTACCCAGCCTCTCTCTACCTCCTAGCTGTCAGTCTCTACAACCTTTCTTCTTCTGTGCACCAAACAGTAAGGAGGTGAACGACTTCCTTTTGTCTGGCCCCCACACAGTGATTCTGACCTATTGAGGTCAGAATCATATAGCCACTGTTTTTTCATGACCAAAGAAATGTTCCTCAAACAATTTTCTTTGCATCTTGCAGTGTTCATTTACACATTTTTTTTCTCTTAAAAATTTTATTATTTATTTTATTGGGGGGTTCATACTATTCTTATCACAATCCATACATACATCCATTGAGTCAAACATCTTTGTACATTTGTTGCTATCATCATTCTCAAAACATTTGCTTTCTACTTGAGCCTTTGGGATCAGCTCCTTATTTTTTCCCCTCCCTCCCAGCTGCCCCCTCCCTCATGAACCCTTGATAAGTTATAAATTATTATTATTTTATCATATCTTACACTTTCTGACATGTCCCTTCACTCACTTTTCTGTTGTCCATCTCCCAGGGAGGAGGTTATATGTAGATCCTTGTAATCGGTTCCCCCTTTCCACCCCACCCCTCCACCCTTCTGGTATCACCACTCTCAGCACTAGTCCTGAAGGGATCATCTGTCCTGGATTCTGTTTCCAGTTCTTGTCTGTTCCAGTGTATATCCTCTGATCTAGCCAGTTCTACTATGTCCTGTAGGGTCACTATGCGTCAGAATCGGCTCAGTAGTTGGTTTTCTTGGTTTTGATTTTTGGTGTGATTTTTAAGAGATAACACAGACCTCTACAAGTGATGTGTCATTGACTTTTGCTAAAAACATACTAAAACCTGATGATCCGCTTCTGGTGTTACAAGTCAGCTCCAACTCATAGTGACCTGATGTACAACAGAATGAAATGGTTGCCCAAATTTGGGGGCATGTTTGTATCCATCATGTGGCCACTGTGCCGATCCATCTCAACAAAGGTGTCCCCCACCCACATTGGCCTTCTGCTTCACCAGCTATGATGTTCTCTCCAACAAGTGACCCCTCTTGGTGATGTGCCTGTATTGAATGATTTGGATAACATTCTGTTGTGATCTATAGTTTTCACTGGCTAACTTTCAGTAGTAGTTCACCAGGTCTTTCCTCTTAGACTTAGTCTGGAAGCCCTTCTGAAACCTATTTACTATAAGTGACTCTGTTGGTATCTGAAATACTGGTGACATAGCTTCCAGCATCACAGCACTACACAAGCCACCCAAAACTGACAGATGTATTCATGCTTAACCAAAACCAAACCCAATGCCATTGAGTTGATTATGATTCACGGTGGTCATATAGGACAGGGTAGACTTGTTCCACAGGGCTTTCTGTGGAACTTGTTCCATTGGGTTGCCTATAAATCGCTATGAAAGCAGACTGACTCATCCTTCTACAGTGGCTGGTGGTTTCAAATTAGTTAACCTCCTGTACACACCAGGATTCCTTTGTATCAATTTGTTACTGTTAGGTGTAATTAAACCAACAAGAGAACAAATGTACGAGAGTCCTGTATCATCTTGAAAGGTGTTCTGTTTGCGCCCATTGGTGTAAGCACTGTATCAACACAGCTTGTTGAGGATCTTCCCCTTTTTCTGCTGATCCTCCAATTTTACCACACATGACGCCCTTTTATAGGGACTGGTATTTTCCCCAAGCAAGTCCAAATTACATGTCATGAAGTACAAGAAGCTATCTGGCTGTGCTTCTTCCAAAAGAGATCTGTTTATGTGGCAGTCCATGGCCTACTCAATATTTATAGCCAACCCCATAATTCAAATATACCAATTCTTTTCTTCTTTTTTAATAAATCATTTTACTGGGGGCTCTTACAGCTTTTATAAAAATCTATACATCAATTGAATCAAGCACATTTGTACATATGTTGCCATCATCATTTTCAAAAAATATTTTCTTCCTACATGAGCCCTTGGTATCAGCACTTTCCCCTCTCAGTTTCCCCCCTCCCACCTCACAAACCCTTGATACATTATAAATCATTGCTTTCATATCCGCTGTCTCCCTTTACCCACATTTCTGTTGTTTATCTCCTGGGGTTAGGGGGATGGTATGGTGGTTGTTAAATGTCAATCCTTGTGATCGGTTTCTTCTTTCTCCCCCCACCTTCTCCCTGCTCTCGTGGTATCACTATTCTCATTATTGGTCCTGCAGAGTTTATCTGTCCTGGATTTTGTTTGTTGAGAGCTCTGATCTGTACCAATGTACATGCTTTGGTCGAGTCAGATTTGTAAGGTAGAACTGGGATCATGGCAGTGTGGGGAAGGATGCATTAAAGAACTAGAGGAATGTTGTGTGTTTTTGTCAGTGCTATACTGCACACTGACTAGTTCGTCCCTTCCTTGTTACCCTTCTGTGAGGGGACATGCATTTATCCTCAGACGGGCTGTGAGTCTCCACTCCAACCCCCCTCGTTCCCATCAATATAATTGTTTGCTTTGAGTCTTCTGAAGCCTGCTACCTGATCCTGTTAACACCCCATGATCATACAGACTGCTGTGCTTCTTCCATGTGGGCTTTGTTGCTTCTCAGGTAAATGGCCACTTGTTTAACTTCAAGCCTTTAAGACCCCAGGCGCTATATGTTTTAATAGCTGGGTACCATCAGCTTTCTTCACATTTGCTTATGTACCTATTTTGTCTTTAGTAGATGTAGGGAAGGTGAGCATCACAGAATGCCAAGTTATTAGGACAAAGTGTTCTTGCATTGAGGGGAGACTTGAGTAGAGGCCCAATATTCATCTGCTACCTTAATACTTAACATATATGTACATAGACATATATCCCTATCATTATATATTAATATATTTACATATGTGCATGCCTATATTTATATCTCTATTAATGTCTTTTGCCTCCTAGTTATTTCCTCTATTTCCTTTTACTTTCCTCCTGTTGCACTATCATGTTTGACCTTCATTTGGTTCTCAGTAATTCCTCTTGGCTACATTGCCCTTGATTGAACCTCATCAGGCATTCCACACCCTCCATGCCATCAATATTAGATCTTTTGTTGTTCCCTTGTCCCTGAGTTTCTTTCTTTTTTTCAAAGTTATATATTTAATTAAAAAAATCATTTTATTAAGGGCTCATACAACTCTTATCATAATCCATACATGCATCAATTGTGTAAAACACATGTGTATATTCATTGCGCTCATCATTCTCAAAACATTTGCTTTCCACTTAAGCCCCTGGTTTCAGCTCATTTCCCCCTCCTTCCCCGCTGTCTCCTCCCTCCCTCATGAGCCCTTGTCCCTGAGTTTCTTGGCTCCCCTACCCCCCCAACCCCTCAACTCTCCCTCTGGATCCATCAGTCCTGTTGTTTTCTCCTCAGGGTTCTTTATCTTGCCTTTCTTATATAGACAGAATTTAAAAATAAAAAGAAGAAAAGGAATGGCCTGTAAATTGTTCTTGGTCTGTCTGCTGACCCTTATGTATGTTTTCCGATTGAGTCTGATGAGGTGCCAAACCCCGCCCTCTGAGTCTGAAGTCTATTTTGGGGACTCTGTTGCTTTGCTCCCCTTGCTGCACTGTTGCGCTCCCTTCATGTTTTGCCCCGGTATGTGTATGTGTGTGTGGGGTGTGTGTGTGTGATGGGTGTCAGACTGGGCACAATTCGGGCACTGTGTCTCCAGTGCTGATCCCTTTAGTGCTGTGGTTCAGTGAGGGGAGACCATGTCTCATGGTAGGGCCAGCCCTACTGACCTCCTTGTGCCTTGGCTGCTCTGAGTAGGGGTGTCATCCTGGGGCTTGGTAGGCCAGGATGGGGTCCACACTCTGTCTCTTTCCCTCTTAGTTTGCTCCTGTGTGGTCTGGGCAGACCCACCACTCTCCCAAAGATGTATCTTTAGTGCTATCCTCTTTAGTGCAATCTGCTGGAGAAGGAGTCAATATAGCTGGGGTTGGGGCTGACTCCACAGACCTCTGTTAGTCCACATCTTCGTGCTGGTAATGTTGCCCTCAAAGTTTGGTTAAGGTTGAGGTCTGGTTCCTCACTCCCTTTCCTGTGGAAGCATAAATAATACCCTCCCCATGAGTCGGTTAGTGCCCCTTTCCCCCACTATACATGTCTCCCCCACTCCCCCCCCTTTTAGTTGGCTGCCATATGCATCCCTGGGTTGCATCTGACCTCTGCCAGAGTACCTGGGCTCTGTCCCAGGAATTTATGCATTTAGTAGCTTTTCCCCTATGCCTTTTGTGCTTTTAAAATTTACCTCTGGATTCATGTTGTACTTGTCCTTTCATGCCTGCATAATTTTCTCCCACTCCTTCCATGCAATGATGTGCTTCATGTGTTCATTACTGCTTTTTAGGGATGTGTAGTACTCTGTTGTGTGTGTGTAAAAGTTTTTTAATTCATTCACCCATTGATGGAAATTTAGATTGTTTCCAACTCTTTGCAATTGCGAATTGAGGCACGATGACACTGGTGTGCAGTTGTCAGGCCATGGTATGTTTCTTACCTCTTTTTGGTATATGCCCAGTAGTGGGATTGCTGGGTCATATGATAGCTCAATTTCCATTTGTTTTAGATATAGCCAAATCAATTTCCATACCCCGTTATGTGCACATACCTACAGGTCCATCAGTCGTGGATGAGAGTTCCTATCTTACCCAACCCCTCCAACACTTGTTGCTTTCTCAATTTTGGAATTGGGCTAACTTGTTCAAATTCTTCTTTAGTCTTCCTTACTCATTGTCCAGCTTTCACATGCATTTGAGGTGACTGAAAATGCCATGGCTTGGGTCAAGCTTATTTTAATCCTCAAAGTGTTATCTTTGCTTTTCAACATTTTAAAGAGATCATTTGGCTCAATGCAATACATTGTTTCACTTCTTACCTATTGGTTCCATCAGTGTTGATTGTGGGTCCAAGTAAAATGAACATTTTGATCTCTTTTCCTGTTATTAGGATGTTATTAGTCCAGTTGTGAGGAATTTTGTTTTCCTTATGTTGAGGTGTAATCCATACTGAAGGATGCAGTCTTTGCTCTCCATTAGTAAGTACTTCAGAGTCCTCCACTTCCAGCAAGCATATGGTTATTTGCATATTGTAAGTTATTAATAATCCTTCCTTCAATCCTCATGCAACACTCTTCATCATATAGTACAGCTTCGTGGAGCATCTGCTCAGCATGCAGATTGAATAAGTATATGATGAAAGAATACAACCCTATGCACATCCTTCCTGATTTTAAACCACACATATTCCTTTGTTCTGTTCAAGTGACTGCCTATACAGGGTCCACATAAGCACAATTATATGTTCTGGAATTTCCATTCTTTTCAATGTTATCCAATTTGTCATGATCCATACTGTCAAATGCCTCAATAAAATTTAAGTAAACACTTTTCTAGTATTTTTTGCTTTGGGCCAACATCTGTCCAATGTTGCAATGATATCTCTCCTTCCTTATACTTTCTTCTGAATTTGGACTGTATTTCTGGTAGCTCCTCATCAATGTACTGCTGCAACCATTTTTCAAGTATGTTCAGCAAAAGTTCACTTGTTTATAATATTAATGATATTGTTCAATAATTACCACATTCTGTTGGGTTATTCTTCTTTGGAATGAGCACATGCATGTATCTCTTCCAGTCGGTTGGGCCAAGTATGAGTTGAGCTGCTAACAGCTAGATCAGCAGTTTGAAGCCATGAAACTGCACCTTGAGTGAAAAAGGAGGCTTTCTAAGCCCATAAAGATTTACAGTCTAAGAAATCCACAGGGGTTGGAGAGTCACTATGAGTCAGAATCAACTTGATAGAGGTGAATTTTTGTGGTTCCACCCTGCATCAGTCTATTGAAACAATTCAATTTAATTTATATTCTGTCAATTCCTGCAGCCTTGTTTTTCACTAGGACTTTCACTGAAGCTCAGACTTTGGCTCAGACCCTTTAAAAACTGGTTGTGTATGCACACACTTAAGATCTGTAAAGAAACACGTGGTGTTTCACTGGGTGGTGAAATGAGGATTATTTATACACACACAACTGTGGTGACTTTGGAACACAGGCATGAGTTCTCTGACATATCCCCCAAAGGCTCTGGGCAAGGTCCTTGTCCATTTTGGAATTCAAGCTCTTGCTCCCTGGGAAATGAGTGTGTTCTTGCTTGGTTGCTTCTTCAGTCTGCTCTTTGTATGGCTCAAAAGAGGATGTCTAAGGCATAGCCTACACTCATATTGCCTACTTAATGCAACAGAGAAATCTATCCCCAAATGAGATTATAACTACAGGTGTTGGGTTATCATTTACAGCAGGGGTATCAACCTGGTGGCCCGCAGGCCATATGCAGCCCCCGAGGTAATTTTTTGTGGCCCATGATACGCTGAAACAAAATGAAAATAGAAAAAAAATGTTATCAAGAAAATAGCACTTAGGGGAAATGGAGGCAATACCGTACACACACTATTCCCTCATTAACCCTTTAACTACTGAAGAGGAGTATACACATGGCTCAGTGCCTTTCCTGGGGTCCTGTGGATGTACATAAACCGGCTGATTCATTTCCGGTGATATTTGGAAGCGATTTGTCTGCCACTCTCAGTGTCACGTCATGTAAACAGATGTCACTAATGAAAAGGTTAAAAAGAGCACACTGGGTTGTGCTGTTATGAATCATACCTAGCAGCAGCACTAGTTAACTTTTTTAGAGGGAAGTCATTACGATTGTGCATCACGTTTGTCGGGTGTCCAACATTTTGTGTTTTTTATTAGTTACTTTGCTATATTTTCTGGTCACCACATAAGAGGTAAGTGAAAACTAGTAGACGGAAAGCACTGGAAAATTTTGGGTGACAAAAGAATAATTTTAGTTTTATAAATACATTAAATAAAATTAAATGTTTAAATAAATAAAAACAGTTTTGTAGTGTTTTTATTATCCTACCCATATTCCTGAGTCCTCACTTCAAAATATAAATTTAACAAAATCTGTAAATGTGATGTGGCCCATGTGAATGTTGCCTGTTGCACCAAATGGCTTGCATTTTGAGTCTGACACCCCTGATTTACAACTTTTTTTAGGAGGATACCATTCAATCCATAACAACCACTAAAATTACATTACTATGTGTTTATGGAGTAGGAGGGAAAGAAGAGAAGGGATTGTGGTCTCAATTTTATCTACTGTGATCTTTGCTTTAAAAACTACCTGACTGAGGAGCATCAATGTTAACAAATTATTGTGGCCCATCTGTATGCCCCACTATTCTAAAGTAAAACATTTTCTGATCTCGTTACACCATCACAACTAGGTTACCAGGAAGCTATGTGATGTTTCCCTTTGTTCAGCCATCCCAGCAACATGGCCAGGGCTAGGAGGGATGTGCTCAGGTCAGGGCACACACATTCACATCCTGGGCAATCTGGGCATTTCCAGCTTGGACTATCCTCTGCAATTTTTGAAGGATTCCAGTAAACATGGGTCAATATAAAGGAAATATCTTAGAAAACAAGCATTGTATCAATCATTCGTACTAGCACTGCCCCATTGGTTTTAAACAGGCTACTTACAGAATATCTCTGAGTTATAATGCCCTTCACTTTTGAAATCATTTCATTGTAGAAGGTGCAAAAATGATACATTTTCAGTTTTAAAAGCGAAATGCTACAGCACATCTGCTTTCAGCCACCTGTCTGTAGATCAGCAACATCACAATTACCTGGAGCCTAGAAAAAGGTTGTGTGTGAAGGTGATCTGTTAAAAAAGAAAAAAGATTTTCTGAAGCCAAAGTCCAGAAATTCCATTGCAGCATTTTTAAAATCTCTATTTTTCATAAGCTCCCAGATAACTATGATGTGCAGCCAGTCTGGGGCTGACTACACTGCAGAGATTCCCATAACAAATCAAACCCCCCAAGATGCAGCACAAACACAACTGAAAATACTGAGAATGCTGCCTCACAGAACAGAAACAAGCAGCACATGTGGTCTTGGAATGAATTGTGGCCCCTCTCTGCCAAAAGATAACGTTGAAGGCTTTTTGTTATTGTTCGTGCTGCTGGCTCAGCCCCCAACTCATGGAGACCACACGCACACAACCGAACAAAACCCTGCCGGCTCACCGCCCCACGGTGGAATGGGGAGTATATCATTGCAGTCCACAGGCTTTCAGTAGCTGATTGACACAGGGAGATTATTAGACCTTTATTCCTAGCCTGTCTCAGTCTGGAAGCTCCCCTAACACCTGTTCAACATGATAGCAGCATCTGTCTGGGCAACATCCAAACACATATACACCCATGGTGCCACTAAAATTTTGTTCCTTTTTAGAAAAGCAAAGTTGTTGTTTATTGTTTTCTCCTAGTGATTTTAAAGCCCCTCACACCCAGAATGTTGCAGCACTGGACCACAGGTGGGACACAGTCAGATGAAGCAAAGGACATGGCTCTGGGTGCGGGCTCTCAGTCTTTGGTGGGTGGGTGGGTGGCAGCAGTGGTAGGAGTGCCAGGCTGTGCCTAGCTAGTTGCGCCTGGCTGCTCAGGTGTACAGAGCAGCAGGCAGGGCAGAATAAGCCCCGCTTGCTTCCTGTCTATCTGCTCCCACCACCAATCACCCTCAGCTGCAGCCCCAGCTGGTCGGCACCTGTTCCTCTGACCTCTGCTAGACCCAATGGCAGCAGGAACAGAGACCACCAGATGCAGTAACAGAGTAACAAAGCAGGAACAGAGACTACCAGACACAGGCTCTGATACAGTTTTAATACTGTGTTTGTATAACGTCCTATTATGTCTTACACAGAGCTTATTGTGGACAATAAGTGATGCATACCTGTGCAGATGCTGTCACCAAAGTCACTCCGGAGGTAATCTCATCTTTCTTTACCAAATGCACCACCCCCCACACACACACTTCTGAACTTTTCAGATATAAAGGGGAAAAGGCATCCAAGAGCTGAATGAGGGTCCTCTTTGCTCACTGTTCCCCACAGAGCCCAGCCTTTCACACCCAGGTTCTACCAACAATCCAAAATGGTAGTCACAAGTTATATTTGGCTAGTTGGATATGTTAATAAGCTATTAATAAATAAATACAGTGTCTATTAATATATCAATACATTAGGTAAATACTTATTTCTATATTAATTTGAAAATCAGTTCCTTAGTTACACTAACCACCTTTCAGGTCTTCCAGAGGCCCACCTGTGCTGATAAACATTTCTACCAGCACAGATAAAAATTCTATGGGACAAGATGACCCTAAAACATTTATTTCATGAGAAGACATTGGTTCATCACATTTCCTGATGTCCAAGTTATATCTTGGCCCTCACATGAGGAACACAATGCCCTTGCTTGAGTGAAAAGAGACTCTGAGCAGGACAAATGATTAAGAGCTTTGCTTCAAACTGAAATATTGGCAGCTTGATCAAGAGCAATGTAACTGAGAGGAATTACTGAAACCGAAATGAAGGCTGAACATGAGAGTGGGACAAGAGGAGAGTTAAAGGAAATGGAGGAAAGAACTAGGAGGCAAAGGGCATTTACAGAGGTCTAAATACAGGCATACACATATGTAAATATATTTATATATGACAATGGGGAAATAGATCTATGTGCATACATTTATACATTTAGTATTAAGGTAGCAGATGGACATTGGGCCTCTACTCAAGTACTCCCTCAATGCAAGAACACTTTGTCTATTAAACTGGCATTCCATGACGCTCACCTTCTGGACACAATCGCTGAAGACAAAGTGGATGCACAAGCAAATGTGGTGAAGAAAGCTGATGGTGCCCAGCTATCAAAAGATATAGTGTCTGGGGTCTTAAAAGCTTGAAGGTATATAAGCGACCATCTAGCTGAGACACAACAAAGCCCACATGGAAGAAGCACACCAGCCTGTGTGATTCCGAGGTGCCAAAGGGATCAGGTATCAGGCATCAAAGAACAAAAATATCATATCATTATGAATGAGGGGTGTGGGGCGTGAAGACCAAAGCCAATCTGTAAGCAACTGGGATGTCCCCTTACAGAAAGGTCACAGGGAGAAGAGCCAGTTAGGGTGCAGTATAGCAATGATGAAACATACAACTTTCCTCTCATTTTGTAATGTTTCCTTACTCCCCCCACTATCATGATCCCAATTCTGCCTTACAAATCTGGCTAGACCAGAAGATGCACACTGGTACTGATCAGAGCTGGAAACACAGTGAATCCAGGACAGATAAACCCCTCAGGACCAATAATGAGAGTAGAGATACCAGGAGGGTAAGGGGAAGGTGGGGGAGAAAGGAGAACCAATCACAACAGAAAAGTGGGTGAAGGGAGACATCAGACAATTAAGACCTGAAAAAATAATATTTTATAAATTATCAAGGGTTCGTGAGGGTGGGGTAGAGGAATGAGGAGCTGATACCAAGGGCTCAAGTAGAAAGAACATGTTTTGAGAAAAATGAGGGCAACAAATGTACAAATGTGATTAACACAATGGATGTAGGTATGGATTGTGATAAGAGTTGTACGAGCCCCCAATAAAATGCTTAAAAAAAAAAGAAGACGAAGAAAGCTCTGGAGATCACAGACTTAAAAGTGCCATAGAGCAGTTCCACCCTGCACACATGGAATCACACGGAACAGACTCCCAAAGAGTGACGGCCTTTGATGAGGGGCGCAGAGTTTTCAAACCACTTTGCTTCACAGATCCCAACACCCCACCTCCTTCCACAGGTGAAAATCACTGTGAGACTACCAGATGGTTACTTCAAATCCTAAAAACGAGGCCCATTATTATCCAAACCATGAGTTCCGCCTTTCTGAGGAAAAAGAAAGGTTGTGTGGAGATGAGCACTGAGGTGATAACAGCCACCCCTTGTCTCAGAACTACCTGAGCATTCTGAAAGAACCAGACAGCTGCCACCTCAGAATCTGGACCTGGAGCCCAAACAGAGGAGATAGGGAAAAACCGTTTGAGTTTCTGCCGTGAAAAATGTTCATGAATACAAAAGAGGATGGAGAGGTCTCATGCATTTACCACCCAGCTTCAGAGATGACCAGCTCAGAGCCTGTGTTTTCCCATAGCCCCCTCAGGTGGGTGGGCGGTAAGAGGGGCTGTGTTGGCACTCGGAGAGGGGACCAGATATGGAGGTGAAAACCATCCTGGAGGTTCTTTGGGTCTAGGTGACACACACTGTCACTGAGCTTCAGCTTCTTCACACGCCAAGGCTGTGGGAGTAAAACAGGAAACAGTCCTTGCAAGTGGCTTAGCTGTCAGCTTGAGCAGATGCAATATACCTGAGCTCTTGGTTGTGTGGCGATTGCAGTTACTCTCTGTCAAAAGCTAGCACAGCTCGGCTTTAGTTGGGAGAAAAGAGGATTGGTAATAGAAGGGGATAAAAAAGAAAACACTATCACTACTGCTACTGTCAGTTAAGCACTCTAACCAAAAGGCCACTGGTTTGAACCAAGCGACCTGCCCCTATAAAGATTCCAGTCTTAAAAATACTATGGGGTCGATTGATGTAGTCACATGGGGTCACATGGGGTCACTATTAAAATCAACTCAGTAGCCAACCACCACCACCATAGCTCTGGGTACCAGTACCTCTGATTGTACTATTACTACATGTGACAGTAAGTACTATGACTGCTTTTGTTTCTATTAAGAGCACCGCTATTGTTACTACCAGTTATCCAGGGCCGGCTTTGTAGAAGTAGATCACTAGGTTTTTCTTGCAAGGTGATTCTGGATAGTCAAACTACCAACCTCTTGCATTAAACCTGGGGTTAACTACCCGGAGCCTCCTGCTCTGGTTACTATCATTATCACTATGGTTACTAACGTTATTACTTTGATTAGGCTAATATTTGGGGGTGGGTACTAAATATCAAGCACCACATGAAGCACTTTACAAATAGCATTTCACTGAATTCTCATAGCCACCTTGGGAGGAGGACACTATGATTACATCTACACGACAGTTGAGAAATATTCGGAGATTGTACATGGCTTGCTTATTATCACACCGCTAAGGAAAGCTAGGATCTGAGAGCAGGGTTCACCTGATCCAGATGCCCCATGCTCTGCAACACTACACTGAAGTGCAGCAAAAATATTTCTGGAGCTAAAACTCAATGATAGAGCCAGTTGTCCCCATGGCCACAATTGAAAAGAAAATGTACACCATATTCCAGAAGTTTAAAACTTTATAAGAAAATGGACTTTTAAATATATATAACTTACTGTGTTTATTGTGAAGGGAAAAGAATTTTCAAATGTGCCCCAATTTCAAAAAAGTCCCCAAAATGGAAGCATTGAAGACTGAAGTAAAGCAGCCACTCAATCTGTGGCTGGTGGGTGCTCCTCATCACTTGCCACAACAGGCGTTTTTAGGAAACAGCGAAGCAAAACTTTTACAACTTCATGTTTGTGGCTTTAGTCCAAAAGAGATTATACATAAAGAAACCCATATTTCTAAATCTGGCACATGCCTGTGGTGAGGATGGTTTCCTGCAAGAGTTGCTGTGACTTCTCATTAGTAATGGTTCTATACAGTATGCTCCCCGGAGGATTCTGCCCATGCAACATGGGAAGCTCCCAGATGGGCCCATGTTTTATAGGGGTCTGGGGCCTTCAGAGAACACCTGAAGCAATACCAAGGGGAAATGAGCCTCTGTGGCTAGGACCTGCCATTAGCAGCATTTGCCCTTCCACCTCGTTCCCACTTTCCACCCAATGCAGGTGAACAAACTTTCAAGCAATGCACAAAAATATCTGGGCACTTGGAGGAGCATGAAGAGGGAGATCAGCTACTTAAAAGTAACAGCTAAACACATACTCACATACCAGGAGGTACCCCCCCCTCCCCAAAATAGAAAAAAGCTCCACTGGGCAGAGCTTTTGTAGTATCCTGTTAAGTGAATGTCGAGCAACTCACTTGGAGTTAGTGTACCTAGTGGCATCACCTGGGAAAGTTCTCTCTAGTCACAGTGAATTTTTTCATAAAAGCAGTTTTGTTCAAACCTTGTTTTTTGTGATGGTCAATTAAAGAGAACAGGGTGTGGCTATGAGACTACGCTGCTCAGGAAAAATGCCACAGAGACTGTGTTGTTGAAAACAGCTTACAAGGACAGAGCTATGGAAAAACTCAAGTCTACATGTGGTTTTCTCATTGCAAAAAAGGTGAAATGTTGATTGATGACAAAACACACTCTGTCAACTTCCCAAATGGATGAAGATGTCATCATATAGTGCACGTAGAATTCATTGCACCAGGTCAGACTGTTAATCCAACTTTCTATTTAGAGGTTCTGAAAGAGAGTGTGTAACAGTGTGTGACAAAAAAGGCCTGGTTTGTGGCAGATGTGGGACTGGTTTTGCCACCACGACAATGTACCATGACAATGCTCAAGCAGTCATCTCAGTGTGCCAGTTTTGGGCAAAAAAACAGCATGCCTCTCTTGTTCCACATACCTGACTCACCTGACCTCACTCCATGCAACTTCTCTGATTCCTAAAATTAAGAGGGACATGAAAGGACAGCAATTTGATGATGTAGAAGAGGTGAAGAAAAAAGTGAGGGAGGTGCTATCAGCCATCCAAACAGATGAATTTGAAAAATGTTTCCAAGAATGGAATCGCAGATTTGACAAATGTATTAAGTGTAATGAACAGGATTTTGAAGGTAATAAGGTTATTTTGTAAAAAAAATTAAATACATAGCTTTGAAAAATTTTTTTTAATTAAAAATTTTAAATTCCATTTTAGGGGTACCCCCTCATATATTGTATCATCTCCCTCTCACATTCACACATATACCATCATTCTCACAAATGTACACACACACACTCACACACATAGCACTACTATCTCTTTTCACTACCATTTCAAAATGAAAAGAAATCTTAAAAGCAAAAATGTAAGAAGGTCAGAGGCTCAGAATAATAAAGTAATTCTTCCTAGGAGAAAGGCAGTGAAGTAACACATATACTCATGAGGGTGGAGAGCTGGCAGACACAGAGTAGCTAGTTGTGGTCCTGGTATTTCCTCACTTCCTGCAGGCAGGAAACACATGGTCCTGCTTGGTCGCAGACCACAGTCAAACACTGATAGAACACTGAAAGTGTGGGTTCCCCTCCAGTTCTTGGAGCTCATCTTAGCCCAGAGTACAGGGCAATGCTCCCAGGCTCTCCTGGGCCCTCTAACTCAGCCCCCACACAGCTGAGTTTCCATCACAGGTCTCCTGAACCAAAGCAGAGGGCCTGGGTGCCAGCGACATTGCCCGCACATCCTACAAACCATGGGTGGGATTTCTACAACCTCTAACCTGCTCCCCACCCCCACCCCCAAAATAAGCTCTACTTCTTCCCACAAATGGATTTGAAGAGGTTCTGTTTACAAAAGGATCCCTAGTGGGCTAAGCATTGGGCTACTAACTTCAAGGTCAGCGGTTCAAACCCAGCAGGAGAAAAATGAGCCAGTCTGCTTCTGTAAAGCCTACACAGGGTCCCAATGAATTGGACTAGACCTGATGGTTTGTGAGTTTTGTTTGGGTTGTCTGTGTCACACAGTGAAATATTTCTAGTTCTAGTATATTCAGTTAAAGGGGATTTTAGGAGCTTTTGCCACATGCCAGAAAAGTGAGCAGGGAGAGTACTTTATTTGGAACCATTCCCAGAAAAGAAATAATAGTCTGTGAATTTGGCAAAGTTCTCTGTAAATGGAAACCAGGAGGACTTCTCACAATTCATGCTAGTTATGTAGCACCCACCTGTAAGTGGAAGCTTGAGTACTGCTGTGATGATAAACAGGTTTCAACAGTACTTGCAGACTAAGGCAAACGAGGAAGAAAGGCCAGGCAACCACAAATCAGTCAATAAGCACACTGTGAGTCACAGTGATGCTACCTGCAGCTGGCCATGGAGCTTGCACTCGACCAGGAAGCATTCTTTTCTGTTGTGCACAGTGTTGACATGAGTTGGGGGCTGATTTTGTGGATGGTAACAACACGAGGGAAGAGTGTGGGCCTCCATAAAAATGGTTCATTTTCTTTCGAAGTATGGGAAACTTATTAACAAAAAACAACTAGCTGCCCATGAGTTAACTCCAACTCACAGTGACTCTAAGAGCCTCGCTGCGCAGCATTTCAGATGGCAGGCCAGCCTACCCAGGGCTCCAACAGCTGCCCTTCCAATACTGCCAGAGTGCATTAACTACTGGCATACACTAGTCCAGTCCATACTCAGACCATATCTACCTTTAGGATAACAGATGGAAAGACACAGTCTCGGCATCCTGACTGTTCTGCAGAGAGAGGTGCATGCATCCACTCACTCGCTGCTCTCAAGTCCATCTTGACTCATAGCGACCCTGTAGGACATGACAGAACAGCCATGCGGGATTCAAGAGAAGAAAGCTTCATCTTTCTTTTGCACAGCAGCTGGTAGTTTCAAGCTGCTTCTAGGTTACTATTGGCCATGAGTTTGAAGAACTTCAGAATCACAGATAAGCAGTAGTTAGCAAATGATCCAACTTAATAAATAAGAATGAACAAACACTCCTAACTGTGGTGCAACCAATCACTCTTATATGGCCTTCCTAGCCTTGATCTTGTAACTCCCATTAAACCAAACCAAACCATCTCCCAGTGAATCAGTTCCAACTCATAGTGACCCGATATACTTTCCAAGATGGTAACTCTTTATGGAAACAGATTGCCTCATCTTTCTCCAGCGGAGCAGCTGGCGGTTTTGAAACACTGACTTCACAATAAGCCACCCAATATTTATTCCATACCACCATCAGATTCCCATAATAGGATGTGTGGAAGTCTTGTCAGGGCTGCTAAAATAAATAAAGGGCATGGAGCCCTTGTAGGGCATTGGTCTTGTTGGGAGGAGGTAGAGCATATCTTAAGATTACTACAGAGCTTGCTATACAACCAGCATCCCTGACACCTTGAGGCACACACACACACACACACACACACACACACACACACACACACACACAGAAGGAGAGGGGTTATAACACCAAGATCAGCAAGAGACAGAGATGAGAGAGAGTGCAGCAGATAGAATGACAACAGTGTGAGATGGCAGGAATCGGGGAAATGTGGGGCATAACAGCTGTGCTGGGGCTTTCTGACCGACAACAGGCTCACAACACTGCAACACTTGCCCAAGTAGGACCAGGTAGCAGCAGGGAACACAAGCAGGGCCCAGGAGCAGCAGCAGCAGCGAAGCTGCCCTGATCAAAGAACTGGATCCTGAGTGACTCCCAATGCTGAGTAACAGTTGTAACCAGCTACTTTCCCAGTAGACGCCATAATCATGAGCATGGTGAGACACAGCAGCATATTACCTATCCCAAAGGTGGAAGGAAGAGCATTAAGGGAGGGAGCAGTTGATGCTAGAGATGGCCAGGTACAGGTGAAGTTGGTTTTGGAATTGAAATACTTTTAACCTCTAGCTCCTAGGAACCAGCATTGTGCTGATTCTTGTAGGCAGGATTATTCATTTACTAAGAAAAATAGAAAAATAAAAGCATATAAAACTTGAAGGCTTTTAAAAAACTAATTAGAAGTACTTTTAATCTATGCAGAACCTGATTTTTTTTAACTTAAAAAACAAGACTCTTGAGTGTGGTAAACAGAAGGATTTCTCTCAAGTTGTCCCCCCCAAATATGTGCCAAACTTAACTGCTTGCAAATGACTATACACTTAGAGGTCATCAGAAGTAGATCAGGGGTTATTCTCCCTAAGAACTATCAGCCATCTAGACCAAGCAGACACCACTGTTTATCCCACAAGTAGGGCCCACTCCCTTCTGATAAGGATCTTAGTTGTCTGTTTCCTTGTAGGAAACACCAGAGAGGTCAAACCTGCCCAAGGATGACCAAGATTAGGCTGCCATCCTAAATCTAGAATCCGCCCATCTTGTCACATGTATACCCCCAATCCCTCCTCTTCCTATTGTATTTCCCTAGACTACCCCCTCTCATTACTGTATTACCTATAGCACAACCCCTTCCTGTGACGTGGGTCCTCACCTGTAATTAGGGGGCTTGCATGTCCCCAGAGAAGATGAAAGCCTGGGCTAGCATTAAAATCTCCCTCCACATGGACCACCAAATGGGCAGAGGTGAGCATGCTACCATGAATTGTGTCTGACTCCATTTATTTCAATACTTCTATCTCTCATGCTCTCTATAACTTTACTATGATCCTTACTTATTATCGCTGTACAATTGCACCTACCGGACCCGTAATGATGTGTTAAGGCTGGCTTCCCCTGACACTTGAGGCCTCTCCTTCCTTTGCTCGCATGTTTTTGGCTGTTGGCATCCCTACTCTCCCATGATATACTTGAGGGCACGTGCAGGTTTCAAAGAGTTGGCAAAGAGTGGGTATTTAATACAGAGTTGTAGAAAGTGAAACCAGAAAGAGAAAAACAACTAAGTTCGTTTCCACTTCTCCCATTTACTGCCATTGCAAAAGGTTTTACAGCAGGTCACTCAGGCCTAAGGACTGATTGAGAGTTGATTCCATAAACACACCGAGCCACTCACCTTCCCATTGAGAAGAATATGATGGCTTAGAAAGTGCTTTCTGGCTCAGAACTGTGAGGAAAGCAAGCAGCAGCCTCACCTTTTCGTCTTGGTACAACTTATTGACACTCTCCAACTGGAAGTTGTGACTCAACTGGATTTTGTCCAGCTGCTCCCGCTGCTTCTCCAGTTCTCCCTGAAACTCGTTCTTCTTCAGTTCCACAGCGCCTCGCTCTGCGGCCGCCCTGTGGACCCTGCCTTCTAGCTCCATGATGCGCGTCTGTGAGGAGGGCACAGAATAAGAGTGACTGACTAACAACTCTTGCTGCAGACCTCCCGCCCAACTCCCTGCCACAGACACCCACTGGGGCCCAGAGTTGGCATCAGGCTTCACACCCTCGGTGGGTTACAAAGGCTCAAGCCTGCAAGTCAGCTGTGTGGAATCTACCACAGGCTTTTCTAGAGATGCAGTGGTGCACCCGGAGGCCCTCACATCCGGGCTCCGGTGCATCACGTCCTGTCAGATGGAAGCACCATCACACCACTCAGTGTTCTCTGGGCTTCAATTGGGGGGTAGAAGTAAAGTGCTTAACCAGGCACAGGAGGCATGCAGGTATTTAGTTCTTTTCCTGGCTAGCAAGACATCTGACAACCTTTTAACAGATAACATGTACTCCTGAAAATAGATTCTGCTCGCCCGCACCAGGCCCCAACGCCCCATCTGCACAGAGAAGAGAGGCTCTGATGGATGCTGAGACATAGGTCTCCTACCCTGAGAAAGCAGGTACGAGACCAGGTCAGAATAATAATAATGCTTGGTGGAGGAGGAGACGTTTCCTGGCTCTGAGGGTGCAAGCTCTGCCGTCAGAAAGAGTTGGTTTGTAGCCCAGCCCCACCTGTGCTAACCTCTCTGTGCCTCAGTTTGCTCACCTGCAGAAGTCAACAAAGGAAAGTTGATGAACAAAGGAAGATGGATAACAGTAAGTGGGAAAACAATATCATTACCATTGAAGGATGATGCGAAAGATGGGTGCTTTTATATACATAGCCCTCAGACCCATGACTCAAACACACTTCCAACACCATCCTTTGCTATCCAGAATCAGGAGGTGGGCTGTGGTCAACATGAAGCCAAGCTCTCTTCCAGAACCAGCCCAAATGACTTGACTGGAACCTGCTGACTATGGCAGCCATCCTGAAAAGTCACAAGTGGGTGTCACAAAGGTACTCTCCCACCCAAGAGCACAGCTGAAGGTGTGGAGAGCCAGGCTCAGAGCTTGGTTCACACATCACAGGGGGTGGTGGTTGTGGTGGTGGAGGTGGGAGTGGTAGGGAGTGTGTGTGTGTTGTGTGTGTGTTATCACCTTATAGCATGTGCACACCATTGCAGTGAGATCTCCGTGAAAATAAGCAACAAACCACTTGGACTCACTGTAGAGCAACCTTAAATACTGACATCAGACAGGTGAAAAAACAGGCAAAAAAGCATCTCAGATAGGCTCTTGGAGTATAAAAAGAGTATTGTTGTTCGTAGGTTCAAGTTGGGTCCAACTCATAGCAACAGAAGGAAACACTGTTCGGTCCTGCACCATCCTCATAATTGTTATATTTGAGCCCACTGTTATAGTCACCGTGTCAATCCAAAATAAGAACATAAGGTACAACTAATTATGTTAGGTAAAAACTAATGAAACAAATCTGTTGGAAATGCTTCTTAGACACAAGGATGGCAAGACTTTGTCTCATGTACTTTAGAACATGTTATCAGGAGAAACCTGTCCTTGGAAAAGAACATCATGCTTGGTAAAGTAGAGCGGGAGTGAAAGAGAGTAAGATCCTTAACAAGATGTCACAGTGGCTATAGCAAACATAGACATAATTGTGAGGATGGCGCAGGACCGGATAGTGTTTAGTTCTGTTGTATATAGGGGCACTATGATTCAGAATCGACTGGATGGCTCCTAACAACAACAACATACAGGGTCGCTATAAATCAGAACCAACTTGATGGCAGCTAACAAAAAAAGGCAAGGTTAAAACTAAGAAAATCTGAACTTTAGTTAATATCATTAAACACTAGGCATATAAAGGAACTTTGTACCAATGTTGAAATTTCTCTGTAAAAATGAAACTCTTCTAACTCCTCTCCCCCCATACCCACAACACACACACCTTGAGATCCACGCTCCGGGAGCTTGCGATCCAGTAGTTGAAGCCCAAGACGATGATGCAGGCCACCAGGGCGGCCAGCACGAGCGGCGGTGACTTCATGGTCCGACGCCCGTTTCCCAGTCCCATCATCTCATGGGCTGAGGCAAGAATCTGCCAAGTAAAAACAAACAAGTATGCCCAACACTATTACCACCTTCTAGGAAGTGGGCTAGGTCCAGCACCACCATCAAATGCAAGAAAGAGAAAAAAAAAAAACCCAAACCAACAGTTGCCTTCGAATCAATTCTCGCTCCCAGGGGTCTCATGGACATCAAGAGAGCTGTGCCCTGTAGGTTTTGAATGACCGATTTTTCAGAAGTAGCTCACAAGGCTTGTCTTCTGAGCCACTTGTGTCCAACCTGCAACTGTTTGTAGGCGGTTCATTTGCAGCAACTCAAAACTTTCTCTGATTGAATACGAGCTTCAGTTGTCAAGCGCAAGGAAAATGTACTCCTTCCAACTGGCTTCTGCCTGAGCAAACAAACAGCGCCCTCTCGGAGTGAGGACGGCCTCACTGCAAGAGAAAATTCCCCATCTTCGATGGTCTGTGAGGAAGAGGAGGCAAGTTCGGACAGAGAAGCCATTTCCTGGTGGCAGGTCTTTGTCAACAACCGCTCGGGGCTCTTGCTCACCTTTCAGAAAAAGTTCTTGAGAATGTTCCACACCACAGCTAACAGAGCTAGTTTTCACTCTGTGGTGTTTAGACTTAAGTGGTCATCAGAACCTACCCTTCCTAATACTAGTTATGTCCTAGCTACTTTATGAGCCTCTACAGATAAATCATCAATCTAGTTGAATCCTCTAAAATTAACCACGTAAGAATTACTTCAGGTAGAGCTGATGACCATACCCCACCTCAACTGGGCGGCTCCTTCGTCCGCTTCTGGTCTCCCAGGATGAATGAGGAAAACGGGTTTTATATTTACTTGGCAGCTGAAAACAGCAAGCCCTGTACATACCCATAAAGAATACTGCTCCGAAAGCATATCTCCACCACCCTGTCATATCTGGTCTTGTTCACAAGTCTTTTTTTTAAAACCTTTTAAAAATATAAAAGTACTAGATGTAATTTAGGGGAAATTCACACACCATAGGAAAAAGTACAAAACTGTCTCTCTCTTCTGAATCCCGAGATAATATACAGTTATGTATCACTGGAACGCCCGTTTGGGCAATGTCTGTTCCCACAGATTCCTCTTTTTTTGGTATAGGGGAAACAGCTTTTTGTTTATTCTCTCCACTAAGGGCTTTAGAGACCACATGGATACAGGCAGGTGGGACAGAGGGCAAGGTTCTCCTCACAGGTTCTCAAGCGTTGTCTGGCAAGCAGGCCGAGGCAATGGGGGCTGGGGCCTCCAGGCTGCTCAGGTGGTCAGAACAGCAAAAGGCTTGGTGTGTTCCATTCCCTCCCACCTGCTTCCTCTCACTCAGCTCCTCTGTCTGCTCTCCCAACTGCCAAGCCATTCCTCCAGCCTCCACCAGCATCTGTGACAAGGACAGCTAGAAGCAGGCTCTCATGAGGTTTCATTATGATGTCCGCACAACGTCCATATCACGTCTGTCCTGTTTCAGAGAACATATAGTGGATGCTAAGTGACATGTACCTCTACTAATATTTTCTAAGGTCTGAGCCCTTCCACAGTGAATCCTGGTGGTGTGGTAGCTATGTGTTGGGCTGCTGACCAAAAGATTAGAAGTTTGAAACCAGTCCCATAAAGATTTAGTTTTCGAAACCTATGGGGCAGTTCTGCCCAGTCCTATTGGGTCACTAAGAGCTGGCATGGACTCAGTGCCAGTAAGAGAGTTTGAAATCTTCCACCCAGCTGTGTTCAACCCTCCATGAACATCAGCATCAAGTCCATTCCAACTCATAGTGATCCGTGTGCAACGGAATAAAACCCTGCCCCGTCCTCACACACTGCAATGCTCGAGGCCATCACTGCAGCCATTGTGCCAATCCATCTCATCAAGGGTCTTTCTGCTTTTCACTGCCACTCCACTTCACCAAACATGATGTCCTCTGCCAGGGACAGATCTTTTCTGATAACTCTGTGACACTTTAAAAACCCAATGTCTGGATCCCACCTCTGCATTTCTAATTCAACCGTTTTACAGGGGGACCTAGGCAGTTGATATTTTTTAATCTCCCTAATTGATTTTCACATATGGCCACTATTCTGGATGTTTGAGATGTTATGCTATATTAATTCACACAAGATGACGCTATTCACATTGTTCTACAAATGTCGTGAGACTCCCTGAGTAATACATCTTGCTCTCCTTTCCCTAGTAGCGCATATGACTCACTGAATAGTACTCCATTGTGGGCCATTTAACCAATTCTAGGGAGGCCATTCAAACTTTTCTGGGCTGACTACCAATACAGGTGCCACGTGCCACAAACTGCCTGTGTTTATACACTTGAATCTGGGTGCATGACACCTTATCCACAAATCTGAAATCCAGAATGTTCTAAAAACCCCAAAGAATACCGAGTTTCTCAATATTTCAGCAACACACCCTATACCAAAGCCTTACCTGGCCTCAGATCAAAGCTGACTCTGAACCTGAAGTTTATTTAATCTTACTCCCTTCATATGAACAGTCATATTTCACTGCAGATGGAATCATGCTTGACTATGGGGTCTTCACACAGGTAACCCTGGGGGTGTCCCATAATACACAATAAATACATATTATCTTCTGAATGTTTAAAAACAATTTAGAATTTCAAAACACATCTGGCCCCAAGGGGTTGGGAAACGAATGAAAACCAACAGGGAAGTGAAGCTGCATGAGACCAAGTTCATACGCTTTAAACTGAGAACATCCTCCCATGGGAGCAGTGGAGGGTCAGGGGATAGCACTGTGGGGCCCATTTGCAGGTGAGGAAGCACATCATGGACAGTATATATGTGGGATAAATTCCCATAAGTGTAATTGCTGAGTCAAAATTGATACCACTTTTCTCCTACAAAATAGTGAACAATTACACGGCGGGGGGGGGGGGTGTAAATATAATGAGTACAGTGGAGAACCCTGGTAGATAGATTAAGGCTACAATCATTAGTAATGAGGCATATCAATATTACTGTACCCCACAGAAAGGGGAGACAGCAACAGTGGTTTCCTCAATAAGGCACAACCTCCAAATCCTGAGAGCAAATCAAAGGCTATATTCTACAAACAACCTGACCAGCATTCTTTCTAGCATGTCAAGACCGTGAAAACCAAGGACAGACCGTCACAGCTTATGCAACTACAGAGATGACCCTGAATGCAATGTTAGGTCTTCGGATCTAACCAGGAGTCAGCTGACACTGGAAGACCTGGTAAAACTCAGATAAGTTCTACATAATGGCTAATACCAAGAGCTCTGGAGATGCTCCAGTTATGCACCCCTGCTCTGTGGGAGGCCCCTTTGATGATTTAGTTTCAACAACCCTAACGGCATCTCTACTGAGAATCAACTCAGTAGCAGTGGATGGGCTTTTAGGGCTTGGGGCCCATAAGATAAGGTCAACATGATTTCCTTAATTTTGAGAAATTTGATGGTCATGTAAGATGGCAACATAAGGATCATCTGGGTGAAGGGTATACAAGGACTTGCAACTCTTCTGTAAGTTAAACTAGCTATAATAAATTTTTGAGAGAGCTTACCACATTGACTTCCAAATTGCTTGTAATATTTTTATCTTCCAAGTTGTATGACAATGCATGCTTTCCCAAACAATCACACACAGAGTAAACAGTTTATTCTTTAGAAACCTCATTAATATATTTTTAAATATACTTCTGTAATTATTAGTATAAATAAGTAAGTACAAATCTTTTCATTTACTTGTCATTTGCTCATTTTGGTGAGCTACCTTCTTCATACTCTTTTCCCATTTTAAAATTACAATGTTAATATTGATTTGCAAGACCCCTTTGTATATTAAGGAAAACTAACATTTTGTCTTTCATGTGGATACAGTTTTCTTTTTTGTTTTTCTTTTTTTTAAAATATAAACAGACAGTATTCCACATAGTTTATTTCTCACAGTTCTCCTCCTGACAAATGAACATTATTCAAGAACATACTGCATACACAGATAAGAAGAAACATACAAAATGTTTTAAATGATGCACAACAAAACCCAGCAGTATAAAAGAATGCATGTGAACTCTGGCTCACTACGCAGACTAAAGTCAATCACTTGTTTAAATAGTAATAAAAATACAATCTTTTATGGATCTTGTGCAGACTACAAAGAGGGAAATTATTACCATATATATGATTTTTATATTAGGCAGTTTTCTTTGATGAGTTGTACCAACAACTCCAAATACAGAGGCAGAAGGCTGTGTACTTTAAAAGAATTAATGTTGTGAATTAGAGACTTTACACAGTTACTACCACTGGCACTTCTCACCATAGTTTGCACACATCACATGATCATCTTATATAACATTACATTTAAAAAATATAACAGTGATAATTTCATAACATTCACACACCATGAGCTGGTTAAGGAGGCAGTGCCACAGCGGCCGCTGGTAGTGCTTCCCTGTTGGTAATAAGGACAGTTCATGTGGTTAAAAGAAATTAGACATCAATATGGTGAAGCAGCTCCGATTTAGGAAAGGCCGTAGTGGCCACCACTGGGACCGTGAGTTCTTATAAGTGTATCCTAGAAGCAAATACCATCATTGGTTAAAACTGTCTAAGAAGTCAGTTTCTGTGCTGAAAACTATTTTCACAACAAACTGAAAGCTACTAAACTGTTTTATATAAATACGTTGTCTTCTCGCTATCGGATTCATGACCAAGTTCTTTGAAACCTTTGGACTTTCCTCTCTTTAATGTGTGCTCGCATTCCCATCTCACCCATTTAAGAGCACCACCTGCAAAGGCTGCAGGGGGGGGGGGCAATCCTCACCAGGGAAACCCTTTGCTCACCAGGGATGTTCAGCTGCTGAGCAGTGTGCTGGAGCCGCATCGGTGCAGAGTTGTACTTGACGAGAACACTCAGGAAGCTGTCATGCTGAGTGTCATTTCAGGGAAAGCAGAGAATCTTTCCAGACGGTGCACATACTTAACAATGAGACCATTGCTATGTGTCGAAGAGGACTAATAAACAATGGGTTCCTCCATGTCATCTGTTTGCTGGAAAGTAGTTTGGGTCAAGGTAATTATAACTGGTGTCCTGGGACACACAGTAGTCTCTGTCTAAGAATGTCTCTGACCTACAAACAGGTTCTAATGGGTGATCTTCCTTGTGAATATCTGTTTCATGTAGGCAGTCAGAACAAGTATCACAGAAATCCAAAGACATTTCTGGAGGGCAGTCCTGGCAGTGCCACCGAATGCCCTGGATGGGTTCTATGCCGCAGTTATCACACTTAAAGCCCACATGTTGTACAAATCCATTTTCTGCTTGCATCTGTTGAAGTTTTTGCTTTTTAAATTTTTTAGACTGTAATAGTTCCTTATATTCAGGTAAATTTCTAAACACAATAGGAATACTTTCTTCATCAGATGCCTCCTCAACAGCAGCGCTCATGTGGCCATGAAAACAGGATCGGTCATCATCTTCATCCATGTGAACTGGAGGTTCATGGGAAGTCATGAAAGTGGAAGGTTTAAAGAGATGTTTATTAAGGGGGTGCTGTCGTCTGCTTGTTGAAGACTTTTTGGAGCACATGTGTAAGTTTGGCGTTCTTCCGGGGACCGGGATGCCAGCCTTCGTGAGCTTTATGAAGTACTTTTGCACTCGGCTGGCGACCTGTTTTGCTGTCCTATTGCCCAATTCATCTGCGATCTTCTGCCAGCGCCGAGATTCTACTTCTTCAGGGGGGTATGTCAAGAGTAACTGTTCAAGTTTTTTCTGCTCGTCTATAGTCCATAACTGGTTAAATGTTTCAGGTTTGGTATCATCGCAGAGGCGTCCCCTTATCATTTGGAGACAACTGTTGGAGCCTTCTGGACCATCACTCAAAGGCAACATAGAGTAAGAAAGGGAATCCCCATCCTTCTTAGAATCTAAAGGACTTTTTGGTCTAGCAGGTAAACTTACTTTATCGAAAACTAGTTTAACTCTCCTAGTATGTCTTTTACGGTTTTTAAATTCTCTTTCAAAATTCCCAAGACTATTGGTATATTGGTCCCAAGAAATGTCAGGTAACTGAAGAACTCTCTGTGGATATGGAAGCCCTATATCAGCCTTCTTCAGGAGTTTTTCCACAAATCCAATCGGATTTTTTAATGCGTCCCTCTAGTGTCTGCCTAAACTTTCAAGGTCTTGAACTGCTTGAGAACGCTGAGCCTCGAGGACTGTCTGTAACAGCCTCTGATAGCAAATTCATGGTTGACATGAAGCTGAGGATTGCAAATACTATTTAATAATTTTGAAAAGATACAATTCAATGGCATCTAGTACATTCATGATGTTCTTCAATTATCACCACTCTTAAGCCAGAAAATTTCCATCTTCCCCAAAGGAAGACCCGTATCCATCTATTAAGTAGTCAATCCCATTCTCTTTTCTCCTCCGCGCCAGGCAACCACTTTCTGCCTCTGATTTGACTGCTGTACAACCAAAGATCTATTCATTGTGGAAATATCTCTTTTCTCTATATCCTGAAGGAGTTGGAGCTATGATCTAAAAAAGCTTAAGCATCAGGGTTTCAGCTTCTGCCATGAATAAGACTAGAACCTCTTAAATCCATGTCTTGTTATGAGTGTTTCACCTAGTATTTGACTCCCAAGAGTTTGCATTTATAAGTCATCATTGTAAATGTCCTTGTTACACTGAGACTTCAAGTATTATTTATATGGTTGTATTAGCACAACTTGATATCTTCTGCGGGCGGCGGGAAGCCACGGGCCGCTCGAGGAGACACCGCCGCGCCGGCCCTTCTCCGGCCCCGCCGCGGCACTCGCTCTGGTCGCCGCTGCTGCAGGAAGCTCGACAGAGGCGCCACAGCGCTTCCAGGTGGGTCCCTGCCTCCCGCTTCTGCCACTTCCCGCAGCACCAGCGGCTCCTTCCGGTCCCCTCCTTTCTCCTCTCCGGGACCGACCGGCTCTGTTTTTCTTTTCATATGGAAATTTTGCCCATTTTTCTTGGTTTTTTAAATACTCGAATCTGTCACTTTTTTTCTTTAATTATTTTTGAATTTTGTTTACAATTAGGCACTTCCCTACTCTAAGTTTAGAAACATTTATCCATGTTTTCTTCCAATATACATATGGTTTCATAGTTAAATTCCACCACTGCTCTGTCATTTGGTCACACTGTGGTGTGCATGCTGGTGTGATGCACGCATGCTGGTGTGATGCACGCATGCTGGTGTGATGCATGCATGCTGGTGTGATGCATGCATGCTGGCGTGATGCTAGGAGCTTTGCCAGAGATATATACCATGTTACAGGGTTACCCATCAGGGACAGGTTTCAGGGGAGCTTCCAGACTAACACAGACTAGGACAGAGGACGTGGCAATCCACTTCTGAGTAAAATGGCCATGGAACAAACTTATGAATGGCAGCAGAACATTGTTTGAAACTCTGCCAGAAGATGACCCGTTCAGGTTAGATAGCACTCAAAATACCATTAGGAAAGAGATGGCCCCTCAAAGTAACATTAGCATTAATGACATGGATGGAGCAAAGCTTTCAGAACCTTCTTTTGCTGATGGGCATAACTCAAAATGAGAAGAAAAGGCTGCAAATGGCCTTTAATTAGCCAAACATGGATGTACGAAGGATGAGTCTAGAAAAACTGGGAGCTGTCAAAAATGAAATGGAACCAATAAGGATCAGTATTCTAGATATCTATGAGCTGAAATGGACTGACATTGACCATTATGAATCAGACAATCTGTTAAGAATGACAGAATGAATTAGAATGGCATCACACTCAACATCAAAAAAAATGTTTCAAGATATATCTTGCCATACAATGCTGTGATGGATTATTACTGTATACCTATGAGGAAGGTCATTAGTATCACTATTATTCAAATTTACACACCAATGACTGATGCCAACAAAGAAAAAAACTGAACATTTTTACCAACTTCAACGGTCTAAAGCAGGAGCCCTGATGGCATAGTGGATTACAAGTTGGTCTGCTAACTACAAGGTCAGCAGTTTGAACCCACCAGCTCCTCTGAGAAAGAAAGATGAGGTATCTGTTCCAGGAAAGATTTATACCCTCAGAAACTCAAAGCAACAATTCTACTCTATCCCTTAGGGTCATTATGAGCTGGAATCAACTTGATGGCAACAAGATTAGTTTTTTGGGGGGATTGACGGTCTAAAATTGATTAAACATGCAATCAAGGCACACTGATAATTACTAGTGACGGAAATGTAAAAGTTGGTAAAAAAGAAAGACTAAGGGGCACCTGACCCAAGCCAAGATATTTTCAGTTACCTTATATACATTTGAATTCGTGTTGGTGGACAATATTGCAAGTATCATGAACTTCCAGAAGAAGAATCAAATGTCTATTGTGAAACACAACGAGAATGCTCCTTAGAAGCAAGGATGGCAAGACTTCATTTCACATTGGGCATACTATTAGGAGAGACCACTCCCTAGAAAAGGCATCATGCTTAATCAAGCAGAGAACCAGAGAAAAAGAGTAAAACTAGATGGATTGACCCAGGGACTGGAACAATGATCCCAAACCTAACAACAATCGTGAGGATTGAAGACCAGACATTGTTTCATTATGTTGTACATTAGGTTGTCAGAGTCAGAACTAAATATATAGCATAGGCTGCCAAAAGGAGGCACAAATCTGTTTTGATACATGTACAAACAGAAGGATGGTAAGACTTGGTGTCATGTCCCTTGACTATGTTATCAGGACAAGCCAGTCCCTGGAGAAATTCATCAATACATCCTGCTTGTAAAGTCGAGGCCCAGTGGGAGAAAATAATACTTTCAAGGAGATGGACTGACACAGTGGCTGCAACAATGGAATCAAACCTAGGAGCAATGGTGAGGATGGTGCAGGACCAGGCAGTGTTGAACTCTTATATGTAGGGTTGCTATAAGTCAAAACCAAATAGATTGCACCTAACAGTAGCAACAGCATATTAAAATTTTAAGTTCATCCATTTGGCATTGCTTTTTGATGTGAACCAAATCTGATGTTGAGCTAATTCTGAATAAGAAGGAGAAAGTCAAAGAATAGTTTTTCTTGTTTAGGGTTAACCAGTTCTTCCCTTCACTGAATAATCTATTTCCTAGTATTTTGAAAGGCTATCTTTGTCATATGCTAAATTCCTTAGTAACATACTTTTACATGGGGCCCTTTGAAACCAGTAAGTTTGAAACAGAAAATGAGCTCAAATCTCATTTTAAGAGAAGTATACATAGGATCATTTTATATACTTCCACCTTTCTTTATTCAGTCAGTGAAAAATTGTTAAAACAACTACTATGTAACAGGAATTTTGCTACCCTGAAACAGGTGAGTGTGGTATTAGGAAAATAAGCCCTGAAACATATGCCAGCATCTGTTCTCGGTTCCATTTTTTTCCTAGTTCTACTTATGAGGAACTATAAGAATCTGCGTGTGTCTCACTGTCCTCAGGATTATTCTAATGATCTCACTCGTTAAGACAGGAGAAGTGCTTAGAAGTGCATCTCATTCGCTGTCATCAGGCCAAGTCTGACTCAGTGAGCCTACAAGACAAAGTAGAACTTCCCCATGGGTGTCCAAGACTGTTTAAGTATGTATTGGAGTAGACAGTCTTTCCCCTTCCGAGTGGATAGTGGTTTCAAACTGCCGATTTTGTGGTTAGCAGCCCAATGTGTAACACACTAAGCCACTGGGGCTCCTGAACCTCATCTCAAAAAACCAAGTTCACTGCTTTTGAATCAATTCTCACTTATGGCGACCCTGTACAGCAGGGTAGAATTGACCCTGTGAGTTTCCAAGATTATAAAACTTTACAAGAGTAAAAAGCCTCATTTTTCTCCTCTAGAGCAGTTGCTGGTTTCAAATTGCTGCCTTGTGGTTAGCAACTCGACTCACAGGCCACTGTGTCACCAGGGCTTGAACCGTATCTAGCACACAGTAATTGCTAATAGAAGTTGACTGTCGTGGTAGTAGTTCCCCATTGGGCTGCTAATGACAAAGTCATCAGTTTGAAACCACCCCCCAATCCTGAAAAGAAAGATGAGGCAGGGCTGCCCAAATAAGAAGATTGCCTCGAGGAAAGGAGGAGGAACACTGAGCCTGCAGACTCCAGCTTTGCTTCACTAACTTCCAATAACCAAACTTACTGCTATTCTGATTCACAGTGACCATAGAGGATCAAGCCGAACTGCCTCTGTGGGTTTCCCTGACTATAAACCTTTATGGGAGTAGAAAGCTCTGTCTTTCTCCCTGAGAGCAGTTAGTGGTTTTGAACTGTCGTAAAACCCAATGCTTTCCATGTTTGAAGCTGTTATGTGTATCTGTGTTAAAAGTATCTTGGTAAGTCAGGAAAGTCATGGGAAAAAAACTTTATGTTCTCACCTAATGGCCTAGTTTATTCAAAAATTAAGCCAATTAGCAAATAAAATGTTACTGAATACACACGAGGACATTTAAAACGCTTCTGTGAAACGAGCAAATGCATTACTATTTTTCTTTTTGTCGGTTTTTTTTCCTTCTTTTACTTTTCTTTTAAATTTTGTATGTGAGTGGCTTTTTTGTTTGTTAGCTTGTCGGTGTTGCTGCCATCGATGCCATGTTCTTATGTGCCACTTTGGTGCTGTCAAAGCCATCCCAAAATTTATGCACATATTACTATATCTACAGGTCCACCTAGATAAGATAAGCTAGACAAACAATATGAGAAGAAAATAATGGGACCAACGGTCCTGGGGGGACATGAGCTTGTGGGAGGTAGGGGAAGGGAAGAGGTGTTGGCCAACCCAGGGACAAGGGAACAACAAGTGGTTCAAAACCAGTGGAGGGAGGGGATGGGAGGACTGGTAGGGAGTGACCAAGGGCAAGGTAACTGAGAGGAATTATTGAAACCAGAATGTAGGCTGAACCTGGTAGTAGGACGGGAGGAAAGTGTAAGGAAATAGAGGAAAGGAGTAGGAGGCAAAGGGCATACATAGAAGCCTAAATACAAACATGTACATATATAAATATATTTATGATTATGGGGGAAATAGACCTATGTGCATGAATTTATAGGTTTAATAGTAGGGTAACAGGTGGACTTTGGGCCTCCTCATGCGCATTCCCTTAATACAAGAGCACCTTGCTCAGCTAAACGGTCATTCCATGATACCCACCTTCCTGACATGATCGCTAAAGACAGATGTGTGCATAAGCAAACATGGTGAAAAAACCTGATGGTGCCCGGCTATCAAAAGATATAGCGTCTGGGGTCTTAAAGGCTTGAAGGCAAACAAGCAGCCATCTAGCTCAGAAGCAACAAAGCCCACAGTGAAGAAGCACACAAGCTTGTGTGAACACGAGGTGTTGAAGGGATCAGATAGCAGACACCAAAGAACAAAAACCATCATTGTGTGAGCACCTTCCCCACATAAACACTGAAGATAAATGTGTTCATAAGTAAGTGTGGTGAAGCAGACTGATGGTGCCCGGCTATCGAGAGATATAGCACCTGGGGTCTTAAAGGCTTGAAAGTAAACAAGCGGCCATCTAGCCCAGAAGCAACAAAGCTCACATGGAAGCAGTACACCAACATGTGTGATCATGAAGGGCCGAGGGGACCAGGTTTCAAGCAACAAAGGCAGGGGGTGGGGGAATCATTGTAAATGAAGGGTGTGCATGATGGGGACCCAATGCCCATCTGTAGACAACTGGACATCCCTTGCAGAGGGGTAGTAGGGAGGAGATGAGTCACTCAGGGTTCAGTTTAGCCACAATGAAACTCACAACCTTCCTCTAGTTCTTAAAGGCTTACTTATTTCCACATACGATTTTTAATCAGTGAGCAAGTATACATGGGCAAGCCAATCAGATTAGTTTGCTTGACCTAAGTCACCACTGCAGGCGTAACACAGCTCTCCAAACAGTGGCTGGAGCCATACTTCTCTACATTACCTTTACCTTTCTCAAGGAAAGGGCCCCACCGGACATACAGGAGAAGCTGAGCACAACATTCAGAAGCAACTGCATCAACGCCAAGTCTCCAGCATTTTTATATTTTTCAAAACCATTTTATTGGGAGTTAATACACATATATCAATCACATCAAGCAGTATTGTACTATTGCTACCACAATCCATTTCAAAACATTATCTTTCTTCTTGAACTCCTAGCTATCAGCTCCCCTTCACTACCCCCTTCCTCTCTGTAACTGCCAGAATCCTTATTCTACTTGCAGTCTCTATAGTTTCATCAATTCTGGGGCTTATATACAAAATAAACAGAAAAATACATAACAAAATTTCAAGAGGGCTACTCCTGATGACAAAATACATCTGCGATAAACCCCAACATGAAAAAAAATCACAGAAAATGTTGAAAACCTGATCAGGCCTAATGTGCATCAGAGGGGGCGATCAACTGACAAGGTTTTAACCATTCAAATCAGGTCTACCATTTTGATCTCCTAAAGTCATCTTTCCAATGCACTCTGTTTGGTAACCAGTTTATTCCTATCTTTTTATTATGGACAGAGCATTGGAGGCTTATTGCCTGTGTAGAGCTCAAAAATGTATCTTGGGCTTCCACTCTGTCATCCATAGCCTTCTGAAAACCAGAATCTCACAATTGACGCTCTGATACTATTCCCTCCTTCAGTTTTGGGTTCTATGATTTACAATCCTTCGACCACTGATGTTGGTGTGCTTCTTCCATGTGGACTTAGTTGACATCTCACAAGATGGCTGCTGGTTTGGAAACAAGCCTTTAAGACCCCAGACTCAATTTAATCTGAGAATAGGGCAACACCTAATTTCTTTAACACACTCTACACATTCCAGCACTCTTTTCTTTTTTTAATCATTCTATTGGGGGCTCGTACAATTCTTATCACAATCCATACACATATCCATTGTGTCAAGAACACATGTACATTCTCAAAACATTTGCCTTCAACTTGAGCCCTTAATATCTGCTGATCATTTTCCCCTTCCTCCTCACTCCCCCCCCACCCACTCCAACACTTTCCGAGGGCTTAAAAATACTGTCCCAAAATAAAGTTGGAATCGCACAGTTAAGGAACTTCCCAATGGGCAGGAAGTCAAGTAGGTGTATACCTGTTAACTTGAGTGAAGAAGAGGGAGGTTGGCACAAAAAAAAGGGAAGGGAAGTGTTCTGTGAGTTAAAGCCAGCAGAGGTAAATGCTGCTACATACACAATCCTACAATAATATATGACTAAATGCATGGATAGCTATTTAGGCTGAAGGGGTATGGGAGGGAGAGTGGAATCTACTCAAAAATACATATGTAAATTTGACAGAGAATATTTGTATTTATCTTAGACATAAACAAATGTGTTGAGGGAAGGTGGTACTGGGCCTGAGAGGTTCACCAGGGTCAGCTGCATAATTTAGTTCACATAGACAATGCTCTACATCCTACTTTGGTGAGTAGTGAGTACGGTATTACAGGTTTGTGAGCAGCTGTCTCTGGAGAAAGACAAGGCTTTCTACTCCCATAAAAAGTTACAGTCTCAGAAACCCATAGGGGCAGTTCTACCCAGTCCTATAAGCTCACTATGAGTCAGCATTGATGGGAATGAGTTTGGGTTTGAGGTTTTAGGAGCTGGAATGACTCAATGGCAATAGGTTTGATTTATTTGTTTAACTTTGGAAAAATATTTACATTTCTGTGTAACTTAAAGGGTTGAGTGTTTGTTGTTGTTTGGCTTTCTCTTGGTCTTTCATTTCCCCCCACCTTGTGTCTACATCAGTAAAAGTGTAACATTTTTCCCTAAGTCTCTAGTATTGTCTGCCCCAGGAAACTGGACTCTATTTATAATACCTTCTTAATTTTCTTCTTCCTTTGTGCATTTCAATCAAAATCAAAATCTAATCATAATGCATCTCAGCTTATACAGGATCCTACCTGACTGATGAAGAAGAAATGGGGAAAGATAAGGAATAATACACATGCTGCCCAGCTACAGATGACAGAGAGCCAAAAAGAATACACTGAAGTCTCTTAGGTTCTGATAGCATGGAAATCAGAGTAAAATACAGCTACACAATTTTCTTCTAAACAAATGAACCATTAGACTATTAAAATTGTGTCCCTAAGAATTCAGCAAGGCAACATTTGTAAAGATGGTGATTAACCAATGAGACATCTAGAATGCCAGCCCAATGGAGCTCCCAAACAATGATAGCTCCAGGAAACTTCATATGGGGTGAAAGAACCGCTCAGCAGAACCCAATCACCTCACAGACTCCTGAGAGACAATAAAATGGTAGGCTTAAGCTTTGGGATGGTTTTTTATGTGGCTATGGGTAATGAAATCATAAATTGCTGAGTAAAAATAGTTTCAAGAGAATAATCACTGTTTTGTTCAGAAAAAAAAATCAAACCCACTTAGCATATTTCCCAAGGCAGATAAAAAGATTGATAAGAGAAGATCTACAAAAATTGTTTTGTCCCAGAAAAGTGGGTGAAGGGAGATGCCAGACAGTGTAAGATATGATAAACTAATAATTTATAAATTATCAAGGGTTCATGAGGGAGGAGGGAGCGGGAGGGAGGAGAAAAATGAGGAGCTGATGCCAAGGGCTTAAGTGAAGAGCAAATGTTTTCAGAGTGTTGAGGGCAGCGAATGTATAAATGTGCTTTAAACAATTGATGTATTTATAGATTGTAATAAGAGTTGTATGAGCCCTCTATAAAATGATTGAAAAAAACCAATCCCTCCTCCCCCCCCCAAAAAATTGTGTTGTCCACTGGAGACAGTGTGGGAATTGTGCCTGATCTGAAACCACCACACCGATGAGGCAAAACACTAAGAACATGCAACAGCAAGGGGAACAGAGTAAGGAAGACCAGAGTACCAAAAATAGACTTTGGGGACAGGGCGTGGCACCCCATCAAACTCGACCTGAAAACACCCCTAAATGTCAACAAACAGACCTTGAACTATTTACAGGGTTTTAAAAAATCATTGTTTGTTTGTTTTTATAGATATCAAAGTTTATTAGTGGTTACTAGGGTCAGTATAAAGAAAGTGGGGGGTGGTTATATGGATCATGGAATGTTAGCTTGCAAGCAGATTCTTGTAAGTGCTGTCAGAAGGTTTAAACTTGTGATAACTGAACAGGCAAAAGTTGTGTGACAGATATACAAGGGGGCTTCAAAAAGTTTGTGGGAAACTTCCATTATTTTCTAATTTATTTGCAGTCATTACTGGGGCGATTTCTTGCTGCTGATTTCGTACTGGCCTGCTCTTCCACCTGCATGACCAGGACCAGAGCCTTCTTGGAAGCTTGCAGGACTAAGAGTTCATTGGGATGCATGGCTATGGTGGGTTCTTTGTTCTCAATTTTCTTGAGGTTGTAGTCTGGCTGCTTGGTCATCTGGGGAGAGCTTAAGTCAGGTTGGCCCTTGCTTTGAGCTGAAGACATTCAAGGAGTCTCAGGGAGGAGGCACAGCTGGGCGTGTCAACTACACACTGCTCAGGCTGCGGGTGCTTCACTGCCACAATGCCCTGTGAACAGCAAGTAGGACCCACCCTATGCTAATCATTGGTTTTTGTTGTTTTATTTTCTTTTGTTGCTTTGTTTTGCTCTGTCTTGTTTTTGTGTATATTATTACCTCTGCAAGTCTATCTAGATAAGATAGGCTGGATAAATAATCTAGAGGAGATAACAACAGGACTGATGGTTCCAGGACATGAGACAGGAGGCGGTGGTGGAAAGTAAGTAGTGTTAACAAACCCCAGGGAAAAAGGAACAACAAGTGATTCAAAATCAGTGGCGAGGATGGTGTAAGAGGCCTGGTAGGACTTGATCAAGGGCAACGAAACTGAGAGGAATTACTGAAACGCAAATGAAGGCTGAACATGAGTGGGACAAGAGGAAAGTAAAAGGAAATAGAGGAAAGAACTAGGAGGCAAAGGGCATTTATAGAGGTCTAAATATAGGCATGTACCTATGTAAATATATTTATATATGATGATGGAGAAATAGATCTATGTCCACATATTTATTGGTTTAGTATTAAGGTAGCAGATGAACATTGGGCCTCTACTCAAGTACTCCCTCAAAGCAAAAATACTTTGTTCTATTAAACTGGGATGCCATGATACTCACCTTCCCGACATGATCTCTGAAGACAAATAGGTGCATAAGCAAATGTGGAGAAGAAAGCTGATGGTGCTCAGCTATCAAAATATATAGTGTCTGGGGTCTTAAAGGCTTGAAGGTAAACAAACTCAAAAGCAACAAAGCCCACATGGAAGAAGTATACTAGCCAGTGTGATCACAAGGTGCCAAAGGGATCAGGGATCAGACATCAAAGAACAAAATAATCATATCATTGTGAATGCGGGGGAGTGCAGATTGGGGAACCAAAGCCCATCTGTAGGCAACTGGACATCCCCTTACAGGAGGGTCATGGACAGGAGACGAGCAGTTAGGGTGCAGTGTAGCAACGATGATACATACAACTTTCCTCAAGTTCTTAAATGCTTCCTTCTCCTACTATCATCATCCCACTTCTACCTTCCAAATCTGGCTAAACTAGAGGATGTACAATGGTACAGATAACAACTGGAAATACAGGGAATCCAGGATAGATGAACTCTTCAGGACCAGTGGCAGGAATGGTGATATCGGGAGGGTGGATGGAGCGAATGTTGCGTAGAAAGGGAGAACCGATTACAAGGATCTACGTATAAACTCCTCTCTGGGGCACAGACAACAGAAAAGTGGGTGAAGTGAGATGTCGGACAGAATAAGGTATGACAAAATAATAATAATTTATAAATTATCAAGGGTTCATGAGGGAGCGGGGAGTGGGGAGGGAGGGGAAAATGAGGAGCTGATGCCAAGGGCTCAAGTAGAAAGCAAATGTTTTGAGAATGATGCTGGCAACAAATGTACAAATGTGCTTGACACAATGAATGTAAGTATGGATTGTGATAAGAGTTGTACGAGTCCCCAATAAAATGATTTTTTAAAAATTGTGTCGTCAACTGGAATAACACAAATGCATGCCTGTTGGTAGGGAAAGAGGGAGGATTGACCTCCAGGTCGGGGGAAGAATGACTGAGGATGCTTTTGAGGACACTAGGTCTGGGGGTGTCTTTGGTGACATGTAAGAAATGGGTCACATTGAACTCAGGAGGGTGTAGATATCCTGGGGACCCAGGCCAGGTGCTATGAAACACTGGGACACTGAATCCTGCATCTTCAAGGTACGCAGCATGCTCCAGAGACTGCATCAGTGAGATGTGATGTGGGCATTCCACTGGGTGAACTGGACTCTACTTCAGACACATTTTTAACCTGAGGACATAAGTTGGAAAGTACATGGTGTTTGAGGAAGAGGAAGACAGCTGTACCAAGACTGTTGAACTATTGGAAGGGGGGGCAAAAAAGGTCTTGCTACATCAACACCCTCTAGGCTATATTCAGATATGTATTATTCTGGCAAACCTATGATGGACATTGATTTAATTTGTTTATGCTTGTTCACATTAGGGCAGCGTTTCTCAACTTGTGGGTCACAACCCCTTTGGGGATCTAACGACCCTTTCACAGGGGTCATCCAATTTATAACAGTAGCAAAATTACAGTTATGAGGTAGCAGTGAAAATATTTTATGGTTGGGGGATCACCAAAACATGAGGAACCATATTAAAGGTTCGCTGCATTAGGAAGGCTGAGAACCACTGCATTAGGGTGTATCTCAGAGGTGCTATGCCACTGGGGTCACCCTCTTGGAGTCATGTTAATTGTTTTTCCAGGTTTTTTTGTTTTGGTATATGAAACAAGCATTGATGAGCCTATAGGGACAGCAAATAGAACAAGGGTTACGAGGTGGGTGGGGAGATAAAAGGAGTCTATAAAGGAAAAGTATGATTGGAAACTGATTACGGACATAATTGTACATTCTGCTTGACATGATTGATCTATGGAATGGCATATGTATTAACTCCCAAGTAATAACAAATTAAGAGAAATATATATATACAGAAATGGACCTGGGGCTCACACTAAATCCTAGCTCCAACTTAAGAACAATTAGTTCTTACATCACAGACCTTTTCCACACTCACCCTCAGGAGGGCATACAGAAGATACAGATGCTATAGCAAAAAATATGACTTTTATTTATTATTATTTTTAATTAAGTCTCATTTTTATTTTATCTTATTTTTTATTTTAAAAATTCCTTTTACCAGGGGCTCTTACAATCCATACATCAATTGTATCAAGCACGTTTGTACATATGTTGCCATCATTTCAAAAACATTTTCTACTTGAGCCCTTGGTATCAGCTCCTCTTTATTCTCCTCCTTCCACCATCCTCCCACCCTGTGAACCCTTGATAATTTATGAATTATTATTATTTTCATATGTTACACAGACTGCTGTCTCCCTTCACCTATGTTTCTGTTGTTCATCTCCCTGGGAGAAGGGTATAAGTTGATCATTGAGATCGGTTCCCCCTTTCTCCCCCCTTGTCCCCCACCTTCTCCCTATCCTTATGGTATCACTACTCTCATTATTGGTCCTGGGGGGGTTATCTGTTCTGGATTCTGTGAATTGACAGCTCTTATCTGTACCAATATACATGCCCTAGGTGGCCAAGAATTTGGATGGTGCCTGGGTAAGAGATAATATAGCATCTGGAGTCTTAAAGGATTTGTCTCCAAACAAGCTGTCATCTAAGTGAGATATAAACTAAGTCCACATGGAAGAAGCACAACATCATCAGTCACTGAAGGACTGTAAATCATATAATCCGAAGTTGAAGGAGGATTAGTATCAGAGGCTAAATTGTGAGGATCCAGTTTGCAGAAGGACAAGGATGGCAATGGAGTCCAAGATTTATTTGTGGAACTACATAGGTAATAAACCTCGAGAGAACTTCCTCTATTTACAATTGAGGGATGGGAGGAAAGGGGCTTTGGAGAGATGAGTATAGAAGATCAAAGGCATAAATATGACTTGAACAGTTAAAACTCTGTCAATGGATCCCGCCTATGATGCAGGTTGGACCTATCTGGTTTCCAAATGTCAGGGGAAGCCAGCCCCTAACACATCATTATGGATCCGGTAGGCACAATTGTACAGAGATAATAAGTAAAGATCATAGTAAAGTTATGGAGAGCATGAGAGATAGAAGTATTGAAATAAATGGAGTCAGACACAGTTCATGGTAGCATGCTAACCTCTGCCCCGCTTGGTGGTCCATGTAGAGGGAGCCCAGGCTTTTATCTTCTCTGGGGACATGCAAGCCCCCTAATTACAGATGAGGACATACATCACAGGAATGGGGTGTGCTATAGGTAATACAGTAATGAGAGGGGGTGGTCTAGGGAAATACACACAATAGGAAGAGGAGGGACTGGGGGTATACATGTGGCAAGATGGGCAGATCCTAGATTTAGGATGGAGCCTAACCTTGGTCATCCTTGGGCAGGTTTGACCTCTCTGGTGTCTCCTACAAGGAAACAGACAACTACTACTATCCTTAGCAGAAGGGAGTGGGCTCTGCTTGTTGTGGAATAAACAGTGGTGACTGTTTGCTCTAGATGGCTGATTACTCTTAGGGAGAATAACCCCTGACCTACTTCTGATGACCTCCAAGTGTATAGTCATTCTCAAGCAGCTGTTTGGCATATATTTGGGGGAGACAGCTTGGGAGAAATCTTTCTGTATCCCACATCCAAAAATGTCTGTATTTTTGGTTTTTAATATTTTGTTTTTTGTTTAGGGAAGTTGTGTTACATGTTTTCCTGTTTTTAGGTATATGAAACCCAGGATTGATAAACCTTTGGGGACAACAAGAATAAGGGTTCTGGGAGGAAAGGGATACAGTGGTGGTGATGGGGATAACAGGGAGATGATGTCAAGGATCCCAGATAGAAAACAAATGTTTGGAAACTGACTGTGGTAGCAACTATACAATTCTACTGGATGTGACTCATCTATGGACTGATATGTGTTAAATACCAATTAATTAAAAAATAAATTTTGTTGTGAAAGTGGGAATATGTAGGCGGAAAGCAGTGAAGAATTAATACAACCCTTATTGTTGTTAACTTTTCTCAAATGAGTCTCAAACTTCTGGCACGTGCACAATGGAACTAATGCTGCTGGCCCTGTGTTATTGTCATGAATGGCTTTGTTCCATAGGGTTTTCATCACTGGCTGGTATTAAGCCAATCACCAGGGCTTTCTTCTTCGTCTGAGAACTATAGTATGAGAGAAGCACTGTTGACAGTGGTAGCTGTGTATGAGGTGCACTAGCCAGGATTCAAACCTCAGGGTCTTCTGTGGCAGAGGAGACTCCATTACCAATGAACCATCACTTCCCTCTTATTTTTTACTTTAAAATTCTGCAACTTTTCTTCAAAGAGTGTCTCAATACAGAAGTCAAACAAACACCAGTTTAAAAAAAATCAAGATACAAGTAAGATATAATATGGTACATTTCTAGCCTTCCCAGATTTAATCATCTAATTTAGTGGAGTCCTCATTTTTTCAAAGTAGTCATTGTACCAAATGAACATATCATGACATAGAGGGAAGATAAAAATAGAGTCATTCAAACATATTGAGGGGTTATTTTATGCTGGGTCCCAGGACTGGGTCGGGGTGCAAAGCAGGTGAGGATGATCTCTCTTCTTAAACAGAAAGAAGACTTCGGTTCTTGCCTTGTACCTCGCACAGGTACAAAGAGTGCTGTAGGAATCTATGTACTCATTGGGTGGCAAAGGACAAGTTTTCTATCTCTACACTTCATATGCTCATCTGTAAAGGGATAAAACTCGGTGTCCAACTAAGTCTGATTTGCAAATTAAATGACAGTATCAAGGATATCACTGATCACCAAAGTCTTAATTAAAAGGGATTACTGTGGTATTAATTGACCTTTTTAAGTCTGTTTACTCATTTGGGGGATGAGTGTGTAGGGGGAATCAATTATATCTGTGCTCATGAGCATTAAGTTAAAAAATTATTTAAAATAGAAGTAGGTGATTACTAGCAGGGTACAAGCTTCCCAGAGGGTGTGAAAAATGTTCTATCAGGCTAGAAAAGAAAATTCTAGAAGTGATATACTTTTTCATCCAAAAAAAAGGACAGAAACTACATTTTACTGATTATATGCTTAAAGTAAAACTGAAACTGCTTTCTCACTATGTCCCTTCTCAGAAATCACTGTGGCCTGTTGATTGGGTCCACTTTGCTTCCACTTCAACACAAGGCAAAGCATTCTGGTTTGCATTCTGCACCAAGGAGTGTATTAACAGGCAACAAAACTATAAAGTTTAGGAGGATTTAGAAGATAAAAATTAAAATTCATTTGAGTTTTACTAATAAGTGCAAGCACAGGGAAAAACATAAACCGCACGTGACAAAGTAGACATTTTTCAGTGATGGAGCTTTACATGAGCCACATGATGATGTTAAAAATTATGGGGATGCCATCAGATCTGACAAGAAATTGGCCACAAATACTCGAAATTAAAAAGAAGGCACTTTGAAATAGTGTTTTTCTGCCACTTAATTAAAAATGGATCAAGCCCTGAGAGTATTTGAGACACCAAACTCTGCCATCAAGTCCATTTTGACTCATAGCAACCCCAAGGACATAAGTAGAATTGCCCTGGTGGGTTTCCAAGACTGAAGTATTTACAGAACTAAAGAAGGTCCTATAGCACTGCTGGTGGCTTCAAACTGCTGAACTTGTGGTTAGTAGCAATGTTTAAACCAGCTCATGTAAACCAGATCATGAGGATAGTTGTTAGTTGACCACAAGTCAATACCTGTTGGCTCCAGCTGAATGGTAAACCCATGGGTGCTGCCAGATTTTCAAGACTCTGATCTCTGAGAAGCAGTTTGCCAGGATTGCCTTCTGAGACACCTCTGAATACAAATACTTCATACATAAGAAACACATATGGGCAAGTGCAATACTTTTTTTTTTTGCTAATGAGAAAGAAGTTTGGAAACAAACTTTAACAACACTTGGGGGAGGGGTGGGTAATCACATAAATACCAGTGATATTTTTCTAAGGTGAGATTTAAGTGTTACAAAACCATTCCTTTTAAGGTAGTATTAGGTAGATGGGATGTCCATTGACGCCTGCCCAAGAAAGCCAAGAACTAAAACAAAGGGCAGCATACTGCACATGCTCAGAGGCCTAGGCTTCCCGCCAGTGGGCATAGGTGGCGCTAATCCTGGATCGGCCCACCTGGGCCAGGTGAATTCAATTCAACCAATGGGGTCGATCTGGGGTCGTCCACCACGCCTCTCCCTGGAATCCTTGAAAAAGCAGGAGCGAAGGGGAGGGAGAGGAACTGGGAAGAGAACTTGAGACAAGGTTTTTTTTGGAGGAGAACTTTGGAGAGAGAGATCTTTGTGTAACGCCGAGCAGTCTCTGCCAGGCTGCATGGTCGGGAGGAATCCTATGGGTGTCACGTAAAACCTGAAACTTCTTTTAACTCTCATTAAACTCACTTGGATCACGAGCCAGGCTTCGGCATGAATTCTTTCTCATGCGGAGCCAAGGACCGAGGTGTAACTCTAGCCTGGAGAGAGAGAGATCTTACAGTAGCAGACAGACATTGGGCCTCTACTCAAGTATTCCCTCAATGCAAGAACACTTTGTTCTATTAAACTGGCATTCTGTGATGCTCACCTTCCTGACACAATCACTGAAGACAAAGTGAGTACATAAGCAAATGTGGTGAAGAAAACTGATAGTGTCCATCTATCAAAAGATAACGCATCTGGAGTCTTAAAGGCTTGAAGATAAACAAGTGGCCATCTAGCTGAGAAGCAACAAAGTCCACATGGAAGAAGCACACCAGCCTGTGTGATCATGAGGTTTTGATGGGATCAGATAGCAGGCATCAAAGATGGAGGTGATGAGCCAGTCAGGGTGCAGTATAGCACCAATGAAACATACAACTTTCCTCTAGTTCTTTAATGTTTCCTCCCCACCACTATCATGACCCCAATATTACCTTACAAATCCAGCTAGAGCAGAGCATGTACACAGGTACAGATAAGAGCTAGAGACACAGGGAATCCAGGACACATAAACCCCTCAGGTCCAATAATGAGAGTAGTGATACCAGGAGGTTAAGGAGAAGGTGGGGAGAGAAAGGAGGAACCGATCACAATGATCTACATATGACACTCTCCCAGGGGGACAGACAACAGAAAAGTGGGTTAAGGGCAACACTGGTCAGTGTTAAGACATGAAAAAAATTGATAAATTATCAAGGGTTCATGAGGGAGGGAGGGTGTGACAGGGTAGAAAAATGAGGAGGCTCAAGTAGAAAGAAAACTTTTGAAAATGATGATGGCAACAAATGCACAAATGTGCTTGACACAATGGATGCTTGTATGGATTGTGATAAGAATTGTATGAGCCCCAATAAAATGATAAATTAAAGAAGAGTTGTATGAGCTCCCAATAAAATGATATATGTAAAAGAAACAATTCCTTTTATGAATCTTTGAAAGAGAAAAAAAAGTCTTCTACAAAGCAGACAAGTGATTTTTCTTTTATCCCAACTATGGGACAAGTATTTTCTTTATCATGTTAGCTCATTTAAAAAGAAATGAATCTTTTCTTAGGGCAAATTTTTCATTTTCTAAGGAAAAATTATTCACTGACATTAAGTCAATGACCATTTATAGTGACCCTGCAGGACAAAGTAGAACTGCCCCCACAGGGTTTCCCAGGTTGTGAATCTTTACAACAGCAAAAAGTCTCATTTTACTCTGGTGGAGCTGTAGATGAGGTCAAACTGCTGACCCTGTGGTTAGCAGCCCAACTCTTAACTCACAATGCAACCAGGGCCTACTTTATTGACAAATGTGAGTAATTAACAGATAAAATACTAATAATAAAACCCAACACGGCTGATTCTGATTCCTGGAGACCTCATATGGCACAGAGTACAAGTGAGCTTCTTAGGATTTTTGGGGTGAATCTTTAAGGAAGCACATCAACAGGCCTTTTCTTCTGTGGTAAAATCAAAGGCTCCAGGGCTATCTCCTTGCCTCACCAGACCCTATAAGAGTAGGGCCAGTCTTTAAACACCATACTGCTCTCGCTAACAATGCCCATTCCCAGAAAATAATTCCTACCCTGCTACGCACAAACTGCTTAATGTGATGCCCTACCCTTTCAGTGGTTCCACACAGAGGCAGTTTCCCAGACTCGGTTTAGTCCACCCTTGGCCTTCTGATGCAAAAAGCCAGTGTCCACCTTCCACAGGAAAAAGGGGTAGATAGATACTCCTGAACTTGCTACATGGCCAGCCGCCACCCCCCTTCCATTTCTACCTGACTCTCAAGAAAAGAGGAAAAAAGGATCAAAGTCTTTTTATCTCCCATTAATAACTGAACCTATCAGAAATCACATGGCATCCTTTAACTTCTAAAAGCACTGCTACTGCAACCTGACTTCCCCCTTCAGTTCTCATCTCAATCCTGGTCTTGCATTTTTACACAAAATCAATGAAAAAAATCTGATAAAACCCTCTAGAAGATATTCAAATGCATCGCTAAGAGCTAAGCTCTCATCTATGAACACTCAAAGAATTCAATTTCTGTTTTTCCACTGCCATTTAAGAATGGAGAGTCAACTATGAGCAGAATCAACTCCATGGCAGTGGGTTTTATGAGTATGTACAAATAAAATAAACTTCTCCTGCCTAAAAGCATGAAGCTAATCTTTCATAACACAAGTGAGAGGAGCCAGGGCGCCTTTGGAGACACACAGGGCAACCTATAGATTCTAAAAGCAACAAGAAATCCAGAACACAATGAAACTACTTTTATCTGAGTTAATCTGATGGCCTCCGGCTGAAGACACAGTCCCTGTAGTACTGTTGTCCAGATACTATTGAACCTATTTTAAATACCCGCCCCTAGGAATTGCCCTCAACATTTGCAAACACCTCCAGACCCCAGACATAGACAAAGGACATCTCCAAACCTTGAAAGCCACACACTTTGGGTTGTGCCAGTTTGTACAAAGGAGGTATGCAAGGGGCTAGGGCATGGCCGTAGCATTCCGAATACAGCACCGAGTCTTAAATCCCGCTCAAGTGAACGTTCATCAAAATAGATCATTTTTTTCAAGTCTGCTAGCCTAAAAGCCCACTCACTACAAATAGTAAAGGGTGTGTGAAACAAATATACGTAACATGTATATGGTGATGGAGCAAAAGTTTTGGAGGGCCGCCACACTATCCAACGTGGGAAATGCAGGTGTAATAGGACCCCTGCACCCCAACTCTTGTCTGCGCTTGGCGGCCTTGCCTCTGAGCCAGCGGCAGCTCCAAGAACAGGCGCGACGCTCCAGGCCACCCCCTAGGGCACAGTCGCTGCCTACGCAGGTACCAGAGAGCCCTTTGTACCTGGGTTCCGGGAAGAGAAGAGAATGGAGGGAATGGCCTCGCTCACCCTCGCACAGCGACAATGACGCCCGCAGAGCTGGGACTCGTGCGACTTTGGAGGTGCACGCTTCAGACTTTCGATGCTGACGCGTGTGACAAAAGCTCAGGGACAAAAGCACGGCCGGTGAAGAACCCAAGATTCGCCTGCACAGGGACAAGGAATCCTGGACAGCGCCACACAGTAGGACCAGGGTCCGCGCGCCACCGCCTCGGGGTCTGGGGACAGCGGGAGGTTCTGTCCCACGCCCGGGACGAAGGCTCGGACGCCAGGGGGAGCGGTGTCACCCCGAGAGCGAGCGGGGAGGGTCTCCGGGAGCAGAACGTGGTCTCGGGGCTCCTGGCGCAGGGCTGAGACTGAGGAGGAAAGGACGCACGGAAGGCAGCGAGAGGGCGCGCAGAGGGACGCGCGCCGCTCGACTCACCTCTTTCCGTGGCTCCACCGGCCGCTGAGCGCCAAGGGTCCACCCAGCGGGGCTGTCCCCGCCACTCTCCCGGCGCCGCACCACGCTCCCACCCGCGCAGGCCTCGCGCCCCCCGCCGCTGCGCGCGGCCGCGCGTCTCCACTGCGCGAGTCCCCGCCCCCGGGCAGCGCCGGCGGCGCGCGGGGAGGAGGCGGTGCCGCGGGCGCGGAGAGACCAGGCCCCGGACGCCGAGGCCGCGCTCAGGCGGTCGGGCCCACGGCGCGCGCGCCCACCCGCCCGCGGCCGCCCCTCAGCGGGAGCAGGTACACGGGCCGCGCTCGCTCTCGCGATGGGCGGCCGGCGGCAGCCTTCCTTCCAGCTGCTGGCGCGCGGTGCTGGAGGGAGCGGCGGCGGAGAGAAGGTAACCGCCTCCCCAGCCCTGCGGGAATTTTCTGGAACCCTGAACCAGCCACACCCAGCGCCTCGCCCCTTTCCAAACTCACCACTTCAGTGGCCCTTGCCCCAGCGGCCCAGAGTAGCGGGCACAGCACAGCACTGCGGCGGGGAGCAACACAAGTGAAAAGGTGCCCAGAGTAGGAGCATCGTCAAACGGGTGTTGTGGCTCTTTTCACAGAGTGGTCTGTCTGCTTCCAAATTGCATTCCCGTTTTCTGTGGTCTGCCACCTGTTGGCCTTTTCTCAGGCTCTACTGATTCAGACGAGGACCCCCAGACTACTTGCAACAGATACAATGGAGATTCCTAGGCATAAGGCAAGCGTGTCCGGTACGGACACTCTACGGAGGAAGCCTGGGAATATGAATTTTAAACTGCGCCCTACTGGCTCTAAGACACTGATGTCTGAGAAACTCTGAAGCCATACCTCCCCGAGAGGGCGCCAGAGAACTTGTGATCTTCAAGATGACCTTACTAGAAAGTTCTAAAGCAATGGTTCTTAACACAGGTTGCAGAAGTCGGGCCTTAGAAGTGTCTGGAGGACTTGTAGGAGTCCCTGAGTGGTGCAAACTGTTAAGCCTTGGGCTGGTAAGGGGTAGATTGGATGTTCAGACCTACCTAGAGATGCCTAAAAAGAAAAAAAATGTGCCCTTTGCTTCCTTTTAAAAACATCATTTTATTGGGTGATCATACAACTCTTATCACAAGCCATACATACATCAATTGTATAAAGCACATTTGCAAATTCGTTATCCTCAGCATTCTCAAAACATTTGCTCTCCACTTAAGTCCCTGGCATCAGGTCCTCATTTCCCCCACTCCCCTTCCCTCATGAACTCTTGATAATTTATCAATTATTTTGTCATATCTTACACTGTCCAATGTTGCCCTTCACCCACTTTTCTGTTGTCTGTCCCCCAGGGAGGAGGTTATATGTAGATCGGTATCATCGTTTCCCCCTTCTCTACCCCTCCCGGTATTGCCACTCTTGGCACTAGCCCTGACGGAATCATCTGTCCTGGATTCCCTGTGTTCCCAGTTCCTATCTGTACCAGTGTACATCCTCTGGTCTAGCCAGATTTGTAAGGTAGAATTGGCATCACGATAGTGAGGTAGGGAGGAAGCATTTAGGAACTAGAGGAAAGTTGTATGTTTCATCGTTGTTACACTGCACCCTGACTGGCTTGTCTCCTCCCTGAGACTCCTCTGTAAGAGGATGTCTGATTGCCTACAGATGGGCTTTGTGTCCCCACTCCGCACTCCTCCTCATTAACAATGATATGATTTTTTTGTTCTTTGATACCTGATAATTGATCCCTTCGACACCTCGTGATCACACAAGCTGATGTGCTTCTTCCACATGGGCTTTGTTGCTTCCGAGCTAGATTTGCTCTCTACTTCTTAAAGCTCACAGCTATACAAACCCAACGGAGCTGGCAATCTACTCAGAAAACACCTGGGTTCTCCAGGTATTCAGCGTGTACTTGAGAGAGTAATGGTTGGTTTGTGGAGGAGCTTTGGTGGCATAGGGGTTCTGTTGGGCTGCCATCCGGCTACTGTGGGAGAGAAACAGGCCCTTCTACTCCTGTAAAGAGTTCCAGTCTCAGAAACTCAGGGGGCAGGTCTCAGGCATCATCAGTACAAACAATCTTATCATTGCGAATGAGCAGGGAGTTCTGGGTAGAGACCCAAAGCCCATTTGCAGTCCACTGGACATCCCCTTACAGTAGGGTCACAGAGAGGAGATGAGCCAAGACAGGGTATGAGAGAGCAACAATGAAACACAACTTTCCTCTAGTTCTTAATGCTTCCTCTTCCGCCACTATCATGATCCCAATTCTACCTTACAAATCTGGCTAGAGTAGAGAATGTACTCTAGTACCGATAGGAACTGCAAACACGGGGAATCCAGGGTGGATGGGCCATTTAGGACCAGTGTTATGAGTGGAGATACCAGGAGGGTCAAGGGAGGGCAGGATGGAAAGGGGGAACCGATTACAAGGATCTACATTGACCTCAACAGAAAAGTGGGTGAAGGAGGACATCAAACAGTGAACGGTATGACAAAACAATTAGTAAATTACCAAAGGATTGATGAGGGAGGGGTCGTGAGCATTGAGGGGAAAAAACGAGGAGCTGAGGCCAGGGGCTTGGGTGGAGAGTGGATATTTTGAGAATAATGAGGGCAATTCATGTACAAATGTGCTTTAAGCAACTGATGTATGTATGGATTGTGGTTAGTGTTGTATGAGCCCCTAATAAAAAGATCTGGGCAGAGGGCTCATGCAAGGATGATCTCAGGCTGGATTAGACCAGTCAAAACAGCTACTAGAGTCGCCTCACCCTGTGTCTATTCCTGAGTCAGGCATGAAGCTTAGGGCCCACAGCCCCAGCAGCTGGCCAGTGAGGGAGGTGGGGCTCTGAGACCATTCCACAGGGGGAATGGTCCTCCTGTCCTGCAGGGCCCACCCTCCTTTGTAAGCGTGCTGTCTGGGGCACGGCTTTCATGGAGTCCACACCATGGGAGCTCTACTAATGGGGGATTGGTAGGAAGCCTCTGCTCATGCGCACACACCACCAACTAGCTGGAGGATCTCCGTGAACAAAGCCTGAGGCAGACAACAAGCCCACTAACTGATGCTGTAAGAGATACAATCAGTATCCAGAAACCTGCAACTGGGAGTAAGAGGCAGCATACCTTGGTCCCAGCCCCTCCCACTCTAATCTACAAGGAGTCACATTGCAAAGCAGAGGGTTTTCATAAAGCACTGCCAGGACTGTGGAATGAGCAGCTCATTTGTGGACATGAATACTCTGTGATGCTCATGTACTACCTACTCCCTTCCTGTCAGCTGAGACAAAAACCCTTCCAGGAAGAAAGCCATTTATCTGAACAGTATCCACCAGCCACTCATGTCCAGTCATGCTACTTCCAAAGAGTCTTCCTTAGTTTGACAGATCTCTCTAGGGACAGATAGACCTCGGTCCTTGGTTCTCTGTGAGAAAGAATTCACACAGAAGCTTGGTCTGTGACCCAAGTGAGTTTTATGACAGTTATGGAGGCTTGGTGGGCAACCATGTTCAACCCCAGTGGCTGAATTGAATTTACTTGGTATAGATGGGTTAATCCATGTGCAGCTCCCACCCAGGTGTACCTGCCTTTCCTGGCCGGAAACCTGGACCTCTGAGCACACACAGTCTGCCACTCCTTCCTGGCCTGCTAGCTTGGCCCTCTGAGCATGTGTAATGGACACCCCACTCCCTATGATAGCTACCTAACATTTACCCCCTGAAGAGATATGGACCCAAATCTTTGGGGTACTGAGCAACGACATCTCTAGCTACTTCCTGCTGGCAAAGGGGCGAAGTGGGGCTTTGGGTACATACCCTTTCTACTGTGTTGGGAGGGGTTGTGCATTGAGGGCCAAGAATGGATAAGGTTGAAGTGGTCCAGGATATGATGGTTCTGGAGCTGGGACACTTGATTCAGAGACCTTGGTAAGCTGAACTCTGGGAAAACAACCACCAAAAGGTGAACAGTTTGACTGAGACGATGCTAAGATTGTGAGGTGGCAGTGTCCTTGAAATTAGGTGAGTGTCACAGGAAATAAGTAAAATTCTTAGGATTATCAGGCATGTGTGTTTGTTCACTCTAAGTACAGGCACGAGGGTAAAAGGATTCACAATTTCCCCCACGAGGGTATAGAATTCTGACACTACTGGGTGCTGTGGGATAACTATTTCATTTATAATCCTAAGGCCTTGGACCCGCTGATAAGACCCATCCTTCTTTTTAAACCCGTAATGCCTCAATTTTTAATTTTTGGAAAAATTTTTTGTTTTTATTCTTTAATTTCATAGTTATCTATCTATATATATATTAATATACATTTAATTAAGTGTTATGAAAATGTCATGCTTCTAATTATAGGGTTAAATGGCAACATTGAGGTATCAGAGGAGGAGTCAACAGGGATCAAAAGTAAAGTAACTTTCGAACAAATTTTTTTTAACTCCTTGAGTTCTTTTAATGTAAAAGGCTTCTAAATTACCCAGGAACCAAATGCCCCTGGTGCCTCTACTACGGGTAGAATGTTCAGGGAGGTTTCAGGTCTGGGGCAATAATAACCCCTAATTCCAGGATCCCTTAGGGCAGGGGTCCTCAAACTGTTTATACAAGGGGCCAAGTTCACTGTCCCTCAGACTGTTGGAGGGCCAGACTATAGTTTTTTTTAAACACCTATGGACAAATTCCTATGCACACTGCACGAGTCAGCTGCTAAGCAGTACAGGCAGTGGTGGCAAAAACACCACGAGGACTGGATAAATATCCTCGTCAGGTTGCATGGGGCTCATGGGCCACAGTTTAGAGGATCCCAGTCTTAGGGGATCCTTTTGAGGATGCCTGCCTTAGAGGATCCTGATGCACTGGGAACGAAGGTCTCTACTGCTCCTCAAAAGGGAAAATGCTCAAATTTTGGCATCTGCTCCCACTTTCCCTTCGCTCAACAAAAGTGTTCCAGCTGAATCAAGGTTGAAAGGGAAAGTACACCATTCTGGGGCCAAGATTCTCCTTTCTCAAAAAGATACTGTGGCCAAATAGAGTTGCAAAGTGTAATGAGCTTTTGTTTGTCCTGCCTCTCTGTATCAAATCTATCCCAATTGGACAAGATACATCCAAGGGGCCAATTCCTGTGTATCAAGCTGGTAAGTCCCATCGAGAAAGCACAAAACAAGGAGGCTATTGAGAACTTGCTGCCTCAAGGTAAATAACCCCGCTTCAGAGCACACCCCTGGGTTTCCGGGAATCTGATGCCTAAGACAGGTGCCCCCACCCTAAGGAAGGGTTCAAAAGGCAGTCACTGCGGGCAAATTTAGAGCCAACCATTTTCTAGAAAACAAGCTAGGAGGACCACTTCTTGTTATGGCCCCATGGTCCTCCAAGACTTCTGCTGGCAGGAGTAGACTCTCAAATCTCTGAAGGGAAGGGACATCTGGCAGCTCAGGGAATCTTGAGGGAAATTAGAACTTCTGGCTAGAACATCATGGCAGTGGAGCTGTGTATTAAGAGCTGTCCCCAAAAGTGCCTAAAGCAGATTCACTGAAAGCCTAAAAGTAAGGGTTACCCAGGCTAGGCTTCCGAATGCCTTTGTCTTATGACTGAGCAATGGAAAACCAGCCAGTAACAAGGAACAAACCCACACTGGTAGAACACTAACCCTATAACGCCTCAAGTTTTCAATGCAGGAAATAATGGTTTTTATTCCTTACTTTCATTGTTATCACTATATATGACAACCAAAGTATATTTTAAAAATATAAAATTTGCAATGATTTTGAAATGTAACCAAATTGTCACAATTATAATTTATAATTTTAGTTCCTGATATGTTGTAATTAAATGTTACAAAAAAAGTCCTGCTCAGCGTTATAGGGCTAAAGCACCTTGTTTGAAAACCAGGAGAAAGCCAAAGGGAATGGAGGGGAAGAGGGAAACATTTGGCTCCTGGGATTGGCAGGGCTAACTCCCAGACCTCATCAACCAGCTACCTAGGCAGCACCCTTCCACATGTTTGGAGTGTTGGGCGCCATCTTGGCCAGAGTCATGCACCCCATTCCCCACAGCCACAAATACGGCTATGCAGGAGCTCTGAGAAAAGCTTAAACAGACTTGACAAGAGTGAATCCATTTTGAGCTGACAGAAGCCATCATGAATGGTAAATAAACTAGCTATGAACTGCCAATGAATTAGCTGATATTGGGGGGGTAGGCTGTACAGATGTAGCCCAAGGGAATGTACAGAAGGAAATGGATGTTCAGAAGGCTTGCGAGAACGACCAGAGCAGTCTTTGTTCAACTAAGAATGGCTAACTGCAATGCCCCGCTTCTGCACTCTGCCTGCTTGCACACCTGCACATTGCAAAATATAAAAACCTTTGGAAAATAAGACTGGGGCCCGCTCCTTCTCCTCTCAAGGAGGCTGACGGTCCGTGAGCAGGAAATAAAACTTTTTCTGTTGAAATTGCCAGGGGTCTAGATTGTTTTCTTTCTGGGAACGGACAGTAGCTACAACATTTCAAAGCTCACCGAGATGCAACTGCCAATGTCGGAGCCTGCTTAGAAAGGAGACCTCCTTTATATGAGTGCTCTCCCCAGAACTAGGGGATTTCTAATTTCTCTAGGCCAGGGGTCCTAAAACTCTTTAAACAGGGACCAGTTCACTGTCCCTAAGACCCATTGGAGGACCGGACTATAGTTTTAAAAAACTATAAACACATTCCTGTGCACATGCACATATCTTATTTTGAAGTTAAAAATATAAAAACAAAACAGGGCAAAAACACCAGGCAGGCAAGACCAATGTACTTGGCTGGTCGAATGTGGCCCGCAGGCTGTAGTTTGAGTACCCCTGCTCTAGGCGCTCACAAAGAGCATATGGGTTCAAGCCAATAGCCTAGAAACTGAGCAATTTGTTTAAAGGTGGTTGGGCAGAAGGAGTCCCTGATTGGCCCATGCAAGTCTAGTTTTTCCCTTCCCCTATTTCTCAGAGTTCATATTTATGTTTATGGGGAACCAGGACATCCCGTCTGATCCATTAAATTGATGTGTAGATTGACATTGCTACTAAAAAGCCAGCACATATAAAAGACTTACTCCCCCCCCCCCCAATAGAAAGGGTTCTTATTTCTAAGATTTCAGGAAGGACGGCAGGATGGGGAAAAAACGGACCGAGCTCCTATAACAAACATGTTGGAGGCCATCCCTCCCCCCTCCCCCATCCCCCTCATCCCATCAGCTTTATCCCATTTTGCAGGAGGACTCTGGGAGTGGGAGAGCTGGTTTCCGACCCTTTGGTGCCACCGCCGTCCTATCAGGTTGCCAGGCGCCACAGAGAGAAAAATACTAACAGGCCATTTTTGAGTCACCCCCCCCCCCCACACACACACTAGGGCTGGCATGTCTTATCAACCCGCAGAGAAGGATCACTGGGCAGCACCGTTCTCCCCTTAAGGCAAGCAGCCCCAAACCTGTGGAAGACCCCCAAGTCCCTTTTTGGGTTTATGTCCCCTTTGCTTCCATGTTTGTAAAATTGGAATCAACCAAAATCCCTTTTTCTGACAAAACACAAGGTGCAATTTCTTTTCTCGAAAAGTTTTTCCATACTCATCAACCCACCTGGAACGACTGCCAGCAACTTCTCCAGGTGCTGTTCATGTCAGAGGAATGGAGCCGTTCCAGAGAGAGGCTCAGAAGGCAGTCAATTGACATAATGATCAGCCAGCGACCATGCCCCACTAGAGAGAAACTCTTTTTGCCACTACATGAACAATATGGGATCCAAACTCCTAGCAAGGCCTGGAGGGCTTAACCAGGTATCACCAGTTTATCTCACAGGGCCTCTGCGGAAGAGCTAGAAAACCTATGAATTTATCAAAGGTCAGTGAGAATTTTCAGGCTCTTACAAGAAAATGTCTGCCTGCCTTCTTAGAGTGGCTGATGGAAGCCTACGGGCTTTATACCTGTATCGACCTAGAGGCCCCCGAGAATAGGAGGGCAATAAGTATTGCCTGTATTACTGTCTGCCTCAGACATGAAAAAGAAGTGGGAAGGGTTTGAAGGGAAAAATCTTATTGATTTGGTACAAGTGGCTCATTGAGTGTATAACAACAGAGATGACCCTAGCACGACAGAGACAAAGAAACTAGCTAAAATACTAGTAATTGCCATGAGAGACCCCAGAGACTCAGGAAAAGGAGAGCATGGCCCACTCACGGAGAGACTAACCTGTGGGCACCGCCAAGCCATGGGGCAGGATCAATGTGCCTACTGCAGGAAAGAAGGACACTGGAAAAATCAGTGCCTTGAAAACCCCAGGAGAGGTGCACGACCCTCCACTAGAGTGGACGGGCCTCATCTGCACCTAGAAAGACCCAAGCAAGAGACAATAATGCTTGAAGAAGCTCAATGAAGGGGTCAGGGCTCTGTTTCACTTCGCCGCCAAAAGCCCAGGCTAACTCTCCAAGTAGGAGGCCAGCCAGTAAATTTCCTGGTGGACACAGGGGCCACCTTCTCAGGTTCAGAAAGGAATACGGGCACATTTTCAAAAAGAAAGATGTGAATTACTGTGAGCCTATGATTCCTTCCACAGATAACTCACACCAGAAGGTTTGCATGGAGGTTAGGTGGGCTTCCCAAGACAACAAGATAACAAATACCTATCTGTCCTTTGTCCCAGTTAGCCACCTGGTTATGATGGCACTGGCTCCTGGCTCAGCTGCTGAGCCAGTGAAGCAGTTATAGCAGGAGAAGACTAGGTGGCCGGTAGCCATCAACGGAAGGACAAAATCTCCACAGTGGGCTTCCTGTTTCAATATGGAGCCACGTCTGTCACCTGCTGGACACCATCTCTATTCTGAGCTCATAATTGCCACCCCAGGTCTAGAATGCAGCTTGCAGGGGAACACAATTTGAAACAGTCTCTGGTTAGCCCCTCTCGATAACTTGGTTACATGGGAGTCTGAACAATGGAGTATATTTACTTTCCAGGTGAGAAAACTCACCCAAAAAGACATATTGGTGTTGACCCAGAGGCACACACTGGTTAACAACAAAGCCAAATTCACAACTAGTGTCAGCGCCAGAGCTCTGAACCCCACATGACTGTGCCCAGCCGAGCAGTCACTCTCTCCTGGACCCTCAAAATATATGAGCAGATGACCCCCCCTCCCAACCCACCGATGATTTTATTAAAGCAGATGGCACTGAATCTGTAGCTCCCGGAGAGGGACATATCTGATCAGAACACACGCAGCAGAAGAAGAGGGATGAGGGGAATGTGGAGCACATCCTGGATGATGTTCCCACTCAAAGAAACCAGTCCACATAGAAGACCACATTTTGTTCACTCGATCCCACTTTCTGCTATTTGAAATGTTATTTTCACTTCAAAAATAAAGAAGAATGTGGGTAAAAAATATGGACATAAATAGTCAGCCAGGGAGGATAACTGCTCCCTTTTCTAGTGTTGTTCTCTGAGTGCAGCAAAGACACTGGGAGGCAGAAATGGGACAGAAATTGAAAAGGGCAAATTTTAAAGAAATACACACACAGGTAGAATGGTACTGTGTAACCCTTGATCATTACATTGTATCCAACAGAGCACCTCAGATTTGACCCTGCAGCAGTTTCCAGTGCCTGCCTGCCCATGTGAGGTCATAGAGACATTTTTTTCACTTGAAATTTTGTTCATGGCATCAAGAAAGTGTCATTTTAACCCAAATAGGGTATTAGACCAGTGATATAACAGCAAGAGTGACTCAGTATTATGCAAACAATTGAGCGATATTGGTTCCTTGGGAAATTCATAATCCTACACTGACATTGTTCAGATAAAGGATGACAGTGAGGAAGATTCTACAACTGAGCTCTGTGATGGGCAAACGCGGTGTTCCATTGCCTTTGGGTATGGATGAGCCAGCTCCACCAAAATTCCCATTTATCGGAGCACCTGCCATGTATGTAGACGTAGAACACAAGAACGCATTGGCGTAACTACAATTATTTTTGACCGATGAGTTCATCGAAAAATGATTATGGGGAGGAACAGATTGAAGGGCAACATTCCACTACACTGTTTCATAAGTTTTCAAAAAGCAGAAATTAGGATGCAGTGAACAAAATGACCTTTGGAAATTCCTAGGTCTGATCATTACTTCAGGGAGTGGGGGCCCAATGCCTGCAGAAATTGTATTGGACCAGAATAAATTACTTGCAACTCGGTTTTGGGGAGTCATTATGTTAAAATACTGATATTCATGGATTATGAATTATTTTCAGTTCACAAATAATGAAGAATTTGTGTACAAAATTACTGATAATTTAGTCAGCCAGGGAGATTAACTGCTCCCCTTCCAGTGTTGTTCTCCTAGTGGAGGATAGCCACAGGGGGCCAAGACTGTGCAGGACATTCAATAGGGCAAGTTATAAAGAGACATGCACACATAGAGTGGTACTGTTTAATCTTTCAGGATTATATTGTATTCAAGCAAAGCACCTCAGATTTATCCATAAAGCAGTTTCCAGTGCCTGCTTGCCCTTTTAATGTCATTGGGAAAATCTCCTGACTGGAAATTTTAGTCCGTGGCATCAGTAAGAGTAATTTTAAACCAAAAGGGGTTTTAGACCAAATGAAATAACAGCGACAGTGACTCAGCATTATGCACAGAATTGCACGATAGTGGTTCCTCGTGAAATTCATAATCCGACACTGACACTGCTCAGAGAAAGGATGACAGTGAGGAAGATTATACACCTGAGCTCTGTGATGGGCAAACGTGGTGCTCTATTGTCTTCAGGAATTGATGACCCAACTCCAACAAGCTTCCCATTTACTGGAGCACCGGCTATGTATGTAGACAATGAACACAAGAACGCATTGCCGGACCTACAATGATTTCTGACCGATCAGGTCATCGATAAAATGAATACTGGGAGGAACCAATTGAAGAGCAACAATCCGGGACTGTTTTTGAAATGATTTCAAGAAGCAGAAAGATGGGTACAGTGAACAAAATACCTTGGGAAATTTCTGGGCCTGATCATTACTTCAGGGATTGGGGGCGCAACACCTGCAGAAATGGTATTGGACCAGGAATAAATTACTTGCAGCTCGATTTTTGGGAGCTGTCATGTTAGAATACTGATATTCGGGGATAATTAAATTTTTTCACTTCACAAATAATGAAGTATTTGGGTACAAAGTTATTGATAATTTAGACAGCCAGGGAGGTTAACTGCTCCCTTTGCAAAGTTGTTCTTCCAGTGAAGGCTAGCCACAGGGGGCCGAGACTGGGAGGGAAATTCAATAGGACAAGTGTTAAAGAGACATGCACACATAGAGTGGTACTGTGTAATCTTTGAGGATTATATTGTATCAGAGCAAAGCACTCAGATTTAATCATAGAGCAGTCTCCAGGACTCGCTTGCACTTTTAATGTCATTGGGCAAATCTTCTGACTGGAAATTTTACTCCAAGGCATTATAAAAGTGTAATTTTAACCCAAAAGGAGTTTTATACCAGAGAAAAGCAGCGACAGTGACTCAACATTATGCACAGAATTGCGCGATAGTGGTTTCTCGGCAAATTCATAATCCGACACTGACACTGCTCAGAGAAAGAATGACAGTGAGGAAGATTATATACCTCAGCTCTGCGATGAGCAAACGTGGTGCTCTATTGTCTTCCAGAATTGATGACCCAGCTCCACCAAGATTTCCATTTAGTGGAGCACCTGCCATGTATGTAGACGTTGAACACAAGAACGCATTGCGGTACCTACAATGATTTCTGACCGATCAGGTCATCGAAAAAATGAATACTGGGAAGAACCAATTGAAAGGCAACAATCTGCTACTTTATTTAATATGATTTCAGGAAGCAGAAAGAGGGGTCCTGAACAAAATGACTGTGGGAAATTTCTGGGCATGATCATTACTTCAGGGAGTGTGGGTGCAACGCCTTCAGAAGTTATATTGGACCAGGAATAAATTACTTGCAACTTGGTTTTTGGAAGCCATCATGTTAAAATACTGATATTCCTGGATCATGAAATTTTTCACTTCACAAATAATGAAGAATTTGGGTACAAAATTACTGATAATTTAGACATCCAGAGAGTTTAACTGCTCCCCTTCCAGTGTTGTTCTCCCAGTGGAGGAAAGCCACAGGGGGCCTAGACTGGGAAGGAAAATCAATAGGGCAAATTTTAAAGAGACATACACACATAGTGTTAATATGTAATCTTTGATGATTAAATTGTATTCAAGCATAGCACCTCATATTTATCCATAGAGCAGTCTCCAGTGCCTGCTTGCCCTTTTAATGTCATTGGGAAAATCTTCTGACTGGAAATTTTAATTCAAGGCATTAGAAAAGTGTCATTTTAACCCAAAAGTGGTTTTAGACCATATAAATAACAGTGGCAGTAACTCAGCATTATGCACAGAATTCGTAATAGAGGTTCCTCGCGAAATTCATAATCCAATACTGACACTACTCAGAGAAAGAATGAGAGTGCGGAAGATTCTGCACCTGAGCTCTGCGAGGTGGAAACATGGTTCTCTATTGTCTTCAGGTATGGATGAGTCAGCTCCACTAAGATTCTCATTCACTGGAGCACCTGATATGCAAGTAGAGGATGACCATTACAAATTTTTGGCATAACAACTATTATTTCTGATTGACGAGGTCACTGAAAAATTATTACGGAGACAAAACGGTTGAAGAACAACAATCCGCTACTCTACTTCTTAAGTTTACATGAAAGCAGAAAGAACAATCTAGTGAACAATTATGACATTCGGAAATTTCTGGGCCTGCTCCTACTCCAGAGACTGGTGGTGAAATACCTGCAGAAATGGATTGGACCACGAATAAATTACTTCCAACTCTATTTTGGCGAACCTTCATGTAAGAACAATGATATTCATTGATTATGAAATTTTTTCACTTCAAAAATAAAGAAGCATTTGGGCACAAAATTATGGAAATAATTAGACAGTCAGGGAGGTTAACTGCTCCTCTTTACTGTGTTGTTCTCCCAGTGCAAAATAGCCCAAAATCACCACAGGGTTCTGAGACTGAGCAGGAAATTCAAAAGGGCAAGGTTTAAAGAGACATACACACATAGAGTGGTACTGTGTAATCTTTGAGGATTATATTGTATCCAAGCAAAGCACCTCAGATTTATCCATGAAGCAGTCTCCAGTGCCAGCCTGCTCTTTAAATGTCATTAGGACAGTTTTCTGACAGGAATTTTTAGTCCATGTCATCAAAAAAGTATCATTTTAACCCAAAAGGGTTTTAGACCAGAGAAAAGCATTATGCACAGTGACTCAGCATTATGCACAAAATTGCGCGATAGTGGTTCCTTGAGAAATTCATAATCCAACATTGACACTGCTCAGATGAAGGATGACAGTGAAAAAGATTATATAGCTGAGCTCTGCGATGTGCAAACGTGATGCTCCATGGACTTCGGGTTTGGATGAGCCAGCTTCACCAAGATTACCATTCACCGGAGCACCTGGTATGCAGGTAGAGGATGACCACTACAACCTTTTGGTGTAACTAAAATTATTTCTGATTGATGAGGTCATTGAAAAAGTTATTACTGAGACATACCGATTGAAGAGCAACAATCCACTACACTGCTTCACAAGTTAGAAGAAGCAGAAAGAAATCTTCAGTGAACCAATATGACATTTGGAAATTTCTGGGCCTTATCCTACTCCAGGGACAGGTGGCGCAACACCTGCAGAAATGGCATTGACCCACGAATAAATTACTTGCAACTCGATTTTTGGGAACCTTCATGTTAGAATACTGATATTCATTGGTTATGAAATATTTTCACTTCAAAATAAAGAATAATTTTGGAAAAAATCATGGACATAATTAGTCAGCCAGGGAGGTTCACTGCTCCCTTTTTCATTGTTGTTTTCTGAGTGGACACAGGGAGGCAGAAATGAGACAGAGATTGAAAAGGGCAAATTTTAAAGAAATATGCACACACATAGAGTGGTACTGTGTACCCCTTGATGATTACATTGTACCCAAGCAAAGCACCTCAGATTTGACCCCACAGCAGTCTCCAGCACCTGCCTGTCCATGGAATGTCATTGGGAAAATTTTCTCACTAAAAGTTTTAATTCATGGCATCCAAAAAGTGTCATTTTAACACAAATGGGGTTTTAGACCAGTGAAATAACAGTGAGAATGACACAGCATTATGCACACAATTGAGCCATATTTGTTCCTTGGGAAATTCATAATCCGACATTTACATTGGTCAGAGAAAGGATGACAGTGAGGAAGATTCTACAACTGAGCTCTGTGACAGGCGAACGTGGTGCTCTATTGTCTTTGTGTATGGATGAGCCAGCTCCACCAAGATTTTCATTCACTAGAGCACCTGATATGGAAGTAGAGGATGACCATTACAAACTTTTGGCATAAGTGCAATGATTTCTGATTGATGAGGTAATTAAAAAAATTATTACAGAGACAAAGCGGTTGAAGAGCAACAATCTGCTACTCTGCTTCACAAGTTACAAGTAGCAGAAAGAACTATCCAGTGAGCAAATATGACATTCGGATATTTCTGGGCCTGCTCCGACTCCAGTGACTGGTGGTGCAGGCCTGCAGAAATGGTACTGGACAACGATTAAATTACTTGCAACTCCATTTTTGGGAACCGTCATGTAAGAACACTAACATTCATGGATTATGAACTTTTTTCACTTCAAAAGTAAAGAAGATTTTGGGTACAAATTTGCAAAAATATTTAGACAGCCAGGGAGGTTAACTGCTCCCATTTACAGTGTTGTTCTCCCATTGGATGATAGCCACAGGGGGCAAGACTGGGCAGGAAATTCAATAGGGCAAGTTTTAACGAGACATACACACATAGAGTGGTACTGTGTAATCTTTGAGGATTATATTTTATCCAAGCAAGGCACCTCAGATTTATCCATGGAGCAGTCTCCAGTGCCTGCTTGCCCTTTTAATGTCATTAGGAAAATTTTCTGATTCGAAATTTTAGTCCGTGGCATCCAAAAGAGTTTTTTTTTAGCCCAAATGGGGTTTTATACCAGTGTAATAACAGTGAGAGTGACTCAGCATTATGCACACAATTGAGCGATATCAATTCATTATCTGATACTGACAGTGCTCAGAGAAAGTACAAGAGTGTGGAAGATTCTGCACCTGAGCCCTGCAATGTGCAAAAATGGTGCTCTATTGCCTTCGGGTATGGATTAGCCAGCTCCACCAAGATTCTCATTCACTGGAGCAACTAATATGCAAGTATAGGATGACCATTACAAACTTTTGGCATAACTACAATGATTTCTGATTGATGAGGTCATTGAAAAAATTATTAAGGAGAGAAACCTGTTGAGGAGCAACAATCCCCTACTCTGCTTCACAAGTTTACAAGAAGCAGAAAGAACTATACAATGAACAAGTATGACATTCAGAAATTTCTGGGCCTGCACCTACTCCAGGGACTGGTGGCGCAACGCCTGCAGAAAAGTATTGGACCACGAGTAAATTACTTGCAACTCCATTTTTGGGAACCGTCATGTAAGAACACGGATATTCGTTCACAATGAAATTTTTTCACTTCAAAAATAAAGAAGAATTGGGGTACAAGATTAGGGAAATATTTAGAAAGTCAGGAAGGTTAACTTCTCAGATGTACAGTGTTGTTCTTAAAGTGGAGGATAGCCACAGGGAGATAGCCTGGGCAGGAAATTCAATTGGGCAAGTTTTAAAGAGACATACACACAAAGAATAGTACTGGGTAATCTTTGAGGATTATATTGTATCCAAGCAAAGCACCTCAGATTTATCCATAGAGCAGACTCCAGTGCCTACCAGCCCTTTTAATTTCATTGGGAAAGTCTTCTGACTGCAAATTTTAGACCATGGCACCAAAAAAAGTGTCATTTTTATCGAAATGGGATTTTATACCAGTGAAATAACAGTGAGAGTGACAGCAATATGCACAAAATTCAGCGATACTGGTTCCTCGGGAAATTCATAATCCGACTCTGACTCTGTTCAGATAAAGGATGACAGTGAGGAAGATTCTGTACCTCAGCTCTGTGATGTGCAAACGTGGTGCTCTATTGTCTTTGTGTTTGTATGGAACAGCTCCACCAAGACTCCCACTCACTGGTGCACCTCGAATGCAAGGTGAGGATGACCACGACAACTTTTGGTGTAACTTCAATTATTTCTGATTGATGACATCATTGAAAAATCATTAAGAAGACCACCGGTTGAAGAGCAAGAATCTGCTACTCGGGTTCACAAGTTTACAAGAAGCAGAAAGAACTCTTCAGTGACCCAATATGACATTTGGAAATTTCTGGGCCTGATCCTACTCCAGGGACTGGTGGCACAACACCTGCAGAAATGGCATTGGACCAAGAAGAAATTATTTGCAACTCCCTTTTTAATGAACGTTCATGTTAGAATACTGATATTCGTTGATTATGAAATATTTTCACCTCAAAAATACAGAAGAATTTGGATACAAAATTATGGACATAATTAGACAGCCAGAGAGGTTCACTGCACCCCTTTCCAGTGTTTTTCTCTCAGTCGAACATAGCCACAGGAATGTGTAGGTATTTTTCAGCACTTAGGGTGTTTTTAGTGATCTTACAGGGTTTCTTAGAGATTATAGGGTATTTTAAATATGTTATGTATTTTTTTTAGCATTTTAGGTTTTGTTAGGACTTTCATGGTGTCTTCAGGGCATTTATGGAGTTTCAGGATGTTTAGGGTTTGGGAATCTTCTAAGGATGTTTTTTGGAAATTTCACATGTTTTGGAAGGGGGCATTTAGTGTGTTTTTTGTGGCTTTAGAATATTATTTGTATTTTAGGGAGTATTATGGCTTTTCAGACATTTTAAGACCCTTAGAGTTATTTTAGTGTTTAAGGGTGTTTATTGGGCTTATATACTATTTTAGGGAGTTTATATTATTTTAGACAGATTTTAAAGGCCTTAGGGTGTTTTATAGGTTAAAATTTCTTAGAGTTTTAGTTTTTGTGGGTTTTTTTAGGGTTTAAGATGTTCTTTAGAGGTTTTTTTTAGGAAGGATTTTGCTGTTTCTTCTTTTTAAGTTAGGTGTCTTTTAGGACCTTTAAGCTCTTTATCGAGGTTTTTAAGGTGTTTTATGATTTTTTAAGTCTTTTGGGGAGTTTCATGGTGTGTTTATGGCTTTTAGAGTGTTTGCTTGGGTTCTTGATTTTTTTCCCAGTATCTTAGTGTGTGTTTTAGGGATTTTCCTGTGCTTCTTAAAAACTTTTCATGTGTTTAAGGACCATGTAGGGTTTTTATAATGGCATTTAGAGTGGTTAGCCGTTAAGGGTTTTGGGGGGTCTTTAGTGTGTTTTGGGATATTTGGGTGTGTTATGGAGATTATACTGTGTTCTATATTGCTTTCAAGATGTTTTATATGGTTTTAGGGGCCTCTTAGGGCTTTTAATATTTTCAAGACTTTTTTAGTGTTAAATGGGTATTAGTGTGCATTTCAGAGCTTTTCGGCTATTTATTAGCATTTAAGAATTTTTTTAGTGATGTTACAGTGTTTCTAAGGACTTTTAGGGCATATCCCAGTCATCTATCTTGTCTTCCACTCAGTGTGCTCCTTTATTGTACTAGAAAGTCTATGTATACCCTGAATAAGGGCCATTAAGTGTGTTCCAGTTTTCTCATTCACTCATGATCTTGATAGCTCTGGGGGTTACTTTCAGGGTTTAATCCCTCTTGAGTTAATTTCTGTTCATGGGGAGAAGTATGAGGCTTGCTTCATTTTCCAGCATATGGTATCCCAGTTTGTCCAACACCATTTGTTGAAGAAGCAGAGTTTGTCCCATTGGATATTTCTGTGTCCTTTTTCGAAGGTTAGTCCTGTTGACTTATGCATGTATGTGTAGGTTTTCAGTTCTGATCCATTGATCTATATATCTCTCAGTTTACCAGAGCACAGCTCTTTCCTGTGGGAAAACAACAACAACAACAAAAGTTGTATGAGCCCCCATACAATGATTTCTTTAAAAAAAGGATGATGAACCAATTTCCAAGCCAGTACTATCCTATGTTTGAGACCATTGCTGCAGCCACTGTGTCAAAGCATCATGCCTTATAACCTGAGGTACTCATGTTCAGGTATAATGTTCTGCCATTCATAAGGTTCACAGTGGCCAGTTCTTTCAGAAGTGGGAGACCAGGTCCTCCTTCCTAGTCTCTTTGTTTGGAAACTGCTGGAGTCTACCTGCAGTGAGTGACCCAGCAGGCAATTGAACTACTGGCTGCAAAATTTTCACCATTACAGCTAAATGCAGGCCACCACAGTACAACAGACAGTAACAGCATCTTAACACCACACAAAGGCTCCTCCCTGGGGAGGCCACGTGTTCAGGCAATTGCTGCTGTTACACATGTAAGTGGGGGCTACATGAAGTGGCACCATCTCCTGAGGCCCTTCCAGGATCACGCCATTCTGCTGTTGTTTCTACTGGAGGTTGTTTCTACAGGAGGTTTCACACAGTGGATGTGCAGGGCTTGGGGTCGGGATTGTGGTCCAAAGTGAGGAAGGGGCAGCAGTATGACTTGCCACAACCAATCACACACTGAGCAATAAAAGTACAAGGACTGCCAAGAGAACATGGGGACAAAGGATGGCTGGACTTCATTTGATATCTTTGGACGTGCTGTCAGGAGAGACCAGTCCCTGAAGGGACATCAAGTCCACGAAGGACATGATGCTTGGCAAAAAGTGGAGGACGGGCAATAAAACAGCTCGAACCAGTGGCTACATCAGTGGGCATAGTAACAATGGTGAGGATGGTTCGAGACCTGGCAGTGTTTTATTTTACTGCTTGTGTTTTTCTAGAACTGTCTTTCCTGGATGCACGAGGAAGGATAACTGTGCTTGTGGGAAGCAAATGCACAGTGGGCAGCGCTTTGGCCAACATAGGTACACCACCGGCACACAGTGCCCCCTTACTTGGCATCCAAAGTGACAGGATTTGTCTTTCCCCAGAGCTCTCCAGCCCTGGGGGAAGCGGCCCTGCCTTCGGCGCGCCGCCAGGGGGCAGCACTGCTGCTCTCTCACTGGCTACATCTGTGAGGACCCAGAGCTGCTCCTTTCTGCTGCTCTCCTCTCAGACTTCTGCCAGAAGCCTTGGCTCCTCCTAGATCCTCCCTTGATTCCCACTCTGCACCTTTGGGGACGCCCAGCCCATTAACTCTCTCCCATCCTTCCTTGCTACCTCTTCTCCAGATGCCTGGGCTGGGCTTCAAGTAGTTGTAATGTTATGCTTAGGTGAGATGTGTTCAGCTTGTTTACTGTCTGTATACAAGAAAAGAGTGCAGCCCAAGACATCCACCCTTTTGTTCCTCTATGGAAAGCCTGTTACGTGTCATAGTCTTCTCTCTGTGCAGTGCTTTCCTCTGCTGCTGATGCTTTTACATGAAATAGGACTCGGTGTGTCACCGCTACAGGAAATTATCTCTGAAAAAATAATATGCCCAGAACTCAGAAACAGTGTCAGCTTGCACCTGGTATCATGGAAGCATCATGGGTGTGTTTCCATTCATTCGCTCCTGAGTGTCACGTGTTAAACTCAGTGCGTAGCATAAACAGCAGCCGCCACAAGCTGAGACAAAGCACACCCTTTGCTGTGAAGCACATTCCGACTCCTGGCTGATCCTGTGTCACAGAGTAGAACTGCCCCGCAGGGACTCCCTAGCTGTCATCTTTACAGAGGCACATGGCCACACCTCCCTTTTGGGAAGCCACTGGGTAGGTTTGAACTTCAGGGTTGTAATAGTTGATATTGTAGAGCCCTGGAGTCAGTTTGGATTCATAGGGGCCTGTGCACTAGAGAGAGAAACAAAGCCCAGTCCTGCGCCATCCTCGCACTTGTTACTGTATTTGAGCCGATTCTCGCAGCCACGGTGTCAATCCACCTAAGTAAGGGTCTTCCTCTTGTTTGCTAACCCTCTGCCAAAAATGATGCCCTTCTTGCAGGACTGGTTCCACCATAGTAATATGTCCAAAGTACCTGAGACAACGTCTCTGCATCCTCTTTCAGATCTCCTGCCTTTAGTTTGTCAGCTCACTTCGATGGAGTCGATGCTGAGCCATAGCGCCTCTATGAGATCAGAGCAGAACTATCTCTGTGGGTTTCCCAAAGGCTAACTCTATGGGAATAGAACGCCTCATCCTTTTCTTCTGAGGACTGACTGGTGGTTCCCCACTGCTGACATTACAGTTGACACCCAAGCCATAAGCTACTATGCCACCAGAAGTCCCTTGCCCCTGTGCAATAACCAACACCACCTACACACAAAACCCACCCCTTCTCTGTCAGTTTGATGTATGGTGATGGCTTGAGTTGCTATGAAATTGGAAGCTACTAGGGGGAACCCGACAAAAACTACAATTTTTTCAAAACTATACATTTAAATTTTTTATCCCCTTCATAGTACTCTCCATTACACTTCACACATTTGTCTAATCTGTGATTACATTCTTGGAAACATTTTTCAAACTCAGCAGTTTGGGTGACACCCTTGTTTTTTCCCCCACCTCTTCTGTGTTGTCAAACCACTGTCCTTCATTCATGGAAACAGAAAGAAGTCACATGGAGTGAGTTCAGGTGATTAAGATATGAGGGACAAGAGAGGCATGCTTTTTTGGGGGATGTTTTCATACTGTTATTTCTTTTTTCTTTTTTTATAATCATTTTTTGGGGCCTCATACAACTCTTATCACAATTGATACATACATCACATTTGTATATTCATTGCCCTCATCATTCTGAAAACATTTGCTCTCCACTTAATCTGCTGGCATCAGCTGATAATTATTCCCCATCCCTCATGAACCCTGAATAATTTCTAAATTATTATTTTGTCATATCTTACACTATACAGTATCTCCCTTCAGCCACTTTTCTGTTGTCTGTCCCCCAGGGAGATGGTTATATGTAGATCCTTGTAATCGGTTTCCCCTTTCCATTCCTCCCTCCCTCCACCCTCCTCGTATCGCCACTCTCACCACTGGTCCTGAAGGGATCATCTGCCCTGGATTCCCTGTGTTTCCAGTTCCTATCTGTACCAGTGTACATCCTCAGGTCTAGCTAGATTTGTAAGGTAGAATGGGGATCATTTTAGTTGTGGGGGAAGAAGCATTTAGGATCTAGAGGAAAGTTGTATGTTTCATTGTTGCTACAGTGCACCCTGACTGGCTCCTCTCCTCCCTGCTACCCTTCTGTAAGGGGATGTCCAATTATCTACAAATGAGCTTTGGGTTTTCACTCCACACTCCCCTGTATTCACAAAGATATGATTTTTTTTGTTCCGATGATGTCTGATACCTGATTCTTCCGACACCTCGTGATCACACGTGCTGGTGTGCTTCGTCCATGTGGGCTTTGTTGCTTCTTAGCTACATGACCACTTGTTTAAAGTCAAGCTTTTAAGACCCCAGAATGTATAACTTTTGATAGCCGACCACCATCAACTTTAGTCACCACATTTGCTTATGCACCCATTTGCCTCCAGCAATTGTGCTGGGGAGGTGAGCATCACGGAATGCCACTTTAATACAACAAAGTATTTTTGCATTGAGGGAGTACTTGAATGGAGGCCCAATGTACATCTGTTACCTTAATACTAAACCTATAAATATATGCATATAGATCTATTTCCCCATCGTTATACATAAATATATTTACATATGCACATGCCTTTATTTAGACCTCTATAAATGCCCTTTGCTTCCTACCTCTTTCCTTGATTTCCTTTTACTTTCCGATTGTCTCACTCTCATGTTCAGCCTTCATTTGTGTTTCAGTAATTCCTCTCGGTTACATTACTCTTGGTTACACTCTACCAAGCCTCCTACACCCTCCTCACCATCTATTTGGATCACTTGGTGTTCCCTTGTCCCTGGGTTTGTTAACAGCACTTCCTTTTTCCCTACACCCCCCTTTCCCATCTCCGCCCCCCCAGCTGTCAGTCCCATTGTTTTCTCCTCCAGATTGTTCATCCAGCCTATCTCATTTAGACAGACCTGTGGAAATCATAGCATGCACAAAAACGAGACAGAGCAAACCCAAGCAACAAAATGAAACAAAAGAACAACACCACCACCAACAAGCCAATGACAAAAAGCAAAACAAAACACAAGAAAGAAAAGCTTTTAGTTAGTTCAAGGACTGTTTGTTGGCCTTTAGGCGTGTTTTCTCATAGAGTATGATGGGTCAGCTAGCCCTGGCCCCAAAGTCTATTTTTGGTATTCCCTGGGGACTTCGTTGCTCTGTTCCCCTTCCTGTTCTGTTGTACACCCTTAGTATTTTGCCTCGGTGTGCTGGGATCAGATCGGATGATAGAGGCATGCTGTTTTTTGTGTGTGAGCAGGTGCACTGTCATGGTGGCAAAACCAGTCCCCTGTCTACCACTAATCAGTCCTTTTTATTTTAAATAAATCATTTTATGGGGGGATCTTACAGCTCTTGTAACAATTCATACACCAATTGTATGAAGCACATTTGTACATACATTGCTATCATCATTTCCAAACATGTTCTTTCTCCTTGAGCTCCTTTTTCCCTTCCCCCACCCACGTGAACTATTGATAATTTATACATACTTTTTATTTTTATATTTTACACCTCTGCTGTATCCCTTCACCCAAACTTCTGCTGTTTGTTCCCCTGGGTGGTGGAGTGGGGCTGTATGTCCATCATTGAGATTGGTTTCCCCTTTCTTCTGCTTCTCCCCCCTACCTTCCCTCGTGGTGTTGCTACTCTCAGTATTGGTCCTGAGGGGTTTATCTGTCCTGGATTCTGTGTGTCAGAACTTCTAATCAATAGCAGTGTGCAAGCTCTGGTCTAGCCAGACAACTCAGACCTTCTTTGTCACACTGTTACACAATATCTTCAGAACCTCTAAATAGGAAGCTTGATTAACAGTCTGACCTAGTGCAATGACTAAACTCCAAATGCACTATCCGCCTCACATCAACAAAACCAAACAAATGAGCATCTTCTTGAAGTTTGAGTTCACTTGACGAGGTGTATTTGAGTGAGGTGATGATGGCGTCTTACACTGACTTGATTTATGTTTGCATTCTGGCTTGTGAGAAGAGCACAAGGTCTTGTCACCAGCAATGACCTTGGGAAAAAAGTGTGGGTGCACTAGCTCAGAGCAAGTTGCCAGATGCCTGCCTAAACAGGAGAATGTATATTTTGAAATGTGTACCCAGTGTAGCTTTGTACTGCTTGGTGTTTTGGCGGGGGTGGGGTGGGGGTGGGGGGAAGGCCGGCTACTCCTTTGTAGGTTAGATAATCTGAGATGTGCTATTTGAAATTTCCTGGGGCCAGTTTTAGACAAAACTAGAAAAGTTAATTTTGCTGTATGGAAAATATGACAGTCTGGAAGTATCTAATTTTCCTCACATGCCATCATTCCCCTAGTAGCATTATTCCTAGTTGAAGCTCTCCTCTGTTCCTCCTTAGGGTTTCCCCCACTACCTGATGTTCCTTTTCTCCTACTCATCATCAAGGGACTTGTGTCCAAAGTGAGGACAGAAAATAAGAGACCCTCCTGACTCTCTGTTAAGAAGGGTGCTCTGGTGCATGCGTGTGTTTATGTGTGCACATACAATCACATTTGAATTTTGTTGGAAGAGGCTTCATAGAGACCGAGAGTGACATGGTTAGAGCTGCTGCACATGTAGAGCACGGTACTCTATGGTGTTCTAATTCAAATGCATGTAAGGTCCAAGAGAGGTAATAGAAGCAAGTGACCAGGGTCAGGGAAGGCAGTAGGAGGAACTGAGGGAGCCTGAATGCCTCACACCCTGCCAGTTTCACTGATTGTTGGATGGGAGAGTACCAACCTAGTGCTGTGAAATCTTCGCAGTTTTCAGAGGCTTGGGGGATTTTAATTTTGTATGTAAAAAATAGACATCAAATGCTTGTAATTTATTGATTTCGATAAACACACTGAATGCCAGTACTCAAGTCAAACAAACCAAACTGACAGCCATCGAGTCTTTGCCAACTCATAGTGACCCTATTAGACAGGGTAGAACTGCCCCTCAGTTCAGCTACCAGCCCTGGAGGCCCACCAGTTCCTCATTATTATCATGAGGAATACTATTTTCACAAGAGCGTTACATACCCCTAGAGACTAAACCATAAAGCCATATAGGCTTTGACCATCAATTCTGATATGCTTTTTCCTCAAACTGATGGGTCATTTGATGGAATCCTTGTATTACTTCCCTAACATAAAAATTAATCAAGCAAAGGAGATTCAGTGCTCAGTACTGCAGCCCCCTATTTAGAAATTAACTCTTAAAAACCACCACCACCACCACCACCACCACCACCACTGCCACCTTATCTATGTTGATAAAAACTTGTGTAGGCTATATAAATAACTCAAGTATTTAGGATAAAATGGATTCTTATTCTACTGTCACATATTTATTTTGAGTTATGTGTTTCCATCTGAACACAAATTAAATAGACCTCATTGACATCTTTTCAAAATGCCATAAAAATTAAATGATTACCTTAAAAGATACTCAGTATAATTAGGCATCAGAAAAATGTACATCAACACTAGAGCGAGATAGTGTTTCAACCCATCAAGATGACACTAGCCAAGAATATTAAAAATACCATTGAGTGCTGGAAGAATGAACAGATTTGTGTCAGAAGAACAGTCTGAAAAGTCCTTAGAAGCAAGCACGGGGAGACTTCACATGCTTTGGATATGTTATCAGGAGATGCCAGTCCCTGGAAAAGGCTGAAATGTTAGGTTCAAGTATAACAACAATATTGAAGATGGTGTAGGACTGCGCAGTGGTTCATTCTGCCTTGAGTTGGAACTGACTCAATAGCACCTAATGCTAAAAGCTAGATGCTTTTGATCCTAAATGAAAAGTGGATGGTCCAGCCTCCATGCCAGCTACGTGGACAACTGCCCCTCCCCCCAGAAGAATTTACTTTAGAAGACGGCACTGAACTTTTAGCTAGGGGAGGTGGACATGTCTGATCAGAGCACACAGGGGCAAATGAAGGGGGAGGAAGAGAGTGGAGCACATACTGGTCCACCAGGCTTGGAGGATGATTTTGGCACTCTGAACAGCCAATGTACAGAGTGGACCATATGGCTGATCCCACTATGAGACATGCCATCCCTTGCTGGCCCAGGGCCCTATGGGGACAATACCGGAGACTCTGTGTTGGGACTGACCCGACTGGCCCTCCAACACGGAGGCAAATCACTAAAAACATGCAGCAGAGCAACCATGGGAGCAGAGCGGGTAGCCCCTGAGGGAGTACAAAGGACAGACTCTGGGGCCAGAGCATGAGACCTGACTGAAGGACACACCTATAGAAAAAAAAAATCAGACCTTGATCTATTTACAGGTTTTTCTTTCTTAAAAAATTTTTTTTGTCTTTTAATTAATTTACTCTTTTATTGATCATTGGTTTTCTGTTGTTTTTTTTTGTCATCACTGTGTTCTCACCCATCGCCTATCTTGCTATGGTTTGATTTTTGGTGCATATTATTATCTCAACAGATCTATCTAGATAAGATAGGCTGGAAGAATAGTCTGGAGGAGAAAACAACAGGACCAATGGTTCCCGGGGACATGGGAGAGAGAGAGGAGGGGGTAAGGAGGTGATGCGGACCAATCCAGCGACAGGGGAGCAACAAGTAATCCAAAATCCGTCGCAAGGAGGGTGTGAGAAGCCTGGTTAGGTATTCAGCAAGGGCAATGTAACCAAGAGAAATTACTCAAACCCAAGTGAAAGCTGAGCATGATAGTCAGACAAGAGGAAAGTAAAAGTAAATAGAGGAAAGAACTAGGTGACAAAGGGTATTTCTAGAGGTCTACATACTGGCATGTACATATGTAAATATATTTATACAGGAGGGTTCGTAAATAGATCAACGTGCATATATTTATAGACTTAGTATTAAGGCAGTAGATGGACATTGCCAAGTACTTACTCAATGCAAGAACACGTTATATTAAATTGGCATTCCATGATGAACACCTTTCCAACATGATGGTTGAAGAAAAATGTGTGCACTAGCAAATGTGGTGAAGAAAGCTGATGGTGCCTGGCTATCAAAAGTTATAGCATCTGGGATCTTACAGGCTTGAAAATAAAGAAGCGGCCATCTAGCTCAGAAGCAACAAAGCCCACATGGAGGAAGCACACCAGCCTGTGTGACCATGAAGTGTTGAAGGGATCAGATATCAAGCATCAAAAAACACAAAAATCATGTCATTGTAAATGAGGGTGAGTGCAGAGTGGAGACTCAAAGCCCATTGGTAGGTAACTGGACACCCCCTTCCTGAAGGGATGTGGGGAGGAGATAAGCCAGTCAGGGTGCAGGGTAGCAACAATGAAACATATGTTTCCTCTAGTTCCTAAATGCTTCCTCCCCCCACTATCATGATCCCAATTCTACTTTACAAATCTGGCTAGACAAGAGGATGTACAGAGAGATCGCCTTGGAGATTGGGTGGATGTTCCCACAGTAGCGTGGAGCCCCACAAGTGCTGGTCAGGCGTTTCCCCCAGTCACTTGTAGGACCTCAGGATTTAGGCTGGGGATGCCCCCACTTTTTATAGGGGAGAACAACCTGTGGCTTGGTGTGTGGGAGAGGACCAGCATGAATTCCCCAGCTGCTTGCCACACCAATAAGTAGGGGGTGGGAGCTCCCTCAGTTGGCCTTCAGGTTTGCCCTAGGCAGAGGGGAGTGGCCTGGAGACCGCTATTGTCTTGTGATGGGAAAGAGAGTGAAAGGAGAGGAAAAAGAGAGAAAGAGGAAGACACAGACTGGGGCAATAATGCCAACCAGACTGACAACCACTCACCCACACACAACTAAAATGCACAGAGTAAACAAAGGTGACAACAGTAAAAAAGAAAGAAAAGAAAACAACTAAAAAGGAGAACCAAATCTGTGGAGGCTGTGGTAGGAAGTAGAGAAGAGCTAGATGGAGCAGAGAAAAGAAGAAAACCTGTAAGAAGAGCCCAATAAAAGGAAAAAGAGAGAAGAGAAAAGGAAGGAGGAGGAGAGAGTATTTTTTAAATGGTTAAAGAAATAACTGACCCTGTGTTATGCTGTGTGTAGCTCTGACTCGTCCTGTGTGCAGTACTGTCTTAGGGGTCAGGCTGCCCACTAGGAGGACAGGGTTGCCCTAGGCAGAGTGTAGGGCTCTGGAAACCAGCAGTGGTATGTGCAAGCAATGAGAGGGAGCAGAGAGAATCATACAAGCTAAGAGAGAGGTGAAGAAAGCAAAGACAGAAAGAGGAAAGAAAGAAAAAGAGAATAAAGAGAAAGAAGGAAATAAATCCAACTGAGTTCACTAAGGTTGGCTGTGATGGTAAAGAGCAAGGAGAGAGAGAAGGAGGAAATAAAGTATAAAGTAGTAGCTGATCCCTGATTGCTTGGATGAGGGGCCAGAGGGGTTTAGACACTGCTCCAACATGGCAGGTCAGTGTGCCCTTTTAATGCCGGGACCCAGTGGTGCTGGGCAGAATTGCCCTAGTTGACGAGATCACCTTAGAGGCATGACGGAGGTTTCTTCAACGGTGCAGCGCACTGTAGGTGTTTGTCCCAGGTGCCTTGTGTGGTGTACAGCACTTCCACACAGGGCAGGCTGGAGTGCCTCCTGCTATTTGGGTTGATTTGCCCTAAGCGGAGGGAAGTGACCTGGAAGCCTTTAGTGGCATATGAGAGGAGAGAGTGGGAGAGAAGAGGAAAAAGAGGGGAAAAGGGGAAAAAAAGAGGGATAAAGAAGAAAGCGAGTAAATAAAAGCCCAACACCAACCTGAGCACGTTGAAACTGAGTGCGGTGGAAAAGTTAGAAGGGCTAGTGAATAAAGTGAGAATAAGTAGAGCAGTGGGTAAGGAGGTAATGATACTTGATCACCTGTCCTTGAGGCCAGAGGAATTCCAACTCTTCCTCAAGGTCACGGGGTCATGGACTTGTAAGGTCTCTCTCTCTGGCCTAAATTCCAACCCCAGTCCTTGGCTCCCCGAGATAAAAATTTCATGCGGAAGCCGGGCTCGTGATCCAAGTGAATTTAATGAGAGTTAAAAGAAGCTTCAGGTTTTACAAGGCACCCATAGGATTCCTTTGACCATGGGGCCTGGCAGAGACTGCCTCAGGTCATGCAAGGATCTCTCTCCTCCCAAGAAGACGACCAGACCACCCCTCTCCCTTCTGGTCCCTGCCTTTTCAAGGGTTCCCGGGGAAGCTGGTGAAGGACCCCAGGTCAATCCCATTGGCTGAACTGCAATCATCTGGCCCAGGTGGGCTGCTCCAGGTGCAACATCCATCGGAGCCCACGGGCAGGAAAATCCAGCTTTCCTATGCTGGCTCTCCTGGGCATGCGTTAATGGACTTTCCCATCCCTGATGTAGGGTTCCACAGATGCTGTGTGAGATTACTTCAAAAGCAAGATCGCGCCAGTGGCCAGGGCTCACTTGGGTGCTGGAGTACCTGCCTTGTGCTGCATGTAGCACTGCAGCAGGGGCTGGGAGGGGGCACTAGGGGGCTCCCTCAGCCCAGTCTAGGGCTCCAAGACCGGCAGGGCCTCCCCAGCTATGTGTAGAATCACTGAGAGGGAAGCTTGTTGTCCTATCTAGACTGCTGATGCTTCCTAGATCAGAGGATTTTCTTTTTTATCCCTCTGGCCAGCTAGAATGAAATTGTCTCCCACAGTCTCTGGGCTACAGCTCAGTGCTGTTTAAGGCTGACACTGCTACAGCGGGTCTTTGTTATGGTAAAACCTGCCAGGCCCTGTGGCTGAGTTCTGGCATTCCTTAGCTAGGTTGCTTCTTATGCTGATTTATGTTAAGGGACTCCCCTATGTGGTGCTTGGAGCTGAGCAACCAGACTTGGGTTTGAGTTTTAAACCAATCATTTATGTTTCACCCTTAAAAAAAATTCTACTTGTGATGTGCTCAGATTTGGTGGCTGTCAAGCTGACCCCCAGAGGGGGAGATGCAGCTTATCAGGGGGGTTGTTTACTAGTCGGCCAATTGGAACTAAATTTGCTCCCTGGACTCCCGACTTTCTGCCTTTTTCTCCCACACCATGATCTTCCTAAGGTAATAATATATTTTTTCTTCTACTCTAAATTATGGCTACCCACCACCAACCCCTGACCGTGAGCTCAAGGCATCCAACCGCATGGAGAGCTCAGTGTGGGGTTCCCCTCTTGTCTGAGATTCTGCCCCCTCTCAGGGCGTCCACCTGCAGGGATCCCTGCTCCAGGCAAGGGCATATCTGGCGCCTGCCACTTCGTCAAAATTATAGTGCTTTAAAGCATTCTTGGTTTGCTTTGTGAGTGGAAATCCCACAAAAGAAGGGGTTCAGGAGAAACCCTGTTACCCTAGTTCTAATTTCAGAACTCCACCTCCCCGTTTCCTTCACCTAATTTCCTATTTTTCTGGTCTGGCAGCAGGAGCTCCAGATAGATGGGTCCTATCTGGTTGCCATTTTCTCTGAATCCCTCCATCTATTTTTTTTACACTCTTAAAAAGTACAAAACATTTACTCTACAAGCGCAAACAGATTTTCAAAAGCAGGGAAAAACCTGAACGTTCAGTACATGGTTCAATCGTCTTTTCATCTCTGCGCCCTAACTATGCTGAGCTCCATGGAACTGCATGGAGGGGAGCTATTCTGGCGTCATCGAGCCAAGTGAGTGTTTTGAATTACCTCAAGTGAATATTTGACTGGAAAGCATAGGGTGTAAAAAACCCCTGAAATCAGATGGTGCACATCTATCACAAAGAACAGGGCCTTGTACTTAAACCTTTTTTCTGAAAATAAGCAGCCATCTAAGTGAGATGTCAACTAAGTCCGCTCAGAACAAGCAGCACAGCCAGTGTGATGCCAGGGTGATAAATAATAGAATCTCAATCTGCAGGTATGAACAAGAATCAGAGCTTAAGTTCGGAACACCCAGTTTGCAAAAGGACTCAAATGCACATGCGGGGTGAATTCCCTCTGACCACAGTCCATGGACATGAACAGATACAGTTCAGTTCAAATGTAACACCTGATCATTTGATCTCTTCAGACTAATTTTAGTTTGGTTCCATTTTTTAGTATTTTTCACTTTCTGTTCGATTGAGGTTTTTCTCTCTTTGATCGTTGTTAGTTTTTCTTTTCTACTTGTTTCTTGATTTTGTTTTGCATTTTTTTTAATACATATGAAATCCAGGAGAGGTAAATCCAGAGAGACACTAACAGAATTAACAATCACCTAGGGACAGGCAGGGAAGATTTGGGGGAGTGAGGGGGGGGGCTAACAAAAAAGAATATAAAAGAAGGAAATGATGTAAACCTGATTGTGGTGAGGATTACACAAATCTTAATATGACTGAAGTATTGAATGATATATGTGAATTATATGAGAATTAAAATAAAACAAAAGCTGAGGTCAGAGATAGGGCAGCAATTTAGCCCTGAATCTCTTGGTGAAGATTGAATGTCATTTTGTGCCAAGAGCCCATTTTTCCACTCATGAAGTTTGGGGAACCGGCCATGCTCCTTCATCACTTTTCTTACCTCAATAAATGGGTACAGTTCACTCTTCTCCCTTTTCTTCTCTGTCACATACTTTGCAGCAGTCAGGGGAACAGAACTTACAGTCCTGAAAGGGATCCATGAGTGTTAGTCCAGGTAGACTAGAGAAACAAATCCACACTCATATGTGTATAGGAAAGACCTTTATATACAAGAACAGTTGTATATTGAGAAAGCATTCCAGCCCAACCAAGATCAAGTCCATAAGTCCAATATTAGCCCATGTCTGATATCAATCTATAATGTTCTCTTCAGACTCATGAAACACCTTCAATGACCCCAAATGCAGGAAGATCACAGGTCAGTAGTTGCAAAGTCTTCTGCATCCAGTGGTGGTAGAAGCATTCTCAGCTTTGGCAGGGTCTCCATGTGGCTCCTCCAGTTCCCAGGGCATGGGTGCTATCAGTGTGGTGCCATGTGTCTTGTTAGTAGGACATCTCTCAGGGAATGAGCAGAAAGATAGTCTCCTGCCTCCAAGGAGGAAATACCAGATTTCCCAGAACCCTGACGGGAAGGCCAGGCCCACAAAGAGGCCTCATTGGCCATAACCCAATAGAGAGACTACAGTCTACCCCTTCACTCTTAATCCTCTCAAGTCCCAAATTGACACCAGATTGTATAACTACAACAGACCACCCCTTGTCCATTTGACATTTTCACAAAATTCTTTAGCCATATATAATTTCAAAGCAATAATAGAATCATATCAGTATCTAACAGTATAATATGAAAATGCATACATTTCACCTTGTGCCACCCTCCTTTAAACATAATATTCTGTAAGTGATGAAACAAAAATATCCTATGCTTAACAATTGCAGTTAAGGTACACCCACATATTAATCCTATAATTCTATGAATATATTCCAGTATCTATGAAAGCTTGTAAGCTAGCCACTTCACGCCTTTATCTGGCCCATTTTGGCTATCCAGTTTCTCTACTGCCTACTTCCATCAACCCAGTGCTCTGAGGAGACAATCATATTCTTCAATATAAAGAGTCTTCATGCCAGTTGGAACCTTGTGAAGTCCACATCCACAAGAAAGTCAAAGCAGGACAGTTCGTCTATACAGTCTGCAGCAGTATATACCAGTGCACAGGCTGAACATTCTTCTCTTCATCTGGTCGGGTTCGGGTCAAGTCAATGTGGGCTCCCTCTCTTGGCCTCACCTCAGTGTCCATTGGTCGCATTGACTTTAGGCCTTGGCCCCATCACCAATTCTCCACAACTCTAGTCTCCTCAGAGTAGGTCATGGACTTCAAACCAGTCAACCTGCTCTCATCTTCTTCTCTACTGCCTGTAAACCAGGTCCACGAGTGTCAGTGGTCAGAATGAACCCGCTGCTCTATTGCTGCTATTCTGCCACTTTCACTCAACAAGCAGATCCAGGTGGTCACCTAGTAATCATTTCAGGCTTCTACAGGCTCCCTTGAATGTTCAGTACTAGAAAGGAGTTTCTTCAGGCTTTGAGATTTTTTCCAGTTTCTGACAAAAACCACTATTCAAAATTCAAATATTCCAAAAGTTCCCTTTTAATGCACATGAAGCTCTTCCTCACAGTGGGAGCAGTGCACAGAAACGGACCTTGATGCTGGGCTGCTCTGTGCGTGCTTTGGTCAGTTGGGAGCTGCTGATTCACAGATTGACTTCACGTGGATGAAGATGCTTGTTTGCTTCCCCGTGAGTTTATCGCGCTTCAACAGAGAAGAACCCTGTTCTTGGGTTTTGCCTCAGCCTTGCTCCTAGCACCGCTGGAATAGAAAGATCACAAATGATTTTTTTTGCTGTTGTTTCAAAAAACAGAAAAGAAATGCTGTGTACCTGTTAGGTAAGTAGAGGCAGAACTGAGGGTGGTCGCTGTGCATGCCAAACCTCCTCCCCATCACAGACAGTTGAAAGCTGCTTCAGGCTGGAAAGATGCACACATTTAGGTCCTTGTGACAGGAAGCAGGTCAACCTGGGCGGGCCCCCATCTAGACCAGGTGGGCTTAATTCAGTCAATGGGGTCAAACAGTACCGTCAGCCATGCCTACCAACAGGGTATGGGTGGGGGCCTCCCACCAGCTGTCACGCAACCCAGCGTGCGTGGGCTGTCCAGTCCGCCCCCACCCCCCACGAGCATATTTGCCTCTTCTATCCTTTATAAAGTCACTTGGATCACAAACTAGGTTTCTGCGTCAATTGGTTCTTGTGTGAAGCCAAGGACAGAGGTACATTTCTCCCAGAGAGAGCCCTCACATAACCAAATCAGATTATAGCCTTCAGTGTTAGGGTTCCAACGAATTTTGGGGGAATATCTCAAGTGGTAGTGGTAAGGACACAACTCAATCCATATTATCTCTTTATTTTGCTCAGCCAGATGCTTGCCCTTTGAGCCTGAATTGTTGCAAGGCTTATTACCCCATCAAGTGTTCCCAGAGCAAGCCCTAAATGGGCAGTAGTCACACACAAGGAAGATTTGCAGGGGACACTGTTAAGAATGATTAATGCTTAAGTGTTCCTTGTCTCCCCAAATGTACCATCTGGCAGAAAATTTGTTAGATCTCTCTCCTGGGAGAGATATACCTCAGCTCTTGAATAACTCTCCTGGTCATAGAAGTCAAATTCCAAGCTTTTCATCCAACATTCATAAAGCTAAATAAATGTTACATAAACCTAAGTTCTCTATCTTGGATAAGACAAAGTAAAACCATGACTTGAGAAGGTTTTCATTGAGGACAGAGACAACTTCAGATATTCTAAGCCTATGAAATTGGTCATGATTCAGGCAACTTGCCAAGGAAGCAGGTAATACCTAGGTGGGAGGTGGAATGAATAAGAACTTGCACTAAGATTCCATTCCATCAGGTGCAGCTGGTGACTTTGGAGGCCCAGAGCAGGCAGTGGGAGAGAGAAGACCAGAGCAGGGGAGGGATGTGATGAGCTGGAGGGTAGAGGGAGGGATTATGTGTTGTCCTGCTGTCACCTCCCACCCCACTGTGACCCTTTAGTGATGTGGGCCCAGGTTTGTGATGCAAGTGGGTTTGAAGCCAGAGGGGACTCAGAATTCTCAGTTGCCTGAGTGCACTGCTGTATCCAGAATATGGAGGAGATTCTCTTTCTGCTGGAACTGAAAAGTGCTTCCTGGCTGACCTACCAATACTCCACCTGGTTCACTGTTTTGACCTTGGGCATCCTGTATGGAGTGGGTTGCTTCTTCCTGGTCCTCCCCTTCCTTCCAAATACTCCACCTGTGCGACCACCCAGGAAAAGGATAAAGGTAAGAAATTCTCAAACCAGCCATAGGAGAGATTGATTTTTCCTTGTTTTATAAATTTTTCCTTTCATAATTAATTTCCTGATAGGGGAAATCTCAAGATAGAAGAGACCATCAGCCCTGGCTTTGGAATGTTGATGAGGGCTGGTGCGTCCTTACTCACTGTTAGGACTTTGTTCATTGCATTAGTATCATTTTATCCTTGCCGGCTTATGTTGATTTTCATTATTTCTGTTGGCTTTCCCTGTTTGTGAAGCACGGGAGGCGTGGATGCATCATGATCATCATGGACACAAGGGTTGACAGAGTTGCAGGTGGAGAGATCTCATGGCAGAGGGAGGGATTGTGAGATCAGCAGTGTGGAGAACTCCCCCATCGGGATGCTAGGGAGTGAAGGGGGATTGATTTCAAGACGAAAAAATGAAGGAGGCCAGAGGGGACAGAGAGCTTTAGACCTGAGTGTGATTACACAACTGCTTTTGAAGGCAATTTAACCATGGAGGGGGGGGTGTTGTTCTAAAATGGATATGGTAATCATTGGTTGTACCATTGCCCTTGATCTGATTGAACGACTGAACTATTGACTCGTATGATATGTAAATCATTTGCCAGTAAGATGAGCATTCAAAAATATTTCTCTTTGAAGATCTCAGACCTCCCATCTCTAGTTGTTATAGAGGGCAATAGGTAAAAATCCCATATATAGTGACGCAGTGGCTGAGGACTAGATGACTAGACGTTTCAAAGGGCAGCTCTCATCACTGGGTCCTCAGTCTCTTTCCTTGAGCTCCAGTCTCTGGGCCAAGGCTCCTTTTCTGTCTGGGCTAATTGAGAAAGCATGGCTGACCCCGGGGAAGAAGTGGTCAAGGGCTGGCCCAGAACTTCAACCTCCATAATCAAAATCTTGCCCACCAGAACACCGAGTGCTGAGAGTGTGTGCTCTCCGTGAGCAGAGGAAGGCTGACGGAAGAAATGCACTCTAGGTCTCACACAGAAGCTGGTGTCTGGGCTTTATTCATTCCATGGAGATTGTCATTCTTCTAATCACCAGTAAATGCCTGCAGTTTGTCACAAAGAACAGACGCAGGATTGGATTCCAGCCTGACTCCCTCTCTTGTGCCCCAGCCTCAGGTGGAGACAAGGAGAAGCAGCAGGTCAAGGGACTAAGGTGACGCTCTGAAAGGTAAGGTTCTGCCCATTCAACCAAGCTCTGTAAGCTCTCCTGTCCCCTCCTCTGCAGGATGCCAGTGGCAACAGCCCGTCTCTCTCAGGTAATAATCCTGAACAAAAGGATACTGGGGATGGAAACAGAACCCAGATATTTCCCAGATGTACAGGAGGGGCCTAGGATGGGATGAAGGCTGGCCAAGGTAGGACCCAATAGGGATCAGTGGGGGTGTCAGGAGCAGTTTCTGGTGGATTTGGAGGTGGAACATCGAGGGGGTAACTGCGATAAGCTGTGCAACTTTGCCAAGGTTCAGATTACTCACTGAGACCCCACAGACAATATTGGAAACCGATGCTCCTTGCAATGCCAAAGCACCTCCTGCCCGTGGGAGTAAGCTATCATTTGACCTTGAGCTCTGGAGAGTCCAACGTCCTAAGTGCACAGCCCGTGTGACATTCCTTTCGGTCCTCTGGGAGGGCTGCACCATAACGGTTCTCCTGATTTCCAGCTTTCCGAAGATTCCTGCAAGAACTATATGGCGCTCAGAACCTGCGTTTGCGTCTTAGGCAGAAGTAAGTAACCTTCCTGCTTCACCGCGGGGTGCATCTTCCAACCAGGGTGCCTGTGTGGCCTCGGGCTGCAGAGCAGCTGGGATGCGCTGGTTTGGGGGACACTTTCAGGGATGGGCAGAGAATGACAGGAGTCCCGGGCAGTTGGGTGGGGCAGGAAGAGCAGGCCATCAAGGCTTGGGGAGGGGCTGAGCTTGCACCGACCCTTGCTAGCCTGCTAGGTCTCTTGCCCCTTCAGTCCTGGCTGTAATCTGGTCCTTCTGTCTCCTGCAGCCACTTGGGAAACCCACCTGACACTGGCAGCTTTGGTCAACAGAAAGCTCAAGCCCTCTCTGGTTGCTGGCGAAATAGAGGGACGGCTGAAGTCCACGTCGGTACGCGCGCCCCACACGGTTCTGCGGCTCATCCATTCCGGACACCTAGGTCTCAGAACTCCACCCTTCCACGGGCCCAGATGTGCCTCTCAACTTCTCATGTCTTACCCTCCTTGAGTCAATCACCAGACTGCGCACATTCCCGTGAACCTGACAGTCTTTCACCCACACCACTGGCTCTTCCCTCACCCAGCGCCAAACCCCTGGATTCAAAGGCCTACCTGCAGCCTGCAAGCACTCTCTGGGACTCACCACCCCCGCCTCCCACAGGGACTCATTCTCAGAATGATTTGTTGGCAAGGCCCAGGCAGAGCCCATCTCCACACAACCGCTGCTCCACACCTGCCATGGCAGCCATCACAAGTTAGGACCCCACAGGCCGCCCTACGTCCTCCCCACCCCAGTGTTGGGCAGCTGCCAAGAACTTACAGCTTCCCTCCTTGGAATACTTTGGGTCTCTGAAAGAGCACTCTACCTGGCACCCCCAAGAAGACACCTTTCGGGAAGGACCCACAAAGAGGCAGGGGGAAGTAGGGAGCCCCACCTTGCTCAACCCCAATGTCCACAAGCTGCTGGAAATAGAAATCACAAAGGCAGAGAAATGGAATATTTGGGAAGAAAAAGGAAAGGGTGTATCAGAATACCATCTGCAGGCCTTAAATATGTTGAAGGCACTCGATGGGGAGCAGATCACTGCACCTCCCCAGCCCTTCTGGAATGCCAGCAGTAAAGCAGAGCAGATACCCAGCCCTCAGAAGCATTTTCCACAAAAATTCAGTGAGTTTTTCTGGGGTCTCCCTTTTCTGCACAGCGAGTCTCTGGCAGCTGCTCTCAGGGTCTCTGGATCCACCCTAGAGTTTCCCACTGTCTTATTTAATGAAATTCCTAATGCCTTACCAGCTCAAATGCAAGCTAAAGAGTACCCACTCTTGTTGCAACGTCACTCCTTGCCCTACACTGAAGGCCGATTCCAACTTTTACTTCCAACTGCATGCCAAGCCCAGGCCCCACCGCCGGCTACAGTCCTGACTCCGCCCGGTCCACAGCCCCGTGGCCCACTTGCAGTACCTTTTCCTCCTCCTCACAAGAGTCCCTGTGATGAATCCTGTCTTACCGTCCACACTAAGTCCCAATCACGCGTTCCAAATTCACTTCAACAGCTGGAAAGCCATTTTTTTAAAGAAACAACAGGAAAGTGAGAGTTCTTTACCCTTTATGATGCCACGACCCCAGGAAGCTTTTTGTCTTCGCAACCCCACTCATCCCCAGGACAATCAGAAGGTCCAGACCCCAAAGACAGACCCCAAGCTTCCTGGCTGCTTGAAGCAATCGGAGCTCCACCGCCAAGAGAACTTCCCTCAATTGAAGGGGCCCCTCGGCAATGGGACTCTTGAGTCTCTCACACTAAAGCAGCCTCAGGAAAAGTGGCCAGGGACTTGTCTGGATATGAAGCAGCCCGAATGCTCCTGCTCCACACCTGGAGACAAGCAGGGGAAGAATGTAATGAAGACGGTGTCCCCAGGAAGATGCACACACCCTGGACCGTCGCTTGCGTGCTGCAGAGCCGGTGTCCAGCTGAGGAACAACTCGGTCAATGGACAAGGGAATTACTTGAGGAAAATATCCAAATGTAATCTATCTATCCGTGGATCAGGAAACTACTGCCCAAAAGGAACTCCGGGAGCCGACTCAAAGGAGTTAAGTGATTTGAGGATACACAAGGGGATTAACGCAGGAACTTACACCCTAAGGTGTCCAAACAAAATCCTACTGGAAAACACCCTGAATGTCCACATGTGCAGGAAGGTGGAGCAGATTAGAAAGGATCAGATCCCTGCCATTGTTTGCCGTTCATGTCTTGCGACCACGCACGCTTTGTCTATTTCCCTGACCCACCCACATGTTGTCAATGTGGCCTCCTGGGGAGAGCTGGAAGATCTGAACACAACGCAGAGCCTTTCCTTTCTCAGCCCGGGCACTCAACAGGTGCTGGACTCGCATATCGTAAGGCTCCAAATGAGGCAGAGGTGGTGCATGCCCCTCAAAGTCCTTGAGCCCACAAACCTCTGTAGGACAAGAAAAGACAACGCAATGTCCTTTCCAAAGTCCACCTGCTTAGCCACCCCTAAGTCTTCAACTAACCCAGTAACTGAGGTTGTCAAGGTCCTGGGAGAACCCTGTCAGGCAGACTGGGGAGAGAGAGTGACCACAAAGAAATCAAGCCCTACCCTGGAGAGTCCTTTTGCTGATTGCTCCCCTACAGAGGAGCCTGTTCAGGGAACCCCAGCCTACCCCCACTTGATAATGACAGTGGATGCTCATTGGCCCTCAGGCAGCCGTTTCCAGCCTTCATGCCAAGTATCCTTGGCAGAACCTTCCAGAATGAAAGTGTCCAGAGAGAGAGCCTAGAGCAAACCTCAAATCCAGTACTGACCAGCAAGGGGTCAAGGAAAGAGGGTGCTAGTTGTGCCCCAGGAGGCCCCAGATTGGAAGTGAACTCTGAATGTCCATCTTCAAGAGCCAAAGAGACAGGGTTGGTGGTGGTCAAGAAGTCCTCTTCAATAGAGCTAGACGATAGAGACACTTTCAAAACCAGTGTGCTGGCAAAATCTCAAACCAATGATGTGGACCGGGGGTGCTTCGAGGCTCTAGGATGTAGTAAAAGTTTCCTGCTACCTGGAAAGTGTGCTCCAGTTCCTGAAAAGCCAAGCCTTACAGCACGAGTGTGCAGTGAGATTAAGCTCCAGGTGGAGGTAGAGGCAGAGGGTGGTTCTCCATGCTGTCCTGTTGACGGTCTCCTTCAGGACTGCACAACTGATGTGCTCACTGCCACCAATGTTTTGTCTTCTCAGGTGGTCCATTGCCGCCCCCAGCATTTGTTCACTGGGGATAAGCCAATATGTCAAGGGCCAAGTGGCTTCGTGGTGGCTAGAGCAAGTTACATGGGGCAGCAGAAGCTCAAAAGCCCCAACCTTCAGGACCCCTCGACAAGGAGAAGGAAGGATGCTGTTCCCACTGACAAGAGGGAGACCCATAAATGGCCCAATCCAGAAGAGCATGGAAAAGGATTAGCGGGAAGAGGCATCTCCCAAGTCTGTGGGTTAAGCCAGCCTGTGCAAGACAAGGCATTGGCTGAGTGCCTTGAGATCAAGTCCTCACAGCTCCCACCAGAGAAGGGACAGCTTCCTGCTGAGGGCCACTGCAAAAAATGGAGGAAGCACTTTGTCCAGTGGATTTGCTCCAGCAAAAAATCTACAGGACACGGTGATCCTTTGCAAAAAGGAAAGCCCGTATTATCCTGTGGTCACAGCCTTGGGCCCCTTCAAAGACAACCAGTGTCTCCTAACAAGGTCACGGAGGCTCAGGTGCTCACGACAGATGTTGGCCAAGTCCTAGAGGGGACACCAGGCTGTCAACAGGAGTATCTTGCGTCAATGTCAAGTTCACGAAAAGAAGCGCAGGCCTCAGTTAATGGATGTTCCTCCAGATGTGGGGCTCCTTTCTTTGTAGAACACAGGAGAGTGGCAAGTGTGAGACCCTGCCTTCGCCAGGCGATACCTGACTGCCAGAGCCTTCCCATCACGAGCACCTGTATCAGGGATGTATTCACAAATTTCTGTCCGTTCAGGGGATTCAATATCAGAAGCCACACTCAGGCATTGCCCCCCAGGGTGTTTGTGTGCCCAGTCAGCTTGCAGCAGCAGAGACGGAGGAGGTGGGCTTACTCCAGTTACCCTTACCACTGCCCACGTCACTGTCTTCGAGAATATGTCTTATCTGGCAAATTAGAAGACGCTTCTTCTGCTCTGATTAGTAGGAAAGTATCCATGCCAGCCACTTTAGCCTGTTCTGCACAGGCTAATGGCTTCTCTCAGCCATGGTATTCATTGTTCCATAATAGAGATTTCCCCCCTCCTACATTAAAGTGTGACTTCTGTGCTGCATGGCGGGATCTAGAGGGGGTGTCATGTGTGTTAGTCTTTGTAGAGTAGAGAAACAAAATTCATACACTCACATTTTATGAGTTTTATATAAAGGGTAAGTGAACATTGAAAAGCATCCCAACCCAGTTCAATCCAAGACCACCAGTCCAATAGTATCCCATGTGTCTGACACCAATCTACAAAGTCCTCCTCACACTCCAAAAACACACGGGGAGACAATGACTGCAGGAGGAAATTGTAGTCCGTGCGCTGGCAGGTTCTCCACGAGGCTGCTGCAGAAACCAGGGCTGCAACAGGGTAGGTCCATGCGGCTTCTCCTCAGGGATCTCCCAGGAAATGAGTCTTTCCAGCTGCTTTAGGGACCTAACAAATGCATATCCACCCTGGTGGCACTATCAAAGAGCAAGAGACCAGAAAGGCTAGGCTCACAGAGCCATTGATCTCCCTGCCCTTCAATTAACCCCACATGAGTTCATTGACGAGGTTGGCACAATATACCTTTAACTATGTTAGATACTGCGTCTCCTTCTCTGAGTGCTAGCTCTGACTTCTCAAAGGGCAGGGCTCTGGAGGAGGTTTTCAGCAGTGTTTCCCACCCACTTCCATCCCAAGTTCTTCATTTTGCACCTCTTATGATTTATGGTAACACCCCTACTATGAAAACCTCAGAAGGTCCCAACACAGTGAAGAATGTTCCCTGGTGCCATTACTTTGTCTTCAACGTTATGTGGCTGCAGTTGATAGGTTTTAAGAGGCGCAATCCAGCCAAGAAATTCCATCGCAGGCTCCAGAAGAGGTTTAGACCAAAGTAGCGTCTCATGGTACCAAGCAGGCATGAGACATGTGGCGGCCTGTCTAAGTCCCACATGTGCATTTGATGAAGGCTGCCAAGTTTGGCATGGAGGTTCCGCCTCAATACACCTGTCACAAAATGTGAAATGACATCTTTTGCTACCTTTGCCTCTCTCCCAGCCTAGGGTAGCCTCCAGGATGGAAGTCCCAGGTCTGACACATGTGGGTGAGACCTGCTAGGGAGGCTGCCAGCGGGGGACTGTGCTCACCCACTGCACCAAGGGAAAATCCGGTTCACAGCTCACATGCCTTCCTCTGTATGTAAACCCGGAGAAGGAGCAACAGCTTAGGCTGAGTGGTACAGGATGAGCGTCTGTGTAATAACCACTAATGGTTAGGCACCATGGACAGAGGGTAGGGAAGGATACAGTGAAGAAGAATATGAAGCGTTGGAAGTAGCAAAGGGGACCAAAGAGCATGAGGATCCCCAGAAATGATGCAAGACACAAGCGGAGCTAACACAGGCTTACAAAGGGGAATCGGCCAGGTGCTTCACCCCAGCTTTAGCTAGCTGCCCCCACAGCAGAACTTTATCTCCTACAGAGAGCACTGGGTTGTATAGCAAAGGTACAGCTTTCAAGCAGGGAAGGTTACTTTCTCAATACTATCTTTAGTGGGGCGACAAACTGTTATTTTACTTGATTTCCATCTCCTGACTGGGGGAAGGATGAGTTGATAGCCAGGGTGGGGTAGAGTGGGGATGAGTCAATAACAGGGTGCCAGGACTCAGGAAACATGACCCCAGGCTTTTGGGCTTCACACATGCATACACACACGCGTCCGCGCTCTAGGAATGTTCTCACGAAACATGACCCCAGTCTGGTGGTCTTCACATGCACACACACGCGTGTGCACACACACACATACATGCTCTAGGAATGTTCTCAGCAAACATGACCCCAGGCTGGTGGTCTTCACACACACACACACACACACACACACACACACACACATACACGCACACACACACACACGCTCTAGGAATGTTCTCAGGAAACATGATCCCAGGTTGGTGATCTTCACACACAAGCACACACACACACACACACACACACACGCGTGCACGTGCTCTAGGAATGTTCTCTGGAGAGAGTGGCTTCTAAGGACTGAGTGCTGCAAAGAAAGTCACAACTGGGAGCAGCCTTCCCTTCCCCTAGAGACTCCTGGGAAATCAGAATGTGCAAGGAGATTAGACATCACCTGTCTTGATAAGGGAAACCAGTTCAATAGTGGTCAGTGTTTCCTCTGTGCTTCTAACACAGGGTTTTATTTCCTGGGCACCAGATTATAGAAGGAGGCAGGAGGGCCCCCAAAATATGATTAGTTGATCCGCTAGAGTAAATTCTCATGTGCTTAAAAGAACACCCCTGGTGGGCCAGGGTTTACTGTTTACTGAACTAAACAGTAAAGGATGGCGAGGAAGACATCCACTGAGCCTTGACCTCCATGCCTCAGTCAGGACACCAAGTGTGTGTGTGGGGTGGGTGGGGACTGACACCAGTGGTGGAGGAGGGAAGTGGACATAGGCCCCAGAGACTGCTGGTACAGCAGCATGATGTTGTTTCTGGAGTCCTGATTGTGCCAAGGCAGCCTCTGGAGTGACTGTGGCAGTAAAAAATCAGATTCTGGATCTGCAGAGCCTGGATCTGGGGCCTCTTGGGTAGCAGGTAGCTTGGGTGTGTTCCTAGGGAGTGTGAAGAGCTGGACACCGGACTACCCGCTGCTGAACCCTACCGTTCGTGCTAGGTAAGTGCACGGAGATGGAGAGAAGACCCTGAAAGAACAGCAAGGGGTGCATGGACCAAGCCCCTTCCTTTTCCCCTGCCACCAGGTCCTCTTACATGGTGCTGTGAGGTCAAACAAAGGGAAGCCCACTCAGACCTGCAGAGACCTCAGCGAAACACCTGCCCCCCACCCCCCACAATTCAGCAGACATCTCACAAGGACACTCACACATACCCGAGAGAGAAACCTCACACACATACTTCCTTGGAGACTTCCAGAGAGACTCAGAGGCCTCGCACAGAGACTTCATAAGAAGTTCTCAGCATCCTTTATGGAGACTTCTCAGAGACCCCACTGGGACCTCACACAAAGCCCTCCCACATAGCTCACTGCCAGCACAGGAGAATTAGCAGCCGCTGTCCACCCCTAAGCTCCTGGAAACTTTCACACATTGTCTGCAGTGTCCCCCATGCTTGTGCATCTTTGTTCTCATAGCCTTGCTTGGGAACAACAGAATCACAAACTGCACGTAGTTGTGTGCAAATTTTTTCCACTGAAACGTTTTCACTAGCCTGAACTCTGAAGTGTACTTTACAATTGAAATAAAAGTAAAACTGCCAACACCAAATGAGAGTGTGATTTTAGATGGTGTGGAATCAAATGTCGTCCGCCACACTTTTACTTTTGCTTCGGACAAATTCTCAAATTGGTGGGGAAGTGACTGACTACTTTGGAAGCAACAGAACAGTCCATCAAATGGGCTTTAGGACTCAAATATATAAATAGACATCTGATCTGAACTCACACTCATTCCCCAAGGGGGCTCATGAAACTAATTTTTTTGGAAGAGTGAAGGAACCCACATGAAAATAACAAAATTTACATCACAGTGTGTCTGTCTGGCTTAATTTCTCAATGAAACAGCTGTCATATCTGAAGATATTCAGGGCAACATTCCTTTTATAGCTCTGTCGACATAATTAATATGATTTTTCCGTGAAATGTAATATTTCTAAGTTATGCAAAGTCCTAATGTTTATCTACCACAACAAACTGATAATATTTCGAAGGATTAAGAAATAGATCAAGAAATAATAATTAATGAAATACACATTTTCAGGTAGTACCATTTACAATAGCCAAGCGTAAATGAAAATATCTATATCTATACTTGAATAAAAAAACAACAGATTTATATGAGGAAAACTACAGAAATTACAAGAAATCAAGAGTGACCTCAGCAAATGGGATAATATCCCATGCTCCTTGACCAGACGACTCAATGTAGTACAGTTATCAGTTCTACTCAAGGCACTAGACAAGTTTAATTCACTCCTGATAAAATTACCCTCATCTTTCTTCAAAGAATCGCAAAAACACTGATTACTAACTTCATATGGTAAGGGCATAGGTGAGGGGTTGAACCTACAAACTTCTCCTTGGTAGAAAGATAAAACTGTTCTCATAAAAGACTTGTAGGCTGGCTTTGAGTTGGAATTTTGGGGTCATTTAGGATTTTTTTGTGGCATGTGATTTTTAGGGCTTTAAGGTCATTTGGGGTCATTTAATTTGTTTGCGCATTAGGGTGGTTTGGGCTTTAAGGGTGCTTTATAAGGTTTAAGTGAGTTTTTAAGGGATTTAGGGGTGATTTTTTGGAGTGTATAGGTATTTTTTAGCAGGTAGGGGTGTTTTTAGTGATCTTACAGGGTTTCTTAGAGATTTTAGGGTATTTTAAAATATTTTATGTGTTTTTCCCCAGCATTTTATGTTTTGTTGGGGCTTTCATGTTGTCTTCAGGGCATTTATGTGGTTTTGGAAGTTCATGGTTTGGGAATCTTCTAGGGATATGATTTGGAAGTTCCACATGTTTTGGGAGGCATTTAGTGTGTTATTTGTGGCTTCAGAGTGTTATTTGAATTTTAGGGAATATTATGGCTTTTCAGACATTTTAAGGCTTTTAGGGTGATTTTAGTGTTTAAGGGTGTTTATTAGGCTTATATGTGTTTTTATGGCTTTTAGTGTTTTGTTAAAATTTTAGGGTGCTTCTTAAGGCCTTAGAGTGTTTGGGGGATTAGGTTTTGGTTTTCAGGGCTTTCGGGTTTTGTTGGATTATTTTTTGCTTTCATGGTGAATTCATGTCTATTAGGCTGTTGGACTTTTACAGGGTTTTATAGTGCTTCGGGTTGCTTTGTAGGGATGTTCTGGGGGTTTTAAAAGACTTTTAGCGTGTTTTTAGGGCTTCACGTGTTCTTTATTTTGCGTTTTAAGGCATTTCCATAATATTAGGGCATTTATTATGTTTTCGGGACGTAAGGAGTTTTTTTTTTAAGACTTATGGCGCATTAAGGTGTTTTAGAAAGCCTTCTACCATGTATTTAATGGTCTTAAGATGTTTTAGAGAGTCTTTAGGGGTGGTCTTAGCATTTTAGAAGTATTTTAGACGTTTTAGGGTTTTTAAGGTATTTATAGTGTTTTTAAGACTTGTAGGGTGTTTTTAGAACACGCCTGACAGGTACACACTATTTCAATCAGGCTCTGGTTAGCGCCTCTCAATCAATTGGTGACATGGGAGTCTGGATAATGGATTACCTTTACTCTGCAGATGAGAAAACTCACTCAAAAAGACACAGGTGTTGACCCACAGGCACACAACTGGTTAACAACAAAGACATATTCACAACCAGTGTTGGGAGCCAGAGCCCTAAGCCCCACACACCTGTCCCCAGCCGAACAGTCAATCTATCCTGAACCATCAAATGATCTGAGCAGATCCTCCCACCCAACTCCCCTTCCCATGCCAAATATTTTATTTCAGAGGATGGCAGTGAATCTGCAGCTCTGAGAGAGGGACATATCTGATCAGAGCACATGGAGCAGATGAAGGGGGAGGAGGGGAGTGTGGAGCACATCCTGGCACACCAGGACTTGAGGATGATGTTCCCACTCAGAGAATCCAGTCCACATAGAAGACCACATGGCCAGCCCCACGATGAGACAAGACACCCCTCAAAGACCCATAGCCTTAGAGGGGACAACACTGAAGACACAGTGTGGGAAATGCGCCCGAACTAATCCTGCCACACCGAGGCATAACACTAAGGGGGTACAGCAGAAGAGCAAGAAAACGAAGCATCAAGGTCCCCAGGGAATGCCAAAGGATGACTTTGGGGCCAGTACTTGGTACACCAACAGACTGGACTGGAAAACACTCTTAAAGGCCAACAAACCGACCTTGAACTAACGATGAGCCACTTCTTTCTTGTTGAGTTGTTTTCTTTCATTGTCATTGGATTTTGGTTGTTTTGTTGCTTTTAGTGCTTGGTTTTGCTCTGTCTTGTTTTGTGTATGTTATTAAATCTACAGGTCTGTCTAAATAAGATTGGCTGGATGAACAATCTGGAGGAGAAAAAACAGGAACAACACTTCTGGGGAGACATGGGAGAGAGGGAGGTGTGGGGAAAGGTAGTGGTGTTAAGAAACCCAGAGAAAAGGGAAGAACAGGTGATGCAAATCGGTGGTGAGGGGGATGTAGGAGGCCTAGTAGGGAGTGATCAAGGGAAATGGAACCAATGGAACCAAGAGGAATTACTGAATTACTGAAGCACAAATGAAAAGTGAGCATGGCAGTGGGCTCAAGAGGCAAATCAAAGGGAATAGAAAAGCAAGCTAGGAAGCAAGGGTCAATTATAGAGGTTTAAAAAAAGGCATGTACATATTTAAATATATGAGCATGGGGAAATAGATCTATGTCCCTATATTTATAGGTTTTGTATTAAGGTAGCAGATGGACATTGGGCCACTGCTCAAGGACTCCCTCGTTGCAAAAATACTGTTCTATTAAATTGGCATTCTATGATGCTCACCTTCCCTACATGATCACTGAACACAAAGCAGGTACATAAGCAAATGTGGTGAAGAAAGCTAATGGTGCCCAGCTATCAAATATATAGCATCTGAGGTCTTAAAGGCTTAAAGGAAAACAAGCGCCCATCTAGCTCAGAAGAAACAAAGCCCACATGGAAGAAGCACACCAGCTTGTGCAATCATGAGGTTTTGAAAAGATTTGGTAGCAGACATCATGAGAACAAAAAAAATCTTATCATTGCGAATGAGCGGGGAGTGCTGGGTACAGACACAAAGCCCATTTACAGTCCTCTGGACATCCCTAACAGAAGGGTGTCGGGGAGGAGATAAACCAAGACAGGTACCAGATAATAATGATGAAACACAGCTTTCCGCTAGTTCCTACATGTTTCCTCTCTCCCAATATCATGATCCCAATTCTAATTTACAAATCAGGCTAGACTAGAGAATGTACACTTGGACAGATAGGAACAGGAAGCATGGGGAATCCAGGGTGGATGAGCCCTTGAGGACCAGTGTTATGAGTGCAGACTCGGGAAGGGTGGAGGGAGGGTAGGTTGGAAAACGGAAACCGTATACAGGGATCTACATTTAACCTCAACAGAAAAGTGGGTGAAGGAACATCAGACAGTGCAAGATATGAGAAAATAATTAGTAAATTATCAAGGGTAGCTCGAATGGAGGGGGAAAATGAGGAGCTGAGGCCAGGGGCTTGGGTGGAGAGTGGATATTTTGAGAATAACGAGGGCAATGAATGTACAAATGTGCTTTACACAACCGATGTATATATGCATTGTGGTTAGTGTTGCATGAACAATTTAAAAAATGGTCTGGACAGAGGGCACATGCAAGGATGATCTCAGGCTGGATTAGATCAGCAAAATCACCTACTGGAGTTGCCTCACCCTGTGTCTATTCCTGAGTCAGGCATGAAGCTTAGTGCCCATAGCCCCAGGAGCTGGACAGGGAGGGAGGCGGGGTTCTGAGGTCATTCCATAGGGGCAATGGCCCTCCTGTCCTGCCGGGCCCACCCTCCTTTGTAATCCTGCTGGCTGGAGCACGGCTTTCATGGAGTCCACACCATGGGAGCTCTACTACTCATGGGGGATTGGCAGGAAGCCTCTGCTTATGCGCACACACCACCACCTAGCTGGAGGATCTCTGTGAACAAAGCCTGAGGCAGACAACAAGCCCACTAATTGATGCTGTAAGAGATACAATCAGCATCCAGAAACCTGCAACAGGGAGTAAGAGGCAGCATACTTGGCCCCAGCCACTCCCACTGCCATCTTCAAGGAGTGACATTCTAAAGCAGAGGGTTTTCAAAAGGCACTGCCAGGACTGTGGAATGAGCAGCTCATTTGTGGACATGGATACTGTGTGATTCAGAAGCATTACCTCTTCCTTTCCATTCAGATGAGACAAAAAAAAGTCCCAAATAGAAAGCCATGCATCTAAACAGTATCCAATAGCCACTCATGTGCAGTGCTGCTGCCTCCAAAGAGCTTTCCTAGGTTTTTCTCTCTGTGGACAGATATACCTTGGTCCTTGGCTCTGCATGAGAAAGAATTCACGCCAAAGCCAGGTTTGTGATCCAATTGTGTTTTAGGAGAGATAGGGAGGCATGGTAGGCAACCCTGGTGGACCCCAGTGGCTGAATTGAATTTACTTGGCCTAGGGGGGTCAATGTGGGTGCAGCACCCACCCAGGTGTACCTGGCCTTCCTGACTGGAAACCTGGACCTCTGAGCACACTCGGTGTGCCACTCTTTCCTGGGTGGCTAGCTTGGCCCTCTGAGCATGCATCATGGACAACCTAGTCCCTATGCTAGCTACCTAAAATTTACACCCTGAAGAGATATGGACCCATACCTTTGGGGTACAAAGCCACAACATCTTTAGGTACTTCCTGCTGGCAAAAGGGTGGAGTGGGGCTTTGGGTCCATACCCTTTCTACTCTGTGGGAGGGGTTGTCCATTCAGGTCTAGGATGGATAAGGTTGAGGTGGTCCAGGAGATAGTGGTCCTAGAGGTGGCACACTTGGTTCAGAGGGCTTGGTAACTTGAGAACTTCTGGAAAAACAAACAAACGGACAAAAGGGTGAACAGTTTAACTGAGACAAGGCTAGGCTTTTGAGGTGGCAGTGCCCTTGAAATTAGGTGAGTGTCACAGGAAACAAAAAAAAATCTTAGGATTATCAGGCATGTGTGTTTGTTCGTTCTAAGTATAGGCACGGGAGTAAAAGCATCCACAATTTCCCCTATGAGGGTACAGGGTTTGGGAACTACTGGGTGCACTGAGATCACTGTTTCATTTATGATCCTAATGTTTGGACCCACTGATAAGAACCATGCTTCTATTTAATCCTATTATCCCTCAATTATTAACTTTCGTCAAATAAATTTTGTTTTCATTAATTACTTTCATAGTTATCTATATATCTATCTATACACACACATTTAATTGAATGGAATGAAAAGGTCATGCGTTATAACATTAAATTGTAATATTGGAATACTACAGCGGGAGTAAACAGGGATCAAAAGTAAAGTAAGTGTCTGAGTCATTTTTAATTTTCTTGGCTTCAAATTGAATAAAAGACTTGTAAATTACCCAGAGACCAAATTCCCATGGTGCCTCCTACAACAGGTAGAATGTTCAGGGATGTTTCAGGGCTGGGAGATTAGTAACCCCTAAGTTCAGGATCCCTTAGGGCAGGGGTCCTCAAACTGTTTACACAGGGGGCCAGTTCACTGTCCCTCAGACCGTTGGAGCACCAGACTATAGTTAAAAAACAAAAACAAACTATGAACAAATTCCTATGCACATTGCACGAATAGGCTACTAAGTAGGACATGCAGAGGCAGCAAAAACACCCTGAGGGCGGGATAAATGTCGTCAGGCCACATGTGCCCCACGGGCCACAGTTTGAGGATGCCTGCCTTAGGGGTTCCTGGGTGCACTGGGGATGAAGGTCTCTACTGCTCCTCAAAAGGAGAAATGCTGTAACTTCTGGCATTTCGGCCCACTTTCCAATCACTTTACAAAACTGTTCCAGGTGAATCAGGGTTAGAAGGGAAAGTGTACCATTCTCTGGCCACCATTCTCCTTTCTCAAATAAAGTTGCATAGTGTATCAGCTTTTGTTTGTCTAGCCTCTGTGTCAACTCTATCCCAATTGGACAGGATTCATGCAAGGGGGCAATTCCTGAGTATGAAGCTGCTAAGTCCCATCTAGAAAGCACAAAAGAAGGCTATGTAGAGCTTGCTGCCTCAAGGTCAATAAACCCCACTTGAGAGCGAGCCCTTTGTTGCCCTGAATCTGTTGCCTCAGGAAGATGCCCCAGCAAGAAGTAAGGGATCAAAGACAACTCACTGAGGGCGACTTTAAGTCCAACCATTATTCTAGACAAGCTAGGAGGACCACTGCGTTGGATGGCCCCACGGCCCTCCAAGATGCCTGCTGGCGGGAGCAGACTCTCAAATCTCTGAAGGGAAGGGACATCTGGAAGCTCAGGGAACCTTAAGGGAATTGGAATTTCTGTCTGGAACATCGTGGCAGTGGAACTGTGTATTAAGAGCTTTCCCCAAAAGTGCCTTAAGCAGCAACACTGAAAGCCTAAAGGTAACAGTTACTCAGGTAGGGTTCCATATGCCATTGGCCTAAGCCTGGGCCACGGAAAACCAGCCTGTAACAAGGAACAAACCTACACTGGTAGAACACTAACACTATAACGCCTCAAGTTTTAAATTCAGGAAATAATTTTAAACATTTTTATTCTTTACTTTCATAGTTATCAATATATATATATATATATGGCATTCAAATATATAAAATGTGCAATGTTTTTGAAATGTAACCAAATTGACACATTGATAATTTATAAGTTTGGTACCAGATAAGTTTCAATTAAATGTTATAAAAATGTTGTGCTGGGCATTATAGGGCTAAAGCAGCTTGTTTGAAAAGCCAGGAGAAAGGGAATAGAGGGGAAAAGGGAAATATTTGGCTCCCAGGACAAGGCAGGGCTAACTCCCAGGTCTAGTCAAACAGCTCCCTAGGCAGTGCCCTTCCACATGTTTGGGCTGGTGGGCACCATCTTGGCCAGGGTCACAGGCCCCGTTTCCCCATGGCCACAATGGCGGCTATATAGGATCTCTGGGAAAAGCTTAAACAGCCTTGACAAGAGAGAAGCCATTATGAGCTGACAGAAAGCACCATGTAAAGTAAATAAAGTAGCTATGAACTGTAAATGAACTAGCTGATATAGGGGAGGTAGGCTGTGCAGATGTGCCCCAGGGAATGTCCCAAAGGATATGGATGCTCAGAAGATTCACAAGAGCGACCAGAGCAGTTTTTGTTCAACTAAGAATGACTAACTGCAACACCCTGCTTCTCTACTCTGCCTGCTTGCACACCTGCACATTGCAAAAGTATAAAAACCTTTGGACAATTAGACTGGGGCTGCTCAGGAAAAAAAACTTTTTCTGTTGAACTTGCCAGCGGTCGGAGTAGTTTTCTTTCTGGGAATGGACGGTGGCTACAACATTTCGAGGTGCACCGAGATCCAATTGACACTGTCTGGGCTTGCTTAGAAAGGAAACCTCCTTTACAGGAGTGCTCTCCCCAGAACTACGGATTTCTGATTTCTCTAGGCCAGGGGTCCTTAAACTCTTTAAACAGGGACCAGTTCACTGTCCCTCTGATCAGTTGGAGGGCCGAACTATCGTTTCAATAAAACTATGAACAAATTCCTATGCTTCCTGCACATACCTTATTTTGAAGTTTAAAAAAAACACACAAACAAACGGGGCACAAACACTCGGCGGACAGGATCAAGGTCCTCGGCTATCCGCATGTGGCTCACAGGCTATTGTTTGAGGACCCCTGCTCTAGGCGCTCACAAAGAGAATGTAGTTTCAGCCCTAAAGCCTGGAGACTCCACAATTTGTTTAAAGGTGATTGGACAGAAGGAGTCCCTGATTTGCCCATGCAAGACTCGTTTTCCCTTCCCCTATTTCTCAGAGTTCATAGTTATGTTTATGGGGAACCAGGACATCCCTATCTGATCCCTAAAATTGATGCGTAGATTGACATTGCCACTAATAAGCCAGCATAAACAAAAGACTTACTTCCTCCTGCAACAGAAAGGGTTCTTGTTTCAAGATTTCAGGAAACATGGCAGGACCAGTAAAAAAAAATAGACCCAAGGTCCTAAAACCACTAAGGTGGAGGCTGCCCTTCCCCAACCCCTCGCCATCCCCTCTGTCTCGGCTTTATTCCTTATTGCAGGAGGACTCTGGGAGTAGGAGAGCTAGCTTACGACCCTTCACTATCACTGCCAGCCTGTCAGGTGCATGGGGCTGGAGAGAGAGAAATACTCACAACTCCTTTCTGAGTCCACACGCCAACATACACTAGGGCTGGTATGGGCTCTCGACCGCCCCACCCCCCAAGAAGGATGATTCGGCAGCAGCCATTCTCCACTCAAGGCAAGCAGCCCCAACACCTGGGGAAGACCCCTGAGTCCCTTTTTGGGTATATATCCCCTTGTATTCCAGTGATTTGTATAATTGGAATAAACAAAATCCCTTTTTCTGACAAAGCAGGTCTGATTCCTTGATAGAAACGGTTTTCCATATGCATTAGCCCACCTCCAGAAATTGCCAGCAACTTCTCCAGGTGCTGTTCACAACACAGGTACAGTAGCCCTGCCAGAGAGAGGCCCAGTAAGCAGTCAATGGGCATGATGGTCAGACAGCAGGCACTCCCCATGTGAGGGAAACTCTTTTTGCCACTGCACGAAAAATGTGAGATGCAAACTCCTAGCAAGGCACAGAAGGCCTAACCAGGTATCACCAGTTTCTGTTGCAGGCCCTCAGTGGAACAGCTAGAAAACCTATGAATTTATCTAAGGTCAGTGAGAATTTTCAGGCTCTTACAAGAGAATGTCTGCGTGCCTTTTTAGAGTGACTGATGGAAGCCTATGGGCTTTATATCCCTAACGGCCTGGAGGCCCCGAGAACAGGAGGGCAATAAGTATTGCCTTTATTACTCAGTCAGTCTGCCTCAGACATGAAAAAGAAGTGGGAAGGGTTTGACAGGAAAAATCTTAGTGATTTGGTACAAGTGGCTCAGCGGGTGTGTAACAACAGAGATGATCCTACCACGACAGAGACAAAGAAACTAGTTAAAATACTAGTAATTGCCATGAGAGACCCCAGAGACTCAGGAAAAGGAGAGCATGGCCCACTCACGGAGAGACTGACCTGTGGGCACCGCCAAGCCATGGGGCAGGATCAATGTGCCTACTGCAGGAAAGAAGGACATTGGAAAAGTCAGTGCCTTGAATACCCCAGAAGAAGCAGACGACCCTCCAATAGAGAGGATGGGCCTCATCCACAACTAGAAAATCCCAAGCAAGAGACAATAATGCTTGAAGAAGCTGAATGAAGGTGTCAGTGCTCTGTTTCACTTGGTCCCCAGGATCCCAGGCTAACTCTCCAAGTAGGAGGCCAACCAGTCAATTTCTTAGTGGACACAGGGACTACCTTCTCAGGTTCAGAAAAGAGTACAGGCAAATTGTCAAAAGGAAAGATTTGAATTACTGTCAGCATATGATTGCTTCCAAAAATAACTCACACCAGAAGATTTGCATGGATGTTAGGTGGGTTTCTCAAGACATCATGATAAAAAATATCTGTCTGCCCTTTGTCCCAGTTAGCCATATGATTTTTATGGCACTGGCCCCTGGCTTGGCTGTTGAGCCAGGGAAACTGTTTTTGCAGGACGTGAGGCGGTGGCCTGTGGCCATCAGTGGAAGGACAAAATCTCCACAGTGGTCTTCCTGTTTCAATATGGAGCCACCTATATCACCTCTCGGACATTATTGTTGTCCTGGGCTCAGAATCGCCACCCCAGGTCTAGAAGGCGACTAACAGATCCACACTATTTGAATCAGGCTCTGGTTAGCCCCTATCGATCACTTGGTGACATGGGAGTCTGGACAATGGAGTACCTTTACTTTTCGGATCAGAAAACTAACTCAAAAAGACACAGGTGTTGACCCAGAGGCACACAACTGGTTAAAAACAAAGCCAAACTTACAACCATTTTCTGGAGCCAGAGTTCTGAGCCCCTCGTGGCTGTGCCCAGCCGAGCAGTCACTCTCTCCTGGACCCACCAAAGATCTGAGCAGATATTCCCCACAACCCCTCCCAAAGATTTTATTTCAGAGGATAGCATTGAATTTGCATCTCCTGGACAGAGACATTATCTGATCAGAGCACACAGAGATGAAGGGGAGAAGGGGAGAGTGGAGCACATCCTGTCCCACCAGACCTTGAGGATGATGTTCCCACTCAGAGAAGTCAGTTCACATAGAAGACCACATGGCCAGCCCCACGATGAGACACAACGTCCCTCAAAGTCCCATAGCCCTAGAGGGGACAACACTGGAGACACAGTGTGGGAATTACCCCCAAAGTGATCTCGCTACACCGAGGCATAACAATAAGGAGGTACAGCAGAAGAGCAAGTAAAAGGAGCAGCAAGATCCCAAGGAAATGCTAAAGGTGGACTTTAGGGTCAGGGTTTGGTGCCCCAAAAGACTGAACTAGAAAACACTCCTAAAGGCCAACACATAGTCCTTAAACTATCTATGAGGTTTTCTTTCTTGTTGACCTTTGTTTTCTTTTATTGTCATTGGATTTTTGTTGTTTTGTTTATTTTGCTGTTTGGTTTTGTTCTTTCTTGTTTTTGTGCATGTTATTACCTGTACAGGTCTGTCTAAATAAGATAGGCTGAACGAACAATCTGGAGGAGAAAAAAAAACGGGACTAGCATATCCTGGAGGACATGTGAGACAGGGAGGTGGGAAGAAAGGTAGTGCTGTTAAGAATTCCAGAGATAAGGGAACAACAAGTGATGGAAATCGGTGGTGCGGGGGATATAGGAGGCCTGGTAGGGCGTGATCAAGGGTAATGTAACCAAGAGGAATTACTGAAACCCAAAGGAAGCCTGAGCATGGCAGTGGACACAAGAGGAAAATCAAAGGGTATAGAAGAGTGAGCTGGGAAGCAAGGACCAGTTATAGACGTCGAAATAAAGGCATGTACATATATTTACAAAGGGGCATGGGGAAATAGATCTATGTCCATATGTTTATAGATTTAGTATTAAGGTAGCAGATGGACACAGGGCCTCCGATCAAGGACTCCCTCATTGGAAGAACACTGTTCTATTAAATTGGCATTCTACGATGCTCACCTTCCCTACACGATCACTGACCACAAATCGGCTGCATAAGCAAATGTGGTGAAGAAAGCCGATGGTGTCCAGCTACCAAAAGATATAGCGTGTGGGGTCTTAAAGGCTTGAAGGTAAAGAAGCAGGCATCTAGCTCAGAAGCAACAGAGCCCACATGGAGGAAGCATACCAGCCTGTGTGATCACAAAGTTTCAAAGGGATAAGGCAACAGGCATGATAAAAACAAAAAAATCTTATCATGTAGAATGAGAGGGGACTGCCGGGTATAGACCCAAAACATATTTGCAGTGCACTGGACATCCCCTTACAGAAGGATCTCAGAGAGGAGATTAAAGAATACAGGGTATGAGACAGCAAAGATGAAACACAACTTTCCTCTAGTTCTTAATGCTTCCACTTGCCCCACTATCATGATCCCAGTTCTACCATACTAATCTGGCCAACTAGAGAAGGTATTGTAGTACCGATACGAATTTCAAACACGGGGAATCCAGGGTGGATGGGCCCTTTAGGACCAGTGTTATGAGAGGAGATACTGGAAGGGTGGAGGAAGGGCAGGATGGAAAGTGGGAACCGATTACAAGGATCTTCATTGACCTCAAAAGAAAGGTGGGTGAAGATATGACATATGAATTAGTACATTTCCAAGGATTGATGAGGGATGGGTGGCGGACATTGAGGGGGGGAAAAATGAGGAGCTGAGGCCAGGGGCTTGGGTGGAGAGTGGAGATTTTGAGAATAATGAGGGCAATTAATGTACAGATGTGCTTCAAACAGCTGATGTATATATGGATTGTGGTTAGTGTTGTAGGAGCCCCTAATAAAAAGATCATGAAAGAAACAAAAATAATCTGGGCAGAGGGCTCATGCAAGGATGATCTCAGGCTGGATTAGACCAGTCAAAACAGCTACTGGAGTTGCCTCACCCTGTGTCTATTCCTGAGTCAGGCATGAAGCTTAGGGCCCACAGCCCCAGCAGCTGGCCAGTGAGGGAGGTGGGTCTCTGAGGCCATTCCACAGGGGGAATGGTCCTCTGTCCTGCAGGGCCCACCCTCCTTTGTAAGCGTGCTGTCTGGGGCACGGCTTTCATGGAGTCCACACCAAGGGAGTTCTACTAATCATGGGGGATTGGCAGGAAGCCTCTCCTCATGCGCACACACCACCAACTAGCTGGAGGATCTCCGTGAACAAAGCCTGAGGCAGACAACAAGCCCACCAACTGGTGCTGTAAGAGATACAATCAGCATCCAGAAACCTGCAAGTGGGAGTAAGAGGCAGCATACCTTGGTCGCAGCCCCTCCCACTCTAATCTACAAGGAGTGACATTGCAAACTAGAGGGTTTTCATAAAGCACTGCCAGGATGTGGAATGAGCAGCCTCATTTGTGGACATGGATACTCTGTGATCCAGACGTACTACCTCCTCCCTTCCAGTCAGCTGAGACAAAAACCCTTGCAAGCAGAAAGCCATGCATCTGAACAGTACCCACCAGCCACTCATGCGTAGCCCTGCTGCCTCCAAAGAACCTTCCTGAGTGAGAGAGAAATTACACAGAAACCTGGTCTGTCACTCAAGTGAGTTTTATGAGCGTTAGGGAGGCGTGGTGGGCAAGTCTGGCCGACTCCAGTGGCTGAATTGAATTTACATGGCCTAGGTTGGTCAATCAAGGTACAGGACCCACCCAGGTGTACCTCCCCTTCATGGCCAGAAACCTGGACCTCTGAGCATGCACAGGGTGCCTCTCCTAACTGGGCTCTTATCTTGGCCCTAGGGGAATGCATAATGGATGCCCCAGTCCCTAGGATAGCTACCTAACATTTGCCCCCCTGAATAGATATGGACCCAAATCTTTGGGGCACTGGGCGACGACATCTCTAGCTACTTCCTGTTGGTAAAAGGGGCGAGATGGAGCTTTGGGTCCATACCCTTCTTACACTGCTGGGAGTGGTTGTCCATTGAGGGCAACTTTATCCAGGATGGATAAGGTTGAGGTGGTCCAGGAGATGGTAGTCGTGGACCTGGCACACTTGGTTCGGAAGCTTTAATCACCCGATAACTTCTGGGAAAAACAAACGGTCTAAAAGGTGAACAGTTTGACTACGACAAGGCTAAGCTTGTGAGGTGGCAGTGGCCTTGAAATTAGGTGAGTGTCACAGGAAACAAAAATAATCTTAGGATTACCAGACATGTGTGTTTGTTCATTGGAAGTACAGGAAGAGGGATAAAAGCATTCACACTTTCCCCTAGGACGGCACTTGTTTGGGCACTACTAGGTGCAGTGGGATCACTGATTCATTTTTGATGCTAAGGTCTTGGAACCGCTGATAAGACCCATCCTTCTTTTTAACCCTATAACGCTTCAATTTTAATTTTGGGAAAAAATTATTTTATTTTTGTTGTGGACTTTCATAGTTATAAATATATATATATGTGAATATATACATTTTTAAATGTTATGAAAACATCATGCTCAACGTTATAGAGTTAAATGGAAACAATGGGCTAGTACAGGAGGAGTCAAAAGTGACCAAAATAGAGTAACTGCCTAAGTCATTTTGAATTTTCTTGGGTTCAATTGGAGTAAAGTCTTCTAAATTACCCGGGGTCCAAATTCCCATGGTGCCTCCTACAACGGGTAGAATGTTCAGGGATGTTTCAGGGCTGGGAGATTAGTACCCCCTAAGTCCAGGATACCTTAGGGCAGGGATCCTGAAACTGTTTACCCAGGGGGCCAGTTCCCTGTCCCTCAGGCCATTGGAGGGACAGACTATAGTTTAAAAAAAATTACGAACAAATTCATGTGCACAATGCACATCTTGATTTGAAGTTCAAAAAAAAAAAAAATGGGGCACATAAACCCGGCAGAAGGGATCAATATCCTCGGCTGTCTGCATGTGGCCCAGAGGTTGTAGTTTGAGGACCCCTGCTCTAGGCGTTCAACAAGAGGATGTGGTTTCAACACAAAAGCTTGGAGACTCTACAGTTTGTTTAAAAGTGATGGGGCAGAACGAGTCCCTGATTGACCCACACAAGACTAGTTTTCCCATCCCCTATTACTAAGAGTTCATAGTTATGGTTAAGGGGAAACAGGACATCCCGACCTGATCCCTTTAATTCAAGTGTGGGCTGACATTGCAAATAAGACACCTGCAAATATAAAAGACTTACTCCCTCCCTCAAAGAAAGGGTCCTTGTTTCCAAGGTTTCAGGAAACATGGCAGGACCGGAAAAACAAACGGTCCTACTTCCCAAAACCACATAGATGGAGGCCATCCCTCCCCGCCCCCCACCCCTACCCCCTCCCTCTCCCTATCCCTTCCCCTCCCCTCCCCTCCTGATCTCTCTCCCCTAATCGGCTTTATCCCATTTGCAGGAGAAATCTAGGAGTGGGTGTTCTGGCTTCAGACCCTTTGGTACCACCTCCGCCCTCTAAGGTTTCTAGGGGCCAGAAATAGAAAACTTCTAACAGACCCTTTTTGAGTCACTCCCTCGCCCACCAGCCCCCCAACCTCACGCCCACCCCCAACCAGGAGCCCCGCACACACACTAGTACTGGTATGTCTTCCATACTCATCAGCCCACCTGTAATGATTGCCAACAACTTCTATAGGTGCTGTTCACAACGGAGTAGGGTAGCCCTTCCAGCCAGAGGCCCAGTAAGCAGTCTGTGAACCTGATGGTCAGCGAGCGGGCACTCCCCACTTGAGAGAAACTCTTTTGGCCACTACACCAACAATGTGGGATCTCAATTCCTAGCAAGGCCCAGAGGGCTTTACCAGGTATCACCCGTTGCTCTTACATGACCCTCTGCAGAAGAGCTAGGAAACCTATGAATTTATCTAAGGTCAGTGAGAATTTTCAGGCTCTTATAAGAGAATGTCTGCCTGCCTTTCAAGAGTGGCTGATGGGAGTCTACAGGCTTTATACCCCTAACGGCCCGGAGCCCCGAGAACAGGAAGGCAATAAGTATTGCCTTTATTACTCAGTCAGTCTGCCTCAGACATGAAAAAGATGTGGGAAGGGTTTGAAGGGAAAAATCTTAGTGATTTGGTACAAGGGGCTCATTGAGTGTATAACAACAGAGATGACCCTAGCACGACAGAGACAAGGAAACTAGCTAAAATACTAGTAATTGCCATGAGAGACCCCAGAGACTCAGTAAAAGGAGAGCATGGTCCACTCATGGAGAGACTAACCTGTGGGCACCGCCAAGCCATGGGGAAGGATCAATGTGCCTACTGCAGGAAAGAAGGACACTGGAAAAATCAGTGCCTTGAAAACCCCAGGAGAGGTGCATGACCCTCCACTAGAGTGAACGGGCCTCATCTGCACCTAGAAAGACCCAAGCAAGAGACAATAATGCTTGAAGAAGCTGGATGAAGGGGTCAAGGCTCTGTTTCACTTCGCCGCAAAAAGCCCAAGCTAACTCTCCATGTGGGAGGCCAGCCAGTAAATGTCTTGGTGGACACAGGGGCCACCTTCTCAGGTTCAGAAAGGAATACGGGCACATTTTCAAAAAGAAAGATGTGAATTATTGTGAGCCTATGACTCCTTCCACAGATAACTCATACCAGAAGGTTTGCATAGAGGTTAGGTGGGCTTCCCAAGACAACAAGATAACAAATACCTATCTGCCCTTTGTCCGAGTTAGCAACCTGGTTATTTGCACTGGCTCCTGGCTCAGCTGCTGAGACAGTGAAGCAGTTATAGCAGGAGAAAACTAGGTGGCTGGTGGCCATCAGCGGAAGGACCAAATCTCCACAGTGGGCTTCCTGTTTCAATATGGAGCCACGTATGTCACCTGCTGGACACCATCTCTATCCTGAGCTCATAATTGACACCCCAGGTCTAGAATGCAGCTCGCAGGTACATACTATATGAAACAGTTTCTGATTAACCCCTCTCGATAACTTGCTGACATGGGAGTTTGGATAATCCAATACATTTACTTTCCAGATGAGAAAACTCACTCAAAAACACACAGGAGTTGACCCAGAGACACACAACTGGTTAACAACTAAGTCATATTCACAACCAGCGTCTGGAACAAGAGCACGGTGCCCCACAAACTGTGCCAATCGAGCAGTCAATATCTCCTGGACTTTCAAAAAATCTGAGCTGACACCCACCCCCCCCACCTCCTTGCAGCCCCCAAAGATTGTATTTCACAGGATGGCACCGGATCTGCAGCTTGCGGAGAGGGACATATCTGATCAGAGAACACAGGGCAGAACAAGGGGGAGGAGGGGAGAATGGAGCACATCCTGGCCCAATACACCTTGAGGATGATGTTCCCAATCAGAGAAGCCAGTCCACAGAGAAGACCACTTGGGCAGCCCCACAATGAGAAACGTCCCTCAAAGACCCATAGCCCTAGAGGGGACAACACTGGAGACACAGTGTGGGAATTGCGCCCGAACTGATCCTGCCACATCGAGGCATGACACTAAGAGAGTGCAGCGGAAGAGAAAGAAAACGGAGCATCAAAGTCCCCGGGGAATGGCAAAGGTGGACTTTGTGGTCAGGGCTCGGTGCCCCAACAGACTGGACTGGAAAACACTCCTAAAGTTCACCACACAGTCCTTGTGCTTTTCTTTCTTGGTTAGTTTTGTTTTCTTTTAGTGTCATTGGACTTTGGTTGGGTTTTGTTTTCATTTTTGTTGTTTTTTTCTTTTTGCAGCTTGGTTTTGCTCAGTCTTGTTTTGTGCATGTTATTACCTTCACAGGTCTGTCTAATTAAGAGAGGCTGGATGAACAATCTGGAGGAGTAAACATGTGACCGGCCCTTTCCATTGGGCATAGGAGTGAGCACGGTGGGGGGAAAGGAAGTGGTGTCAAGAAACCCAGAGACAAGGGAACAAAAAGTGATGGAAATCGGTGGTGAGGGGGATGTAGGAGGCATGGTAGGGCGTGATCAAGGGTAATGAAACCAAGAGGAATTACTGAAACCCAAAGGAAGACTGAGCATGGCAGTGGGCACAAGAGGAAAATCAAAGGGTATAGAAGAGAGAGCTGGGAAGCAAGGGCCAGTTATCGACATCTAAATAAATGTATGTACATATATTTACAAAGGGGCATGGGGAAATAGATCTATGTCCATATATTTATAGATTTAGTATTAAGGGAGCAGATGGACATAGGCCTCCGCTCAAGGACTCCCTCATTGCAAAAACACTCTTCTATTAAATTGGCATTCTACGATGCTCACCTTCCCTACATGATCACTGACCACAAAGCGGCTGCATAAGCAAATGTGGTGAAGAAAGCCGATGGTGTCCAGCTACCAAAAGATATAGCGTGTGGGGTCTTAAAGGCTTGAAGGTAAAGAAGCAGCCATCTGGCTCAGAAGCAACAAAGCCACATGGAGGAAGCATACCAGCCTGTGTGATCACAAAGTTTCAAAGGGATAAGGCAATAGGCATCATGAGAACAAAAAAATCTTATCATGGAGAATGAGAGGGGACTGCCGGGTATTGACCCAAAACCTATTTTCAGTGCACTGGACATCCCCTTACAGAAGGATCACAGAGAGGAGATTAAGGAATACAGGGTATGAGACAGCAATGATGAAACACAACTTTCCTCTAGTTCTTAATGCTTCCTCTTGCCCCACTATCATGATCCCAGTTCTACCATACTAATCTGGCCAAACTGGAGAAGGTATTCTAGTACCGATAGGAGTTTCAAACATGGGGAATCCAGGGTGGAAGGGCCCTTTAGGACCAGTGTTATGAGTGGAGATACTGGGAGGGTGGAGGAAGGGCAGGATGGAAAGTGGGAACTGATTACAAGGATCTTCACTGACCTCAAAAGAAAGGTGGGTGAAGATATGACAAAAGAATTAGTACAATTCCAAGGATTGATGAGGGATGGGTGGCGGGCATTGAGGGGGGAAAAAATGAGGAGCTGAGCCTGGGGCTTCGGTGGAGAGTGGATATTTTGAGAATAATGAGGGCAATTAATGTACAGATGTGCTTCAAACAGCTGATTTATAGATGGATTGTGGTTAGTCTTTTAGGAGCCCCTAATGAAAAGATCATAAAAGAAACAAAAATAATCTGGGCAGAGGGCTCATGCAATGATGATCTCAGGCTGGATTAGACCAGTCAAAACAACTACTGGAGTCGCCTCACCCTGTATCTATTCCTGAGTCAGGCATGAAGCTTAGGGCCCACAGCCCCAGCAGCTGGCCAGTGATGGAGGTGGGTCTCTGAGGCCATTCCACTGGGGGAATGGTCCTCTGTCCTGCAGGGCCCACCCTCCTTTGTAAGCGTGCTGTCTGGGGCACGGCTTTCATGGAGTCCACACAATGGGAACTCTACTACTCATGGGGGATTGGCAGGAAGCCTCTGCTCATGCGCACACACCACCATTTAGCTGGAGGATCTCTGTGAACAAAGCCTGAGGCAGACCACAAGCCCACTAACTGATGCTGTAAGAGATACCATCAGCATCCGGAAACCTGCAACTGGGACTAAGAGGCAGCATACCTTGGTCCCTGTCCCTCCCACTCTAATCTACAAGGAGTGACATTGCAAAGCAGAGGGTTTTCATAAAGCACTGCCAGGACTGTGGAATGAGCAGCCTCATTTGTGGACATGGATACTCTGTGATCCAGACGTACTACCTCCTCCCTTCCAGTCAGCTGAGACAAAAACCCTTGCAAGCAGAAAGCCATGCATTTGAACAGTATCCACCAGACACTCATGTGCAGCCCTGCTGCTTCCAAAGTGCCTTCCTGAGTGAGAGAGATATCACACAGAAGCCTGGTCTGTCACTCAAGTGAGTTTTACGAGCGTTAGGGAGGCGTGGTGGGCAAGTCTGGCCAACCCCAATGGCCGAATTTAATTTACATGGCCTACGTTGGTCAATCCAGGTACAGGACCCACCCAGGTGTACCTCCCCTTCATGGCCAGAAACCTGGACCTCTGAGCGTGCACAGGGTGCCTCTCCTAACTGGGCTCTTATCTTGGCCCTATGGGCATGCATAACGGATGCCCCAGTCCCTAGGATAGCTACCTAACATTTGCCCCCCTGAAGAGATATGGACCCAAATATTTGGGGTACTGGGCGAGGACATCTCTAGCTACTTCCTGCTGGCAAAGGGGCTAAGTGGGGCTTTGGGTCCATACCCTTCCTACACTGCTGGGAGGGGTTGTCCATTGAAGGCAACTTTATCCAGGATGGATAAGGTTGAGGTGGTCCAGGAGATGGTAGTCATGGACCTGGCACACTTGGTTCGGAGCTTTTGTCACCCGATAACTTCTGGGAAAAGCAAACGGTCTAAAAGGTGAACAGTTTGACTACGACAAGGCTAAGCTTGTGAGGTGGCACTGGCCTTGAAATTAGGTGATTGTCACAGGAAACAAAAAAAACCTTAGGATTACAGACATGTGTGTTTGTTCATTGGAAGTACAGGAAAGGGATAAAAGCATTCACACTTTCCCCTATTAGGGCACTGGTTTGGGCACTACTAGGTGCAGTGGGATCACTGATTCATTTATGATGCTAAGGTCTTGGACACGCTGATAAGATCCATCCTTCTTTTTAACCATATAACGCTTCAATTTTAATTTTGGTAAAAAATTATTTTTTTTGTGGACTTTCATAGTTATAAATATATATATGTATTAATATATACATTTTTAAATGTTATGAAAACATCATGCTCTGCGTTATAGAGTTAAATGGAAATAATGGGCTAGTGCAGGAAGAGTCAAAAGTGACCAAAATAGATTAACTGCCTAAGTCATTTTGAATTTTCTTGGGCTCGATTGGAGTAAAGGCTTGTAAATTACCCGGGGTCCAAATTCCCATGGTGCCTCCTACAATGGGTAGAATGTTCAGGGATGTTTCAGGGCTGGGAGATTAGTAACCCCTAAGTCCAGGATACCTTAGGGCAGGGGTCCTTAAACTGTTTACCCAGGGGGCCAGTTCACTATCCCTCAGGCGTTTTGAATGACAGACTATAGTTTAAAAAAACAAAAATTACGAACAAATTCATGTGCACACTGCACATCTTGATTTGAAGTTCAAAAAAAAAATAAATGGGGCACATACACCCAGCAGAAAGGATCAATGTCCTCGCCTGTCTGCATGTGGCCCACAGGTTGTAGTTTGAGGACCCCTGGTCTCGGCATTCACCAAGAGGATGTAGTTTCAACCCAAAAGCTTGGAGACTCTACAATTTGTTTAAAAGTGATGGGGCAGAAGGAGTCCCTGATTGACTCACGCAAGACTAGTTTTCCCATCCCCTATTACTAAGAGTTCATAGTTATGGTTATGGGGAACTAGGACATCCCGATCTGATCCTTTTAATTCAAGTGTGGACTGACATTGCCACTAAGAAGCCTAAAATATAAAAGACTTACTCCCTCCCCCGAAGAAAGGGTCCATGTTTCCAAGGTTTCAGGAAACATGGCAGGACCAGAAAAAAACAAACCGTCCAAGTTCCCAAAACCACCAAAGTGGAGACCATCCCTCCCCCTCCCCCTCCCCTCCCGATCTCTCTCCCCTAATCGGCTTTATCCCAATTTTGCAGGAGAACTCTGGGAGTGGGAGAGCTGGCTTCAGACCCTTTGGGTCCAACCCCGCCCTATAAGGTTTCTAGGGGACAGAAATTGAAAACTTCTAACAGACCCTTATTGAGTCACTCCCTCCCCCACCGGCCCCCCAACCTCACCCCCACCCCCAACCAGCAGCCCCCACACACACTAGTACTGATATGTCTTCCATACTCATCAGCCCACCCGTAATGATTGCCAGCAACTTCTCCAGGTGCTGTTCACAACGGAGGAAGGGTAGCCATTCCAGACAGAGGCCCAGTAAGCAGTCAGTGAACCTGATGGTCAGTGAGCGGGCACTCCCCACTTGAGAGAAACTCTTTAGGACACTACACGAACAATGTGGGATCTCAGTTCCTAGCAAGGCCCAGAGGGCTTTACCAGGTATCACCAGTTGATCCTACATGGCCCTCTGCGGAAGAGCTAGGAAACCTATGCATTTATCTAAGGTCAGTGAGAATTTTCAGGCTAAGAGAATGTCCGCCTGCCTTTCTAGAGTGGCTGACGGAAGCCTACGGGCTTTATACCCCTAACAGCCCAGAGGCCCCGAGAACAGGAGGGCAATAAGTATTGCCTTTATGACTCAGTCAGTCTGCCTCAGACATGAAAAAGAAGTTGGAAGGGTTTGAAGGGAAAAACCTTAGTGATTTGGTACAAGTGGTTCATTGAGTATATAACAACAGAGATTACCCTAGCACGACAGAGACAAAGAAACTAGCTAAAATACTAATAATTGCCATGAGAGACCCCAGAGACTCAGGAAAAGGAGAGCATGGCCCACTCACAGAGAGACTAACCTCTGGTCACCGCCAAGCCATGGGCAAGGATCAATGTGCCTACTGCAGGAAAGAAGGACACTGGAAAAATCAGTGCCTTGAAAACCCCAGGAGAGGTCCACGACCCTCCACAAGAGTGGACGGGACTCATCTGCACCGAGAAAGACCCAAGCAAGAGACAATAAGGCTTGAAGAAGCTGAATGAAAGGGTAAGGGCTCTGTTTGATTTCGCCGCCAAAATCCCAGGCTAACTCTCCATGTAGGAGGCCAGGCAGTAAATTTCTTGTGGACACAGGGGCCACCTTCTCAGGTTCAGAAAGGAATACGGGCACATTTTCAAAAAGAAAGATGTGAATTACTGTGAGCCTATGATTCCTTCCACAGATAACTCACACCAGAAGGTTTGCATAGAGGTTAGGTGGGCTTCCCAAGACAACAAATATCTATCTGCCCTTTGTCCCAGTTAGCCACCTGGTTATGATGGCACTGGCTCCTGGCTCAGCTGCTGAGCCAGTGAAGCAGTTATAGCAGGAAAAGACTAGGTCGCCGGTGGCCATCAACGGAAGGACCAAATCTCCACAGTGGGCTTCCTGTTTCAATATGGAGCCACGTCTGTCACCTGCTGGACACCATCTCTATTCTGAGCTCATAATTGCCACACCAGGTCTAGAATGCAGCTCGCAGGTACACACTATATGAAACAGTCTCTGATTAACCCCTCTCAATAACTTGCTAACATGGTAGTCTGGATAATCCAGTATATTTACTTTCCAGATGAGAAAACTCCCTCAAAACACACAGGAGTTGACCCAGAGACACACAACTGGTTAACAACAAAGTCATATTCACAACCAGCGTCTGCACCAAGAGCACGGTGCCCCACAGAACTGTGCCCATCGAGAAGTCAGTATCTCCTGGACTCTCAAAAGATCTGAGCTGATGCCCCCCCTCCACCTCCTTGCAGCCCCCAAAGATTGTATTTCACAGGATGGCACCGGATCTGTAGCTCGTGGAGAGGCACATATCTGATCAGAGAACACAGAGCAGAACAAGGGGGAGGAGGGGAGAGTGGAGCACATCCTGGCCCAATACACCTTGAGGATGATGTTCCCAATCAGAGAAGCCAGTCCACAGGGAAGACCACTTGGGCAGCCCCACGATGAGAAACGTCCCTCAAAGACCCATAGCCCTAGAGGGGACAACACTGGAGACACAGTGTGGGAATTGCGCCCGAACTGATCCTGCCACATCGAGGCATGACACTAAGGGAGTGCAGCGGAAGAGCTAGAAAACGGAGCAGCAATGTCCCTGGGGAATGCCAAAGGTGGACTTTGTGGTCAGGGCTCTGTGCCCCAACAGACTGGACTGGAAAACACTCCTGAAGTTCACCACACAGTCCTTGTACTTTTCTTTCTTGGTTAGTTTTGTTTTCTTTTAGTGTCATTGGATTTTTGTTGTCTTGGTTTTTTGGGGTTGCTTGTCTTGGTTTTGTGCATGTTATTACCTTTGCAGGTCTGTCTAAATTAGATAGGCTGGATGTCCAATCTGGAGGACAAAACCCAGGACCAACACTTCTGGGGGGTGGGGCATGGGAAAGAGCGAGGTGGGGGTAAAGGAAGCGGTGTTAAGAAACCCAGAAACAAGAGAACAAGAAGTCATGCATATCCGTGGTGAGGTAGCTGTAGGAAGCCTGGTAGGGCGGGATCAAGGGTAATGGAACCAAGAAGAATTACTGAAACCAAAATGAAGACTGAGCATGGCAGTGGGCACAAGAGGAAAATCAAAGGGAATAGAAGAGCAAGCGAGGAAGCAAGGGCCTGTTATAGAGGTCTTTAAAAAAGTATGTACATATGTAAATATATTCATATACGAGCATGGGGAAATAGACCTACGTCCATATATTCATAGGTTTCGTATTAAGGTAGCAGATGGACTCTGGGCCTCCACTCAAGTACTCCCTCATTGCAAGAATACTTTGTTCTATTAAATTGGCATTCTATGGTGCTCACCTTCCCCACAGGTAAGCTGAAGACAAAGCTGATGGTGCCCAGGTGTCAAAAGATATAGCGTCTGAGGTCTTAAAAGCTTGAATGTAAACAAGCTGCCACCTAGCTCAGAAGCAACAAAGCCCACATGGAATATTCACACCAGCCTATGAGATCACGAGGTTTCGAAGGGATCAGGTGTCAGGCATCATCAGAACAAAAACATCTTATTGGGAATGAGAAGAGTGCTTGGTAGAGACCCAAAGCCCATTTCCAGACTACTGGACAATACCTTACAGAAGGGTCTCAGAGAGGAGATGAGCCAAGACTAGGTACGAGATAGCAACGATGAAACAAAACTTTCCTCTAGTTGCTAAATGCTTTCTCTCCCCCCATTATCATGACCCCAATTCTACCTTACAAATCTGGCTAGACCAGAGAATGTACACTGGTACAGATAGCAACTGGAAACACAGGGAATCCAGGGTGGATGAGTCCTTTAGGACCAGTATTATGAGTGAAGACACTGAGAGGGTAGAGGGAGGGCAGTTTGGAAACGGGGAACTGATTACAAGGATGTACATTTTACTTCAACAGAAAAGTGGGTGAAGGGGGATATCAGACAGTGCAAGATATGACAAAAATTAGTAAATTACCAAGGATTGATGATCGAGGGGTAGCGCACATGGGGGGTGGGGATGGGAATGAGGAGCTGAGGCCATGGGCTTGGGTGGAGAGTGGCTATTTTGAGAATGAGGGAAATGAATGTACAAATGTGCTTTACACAACTGATGTATGCATAGAATGTGTTTAGTGTTGTATGAGCCCCTAATAAAACGTTAAAAAAAGAGATCTGGGCAGAGGACTCATTCAAGGATCATCTCAGGCTGGATTAGACCCTTCTAAGTAGAAAGTCCTGCATCTGAACAGTATCCACCAGCCATTCATGTCCAGTTCTGCTGCCTCCAAAGATCCTTCCTGGGTTTGTCAAATCTCTCTGGGGACAGACAGACCTCGGTCCTCTGCTGTGCGTGAGAAAGAATGCATGTAGAAGCCTGATTGTCATCCAAGTGGGTTTTATGAGCATTAGGGAGGCATGGTGGGCAACCCTGGTCAACCCCAGCAGCTGAATTTAATTTACTTGGCCTTGGTGGGTCAATCAAGTTGCAGCACTCACCCAGGTGTACCTCCTCTTCCTGGCCGGAAACCTGAATCTCTGAACACGCACAGTGTGCCACTCCTTCTTGGGCTGCTACCTTGGCCCTCTGGACATGCATAATGGACACCCCAGTCCCTAGGATAGCTACCTAACATTTGCCCCCTGAAGAGATATGGACCCAAATCTTTGGGGTACTGGGCGACGACATCTCTAAGTACTTCCTGCTGCAAAAGGGGCAAATGGGGCTCAGAAGGGATTGTCCACTCAGGTCCCAGGATGGATAAAGTTGAGGTTGTTCAGGAAATCGTGGTCCTGCAGCTGGCACACTTGGTTCGGAGGCCTTGGTAACCTGAGAACTTCTGGAAAAACAAACAAAAAGACAAAAGGTTGAAGAGTTTAAGTGAGACAAGTCTAAGATTCGGAGGAGGTAGTTCCCTTCAAGTTAGGTGAGTGTCACAAGAAATAAATATACTTAGGATTATCAGGCATGTGTTTGTTCATTCTAAGTACAGGAACGGGGATTAAAGCATTCACAATTTCCCTAGGAGGGCACAGGGTTTGGGCACTACTAGGTGCAGTGGGATCACTGCTTCATTTATGATCCTAAGGTCTTACACCTGCTGATAAGACCCATCCTTTTTAACCCTATAATGGCTCAATTTTCAATTTGGGGGAAATGTTTTTATTCTTTATTTTCAAAGTTATCTATCTATTTATCTGTCTGTCTATCTATCTATCTATTAATATATACATTTCTTTAAATGTTATGGAAATATGCTCAGCGTTATAGAGTTAAATGGTAATATTGGGGTACTACAGGGGGAGTCAACAGTAATCAAAAGTAGAGTAACTGCCTAAGTCATTTTTAATTTTCCTGGCTTCAATTTGAATAAAAGGCTGGTAAATTACCCAGGGTACAAATTTCCCTGGTGCCTCTACTATGGGTAGAATGATCAGGGGTGTGTCAGGGCTGCGAGAATAGTAACCCCTAAGTCCAGGATCCCTTAGGGCAGGGGTCCTCAAACTGTTTACCTAGGGGGCCAGTTCTCTGTCCCTCAGATCATTGGAGGGTCAGACTATAGTTTTTTAAAAACCTATGAACAAGTTCCTATGCACACTGCACGAGTCGGCTGCTAAGCAGGACAGGCAGAGGCAGCAAAAACACCCTGAGGGTGGAATAAATGTCGTCAGGCCACATGTGCCCCACGGGCCACAGTTTGAGGATGCCTGCCTTAGGGGTTCCTGTGTGCACTGGGGATGAAGGTCTCTACTGCTCCTCAAAAGGAGAAATGCTCTAACTTCTGGCATCTCTGCCCATTTCCCATCACTCTACAGAACTGTTCCAGGTGAATCAGGGTTGGAAGGAAAAGTGTGCCATTCTCTGGCCACCATTCTCCTTTCTCAAATAAAGTTGCATAGTGTATCAGCTTTTGTTTGTCTAGCCTCTGTGTCAACTCTATCCCAATTGGACAGGATTCATGCAAGGGGGCAATTCCTGAGTATGAAGCTGCTAAGTCCCATCTGGAAAGCACAAAACAAGGCTATTTAGAGCTTGCTGCCTCAAGGTCAATAACCCCGCTTCAGAGCAGACCCCTGGTGTGCTATTAAAATGATGCCTCTGACAGGTGCCCCCACCATAGACAAAGGGTCAAAGAGCAGTCGCTGTGGGCGACTTTAGGTCCAACCATTTTCTAGACAGTAAGCTAGGAGGACCACTGCTTTGGATGGCCCCACAGCCTTCCAAGATGCCTGCTGGCAGGAGCAGACTCTCAAATCTCTGAAGGGAAGGGGCATCTGGCAGCTCAGGGAACCTTTAGGAAAATTGGAATTTCTGGCTGGAACATCATGGCAGTTGAGCTATATTAAGAGCTGTCCCCAAAAGTGCGTGAAGAAACACCACTGAAAGCCTAAAAGTAAGGGTTACCCAGGCTAGGCTTCCGAACGTCTTTGTCTTAAGACTGAGCAACGGAAAACCAGCCAGTAACAAGGAACAAACCTACACTGGTAGAACACTAACCCTAGAACACCTGAAGTTTTCAATGCAGGAAATAATATTTTTTTTGTTTTTATTCTTTACTTTCATTGTTATCAATATATATGACAACCAAAGTATATTTTAAAAGTATAAAATTTCAAAAATATAACCAAATTGTCATATTTATAATATATAATTTTGGTACCAGATACATTTTAATTAAATGTTACAAAAAAGTCCTGCTCAGTGTTATAGGTCTCAAGCAGCTTGTTTTAAAAACCAGGAGAAAGGCAAAGGGAACAGAGGGTAAAAGGGAAACATTTGGCTGCCGGGACAAGGCAGGGCTATCTCCCAGGCCTAAATCAACCAGCTCCCGAGGCAGTGCCCTTCCACGTGTTTGGACTGGTGGGCACCATTTTGGCCAGGGTCATAGGCCCTGTTTCTCCATGGCGGCTATGTAGGTTCTCTGGGAAAACCATAAAGAGCCTTGATAATGGTGAAGCCATTCTGAACTGACAGAAGCCACCATGAAAGGTAAATAAAGTAGCTATGAACTGTCAATGAACTAGCTGATATTGGGGTGGTAGGCCGTGCAGACGTAGCCCAAGGGAATGTCCCAAAGGAAATGGATGTTCAGAAGGCTCTTGAGAACAAGAGCAGTTTTTGTTCAACTAAGAATGGCTAACCGCAACACCCCACTTCTCTACTCTGCCTGCTTGCACACCTGCACATTGCACAAGTATAAAAACCTTTGGAAAATTCAACTGGGGGCTGCTCAGTCTCCTCTCAAGAGGGCTGACAGACCCTGTGCAGAAAATAAAACTTTTTCTGTTGAACTTGCCGGTGGTCGGAGATGCTTTCTTTCTGGGAATGGACAGTAGCTACAACATTTCTAGGTGCACCGAGATCCGAGTGCCACTGTCGGAGCCTGCTTAGAAAGGGGAACCAGGACATCCTGATCTGATCCCTTAAATTCATGTGTGGATTGACATTGCCACTAAGAAGCCAACATATATAAAAGACTTACTTCCTCCCCCAACATAAAGAGTTCTTGTTTCCAAGATTTCAGTAAACATGGCAGGACCGGAAAAACAACCTGTCCAAGTTCCTAAAACCACCAAGGTGGAGGCTGTCCCTGTCCCTCCCCCTCCCTTCCCCCTTTCCCTCCCTGTCTGATTTATCCCATTTTGCAAGAGGACTCTGGGAGCAGGAGAGCTGGCTTCCGACCCTTGGTGCCGCTGCCACCCTATCAGGTTCCCAAGGGGCCGGAGAGAGGAATACTCACAGCCTCTTTTGGAGCCCCCCCACCCCACAACAAATACACTAGGGCAGGCATGTCTTAACAACCCCCAGAGAAAGATCACTCAGCAGCAGCCATTCTCCCCTTAAGGCAAGCAGCCCCCAAACCTGGGAAGACTCCGAATCCCTTTTTCAGTATATGTTCCCTTTTGTTCCAGGGATTTGTATAATTGGAACCAACAAAACCCCTTTTTTCTGACAAACCATAAGGTCTGATTTCTTTGCTAGATATGGTTTTCCATACTCATCAGCCCACCTGAGGTGATTTCCTGCAACTTCTCCAGGTGCTGTTCATATCAGAGGAATGGGACCCCTTCCAGAGAGGCCCAGAAGGCAGTCAATGGACCTAATGGTCAGCCAGCAGGCACTCCCCACTTGAGAGAAACTTTTTTCCCCACTGCACAACCAATGTGGGATCCAAACTCCTAGCAAGGCCCAGAGGGCTTAAGCAGATATCACCAGTTGCTCTTGCAGGGCCTCCGCTTAGCCACTAGGAAGCCTATGAATTTCTCTAAGGTCAGTGAGAATTCTCAGGCTCCTACAAGAGAATGTCCTCCTGCCTTTTTAGAGTGGCTGATGGACGCCTACGGGCTTTATACCCCTATTGACCTGAAAGCCCCCTGAGAACAGGAGGGAAGTAAGTATTGCCTGTATTATTCAGTCAGTCTGCCTCAGACATGAAAAAGAAGTGGGAAGGGTTTGAAGGGAAAAATCCTAGTGATTTGGTAGAAGTGGCTCATTGAGTGTATAACAACAGAGACAAAGAAACTAGCTAAAATACTAGTAATTGCCATGAGAGACCCCAGAGGCTCAGGAAAAGGAGAGCATGGCCCACTCACGGAGAAACTAACCTTTGGGCACCACCAAGCCCCAAAGAAGGATCAATGTGCCTACTGCAGGAAAGAAGGACATTGGAAACATCAGTCCCTTGAAAACGCCAGGAGAGGCAGACGACCCTCCACTAGAGAGGACGGGCCTCATTCGCACCTAGAAAGACCCAAGCAAGAGACAATAATGCTTGAAGAAGCTGAATGAAGGTGTCAGGGCTGTTTCACTTGGCCTCCAGGATCCCACGCTAACACTCCAAAAAGGGGACCAGCCAGTAAATTTCTTGGTGGACACAGGGGCCACCTTCTTGGTTTTGGAAAAGACTACAGGTGCATTGTCAAAAGGAAAGATTTTAATTACAGGTGCCACATGGCAGACCCAAGCATACCCATGGACAACGGCCAGAATAACAGATTTAGCACAAGAGACAGTTCCACACTCCTTCCTGGTAATGCCTCAGGGACCCTTTCGCCTAATTGGTCGGGATTTATTACAATAAATGGTGGCCATAATTACTTTCTCATCTGCTGCAACCACCTTAACCCTTGAACTTGAAAAGGCAAAGGTTTTGCTCACCGCTCCACTGTCAGAGGGATATGTATTTTATCAAAGAGCAGAAGAAACCTCCTCAAAGGAACTTCTTGATAAATGGCTAAAAGATATTCCTTTTGTTTGGGCAGAGAACAACCTGCCAGACTTGACTGAACATCAGGTGCCTGCGGTCGTACAACTTCTGAGCTCAGCCACACTGGTGAGTGTCAAGCAAAACCCTACTCCCTGGAAAGCACAGGTGGGTATTGCTGTTCACATATGCAGACTAAAGAGGACAGGCATTTTGGTGCCCTGCAAGTCCACATGGAACGCTCCCCTGCTGCCCATGCAGAAACCGGGAACTGAGGACTTCCAAATGGTGCAGAATCTCGGAGAGGTAAATGCGAGGGTAGAAACTGTCCACTCCACGGTACCAAACTCCGAGACCCTCCTGAGTACTATCCCATCAAACTGAATTTGTAATACTGTTTTGGACTTAAAGGATGCTTTGTTCTCCATACCCTTGTCCTCTGTACGTCAACCCAATGAAGACTTACAGGAATACAAGGAGGAACACCCCCAAACCCCCTTGCTCCAGTATGCAGATGACCTCCTCCTGGCCTTCGAAACCCTGGAGGAATGCCCAAGTGCTACCGAAGACCTGTTAATAGTCCTTGGCCAATTGGGGTTCAGGGAATCTGCAAGAGAGGCTCAACTGTGTGTCAATAAAGCTGTATACCTAGGCTACCAACTGTAGGAGGGAAAACAGACCTTGTCCCCCAGCCGCACTGAGGTGATCCTCAAAATCCCAGTCCCTGAGACTAAGAGGCAGGTGTGAGAGTTTCTAGGATTTGTGGGGTACTGTCCATTGTGGAATTTGGGATTTGAGGGATTAGCCAAACTCCTATATGCAAGTACTGGGGAAAGGAAAAAACTTCAATGGACTGAAGTAGAACAGCAAGCCTTTGAATCCTTAAAAACATCGTTCATATGGGCACCCTCTCTTCCCCTTCCAGACATAGAAAATCCCTTCCAATTGTCTATGAGGCCAGGGGCACAGCAAAAGGAATGCTAACTCAGAACTTGCAGCCATGAAAGAGACCTGTGGCCGATCTTTCAATCACACTAGACTCTGTAACTGCAGGATGGCCGAGCTGCATGCGAGCTGAGGCTGCCACGGCCATCCTAGTTATAGAAGCTAGGAAGCTTACACTGGGGCAGGATATTGCTGGGGTAGGGGGACCTATGGTTGAGCCCCTCCTAACAAGTCCCCTGGACCGGTGGATCTCGAATGCCAGGATTATACCACAAATCCCCAAGGTAATGGCCATGACCATGCCATCCCCAGTGTTACTGCCACAACCTACATACTCGGAAAATGATCTAAAGGTAAGCCAAGAGCTGGGCTGCCAAAGAAACTCGGAGCATCCAGGTGGCTGCTCCATCCTGATGGAAGAAGATTCATGCCAGAAGCTCTGGGAGAGATCTGATTCAAGGACTACATGAAGGTATGCACTCAGGATCCTCTAAATGGTCTCAGTTGCTCCTCAGGTACTTTTACATACCCAGGCTTGGACACTGGGTGGCAGATAACACCACTGTTGCTTGCACTGTGCTCGCTCGGGGAAACATCCCTAGAAAAGAAAAGGAGCAACCCCAACCACAAGCTCGAGGTAGTACTCCTAGAGAATTCTGGGAGGTGGACTTTATGGATATCAAACTTAGAAAGTATGGCTACGGGTATTTGCTGGTGCTAGTGGACACCTATTTTGGATGGGTGGGAGCCTTCCCAACGAAGAAGGACACTGCTGCCACTGGGTGTAAATTATTAGTAACTAAAATTGTCCCTAGATTTGGCTTCCCACGACCTTGGGGTCCAACAATGGCCCAGTATTCATTGCTCAAATTACTAAAGTATTAGCAATGCTTCTAAATATTAACTGGAAGCTCTACTGGGCTTATAGGCCCCAAAGTTCAAGGCAAGTAGAAAGAATAAACAGAACCCTAAAGGAATTGTTAGTTCAGTTGCATTTAGAAACTGGCGAGAATTGGATTGATCCTTTCTTTACGTTTTGCCCTACTTCGAGTCTGATGCACTCCCTATGTGAAAAGCATGACCCCGTTTGAATTTAAGTTTGGCAGACCTTCCCCAATCCTCCCAAGACTGAAGGAAGTAGAAGTAATGGAAGTCACTACTTGTTCCTTCATGAAGTGCCTGCAGGCTGTGCAGCAGGTGAGACAAATCATCTGCTCCGACACCTTCATTTTGGGCCCAACCAAGGGAAAGGTGAAGAGGCAGCCCACAACTTGCAACCTGGAGACTGAACATGGGTAAAGAAGCACTGACCCGAGACCTTAGAACCTAGGGGGACTGGCCCATACTAGGTGATACTTACAACACCAACTGCTATTAAAGTAGTGGGGAAGGGGCCGTGGATTCATCAGTCACAAGTCAAAAAAAGCCCTCCCTGAGCATATCCTGAAAAGATGAACACTCAGAAAGACAGAAAAACCCTCAAAATTAAGGCTTTACAGAACTTAATTGTTTTTGTCTGAGCATTGCTGACAGCACCCGCCATTTCGTCCAACCACAAACACATCTGTGGACTGCTACTCGAACCTCCAACAGTGAATATGTAACTTCTTACACTGGGTCTGACCCCCGTTTCCTCTTTGATTTGTTTGATTTGCTAGGAAAGAGCTGGCATTCCGGATCCTTTAAAGGTAAAGGGCACAATGGGGCCCATAACCGGAATCCCGTCCTATGGGTGCAGAATACCCTCTATAGAAAGAAGGCTCCAAACAAACCATTTCTATAGATGCCCGGCTCATGGGCTCCCTAACTGCCAAGGGGAGGGACATTGCCATTGTGCAGCTTAGGGTTGTGAAACTATCATCTTCAGGGTGGAAACTTGTTAAAGACGACCCTATTGTTTTTACAAGAATGAGACTCAAGTCCGAGGGGTTTGATCCCACCACGTGTATGGTTTCCAAATGTAACCCAATAAGAACTGGATTCAAGCGTTATTGGGTTCACTGGGAACACATGGGGAATTCAGTATTATGTAAATGATAGAGATCCCGGGACAACCTTTACTATGCAGCAAAGTAAAATATGGCAACTTCCTGTCCGTAAATAGGCCCAAACCTGGTGATAAATCCTGAAGAGCCACAGCTGGGAGTCATTAGATTCCTTTCCCGCACCCTCCAGACCCTTGAGTAACTTTCCCGTTCACTGCCAGCCCAACTCAAAGGGCCCTTCCCATTCAGGAGCCACCTCAAGGTTCTGTGTTTGATACTCTGGATGCTGTATTCCAATTTATGAACTCAAATCCTAACCTCGCAGCTGATTGTTGGCTTTGTCTGAACCCTGCTCCCCCTTACTCGGTAGGCACAGCTACAAATAGCACTATTGGTGCAGAGTGTAATCCAATTAGAAATGTTAGTAAGAAGGATTACAAGAAGCAGAAGTCTGTAGGTGAGGTTAGAGTGGACTCAACTCTAGCTCACTTTAAAAGATTACCAAGGGCGAAGACTGTTTTTATTCATCTAATTATCCCTTTAATATATCAAAATATCAAGATTTTTGCCTTCAAGCTGTTCCTATTGAACCAAATGGTGATCCTTATTTGTTATCTGCCCCAACGGGTACTTGCTTTACTTGTTCCACAGGACTAGCACCCTGTCTCCTTTCCCCAGTATTAGCAGCAGACCCGGGTATTTGTGTCCTAGTGCATGTTATTCCTCAAGTGTACCTGTGTTCTGGTGAAGGAGGTAGGGATGAGCTAAAAGAGCCCCAATGTCAGTCCCACTGTTAATGGGGCTTGGGATTATGGGATTAGCTGCAGTCGGGTCAGTTGCTTTAATACAAGGAAATTTAAACTATCAGACTCTTAGTCAGCAAATTGCTTTAGATTTACAGGGATAAAAATACCATGTTTCCCATTTAGAAAGATCCTTAGACTCCCTTGTAGAAGTGTGTTGCCAAACCGCCGAGGGCTTGACTTGCTCTTTTTGAAACAAGGAGTGTTGTGCATGGCATTAGGAGAAACTTGTTTTATGAAAACCATTCAGGAATCATTAAAGATAGTTTAGCCCTGGTTAGGAAAATATTAGAGGAAAGAGTCAAGAGAAGAAATGAAGAAACCAATTGGTTTGAAAAGCAACTTAATTGGGCAACCTGGCTAACCACCCTAGTAACGCCCCTAGCCGGACCCCTAATCCTCCTCCTGCTAAACCTCACGTTTGGACCAATAATAACCAATAAGCTAGTGGCAGTCCTCACACAGAAAGTACAAACCATAAAACTCTTAGTGCTGAGCCCACCATACACTGGGCTGGCTACCGCAGATCAATGATTTGAACTCGGCTAAGAAGAGGAGGGAATGTAGCAGCTCTTGGCAAAGCTTAAACAGCCTTGACAAGAGAAGTCATTTTGAGCTGATAGAAGCCATTATGAACAGTAAATAAACTAGCTATGAACTGTCAACGAACTAGCTGATATTGGGGAGGTAGGCTGTGCAGACGTAGCCCAAGGGAACGTACAGAAGGAAAGACCAGAGCAGGTAATGTTCAACTAAGAATGGCTAACTGCAACACCCTGCTTCTCTACTCTACCTGCTTGCACACCTGCACATTGCAAAAGTATAAAAACCTTTGGAAAATTAGACTGGGGGCCACTCAGTCTCCTCTCAAGAGAGCTGACAGTCCCTGTGCAGAAAATAAAACTTGTTCTGTTGAACTTGCCCGCGGTCTGGGTGGCTTTCTTTCTGGGAAGAGACAGTAGCTACAACAGACACAGGTGGCGCCATTCTGCCTGGGAGTGGAGTCATGTGGCTGGGAAAATGGAAGCCGCAGATTGTGGCCTAGCCGAAAGCCAGCCTGGAGCCAACCACCCATCCAGAGACCTGCCCAAACCAACAGGGTAGATGTGGGCGCTCCCAGCCATCCTGCATGGCGGAGCCGCAGCACACCACTGTGTCCCAGTCTTGGCGCAACAGACTCCATTTTGAGGCCTGCACCTCCATCTTAGCTCTCAAGACTGACCCCTAACCGACCTCCCCTCCCCTGCTCTACCCCAAATTCCTGGAACCAGCTCGTCCCAAAGCCAGAATGTTTTCTGAATATATGGTCACTCCACCCCTCCCTCACATATAGATAAGATTAACGACCTTCTCCCCTCTGAAGCACCTATGTGCGCAGATCCTCCCCAGCCATGATCGAAATACTCTACGGACAACCTTTTCTTTTCTCGCCTCTTCCTGCAACCGATTGCCCTCTGCTAGCTTCGTACCTTCCATACTTGTCCTTGCTCCGCAACCTTATAGACAACATGAAAACTCCCCCATCCCTGAACCATCTCTGACCTCTGCTGATCACCAAAAACCAGTGCATCCTGGAAATGCTGTGTTAATTAAATCCCTAGCACCCAGACCCTTAGCACCCCGGTGGGAAGGCCCTTACACCGTAGTGCTCACCACTCCCTTGGCAGTCAAGGGTCTTGTAATAGATTCCTGGGTACATTTGTCCCGAGTCAAGGCAGCAGTGAACTCTGACCATGGCTCCCAGTGGTCTGGCTCAGTCTACTGGTCCTATGTCTCTCCGCCTGACTCGCCTCACCAAGCCAGCCAGCTAAACCTAATATAATTTCCCCTTTTGCCTGGCGATTTTACTTGACTGAAAACTATACCAATTACGCCCGCACTAAGCGTTATGATTATTTGCTGGCCACCGCTGACTGCCCACCCACAGGGTGCAGAACACCCATATACTTAAATTTCACTGACTTTAAGCGGCATCAAGGAAAAGCTGATCCCATCATTTGCTACCTGTATAACCAGAAGGCAACTACCCAATGTGCAAAAAGGTGAATACAGAAAAATGTAGGGTGTCCTTGGTCTTCCTGCCAGATACTTTACCTTTCCCTTTGTCCCCAGGGATGATTCTACTACCATCAATCTAAATACACTCTCACAATCCCAGACCCCTGGGATAGCCGCTGGACACCTCTGGTTCCAGGAGCGTGGTACGCCACTCACCGAGAGAAATTTCCAGACGCCAAACTCTATGTATGGAGGTCGCTACTCCAGGTCCAATCCACCATCCACTGTAATATTCAGATCCAAGACCTTCAACTCACTAAGCAAATTTCTAAACCTTCTGAGTCTCCCTTCTCCCAGCTTACCCTGCTACAGCAGGGACTGGCCATCGCCACTTTGCTGGACTAGGCAACCTCTCCACCTGCTGCATGTGTGCAGCCCTAGAACGCCCTCCTCTGGTAGCAGTACCAGGTCCTGCCCTGTCATTTTCATCCAACGTAAAGACCACAAAACCCATAACCATCCCCAATATTCCTCTGTACATCCAACCAGAAAACACTCAAGTGCCCTTTTGCTACTCCAATCCATCGACACAAACATGTAATGTCACCCAAATCCCCTCCAAACCACTAACAGCGCCAGAAAAAAATTTTCTTTTGGTGCAACTATACACTAAGCATTTAAACATCAGTTCTACCTTACCCTTTTGTGCCTGCCCGTCACTCTGGTTCCGCAGCTCACTACATACACTCCGGCTGAGGTCCAGGACAAATACATCCAGGTATACAGTCGCCAAACTAAAAGAGCAGTTTTTCTTCCGATAGCAGTGAGAATCTCCTTAGCCTCAGCAGCAGGTGCAGTAGGACTCAGCGGCGGGACCCTTAGACCCTCTATCACCACAGCAGACAAGTTATCCACACGCTTCCAGCTGGCAGTCGATGCCTCTGCCAAATCTCTAGCCTCCCTGCAGAAACAAACAACCTCTGTTGCCCAAGTTGCCTTGCAGAGCCGCTGCACTTTAGACCTCATCACTGCTGAAAAAGGAGGAACCTGCTTATTCCTCCAGGAGGAATGCCGTTACTACATCAATAAGCTGGGAATTGTGGAAACTAGAGTCCAGACCCTCAACAACCTAAACCGTGAGCTGCAAAACAACAGATTCAGAACAGACGGATCCTCTTCCTGGTGGAACTCTTCTCTGTACTCCTTCCTAGCCCCCATACTAGAACCCATAATTTTAGTAGTAATTTTGCTCTTAATTGCTCCTTGTCTCATTCAGCTCCTGCAAAGTCGACTCCGCGAAATCACCCGTATAGCAGTCCACCAGCAACAACAACCTCTCCACCCTGTGCCAGGCCGCAACTCCCAGTACTCTGCCTGGAAAAGCCCCTCCCCTTGCTCTTCGCCCACTACCCACAGGAAGCAGTTACAGAAATGGACTAATGTTGTCCCTTTTCCCTACAGGGTCAGTCTAAAACGTCCTGTCTTGGTACAGCAGACTCCATTTTAGCTCTCAAGACTGACCCCTAACTGACCTCCCCTCCCCTGCTCAACCCCAAATTCCTGGAACCAGCTCCTCCCAAAGCCAGAAGGTTTTCTGAAGATATGGTCATTCCACGTGTCCCTGACATATATAGGTAAGATTAACGACCTTCTCCCTTTGGAAGCACCTGTGTGCGCAGATCCCCCCCCCCCCCCAGCTATGATTCTCCCCAGCTGTGCCTGCCAGCAGTGGGCATAAAAACGCCGCCAGGATTTTTTCCCTGGCGTGGCTTCAATAGCTCAATACCCTGAGTTGCTGAACCCGCCCACAATTTCGCAATAAAGCCTGTTTCTAAAACTTAATTAATTGGGTCTTTGATTCTGTTTTCGCGTCCAAATAAACTTTTACACTGAGCCTCGAGAAGGCTTTGGGAGTCAAAATCCTCCCAGCCTCCAGGCAGCAGCGTCCCAGCCCCCTCACAAATGCAGCCCGGGAAGGCAGGCACAGAGAGGCACGTCAAGTCCCGCACACCAGCAAGAAATGGCGCAAAGACCGACACCAGCAAGAAATGGCACAAAGACCGACACCAGCAAGAAACGGCGCAAAGACCGACAACAGCAAGAAACGGCGCAAAAACCGACACCAGCAAGAAACGGCGCAAAGACCGACACCAGCAAGAAACGGCGCAAAGACCGACACCAGCAAGAAACGGCGCAAAGACCGACACCAGCAAGAAACAGCGCAAAGACCGGGGCTGCGGGAATACGCTACAAGCGTCCCCAGGGGCCTCCACCGTATTGGGTGGGCGCACCACTTGGATTGGCTCACCTAGGCCAGGTGAACTCAACCCAACAATTCTCCCAAGGGTGGTGAGGTGAAAGGAGCCCAGAGGGGCCCACAACCCGTGAGACCAGCATGGGAAGGCCCACTCCTGGGGCCGGCTTACCTCATAGCTTCGAGTCACACAGCACCGCTTCTGTTCGAACAGCACCGCTTCTGTTGGACCTCACCGGGGGCAGGTATGCCTCGATCCTTGGCTCCACGCGAGAAACAGCTCACGCCGAGGCCTGGTTTGGGTTCCTCGTGAGTTTTATGAGCGGTTAGGGAGGCGTGGTCGATGACGTAGGTCGACCTCATTGGCTGTATTGTTGAATTGAATTCACCTGGCCTAGGTGAGCCAATGCAGGTACAGCGCCCACCCAGGTGTAGCTCCCCCTGCTGGCTGGAAACCTGAACTTCTGAGCATGCAGTGAGCCTCTACTTCATGAGCCAGCGGTAGCTCAGACCTCTGAGCTTGTGTAATGGGCCTGCCAGTCCCTATGCTAGCTCCCTAACAGGTTTTCCAGCCAAAGGTCTGCCTTCTGGGGCTGTTCTACAGAAAGCACTTGGTTCCTGACCCCTACGCATTCGGGGTGGTGGATGCCCTTGCTTCCGTGCTTGCTTCTATGTAATTCTGGAATGGTCCTTGTTTCACACAGTCGGCGAGGTCAGGAATTCTGGGCTGGTTGGCTACCAGGCACAAAATAAATAGCCAACGGATTGAAATCTCAACCCCTATATTGGTTTATTATGGACCACACAGACTTGTCTTCTGGAACTTCCCTCCTCAATTTCTGAACCCTTGAACTCCTTGCCACCTGTACGTGGAAAACAAGGATTCCAAACTCCGATCACCACATCTGCCTGCCCCCCCAGTCCCTCTGTGGTCCCCCTTGTCTTCCAGAGGTGCACTGTCAACCAGCAAAGTCGGGCCTCTCCATTTCTCAGAAGCTGCAGATTGTTACGTGACATCACCCTGTGTTTAAATGTTAGTGATTATGCTATCTAAAAAACAAATCTGAGCCAACTGGGGGCAAACAAAACTCATTTCAAACACCAGCTCTGTCTCCCATAAGGTGCCGTGTACAACTGCTACAACACAACAGTGGGTCCTGCTGGGTCTCCACTAGCATCTGGGAGGAAGGCTATTTATTACCGGGAATCCTACCTTGGTCCCTTGGTGTTAATTGCAGACTCACTGGGTGACGGATTGTATCTGACACGCACCATGTTTCCCGCAGCAAACACAACACTTTGTCAAACTCCGTTTGGTATTGCTCCATCCCTCCATCATTCTCCCTAATGACAAAAATAATTAACACATTCATATAAAAGCACAGGATGAGGAGAGCTTTAATTTATTCATCTAGTTCAGGGTCCTCCCTGTTATCAATATATGACAAGTTAATGTCATATATTAATTAAAAAGCAACAGTGAAGCAATTTAGGAAACTGAGGGATTGTCATTGGTCCTGGTTGTGACAGCATGTTTTGGGCATCATGGAAGATTACAGATTTGCCTTCTGTGGTATCTCATATCCATCATCCAAAAACTACCTGCTCTTAAGGGTAGAGAGAGCGAGCTTGTCTTTGAAAAAGGTGCCTGGGTCTCTTTTCCGGTTGCCGCAGCGCTAGGAACCATGAGTACCAAAGTCTCTCGCTACACCCTCTACGAGGCTGTGCGGGAAGTCCTGCACGGGAACCAGCGCAAGCGCCGGAAGTTTTTGGAGACGGTGGAGCTGCAGAGCAGCCTGAAGAACTACGACCCTCAGAAGGACAAACGCTTCTCTGGCACCGTCAGGCTTAAGTCCACCCCGCGCCCCAAGTTCTCAGTGCGTGTCCTTGGGGACCAGCAGCACTGCGACAAGCGAAGGCCGTGGAGATCCCTCACATGGACATCGAGGCGCTCAAGAAGCTCAACAAGAATAAGAAGTTGGTCAAAAAGCTGGCCAAGAAGTATGATGCCTTTTTGGCCTCAGAGACCCTGATCAAGCAGATTCCTCGAATTCTGGGCCCGGGCCTGAACAAGGCCGGGAAATTCCCTTCCCTGCTGACCCACAATGAGAACATGGTGGCCAAGGTCGACGAGGTGAAGTCCACCGTCAAGTTCCAGATGAAGAAGGTGCTGTGTCTGGCAGTGGCAGTTGGCCATGTGAAGATGACAGATGATGAACTCGTGTACAACATACACTTGGCTGTCAACTTTTTGGTTTCGCTGCTGAAGAAGAATTGGCAGAATATCCGTGCTTTGTACATTAAGAGCACTGTGGGGAAACCCCAGCGCCTGTACTAAGCTATGGTTCAATAAACTTTATTGCTCCTGTTAAAAAAAAAAAAGAAAGAAAAAAGTGCCTGGGTTTGGTAGCTGCTCACAGGATGGCAGGTGTAACGTATTATGAGAACTTAACAAGGCCCTGAGAAGACAGTTATTGGAAGTTCTTGCTGGAGGGCAAGGCCATGACTCCTGAAAGATTCTGGATCCAAAAGTCAAGTCAGAACTGGATGCCACAGACTTTCTCAATCCAGCCCTCTTTGCCCCTCCCCTAAGGCCCATACATTTCTAAGGGTTATGGATTCTACTTCAGAATCGTTCTCAATCCCAGGGCCCTCTTCACCATTGCTGGCTAGACCTGTTCACCTCTTGCCATAGGTGTGTGTGTGTGTGTGTGTGTGTGTGTGTATGTATATATATATATATATATACATACATACACACATATGGGTTTATTGTAAGTCTGCGTCTGTAGGTTTCTTGGGTGGGAAGTGTCTCAGTCCTTGGCTACACACTAGAAAGAAATACACACCAAAGCCTGGTTGTTGATCCGAGTGGGTTTATATACAGGAGAGAAGAAGGTTCCGGCGTTACACTAAACTGAACACGGGCACCCTCATGACACTGCACACCCAGCCCTGCTGAGCGGAAGGCAGAGAAGCAGCTGAAGGGAAGGGGAGGTGGTCTCCAGGTTCCAGCCTTTTAAGGGCTTTCAGCTGCGAGGCGTCAATTAAGCTCTCCTGGCTTGGCCTTGAATTGGTGCATGCCCTTTAGCCTGCATTGGCTTCCAACCTCCTGTAGGGGGCCCCCTAAGCATGGAGAGGAACAACCCCTTGTCTTGCTACCTAACAGGTCTACATTCCTGTATGGTTACATTGAGATGGAAGTAGCCCCTTTAGACAGCCTGTGAGGTTCACCAGGAGCCACAGGCCCCAGCGTTCCCTGTTACCACCTTAAACCTTAAACTACTGTTGGAGTTTATATTATCTGTGCGGGTCTGTGGACATGGAATGTTTCCATGCCAGACCCTGAAGTTGCACAAATAGGCATCCAGAACAGAACTCATACAGGCTCTAATAAGATGCTCAGATGCTTCTTGCTAGGATGAGAATTCATCGAAGTTTGTGAGCAGTTCAGATCTTGTAAGGGAGAACAGGTCAGTAGTGTATCCAGAGAAGAGAGCAAAGGTCAGGGGAAAGGGAGGAGGCCCACAGACATCTGTGCTCTGTGTTTGGCCACAAGACAAGAAACCAGGTCTCCCTGAAAAAGAAAGCAGAACAGCAAGTCCCTCGGAACTAGGACATCTTTAAACCTGACCTATACAACACTCGGCTCAGGGAGGCGCCTTGGAAAACCGTAAAAGCCCGAAAAGAGGGACAAGGAGGAAGCCCAAGTCTTTGGTTTTCCCTGCTGTGCTTTCAGTGTTGAAATGTCTGTGCACGGAGCCTTTGAAATTTCAGAATCAGAGAGTGGATTCATAAGCCAAGCTCCTGCTTTATTCTTCAATGCATTTTAGCCCAACTCCTCCTTGGTGACACATGTAACAGAAATTCTGGACTTAGGAGCCACTTGGTCCTTGGACACTAGGAGATTACAGTGGAATCTGAAACAGGGCTCTAACCACCAACTGGACTGGCCTAGGAAGCCCAAGTATTCAGTCTCCCAAACACCAACCTCCCGTTGCTCTTCATCTGCCTCCACCTTGTTCAGCTTTAGTTGTCCGTGGAAGCGTTTGGCACCCATCTGATGCTTCAGAACCCAGAAAGGAGGAAAGGTAAAACTGGGATTCAAATGAAACAAGATGTGCCCGGGGCTCCTCATGGCATTTGTCACCTTCAGTTCCCTCTTCGGACGCAGATGTGGCAAGGTTCACAAACAAGCTTTACCAGAAAGAACAGCCTGCTTCCAAGTGAGAAAAAGCCCTTTACACATGAGTTCCTGAGGTCAGCCCAGCCCTGTGCGCCCCCACCCCTCCCAGAGTCCCCTGCTCTCCGGCGAAGCATTAAAGCAAGTGGAAGCAGAGATTTGCTCAGAATAAAAAATCATTTTTCACAATAGCATGCCACATTCTGGATGGCAATCACGGCTGCACAAACCGTATCCATCCCCCAGTCATAATGTTGCCGCCTCAGTGACCACACACAGACATTGTGTGGCGAGACTCAGAGTCTATTCCATTTGTGATCAATTGTTTCCTCCCTCTCCACACTTTGCACTTAGGAGACATGCTCTCTGGAGGCAGTTGAGGCTTGTCTTGTGGCCAATAATCATCTCCTACGCCTTCCTTTCCAGTCACTAATTAGATGTCTTCACTCAAAGAAATGCCCATAAGTTGAGGTTTCAGAGGAGAGCTCCTTGAGCTCCCCAGACAACAAGGGGGCCGAGTCTCACCGTCATTATCCTGAGCTGGGAGGGAACACTATTGTTCTGGAGGCTGGGAATCCGTCACTGCCTGCCCACCGCACAGACAGAGCAGGTGCTGGTTATAATTGCTTCTAGACGTCCTGCCATGCTCAGTTGAACGTCAAAGCCATAAACGCTGCCCGACTACAATCAAACTGGAGTACGCAGACATTTCTGCATCATTGCCGGGTGAAAATACACTGAGTGGAGTTGGATGAGATGGCAGCAAGTGCTTAAGGAGGGGGTGCTGTGGGAATACCAACAAGATGACTGCCAGTCTCCGTTTCCTCCTCTCGTCTGCTTTGTGTTTTCTTTCAGGACCAGAAGAAATGATGCATATGTAAGGAAAAAAATTTTTTCCATTTCCAGAGGAGTTTTCCACCCCCCAATCTACCCGCAGCCTCCTTTGAGCAAGCCAGTAAAAGCTTTTTTTTTTTTTTTTTTAAACCTGCCTTCTCACTATGGCAATTTCCGGAGCTGCTATGTGGCTGTGTTTAAAAGTCCCCCTTGGGATCCAGAGTGCAATCCATATCACAAAGGCATCCTCCCAGTCCCAAATAGCAGTGCGACCTCATTTCAGAAGGTTGTTCTTGTTTCCATAGACCCAGAATGGAGTTTAAGCTGTTGATCTTGACTGTGGTTGTCGACTCAGCCTCTCATGGGCACCTCATGGGCAGTGGAGCAAACTGTGCCAATCTGTGCTACCACCAGGACTGGGAGAGGAAGCCAACAGTGGTGGGCCATAGGTCAATGTGTGAATGGGGATGATCAGGTCTTTCTTCATTATTCTGTTTCAGTCTGGAAACACCACTGAAGCCTGCTCAGTGTCGTAGCAACACACAAACCTTCACTGACAGTCTGGGGCACATTGGCTGCAAATCAAACCCGGGTCTTCCCGGTGAAAGTCGATGAGAGGTCTACCACTGAAGCACCGTGGCCCTCACCTCAAACCAGGGCAGTCATTTCCGGAGTTCAAACCAGACCACAATGCAGGATGACTGAGATTGCCACCAGAATCTGATACTGATGCAGAAAAAAACCTAACTACCATTTTATTGACTCCCAATAGGACAAAGATCTGCCCCTTTGGGGTTTTGAGACTTTAAATCCTTACAGCAGGGGTCGCAACCTGTGGGTCGCGACCCCTTTGGGGATCAAATAACCCTTTAACAGGGGTCATCCAATTCATAACGATAGCAAAATTACAGTTATAAAGTAGCAATGAAAATAATTTTATGGTTGCAGGTGACCACAACATGAACTGTATTAAAGGGTGGCGGCATTCAGAAGGTTGAGAACCATTGCCTTACAGAAATAGACAACCTCATATTTCTCCCACAGACGGGCTAGTCAGTTCAAACCCTGACCTTGCGATTAGCAGGTTAATGCATAGTCCACTACACCACCAGGGCTCCTAATGATATAATAAGAGATACTATTGTTAGATCTCTCATGGGAGAAATATACCTCAGTCCTGGGCTTCGCGTGAGAAAGAATTCACTCCGCAGCCTGGATTGTGATCCAAGTGAGTTTTTTGAGAGAAGAAGTTTCAGGTTTACACAGGCACCTCAGGGCCCCTCACCCCTGCACAGCTTGCCTAGAAGCTGCTGGAGAGAAAGTCACTACGTGGGCTCCAGGATCCTGCCTTTTCTTTTTTTAAAAAAATTGTTTTATTAGGGGCTCATACAATTCTTATCACAATCCATACATACATCAATTGTGTAAAGCACATTGTACACTCACTGCCCTCATTATTCTCAAAACATTTGCCTCCACTTAAGCCCCTGGCATCAATCAAATCCTCATTTTTACCCCTTCCTCCCCGCTCCCCCATCCCTCAAGAAACCTTGATAATTTGTGAGTGGTGATATTGGGAGGGTAGAGGGAGGGTGGATTGGAAAGAGGGAACCGATTACAAGTATCTACATGTGACCTCCTCCCTGGGGGACGGACAACAGAAAAGTGGGTGAAGGGAGACATTGGAGAGGTCAAGATCCTGCCTTTTCAATTCCTCCATAGGGAGGCATGGTTGATGGTCCTGGTCAACCCCATTGGCTGGATTGAATTCACCTGGTCCAGATGGGCCAATCCAGGTGTAACATCCACCTAGGTGTACCACCCCTTCCTGGCCGGAAGTTTGAACCTGAGCATATGTAATGGATGTCCCAGTCCCTATGCTAAGCTACCTAACAGTATTTGCAAGATGCCGAGCACTGTTCTAAGCTTTTTGTATATAATAATTCAATTATTTCACTTAACAAGCCTATGTATGGACTCTATTCTTGCCTCATTTTACAGATGAAAAATCAGTGGCACAGGATGATAAAGTCATGAGCCTATGACCACACAGTGAGGAAGTGGAAAGGAGAGATTTGAACCCAGGCTGCAGAGCCCATGCCTCGGGTGCCTACAGCGCCACATAGGACACAGGTAAGCATGGAGCAGACTCGGCGTAAGACCTAGCATGTATGTGCTAGGACTGCATGAGAGTAGCTGCTACTCAGATCCAGAAGAGAATACAAGGCTATTGCAAAAATTATTTTTGCCAAGAGAGGGTGGAATTCTGCATCTTGTGCGAAATCCCCCAACCTGCACATGGCACAGCTACTTCAGAAGGTTTCCAACAATGTGTGCTGTGCGTCAAACCAAACTGAGCTCAGGGGGAGCTGGTCTGTGGGTTATGTTAGCCAGAAGGTGAGCAGTTTGAACTCACCAGTCACCACTCCAAGGGAGAAAGAGGAGGTTTTCTGCTCCCATGGACTTACAGTCTTTGAAGTGGCAGGGAGCATTTCCATGCGGCCTATGATTAGGATCTAGGAGGGTGAGGGTGGATGGAGTTGGTTGAGACCTGGCTTCAGGGCATTTCCCAGAAGGGCTTCCTGCAGTGACTCTGCCTTCAGGAATGTCTGGTGACCCTGAGGGCAGCAAAGTCCTAAGCACACTCAGGCAGTGGTTCTCAACCTTCCTAATACAGGTCCTCTTGTTGTGGTGACCCCCCGACCATTAAATGATTTTCTTGCTACTTCATCACTGTAATTTTGCTACAGTTATGAATTGGACGAGCCCTGTGAAAGGGTCATATGACTCCCAAAGGGGTCGCAACCCACAGGGTGAGAACCACTGCACTAAGGGTTCCCCTTCCGGGCAGCTCTACCAGTGTCTGATGTGCATAGTTCTGTGAGGTGAGAGAAATGAACTTAGTGTCTGCTTCTGGTGACAGTTGATGTGGGTGGGCTTTCTCCCTATGTCAAATCCCTCTCAAGCCATTTGTCACCACAACAGAGGGAGCCACACACATAAAGCAAGAAGAGGAGGCAGCATAGCAGGACGGTAAGCAGAACAAAGATTGAATAAGCACAATTCACTTCAATCATGAATCGGGTGCCCTTGAGATGTGAGGAAGACCCCAGTCTAGTGACATTAGATCAGGTTTAGGGATTGAGTGACGGGACCCTCTTGGCTCCCCTCAGCCCCTATCTTGCTTTCCCATTGACCCTGCCCCTTACATCGTGATTGGTCCTTATTCCAGCATGATGGTTGGTTTCGTAATCACAACATGTGGGAATGTGTTAGTCGATAGGTTATACAGGCACAGTCTCTGGAATGGGTAAGTGAGGAGGCGTGACTGGTGACATGACTGGTGGAATGGATCATGTGAAGTGATTTGAGATCGTTGTTCAGACCTGATAGGTCATCCAGGCCTCTAGTTGATCCTGGCAGTACTCTAGTTTAAGGAAACAGAATGTTAGGCATTTAAGTCATATTTGAGCTTAAATTTTGAGCAATAGGCTGTGGCTCACAGTGAGAGTCTATGTGGAGACCCTAAATCCATTTTGAGGGGCCACACATTCAGCCACCATTGAGTTCTTTCCTACTGCTGACCGGCAGTGGAAAGCTTGGCCCTCAGGCAGTGTGCTTGCGTCCACTCCCCGGGCCAGACTCAGGGATATACGGTCGTGTGCACATCCCAATGAAGGTCCCGCTCATGCTCTCACAGGCCCTCCCGCAACTCCATGAATTGATCCGTCTTCAGGGACAGTTTTGTGACAAAGGTGTTTGTTTTCCATGTCTCATTTAAGCTTTCAGGAGCTCAGGTGGTGATGCTGGATAGTGTTGGACTATTAACAGCAAGGTCGCTGGTTCGAAGCCACTAATCATTCCACAGGAGAAAGATGAGGTTATTGCTTCCTGTAAAGGTAGCAACTTCAGGATCCCTACACAGAGTCACTATGAGTCAGAGTCAGCAGGACAGAATGGGTGTCATTTTATTTAAGTAACCATTGTGGCCTCATGCAGATGCTCTCCTTCATCCAGAACAGTGGTTTGTGCCTTTTTCTTGTGTAAAACATAGCAAAGGAGTTCCTAATAAAATATAGTTGAATTGGGAGTCTTTTTTTCCATCAAACAAAGTAAATCCATAAATAGAAATGAGACTATGGTGCTAATAACCAGTTGGAGATTTGAGAGAGCTGAACTCTCAATCCTGGTAGAAACCCATTGTGACTTTAAAAACTTGCTCAAGGTCATCCATAGCCTATGAGGTTGAGTTGAGCAGACACAAAACAGATGTGTTGGGGAGTAATTGTGTACATTAAGTAAACAATTTATCTTTCTAAAGATTCTGTCTAAAACTTACTTTAAATAGTAAGTTTTCCCCTGGGCTAGGGAAAGGTCAGGGAGCTTAACCCCCTAGTATCCACCCCCTCTCAGCATTCATCATGTTAGGCCAGAGGAGCCAAATCACACCCACTACCCAGGGAGCACTGCTTCCAAAAGCCCATTGCCTGTGCCGGGGCAGAGAGCAGGTACCCGGACCAGAAATGCTGACGGAGTGGAACCAGCGGGCTCAGCCCCCAGCTTCCTGAGAGAGCAGCTGTGATGGTTCACTTTTGGACAAATGTCAATGCATGACTTGGGCAGCATGAAAAGCAGATGTGCAGAGGTTGTTCGCTGTATTCCAGAAGTTCACACACTCCCCACAGGCTCTTTGGCTCAATGGCAGGAAGCCGTTGGTGGCTTCCACCTTCAATCCCAAAAGGCCACTGCCGTCCAGTGGATTCCAACCACAGTGACCCTAGATGGAGTTTTCAAGACTGTAAATCTTCATGGGAGCCAGCAGTCTCATTGTCCCCCTTGGGACAGGGAGATAGCAGCCCGTTTCACCTCCAGGACCCCTTCCTCTCTAATTCTGGATCCAGTCCCTCCAAATATCCTGCCCTGCCCTTGTCTAGGCTTCTTAAATGTGTTCCATGCTGCTTATGTTAGTCTGGGTGCCTTAGCGAAACAAATCTACAGAAAGAGTTTTATGTAAAGGGTGAGTGCACATCAAGAAAACATGCCCGCATTTGCTTATGCACCCGCTTTTTCTTCAGCGATCATGTCGAGATAGGCTGGTGGCTTCTTCCATGTGGGCTTTGTTGTTTCTTAGCTAGATGGCCCCTTGTTTATCTTCCAGTCTTTAAGACCCTGGACACTATATCTTTTGATAGCCAGGCCCCAGGGTGCTTAACCAATACACCACAAGGGTTCATTAGCATGTGACTTATCTCCTGCCATTCACACTAGATGCTCAAAATAGCAGGAAACCAGGTTTCTCCTTTGTGGCCACACCAGGTACTGACAGAACCAAGAACAGAGACATGCTTAGTTATATATCTTGACTATCATTAGCATATTATATGCCAGGCAATCTGTAAGCCTTCGCTCCCCTGACCTCTCACAGCCTCGGTAAAATGAAGCTAATAAAAGTAGTGCTCTCACAAGCTTGGTAGGAGATTAAACAACTCACGTAAGGCTACACAGCCTATCAACGAGGAGGCGAGATGAGGCAGTGTGTGACTGCTGAACCCACACCCTTCACAACACCTCCATTAAAATGACTGAGGGCTATGAGGAACCAGACAGAAGCAGGTTCACACCCCAGATTGAGTCAATTTAACTGCCTATTGTGCCTGACCCTTCTATCTCTGATCTTAGAAATGGGGTTAACAACAACAAAACACTGTAGAAGAAATGTCCCGCAGATGACAGGCACGCGATTAAACAACAAAAAATAAATCACTTAAGTTGAAATTCGAACTCCTGGAAACCCCTCACATACGTGCAGAAAAGGATTGAGCCCATACGGTGTTTCCAGTGCCCCCGTCCTTCCCCCCTAAAATGAGGATTTGATAAGGTAATGCCTGGATTGTTCCAAGCCCAAGACTGTGGAGAACTAAAGGAAAACCCAGCATTATGAATCTTTGAGCACAGCCCTGCTGGGAAACCGCCCTGCAGTCACTTACTGTTGATGACTGGAGGAGGGACAAGAGTAGGGAGAAGAATGAGGACTGAATGTGACACATAAGCAGGGATGGCCTACATTCCATAAAGGAAAAAACTCAAGGTCTGCTTTTCTGGTGCCGGAAAGTTAGAACCCATCTGGTGCAGTTGAAAAGGTGTGTGTGTGTAGTGGGGTGGGGTGGGGGGTTAGGGAGGAGGGGCGATGATTCCAAAGGATGAACTCCATCTGCAATTGTGTCCTCAACTGCTTTCCCTGCTAGCCACACGATATTTGTGGCTGGCCTGCCCTGCTTTTGTTATCAAGCCCAGAGAGGGCAAGAGACTAGCTCGAAGTCACACTGCAAGTTGGCAGCAGAATCAGTCCGAGAACTCTGGATGCTTAGAAAGCTTCACACAGACCTGAGAAAGTACCAAGGGAAGACCTGTTCGCTAACTGGGTAGCACTCACTGCATGCCAGCGCTGTTCCAGTGCCCCAGCCAGGGCATTGCTCCCTGTGTCCGTGTGTCTTCAGTGATGCACACAGGTGACGGATTGGCTTTTAATAGCATGCTTGGAAGGTTGAGGCCACCCAGCAGCACCTCGAAAGAAGGGCCTGCAAATCTACTTCAGACCAAGCAGCCTTTCCAGACCCTGGGGAGCACAGTTCTTCTTGGACACACAAGGAGGCCAGGAGTTGAAGTTGATTCCATGATGTAGTTGATTCCATGGTTACCGGTTGTAGCTATACCTAGAGTCACATCCACATTCATGTTTATATCTCTTCACTCCATGGGGTGTTCATGGCTCCAACTCTTCTGAAGCAGACCACCAGGATTTTGTTTAAGAGGCCTCTGGATAGGTTTGAACTGCCAACCTTTTAGTTTGTAGCTGAGTGCTAAACAACTTGTGCCATGCAGGGTGCTAAGCTCAGAAACTCAGTCGGTGCTTCATGATCTCAGTTGGAATTATAGAGAGGGTCAGTGATGACCCATTGACTGCTGGGTAATTGCTGATGTAGTCTCCCTGTGCAGACATGTAAAGTACCTGAAAACTTAAAATCGAACTCATTGAGTGCATCATCCTGCCGTGCGCCAGCCCAGCAGCATGCTCTGCTGGGGACATTTGGCCATGCCTGGAGACATTCTGAAGAAGGGAGTCCCACTGCCATCTAGTGGGCTGAGACCAGGGATGCTCGCTTAGCATCCTGGTGCAGGGAACAACACAGCCCCACAAAAATGATGTTGACCAAAATGTCAGCAGAGCTGCCACTGGGAAAATGGTCTAGTCCAAGCGCTGACCTTCATAGAGGAAGAAAGCCAATCCAGAGCAGCTAAGTGACCTGCTGTGGGTTGCACAGCCTGATTCCAAGCCCAGTACTATACCCAAAGCTGTTACCACGTCCAAAATTAAACAGCAATAGCTGCCCAAAGGCCTCTTAGTTTGAGGACCAAGTAAGACAGTAAATGAGAAAGCCCTTTGACAAATGTGGCATGCTGCACAAACATGAGATGTTATTACCCAGGATCTTTTGATATATGTAAATAGATCTTGTACCAGGTCAGTTAATTTTCCAACTGCTCTATCTGAGCTTTCAGATGGCAGCACCTCTGTCCAACCCAGGAAAGGACTCCTGTGCAGGCTGAGCAGCCCTGGAAAGCCTCATGCCTGGCTTCTCCCACCCCTCAGCTAATCTCCAAGTGATTAATAAGGGTTCTCACTATGTTGTGCCTCCCAGCTGACAGATACTAGGCTATCAATGCATTCGTATCACCTCCTTGATGCCTCAGGAGGAATATAGTTTCATGTGTGAGAGTGCCCCAACCCGCGGGACTCAGTTATTCGAGGGGTTCCAAGGAGGACCCAGCCTGAAAGAGAAACGGGCGAGAGAGAGGAGCGAGACCAAGCAGATTCTTGTCAAGGTCTGAGTTTATTGCTACACAAGCCTCTCTATAAAGGGTGAGGCAAACAAGGGAGTTCAAAGGGGAGATAAAAAAAAGGAAGGGCGGGGGTGTAGAGCACACAGGGCAGGCGGCCGCAAGTCTGCAGTTGGAATGTCCGGTGCTGGAGCAGACAAGGGTGGGCCATCTGGTGTGTGTCAGGGTAAGATAAGGTTGAGGTGACGTGGCTTTAGCCCTGCTGGGCAGGCAATATGGCCTTGGTTTTGTCAGGCTGATTATGCCCGGTTCCCAACATGAGAGAAGCCAGGAATATCTCCTCTCACAACTGTGCAGCAAACGAGATCAGATCTCCCAATCTGATTTTCAGCCCTCCTGTCTTTCCAAGTGAAGTAGATGGTCCATTTCACATTGTCTCAAGTCTTTGCACATTGCATGCCAACATTGCGACACAGGGCGCGGCTGTGGGTCTTAGTAGACAAAGCCCCCACCCAGAACCCTGCCCCCAGAGCTCCTTGGTCACCCTGCACAACGCAGGTCCAGGCCGGGCTCCACACTGCAAGGCGATCAACCCTGACCCTCCAGTGTGGCCGTCCTCACACGCTCCCACATCCACCTAGAAGGACTGGAGATGAGAGATTCCGGAAGCTCCCTGCCTCATCTGCCTCCCTCCCCAGAGCGACAGAGCAACTGTAACTGATTAGGCAGGATGCAGCCTCGTTCCCAGTCCCCACCCTCTCTGGGAAAGCAGGGCTGTGTGGCACCTCATCCAAGGCCTTTCCCCTGTGATCTCATTACTAAGGAGCTGCTCCTCTACCGCCCACCTCCATCACCTCATCTACATATGGGGGAGATGAGTATGTCTTCTTTGCTGCTCCTTCCCTGAGTCCACCCCAGGAGCTCCCTGAACAGATCATCAATCACTTCTCATTACACCTGCAGCAGCCGTCAGAAACTGCTGAACAGAGACAGGCGCCTCCCCTGCTGCTGCCAGGCTCCAGTGCACATGTGCACACACACGTGCACACACATTGTACAGGCACACTCACATGGACACACAAGCATGCACATCCATGTGCACAAACTTTGTTCAGAGGTGGGAATTCTGCCCATTTTAGCCTCTAATATTGCAATCAGAGAGTGATAGAACAATGAAAGATGAAGGTGGATGAAGGAAGATCTATTTATTCCCTTACTTGTTACATAACCATTCAGGGCTCTTTTTTTATCCGTACAAACACACCACCACCACCATCAACAATCATCAAGTAGCTGTCATGTATGCAGTGCTGCCCTATTCAAGGCAGTGCTGAGTATGTGAGGAGGATTCTCTCTAAAGCACAGCTCTGAGGAAGTCTGTCTCCTTCGCACTTTTACACACGCAGGGAGAGGAGCCTGCAGGAGGCTCCGTGCGTTGGGTGAAGCCACACGATGAGTGAGGAGACGAGTGTGAAGCCAGGGGAATGAGAGCGCAGAGTTCACCACTTCACCACCATGCTGGTGTGCACAATCCATGAAAGGGTGGCTGCCAGCAGCAGGACAGAAAAAAAGTAAAGCATGTAACTTGTGGTTTTAGCTCTGGCTTACTTCCAAAAGGATTTGTTTTTGTTGTTCTAAAAAGCTTTATACCAAAAAAAAAAAAAAAGAAAGAAAGAAAGCTTTATACCTCTATAAAAAAAAAGACTACTGCTGTCAAGCACCTTCAGACTCAAGCCAGAGGAGAGCTCTCCCAGTGGGCTTCCAAGCTGTAAATCTTCACAGAAACACAGTACCTCCTGTGGAGTAGCTGGTTTGTTCAAGCCAGCAACCTGGCAGTTAACAAGTACGTCCCTTGTACCTGTAATACCTGTATAAAGTGTATTAAATATGAACTACTCCTGGTGTGTAATTTTAAATTGAATTATTGTGCCTGGAACTTTTTTTTTAATAGCTAAGAATGGTGAAATCAGACTCCTTTAGATGTTATGATAAGAATACACACTACACAGGGCTTGGACCCAACCCAGCTTAATTCAAAGGAAGGCAGATTTATTTTCTTCTGCTTCCAAGAAGGTTCCTCAGCAGAACGTGTGTTAAACAAAATTGTTTAGCTATGGAAAAGAGCAATCTCCTCTTGGGAAGATTCTGGTAGAAAGGGGCTTTGGGGATGAATACAAGGAAGAAAAGGGTAGTGGGGTCATGGGGCATTAATCCACCCAATGGGAGGGTATTGTTTATATCTCCACAGGGAAAGTGGGACCAGACTTCAACCCAGTGTCGCAAGGTGTGAATGCAATATCCCGGCGTGGAGGAGGGAACCAGTGGAGAGGTCTGGGAGGCTGGCCCCAGCACCATAAATTAAGTGGATTCCTGCCCTTCCCCGAAAAGAATGTGTTCCAAAGGACGACATTGACTCTGCAGCTCCGGGAGGTGGACATATCTGATCAGAGCACACGGGAGCAGATGAAGGGGCAGGAGGAGAGAGTGGAGCACAGCCTGGCCCACCAGGCCATGATGATGATGTTCCTGAGTAGAGCAGCCAGTCCACAGAGAGAACAACATGGCTGGCCCTACTATGAGACATGATGCCCCTCAGTGACTAAGGGCGATACAGGGGACAGCACCGGAGACACAGTGTGGGAATTGCACCTGACCTGATCCCACCACACCGAGGCAAATCACTGGGGGAGTGCAGCGGAACAGCAAGGGAATGGAGTGGCAAGGTCCCCAGGGAATGCTGAAAGTGGACTTTGGGGCCAGGGCATGGTGCCCCAACAGACTGGACTGGAAAACGCTCCTAAGGGCCAGCAAACGATCCCCGAACTAACTACAAGCTTTTCTCTTGTGAACTGTTTTGTTCTGTTCTTTTTCAGTGGTTTGTTTTGGTTGTTTTGTTGTCTGGTTGTATACTGTTGCTTTGTGTTCCTCTGTCTAGTTTTCGTGCATGTTAGTGACTCCACAGGTCTGTCTGAATAGGACAGGCTGGATGAACTATCTAGAGGAAAAACAACGGGACCGACAGTTCCGGGGGGACTTGGGGTGGGGGGGTAGGGGGGTAAGGAAGTGGTGTTAACAAACCCAGGGACAAGGGAACAACATGGGACCCCAAATGGTAGAGAAGGGGGAGTGGCAGGCCTGGTGGGAAATGATCAAGGGTAAGGTTGCTAAGAGAAGAGGTATACTCTAACCCAGGTGGCAATGAAGCATGGTAGTAGGGCAGGAGGAAAGTCAAGGGAGATGGAGGAAAGAGCTAGGAGTCAAAGGGCATTCATGGAGGTCTAGACAAAGACATGTACATGCAAATATATATAGGAAGATGGGGAAATAGATCTATGTGTCTATATTTATAGGTCAAGTATTAAGGTGGCGGAAGGACCTTGGGCCTCTACTCAAACACTCCCTCAATGCATGAATACCTTCTTTTATTAAATTGGAACTCTATGATGCTCACTCTCCCGACACAACGGCTGGAGCCAAAGTGGGTGAACAAGTAAATGTGGTGAAGAAAGCTGATGGTGCCCGGCTACCAAAAGAGATAGTGACTGGGGTCTTAAAGGCTTGAAGATAAACAAGCGGCCATCTAGCTCAGAAGCAACAAAGTCCACATGGAAGAACACACCAGCCTGTGTGATCGAGTGGTCCCAAAGGGATCAGTTACCAGGCATCAAAGAACAAAAATTCATATCATTGAAGGCACACCTCCATGATAGGATCGCTGAAGACAAATGGGTGCATAAGCAAATGTGGTGAAGAAAGCTGATGGTGCCCGGCTATCAAAAGAGATAGTGTCTGGGGTCTTAAAGGCTTGAAGGTGAACAAGCGGCCATCTAGCTCAGAAGCAAAAAAGCCCACATGGAAGAAGCACACCGGCCAGTGCGATCATGAGGTGCCAAGGGACCAGGTATAAGGCATCATGCAAAAAAAACCAACAATGATATAAGTGTGTGTATATATGTGTATATGTATATGTATATATATACTATAGTGAATGAAGGGGGAAGTGCAGAGTGGAGACCCAAGGCCCAAGTGTCGGCCAATGGAGATCCCCTCATAGAGGGGTTTAGGAGAGGAGATGGGTTAATTAGGGTGCGAGGTAGTACCGATGAAGAACACAGCTTTCCCCCAGATCCTGGATGCTTCCTCCCCCCAACTACCATGATCCGAATTCTACCTTGCAGGACTGGATAGGGCAGAGGCTGTACACTGGTACATATGAGGGCTGGAGGTACAGGGAATCCAGGGTGGATGATACCTTCAGGACCAAGGGTGTGAGGGACGATGCTGGGAGAGTGGAGGGTGAGTGGGTTGGAAGGGGGGAACTGATTACAAGGATCCACATGTGACCTCTTCCCTGGGAGAGGGACAGCAGAGAAGGGGGGAAGGGAGACTCCGGATAGGGCAAGATATGACAAAATAATGATGTATAAATTACCAAGGGCACATGAGGGAGGGGAGAAAGGGGAGGGAGGGGAAAAAAAATGAGGACCTGATGCAAGGGGATTAAGTGGAGAGCAAATGCTTTGAGAATGATTGGGGCAGGGAATGTATGGATGTGCTTTATAAATTGATGTATGTATATGTATGGATGGTGATAAGAGTTGTATTGGTCCCTAATAACATGTAAAAAAAGAAAAGAGGAGAAAAAAATGATTAGGGCAGGGACTGTACAGATGTGCTTTATACAATTGATGTATGTATATGTATGAACTGTGATAAGAATTGTATGAGCCCCTAATAAATTGTTAAAATTAAAAAAAAGAAAATGATTAGGGCAAAGAATGTACAGATGTGTTTTATACAATTGATGTATGTATATGTATCGATTGTGATAAGAGTTGTATGAGCCCCTAATAAAATGTTTTTTAATTAAAAAAAAGGGGGCTTTGGTTACATATCCAGCTCAACCCAGCCCCAGAGGCCTCGTCATGTTTTATTTTGTTTTGCCCTTGACACTGATTGTCTTGGGAACTGTGGCCCCCGAGCAATGGCCAGGAAGTCAGGTCTTCTTGATGTAAATCCTCTAATATCCCCTACAATGATTTTCAGTGCCAATGGTAAGGCCCGCCCAGTGGCTGCCACATGCCCCTGAGCAGACATGTCAGAGCAGATGAGAGCATGAGACAGCATTTAAGAGAACGGTAGGCTGGCCTTGACTTAGCTGTTTGGCCTCTCCTCAGAAGTCATTTGTGACACTGACTGTCATGGGTTTCATTAAGAACAAGTCTATCTCTACCAAAGAAAACTGCAAGGTAAGAGGACTTTCAGCTCCAGCTACATATGTCTCCAAACTTACTTACATATTGTCCTGTTTTCAGAAGAAAAAAAATTTACTCAGTGCCTCCCGGGCAAATAAAAACTTTGGTACTACAACCTACAATCCCAGATAAAGTGTAGGTATCTGCTTTGGCAGCTCCCCTGGATCGAGCTGCTCCGGTAGCTCTCCACAAAAACCCTGTGAAGAGATGATCAGGCAGGATAGCCTAGTCTGTTCTGCAGAAAGAAGCTACCCCTGAAACCTCAGTGGCTTAAAATCTAGAAGTTTATTTCTTGTTCATGCAAATTCTGACGCTGGAAGGGCAATTCTACAGGCTGTTTGTCCTGCACACCGTCCGTCAGTGATTCGGGCTGCTTCACAAATATGGTGCCACCAGATCAAAAGGTGGATTCCAGGTCATCACAGAAGAGGAAGAGAGAAGTGGGGGTTGTGGATCAGTCTTTACATGCTTTGTCACTTTAGTTGACATAGATCGCTGGATAGGGCTGCTTATATAAAGGTTATCAGTTCAAACCCACCTAGCTGTATCACAAAAGGAAGGAGTCATCTGCTTTCATAAAGGGTACAGCCTAGCCAACCTCATGCAACAATTGTACTCTGTACCACAAGGGGTGAGCATGAGTCAGAACTGACTTGAAGGCAACAGGATTTGGGGTTTTTTTGTTTGTTTGTTTCTTTGGTTGGTTGGTTGGTTGGTTGGTTGATTGGTTTGGTTTGGTGAGTGGGAGGTGGTTCTACCTACAGCATATTAATCTGAAGTAGTCACTTTAGGTTTTTTTGTTTGTTTTTTGAGAGATGTGGAAAAGCTCATTGGCTTTAATGGGGAGTTAACTCTGCCGCAGACGGCCTCCTCAAAATTTCCCTCCCGCTTCAGAAACTAGCAGAGATTTTCAATGAAGGAGCCTGCTGGCACCCGCTGGACATCTCCTTGCAAGGTCAGTCCTTTGGAGCCATTGGGAGGGAGAAAAAAGAGACTTTTATTCCTGTAAAGAATTCCAGCCCCAGAAATCCTGAGGGGGAAATTCTGCCCTGTCCTCTCGGGTCGCTATGAGTCCGAATTGAATTTATGACTGTGAGTTGAGTTGTAATTCCATTCACTTACTGCTATTGACAGGTTGCTAGATTAGGGCTTGTCTTCCCAAATGCCAGCACTAAACGAAATTGAGCTGTCCGGGCCACAACAAAGGGGTTAGAAATACATCAGGCACACTCATTAGACACCTATGGCAAAATTCAGAACTGAGCATGCTCTGACCCAAGTCATGTAGACCCAGGTGGAAGGTCCACCTGGTCATACAGAATAGGACTTCACAAAAGTGCACCGAAATCAACCAATACGATCGACCAATGTCCTCCAGTGGTGTTGGGAGGTGATAGAAGTAGGCCTGGGCTCCTTGTCGCCCTCCCTTGTTCACGTGCTCTGCAAGTGGAGGGTGAGGCCCTTGGGGGTTCCTGCCGTGGCTCCTCAGCTGGTTCTGCACTCCTGCTCAGGTATTCCTCCCATGAAACCGCCATATTCAGCTGCAAACTTTCCCCACCCCTGCCATGCAGCCCGGCGTGCTTTCCGGAGATACTGGGGACTTTTGGGAACTGCGATACCTGAAACTTTCTTCCATAACATTCACTTGGATTTACAAAACTGCTTCTGCCATATGAATTCTTTCAGCGTTGCTAAGCAAGAACTGAGGTCAACCACCCCAGAAACCTAACACTATCAAGTCGATTCTGACTTATATCAATCTAGGGGGTCCTCAAACTATGGCCTGCGGGCCGCATGGCCCTCAGAGGACATTTATTAAGCGCGCCGGGTGTTTTTGGCCCGTTTTTTTTAACTTCAAATTAGGTATGTGCAGTGCGCATAGGCATTTGTGCATAGTTTTATTTTTAAACTATCGTCCGGTCCTCCAGCGGGTTTGAGGGACAATGAACTGGCCTCCTGTTTAAAAAGTTTGAGGACCCCTGAAAGGACAACGTAGAACTATGCCTGTGGGTTCCCGAAGTTCTAAATCTTTACAGGAGCTGAGAACCGCATCTTTCTCTGTGAGCCACTAGCGGATTCCAACTGGCCAGCCTCATGGTCACACACATTCCACCAGGCTCCTTGGGCCTTAACTTGATAATTTAATGAAACGATACTTCTCCAAGTCACACTGTATCATGGTCTATAATCTTGCTATTCTAATATCAAATTTAAAATAAGGAATATAGTTAAGCTCCAAATCCATAAGCAATAAGATCATTGAATCTCTTTGGACACTATTACTTAAAAAAAGAAAAAACTCTGTCCAATTATTTTCAGCACAGAAAAGCTTCCAGTGTTTACAGCTTAGTATTTAATTGCTTTTTCTCTTCTTCTTTTGCATTGGTGAATCATTTTGAGCTTATAATAATGTCAAAATAAATAGTTTCCAGAGCCTCCAGGCATTCACTGTGTAATGATCATTTAAAAGATTTCTTGGTTAGAGGGTCCTCAAAAGAATAAAAAGTATGTCCGCATCCCTGGTCATTTCTATATTCAAAAGAAGAAATTGCTCATCAAATGCTACAAGCCAATTTCTTTCTTCAGCCAAACTGCCCATTTTAGCATCACCGAATTAAGCAAATGGTTCTACATTTCAAAGTCAACAATGATACTCTTTTCCCTTTAACACGAGCATCTTAAACAGCTCAAAAAGCAGTCGAGCTCTTTATTATGGCTTTTCCTGAGAAAGCTGTTTCGTTGTTTATTTTATTTATTCATCTAGACTTTCATTTTAAGATTTGTGTATTTTAAGTTCTGCTAGTCAGGACATTTTAAATGCAGCCAGATTTTTTTTTATACTTTGTCTTTTAAAATATAATGAGACTGAGCAGTACATCCGTTAATAAAATATAAAGTCTTCCTATTTCTGTTTGCTTGTAATTTCCCTAAGGATAACTCTTAATGTAGTAAAACCAAAACCCCCATAATGAATTACATTTGGTCTACTGGGGGTTGTGGCCAACCTTTTGATAGAAAAATCCAGAGACTCCCTTCTGCATCTCCTTTCCCAACCAAACCCCGTTGGCTGGAGGCTGGAAGGAAGAAAGAGGCTGGGCTGCTGGGGCAGGGTGGGGAAGGGGTAACCTTGCAGATTATTTCAAATTCTACTCTGAAGGCAGAAAGTTATCCAAATGAGATAGCTAGAGATTCACTTCCTTAGAAAAAGATTGAAATTAATGTGTCCCTTAGAAAAGCCAAAGGAAAAAAGTCGTTATTAATTTAGGCAATTGAAGAACTTTGAAAGCCTTGTCTAGTACATAAAAACACCTGTCCCTAGAGCCCATCGGCCTAGGAAACGGAATTTTTATACCATGTAAAATAAAGGAAGGTCATTTCTTAGACTTGCTCAACAGAAGATTGTCATTTTAAACCGGTTACTGTAATGAGAAGCTGGGTTTTCGTAAAAAGGACTGAATGCTTGAGTCAGTGTGAAATGAAATTAGAGATGCATGTTCTGTGCATGGCGGCATTTCCGGAGGAGTCTGTGTTCCCGTGACTGCTCTCGATCTGTCTCGTGCCTTCTGGGAAACTCACAGCGTGGTGCCCACATCTAGTCTCTCGGACTTTCTTGCCAGCTTTGGAAAGGTGTTGAGTCTGTTGGATCTGCTGCACAGAGACAGCATGCAAGTGGACCCTTCCCACATTCCTCAGAGAGCAGCCCCCCAGTGTAAAGCTGTGGGTGAGGTTTGATGACCTTTGCCCCTTCATCATCCCGCATTCTTTGACGGACCCAAGCGCTCCCCTGAGGCATTACCGGAGAAGCAGCTACCCCATAGTTTCCAGATGGTGGGTATCAGCCTGTGTGCTCATTGGGATCGCCAGAGAGCTGTCCAAAAGACATCTTTGTCCCATCTCCACTGAGTCCGATTTTATTGGCCTGGAATGCAGCCTAGGTGCTTGGATTTTTTTCTCTCTCATAAGTTTTTATTGTGAATTGGGTGAAGGTTTACCAAGATCATCAGATTTTTATTCAACAATTCATACCCACTGTGTTTTATGCCACTTATTGCAATCTCCACAATATAATATGACTTGTTCCACTCCCTACTTATGTCTTCTGTTTCCCTTCCTCCTCCCTTCCTACCCTCCTGAACTTGGGCCTTGGATTAATACTGCCCTTTTGAGATCAAATGGTTTGCTGTTTTAAGGTTTGTGTGCCTCACTTGTGTAATTGCTCCCATTATAGACCAATCTATTATTTGGCTGAATATTGATCCACAGGTAGGAGTTCATTTTCAAACTTAGTGAATAAGGACCATCATTTCAGAGGTTCTGTTAGTCCCTATCCAGCCAATAAGCCTGGTCTCTTTTATGACTGTGAATTTTGCTTCACTATCTAGGACCTTTTGATGTGATCCCTTTCAAAGAAGTTGGAATTGATAGTTGGAGATCATCTAGTTATTCTGTGTTCAGAGTCATGAAGTCTAATGTTCATGTGGTCCACTCACCACTCTTTCCTCCAGAGTGAGGGTGACAATACTTGCCACCTAGATGGCCACTTGTGAGCTTCTGAGATCCAGCTGCTACTCACCAGCGTGGATGTCGACCATAGTCTTTACAGTCTAGGTAATGACAATTGTTCTTGGTGTCCTTCACAACTATAATCCCCAGCCCCCAAGCCCAATAAAGCACTCCCTCCAGTTGTTCGGTTATGCCTAAGGAGTTTTGATAACTTCATCCTCTGCGTGCTCCGGAATATTCAATTCCCTGGATGATCAGAATGCTTAGTCAGGGCTCAGAATCTTGGTGTTAAGGCTCCTGGTGAGATCCTGGCACATCAGACACAGAGGTTGTGAGGCTAGAGGACGGGCAGAAGGGGATCATACTGAGTCTAACAAGGAAAGAAAAGGAAATGAAGGATATAAGCAATTAAAAGCAAGCGCATAAATAGATACAAATACACAGATGGCCCTTGCAACATTATTCCCAATCTCGCAAACGTGTCAACGGTCTAAATACCCATCAATAGGTGAATGGATAAGTCAAACATATTGCCTACGGTATATACAATGGACTACTACTCAGCCATAAAGAGAAATGAACTCTTGACACAGGCTACAAGAGGAATGAACCTCATAAGCATTATGCTGAGTGAAATAAATCAGCTTCAAAAAGGACACATTTTGCTTAATTCCACTTACAAGAAATATCTAGGCTAGGAAAATGAATAGAGACAAACATCTCCCAATTGTTTCAAGGGATAGGTAGGAAGGTAAGTATGGTTGTTACATAATGCCATGTCAATTGGACAAATAAGTGAGGTGGAGTCTTTCTTATACCTATATGAGTGTCCTTGGATTTATTTCTCTAGTCAACCCAGCCTAACCCATTAGGGCCTGGAGGGGAAGTGCCATCCCTGAGACGATACTGAGCTTCCATAAGGGTGATGGCATAATTTTGGAATGGGTAAGGATGATATATGATCAACATGCAGAATGCCACTTAGTTATAATCTTGTAGAGCGTGGAAGTGACGAATGTTTTGATGCATGTATATTTAGTACGATTTTTAAAGAGTGTACGCAAAAGAGCAATATGGCAAGTCTGTGTTACCATTTGCTGTTGCTCAGCTAAAAGCGATTCGGGCCTGTGTAGTCCAAAGGGAACCACAGAGGCTCAGGAGGAAAGCTGGTACCATCTCCAACTAAGACTTGTCTGACCAAATGCAGAGTCTCCCTTCAAGTAACTGACAGAAGCAATGATTTGTCTCAATTCCCAGACCACTGTCACAACCATGTCTTGTTGCCCTCGGTGCCCCCCTTCCCCACCACAATAAGTCACTAGAAAGCCATGCTTCATTTAAAAACAAACAAATAAACCCCATCTGCCTCCATCCTGGCACTGTTTCAGCTTATTTAGCATCATAACATATGTCATCTGTTTCCCTAAACAATCTAACATGGACATGGCACGATGGGACTGATGAGTTAGGCAAATGAGAACCAGCCTGCCCTCTGAACACACACGATGGCATTTGACTTGCTGTCAGTAGATGCTGTCGTGTTTCTTCTCCTCTTTCCTGGAAAATAAATACAGAAAAGAAAGAGGACATGAAAAGGGCTGCAAGATGTTTAGCTCTGGTCTTTCTAGAAAGTTTAGAAAAAAAGTATGTGAATCCTGCCTGCCTTTAGATGCCCCACTCCTCTGGCAAACAAGGATTGCGCACTGACCATGGACAAGACATCTGGATCTGGGGGGAGGATATAACAATTGCCCCCACCAGCAAAGAGTTTCCAGATTTACGGGACTGCACAGGCCAGGAAGCAGCTCATAAAAAGAACAAGAAGAATTGCAAAGGAGGGTGTGCTCCAGCACCACTTCGTCCAGCTGCAGACACATGAAGGCAAAGTTTCCTTTGCTTTCAGTCAAGTTTATGATTTCCACGGCATCCCTTACCAACACCTTCACAAAGATCTAGGTTCTTGGGTTGTTTCGTTCCAGGGCGGACATCTCCTTGGTAAAGCCACACTTTATGGACAGCTCATGGTCCAAGAATTCCACCTATATGTTTGGAAAGGGGCCACGTTAAAACCCCTGGCTCAGACTTTCAGGACTGGGCATAATACAGCAAACCCACCATGGGGACAGCAGGATTTGGTAACACTCTCATCTCCATCACAACCTGGACCTGGCAAAGCTATTTTCTTCCACTCACCATCTTTCAATCAATATTTACTCAGCTATTAGTTGCTCCCCAGGCTCAGCATCAGAAAAGTGTTCAAACGTTACCGAATTGTCCATCTAATGGTAGAGGTCTGTGCAAGGGATATGAGAGCAAGAGGCTCAGAGATGATCAGTGGGTAACGAGAGAGGGATTCACCTTTATCATTTGTAGAAAGCCCCTGAGGCTTAGTCACATTGGCAGACTTTCCCTGGAGCAAGCAAATAAAGCTGCTCCCGGCTCAGCTCCATTCCAGATCTGGTCTTGCCATGAGACTATCCAGGCTTTGTCCCAACCCCACATTCTGGAAACCACGAGTGGAAGGAGGTGGATCTTGGGGATACCATGGAAAAGAATGGGCATTGCACAACACTTCATTGTACTCATATGGAGCTTATACAAAGGCCAAGAGATAGAACCAGGTGAGACTGTGAACAGGACAAGGTGATACTGCATGGTTTAAAATCAGAAAAGGTGTGCATCAGGGTTGTATCCTTTCACTGTTCTTATTCCATCTGTATGCTGAGCAATTTATACAAGAAGCTGGTCTATGTGAAAAAGAACATGGCATCAGGATTAGAGGAAGACCCATGTAATGTCATTAGGAACATTTTCTCACTAAAAATTTTAGGTCATGGCATCAAAAAAGTGTCATTTTAACCTAAATGGGTTTTTAGACCAGTGAAATAACAGCGAGAGTGAGTCAGCATTGTGCACAGAATTGAGCGATACTGGTTCTTTGGGAAATTCATAATTCAACACTGACACTGCTGAGATAAAGGATGACAGTGAGGAAGATTCTACACCTGAGCTCTGTGATGGGCCAACGTGGTGCTCTACTCTCTTCAGGAATGGATGAGCCAGCTCCACCAAGATTCCCCTTTACTGGAGCACCTGCTATGTATGTAGACGTTGAACACAAGAACGCTTTGGCGTTCCTACAATGATTTCTGACCGATGAGGTCATCGAAAAAATGATTATGATAGCCCGGAGGTTTACTTTCAGGTTTTAACCCCTCTTCAGTTAATTTCTGGCATGGGGGAAGGTTTGGGGCTTGCTTCATTTTCCTACATACGGTATCTCAGTTTGTCCAACACCATTTGTTGAGCAAGCAGAATTTGTCCCTTTGGATATTTCTGTGTCCTTTTTCGAAGGCTAGTTTCCTGTTGACTGGTGAATATATGGGTAGCTTTTCTGTTCGAATCCATTGATCTATGTACCTCTCAGTGTACTAATACACTGCTCTCCCTTAGGGAAAAACAACAACAAAAGTTGTATGAGCCCCTATATAATGATTTTTTTTAATGGACGATGAACTATTTTCCAGGCCAGCACTATCCTATGTTTGAGCACATTGCTGCAGCCACTGTGTCAATCCATCATGCCTTATAGCCTGCGGTACTCATGTTCAGGTATAGTGTTCTGCCATTCACAAGGTTCACACTGGCCAGTTCTTTCAGAAGTGGAAGACCAGGTCCTCCTCCCTCGTCTCTCTGTCTGGAAACTGCTGAAGTCTACCTGCAGTGAGTGACCCAGCAGGCATTTGAACTACTGGCTGCAAAATTTCCACCATTACAGCCAAATGCAGGCCACCACAGTACAACAGACAGTAACAGCATCTTAACACCACACAAAGGCTCCTCCCTGGGGAGGCCACGTGTTCAGGCAATTGCTGCTGTTACACATGTAAGTGGGGGCTACATGAAGTCGCACCATCTCCTGTGGCCCTTCCAGCAACAGGCCATTCTGCTGTTGTTTCTACTGGACTTAGGCTCAGCTGCCAACCTGCCCTCTGCATTCATTCTTCTCCTTACCCTTCCATGTCACCTTCTCTTTGCCCAAGTCAATACTGCTGGTCAGTCACCTACTGGTGGATGCTTGCTTCTGAAGTTTCTGAACCACATTTCCCCATGGTTATGAGACATTGCTGCTGCTACTGCGAGCATTTAACAGGTTACTTTACACCTTCAATGAGAAATCTAGGGGAATAGAAAGAAAGCCTCTTCTTTCTCCCAAGGAGTGGGTGGTGGTTTTGAACCGTTTCCCTTGAGGTTAGCAGCCCAATGTGTAACCCACTACACCAGTAGAGCCTTGGTGGCACTGTCCAGCAATTATTAGACTGCTAAATATGAGGTCAGGGTTTCAAACCTACCAACTTCTCCTTGGGAGAACGATAAAGCTGTTCCCATAAAAGACTGACAGCTCCAGAAGCCCTCTATAGGGTGGCTATGAGTTGGAATTTTGCGGTCATTTAGGGCTTTTTGGTGGCATGTGATTTTTTAGGGCTTTTAGGTTGTTTGTGGACGTTTAAGGTGTGTTTGGGGCATTCGGGTGGTTTGGGGTTTTTAGGGTGTTTTATAAGATTTTAGGGAGTTTTTAAGGGATTTAGGGGTGGTTTTTTAGAGTGTAGAGGTATTTTTCAGCACAATATGGTGTTTTTAGTGATGTTACAGAGTTCCTTAGGGATTTTAGGGTATTTTTAATATTATATGGGTTTTTTCCCCCAGCATTTTAGGTTTTCTTAGGGCTTTCATGGTGTTTTCAGGGCATATATGGGGTTTAGGAATGTTTAGGGTTTGGGAATCTTCTAAGGATGATTTTTGGAAGTTTCACATGTTTGGGTGGGCATTTGGTGTTTTTTTGTGGCTTTAGAGTGTTTATGGGATCCTGTCAATTTGCAGCTTTAATTCCGCAAAGAAAAGTCAGACAGCAAGCCAGAAAGGAGCAGGAAATGAAGGGGAAGCCCAGGCCACATGTTAAGCCGCCAAGTCCGGAGAACCTAGGTGTGGTGGTTGGCTACCTGGGACCGGGAGTGGGGCTGTGCTCCTGCCCAAGGGTGCTAGGGAGTAAACCAATCTCAGCTGGACGTTTGGCTTTTCTACTAATTAGCCGACTCCATGAACTTTCCCAAGGGCAGCTGGCGAATTGCCAGGGGAACCCAGCTAGACCCCCCACACAAAAGCACAGGGATGGTTACAGGAACAGGAGGTTTCACACAGTGGATGTGCAGGGCTTGGGGTCGGGATTGGGGGCCAAGGTGAGGAAGGGGCAGCAATAAGGCCTGGTCCCAAATAATCAGACACTGAGCAATAAAAGTACAAGGACTGCCAAGAGAACATGGGGACAAAGGATGGCTGGACTTCATTTGATATCTTTGGACGTGCTGTCAGGAGAGACCAGTCCCTGAAGGGACATCAAGTCCATGAAGGACATGATGCTTGGCAAAAAGTGGAGGACGGGCAATAAAACAGCTCGAACCAGTGGCTACATCAGTGGGCATAGTAACAATGGTGAGGATGGTTCGAGACCTGGCAGTGTTTTATTTTACTGCTTGTGTTTTTCTAGAACTGTCTTTCCTGGATGCACGAGGAAGGATAACTGTGCTTGTGGGAAGCAAATGCACAGTGGGCAGCGCTTTGGCCAACATAGGTACACCACCGGCACACAGTGCCCCCTTACTTGGCATCCAAAGTGACAGGATTTGTCTTTCCCCAGAGCTCTCCAGCCCTGGGGGAAGCGGCCCTGCCTTCGGCGCGCCGCCAGGGGGCAGCACTGCTGCTCTCTCACTGGCTACATCTGTGAGGACCCAGAGAGCTGCTCCTTTCTGCTGCCCTCCTCTCAGACTTCTGCCAGAAGCCTTGGCTCCTCCTGGATCCTCCCTTGATTCCCACTCTGCACCTTTGGGGACGCCCAGCCCATTAACTCTCTCCCATCCTTCCTTGCTGCCTCTTCTCCAGATGCCTGGGCTGGGCTTCAAGTAGTTGTAATGTTATGCTTAGGTGAGATGTGTTCAGCTTGTTTACTGTCTGTATACAAGAAAAGAGTGCAGCCCAAGACATCCACCCTTTTGTTCCTCTATGGAAAGCCTGTTACATGTCATAGTCTTCTCTCTGTGCAGTGCTTTCCTCTGCTGCTGATGCTTTTACATGAAATAGGACTCGGTGTGTCACCGCTACAGGAAATTATCTCTGAAAAAATAATATGCCCAGAACTCAGAAACAGTGTCAGCTTGCATCTGGCATCATGGAAGCATCATGGGTGTGTTTCAATTCATTCGCTCCTGAGTGTCACATGTTAAACTCAGTGCATAGCATAAACAGCAGCAGGCACAAACTGAGATCAAAGCACACCCTTTGCTGTGAAGCACATTCGGACTCCTGGCTGCCCCTGTGCCACAGAGTAGAACTGCCCCGCAGGGGCTCCCTAGCTGTCATCTTTACAGAGGCACATGGCCACACCTCCCTTTTGGGAAGCCACTGGGTAGGTTTGAACTTCAGGGTTGTAGTAGTTGATATTGTAGAGCCCTGGAGTCAGTTTGGATTCATAGGGGCCTGTGCACTAGAGAGAGAAACAAAGCCCAGTCCTGCGCCATCCTCGCACTTGTTACTGTATTTGAGCCGATTCTCGCAGCCACGGTGTCAATCCACCTAAGTAAGGGTCTTCCTCTTGTTTGCTAACCCTCTGCCAAAAATGATGCCCTTCTTGCAGGACTGGTTCCACCATAGTAATATGTCCAAAGTACCTGAGACAACGTCTCTGCATCCTCTTTCAGATCTCCTGCCTTTAGTTTGTCAGCTCACTTCGATGGAGTCGATGCTGAGCCATAGCGCCTCTATGAGATCAGAGCAGAACTATCTCTGTGGGTTTCCCAAAGGCTAACTCTATGGGAGTAGAACGCCTCATCCTTTTCTTCTGAGGACTGACTGGTGGTTCCCCACTGCTGACATTACAGTTGACACCCAAGCCATAAGCTACTATGCCACCAGAAGTCCCTTGCCCCTGTGCAATAACCAACACCACCTACACACAAAACCCACCCCTTCTCTGTCAGTTTGATGTATGGTGATGGCTTGAGTTGCTATGAAATTGGAAGCTACTAGGGGGAACCCGACAAAAACTACAATTTTTTCAAAACTATGCATTTAAATTTTTTATCCCCTTCATAGTACTCTCCATTACACTTCACACATTTGTCTAATCTGTGATTACATTCTTGGAAACATTTTTCAAACTCAGCAGTTTGGGTGACACCCTTGTTTTTTCCCCCACCTCTTCTGTGTTGTCAAACCACTGTCCTTCATTCATGGAAACAGAAAGAAGTCACATGGAGTGAGTTCAGGTGATTAAGATATGAGGGACAAGAGAGGCATGCTTTTTTGGGGGATGTTTTCATACTGTTATTTCTTGTTTTATAATCATTTTTTGGGGCCTCATACAACTCTTATCACAATTGATACATACATCACATTTGTACATTCATTGCCCTCATCATTCTGAAAACATTTGCTCTCCACTTAATCTGCTGGCATCAGCTGATAATTATTCCCCATCCCTCATGAACCCTGAATAATTTCTAAATTATTATTTTGTCATATCTTACACTATACAATATCTCCCTTCAGCCACTTTTCTGTTGTCTGTCCCCCAGGGAGATGGTTATATGTAGATCCTTATAATCGGTTTCCCCTTTCCATTCCTCCCTCCCTCCACCCTCCTCGTATCGCCACTCTCACCACTGGTCCTGAAGGGATCATCTGCCCTGGATTCCCTGTGTTTCCAGTTCCTATCTGTACCAGTGTACATCCTCAGGTCTAGCTAGATTTGTAAGGTAGAATGGGGATCATTTTAGTTGTGGGGGAAGAAGCATTTAGGATCTAGAGGAAAGTTGTATGTTTCATTGTTGCTACAGTGCACCCTGACTGGCTCCTCTCCTCCCTGCTACCCTTCTGTAAGGGGATGTCCAATTATCTACAAATGAGCTTTGGGTTTTCACTCCACACTCCCCCGTATTCACAAAGATATGATTTTTTTGTTCTGATGATGTCTGATACCTGATTCTTCCGACACCTCGTGATCACACATGCTGTTGTGCTTCTTTCATGTGGGCTTTGTTGCTTCTCAGCTACATGACCACTTGTTTAACTTCAAGCTTTTAAGACCCCAGAATGTATAACTTTTGATAGCCGACCACCATCAACTTAAGTCACCACATTTGCTTATGCACCCATTTGCCTCCAGCAATTGTGTTGGGGAGGTGAGCATCACGGAATGCCACTTTAATACAACAAAGTATTTTTGTATTGAGGGAGTACTTGAATGGAGGCCCAATGTACATCTGTTACCTTAATACTAAACCTATAAATATATGCATATAGATCTATTTCCCCATCGTTATACATAAATATATTTACATATGCACATGCCTTTATTTAGACCTCTATAAATGCCCTTTGCTTCCTACCTCTTTCCTTGACTTCCTTTTACTTTCCGATTGTCCCACTATCATGTTCAGCCTTCATTTGTGTTTCAGTAATTCCTCTCGGTTACATTACTCTTGGTTACACTCTACCAAGCCTCCTACACCCTCCTCACCATCTATTTGGATCACTTGGTGTTCCCTTGTCCCTGGCTTTGTTAACAGCACTTCCTTTTTCCCTACATCCCCCTTTCCCATCTCCCCTCCCCCACTAGCTGTCAGTCCCATTGTTTTCTCCTCCAGATTGTTCATCCAGCCTATCTCATTTAGACAGACCTGTGGAAATCATAGCATGCACAAAAACGAGACAGAGCAAACCCAAGCAACAAAATGAAACAAAAGAACAACACCACCACCAACAAGCCAATGACAAAAAGCAAAACAAAACACAAGAAAGAAAAGCTTTTAGTTAGTTCAAGGACTGTTTGTTGGCCTTTAGGAGTGTTTTCTCATAGAGTATGATGGGTCAGCTAGCCCTGGCCCCAAAGTCTATTTTTGGTATTCCCTGGGGACTTCGTTGGTCTGTTCCCCTTCCTGTTCTGTAGTACACCCTTAGTATTTTGCCTCGGTGTGCTGGGATCAGATCGGGCGATAGAGGCATGCTGTTTTTTGTGTGTGAGCAGGTGCACTGTCATGGTGGCAAAACCAGTCCCCTGTCTACCACTAATCAGTCCTTTTTATTTTAAATAAATCATTTTATTGGGGGATCTTAGAGCTCTTGTAACAATTCATACACCAATTTGTATGAAGCACATTTGTACATACAATGCTATCATCATTTCCAAACATGTTCTTTCTCCTTGAGCTCCTTTTTCCCTTCCCCCCACCCACGTGAACCATTGATAATTTATACATACTTTTTATTTTTATATTTTACACCTCTGCTGTATCCCTTCACCCAAACTTCTGCTGTTTGTTCCCCTGGGTGGTGGAGTGGGGCTGTATGTCCATCATTGAGATTGGTTTCCCCTTTCTTCTGCTTCTCCCCCCTACCTTCCCTCGTGGTGTTGCTACTCTCAGTATTGGTCCTGAGTGGTTTATCTGTCCTGGATTCTGTGTGTCGGAACTTCTAATCAATAGCAGTGTGCAAGCTCTGGTCTAGCCAGACAACTCAGACCTTCTTTGTCACACTGTTACACAATATCTTCAGAACCTCTAAATAGGAAGCTTGATTAACAGTCTGACCTAGTGCAATGACTAAACTCCAAATGCACTATCCGCCTCACATCAACAAAACCAAACAAATGAGCATCTTCTTGAAGTTTGAGTTCACTTGACGAGGTGTATTTGAGTGAGGTGATGATGGCGTCTTACACTGACTTGATTTATGTTTGCATTCTGGCTTGTGAGAAGAGCACAAGGTCTTGTCACCAGCAATGACCTTGGGAAAAAAGTGTGGGTGCACTAGCTCAGAGCAAGTTGCCAGATGCCTGCCCAAACAGGAGAATGTATATTTTGAAATGTGTACCCAGTGGAGCTTTGTACCGCTTGGTTTTTTGGCGGGGGTGGGGTGGGGGTGGGGGGAAGGCCGGCTACTCCTTTGTAGGTTAGATAATCTGAGATGTGCTATTTGAAATTTCCTGGGGCCAGTTTTAGACAAAACTAGAAAAGTTAATTTTGCTGTATGGAAAATATGACAGTCTGGAAGTATCTAATTTTCCTCACATGCCATCATTCCCCTAGTAGCATTATTCCTAGTTAAAGCTCTCCTCTGTTCCTCCTTAGGGTTTCCCCCACTACCTGATGTTCCTTTTCTCCTACTCATCATCAAGGGACTTGTGTCCAAAGTGAGGACAGCAAATAAGAGACCCTCCTGACTCTCTGTTAAGAAGGGTGCTCTGGTGCATGCGTGTGTTTATGTGTGCACATACAATCGCATTTGAATTTTGTTGGAAGAGGCTTCATAGAGACCGAGAGTGACATGGTTAGAGCTGCTGCACATGTAGAGCACTGTACTCTATGGTGTTCTAATTCAAATGCATGTAAGGTCCAAGAGAGGTAATAGAAGCAAGTGACCAGGGTCAGGGAAGGCAGTAGGAGGAACTGAGGGAGCCTGAATGCCTCACACCCTGCCAGTTTCACTGATTGTTGGATGGGAGAGTACCAACCTAGTGCTGTGAAATCTTCGCAGTTTTCAGAGCCTTGGGGGATTTTAATTTTGTATGTAAAAAATAGACATCAAATGCTTGTAATTTATTGATTTCGATAAACACACTGAATGCCAGTACTCAAGTCAAACAAACCAAACTGACAGCCATCGAGTCTTTGCCAACTCATAGTGACCCTATTAGACAGGGTAGAACTGCCCCTCAGTTCAGCTCCCAGCCCTAGAGGCCCATCAGTTCCTCGTTATATCATGAGAAATACTATTTTCACAAAAGCGTTACATACCCCTAGAGACTAAACCATAAAGCCATATAGGCTTTGACCATCAATTCTGATATGCTTTTTCCTCAAACTGATGGGTCATTTGATGGAATCCTTGTATTACTTCCCTAACATAAAAATTAATCAAGCAAAGGAGATTCAGTGCTCAGTACTGCAGCCCCCTATTTAGAGATTAACTCTTAAAAACCACCACCACCACCACCAGCACCACCACCACCACCACCACCACCACCACCGCCACCTTATCTAGGTTGATAAAAACTTCAGTAGGCTGTATAAATATCTCAAGTATTTAGGATAAAATGGATTCTTATTCTACTGTCACATATTCAGTTTGAGTTATGTGTTTCCATCTGAACACAAATTAAATAGACCTCATTGACATCTTTTCAAAATGCCATAAAAATTAAATGATTACTTTAAAAGATACTCAGTATAATTAGGCATCAGAATAATGTACTTCAACACTAGAGTGAGATAGTGTTTCAACCCATCAAGATGACACTAGCCAAGAATATTAAAAATACCATTGAGTGCTGGAAGAATGAACAGATTTGTGTCAGAAGAACAGTCTGAAAGGTCCTTAGAAGCAAGCACGGGGAGACTTCACATGCTTTGGATATGTTATCAGGAGATGCCAGTCCCTGGAAAAGGCTGAAATGTTAGGTTCAAGTATAACAACAATATTGAAGATGGTGTAGGACTGCGCAGTGGTTCATTCTGCCTTGAGTTGGAACTGACTCAATAGCACCTAATGCTAAAAGCTAGATGCTTTTGATCCTAAATGAAAAGTGGATGGTCCAGCCTCCATACCAGCTACGTGGACAACTCCCCCTCCCCCCAGAAGAATTTACTTTAGAAGACGGCACTGAACCTGTAGCTATGGGAGATGGACATGTCTGATCAGAGCACACAGGGGCAAATGAAGTGGGAGGAAGAGAGTGGAGCACACACTGGTCCACCAGGCTTGGGGGATGATTTTGGCACGCTGAACAGCCAATGTACAGAGTGGACCATATGGCTGATCCCACTATGAGACATGCCATCCCTTGCTGGCCCAGGGCCCTATGGGGACAATACCGGAGACTCTGTGTTGGGACTGACCCGACTGGCCCTCCAACACGGAGGCAAATCACTAAAAACATGCAGCAGAGCAACCATGGGAGCAGAGCGGGTAGCCCCTGAGGGAGTACAAAGGACAGACTCTGGGGCCAGAGCATGATACGCCATCAGACCTGACTGAAGGACACACCTATAGAAAAAAAAAATCAGACCTTGATCTATTTACAGGTTTTTCTTTCTTAAAAATTTTGTTTTGTCTTTTAATTAATTTACTCTTTTATTGATCATTGGTTTTCTGTTGTTGTTTTTTTGTCATCACTGTGTTCTCACCCATCGCCTATCTTGCTATGGTTTGATTTTTGGTGCATATTATTATCTCAACAGATCTATCTAGATAAGATAGGCTGGAAGAATAGTCTGGAGGAGAAAACAACAGGACCAATGGTTCCCGGGGACATGGGAGAGAGAGAGGAGGGGGTAAGGAGGTGATACTGACCAATCCAGCGACAGGGGAGCAACAAGTAATCCAAAATCCGTCGCAAGGAGGGTGTGAGAAGCCTGGTAGGTATTCAGCAAGGGCAATGTAACCAAGAGAAATTACTCAAACCCAAGTGAAAGCTGAGCATGATAGTCGGACAAGAGGAAAGTAAAAGTAAATAGAGGAAAGAACTAGGTGACAAAGGGTATTTCTAGAGGTCTACATACTGGCATGTACATATGTAAATATATTTATACAGGAGGGTTCGTAAATAGATCAACGTGCATATATTTATAGACTTAGTATTAAGGCAGTAGATGGACATTGCCAAGTACTTACTCAATGCAAGAACACGTTATATTAAATTGGCATTCCATGATGAACACCTTTCCAACATGATGGTTGAAGAAAAATGTGTGCACTAGCAAATGTGGTGAAGAAAGCTGATGGTGCCTGGCTATCAAAAGTTATAGCATCTGGGATCTTACAGGCTTGAAAATAAAGAAGCGGCCATCTAGCTCAGAAGCAACAAAGCCCACATGGAGGAAGCACACCAGCCTGTGTGACCATGAACTGTTGAAGGGATCAGATATCAAGCATCAAAGAACACAAAAATCATGTCATTGTAAATGAGGGTGAGTGAAGAGTGGAGACTCAAAGCCCATTGGTAGGTAACTGGACACCCCCTTCCTGAAGGGATGTGGGGAGGAGATAAGCCAGTCAGGGTGCAGGGTAGCAACAATGAAACATATGTTTCCTCTAGTTCCTAAATGCTTCCTCCCCCCACTATCATGACCCAATTCTACTTTTACAAATCTGGCTAGACAAGAGGATGTACAGAGAGATCGCCTTGGAGATTGGGTGGATGTTCCCACAGTAGCGTGGAGCCCCACAAGTGCTGGTCAGGCGTTTCCCCCAGTCACTTGTAGGACCTCAGGATTTAGGCTGGGGATGCCCCCACTTTTTATAGGGGAGAACAACCTGTGGCTTGGTGTGTGGGAGAGGACCAGCGTGAATTCCCCAGCTGCTTGCCACACCAATAAGTGGGGGGGTGGGAGCTCCCTCAGTTGGGCCTTCAGGTTTGTCCTAGGCAGAGGGGAGTGGCCTGGAAACCGCTATTGTCTTGTGATGGGAAAGAGAGTGAAAGGAGAGGAAAAAGAGAGAAAGAGGAAGACACAGACTGGGGCAATAATGCCAACCAGACTGACAACCACTCACCCACAGACAACTAAAATGCACAGAGTAAACAAAGGTGACAACAGTAAAAAGAAAGAAAAGAAAACAACTAAAAAGGAGAACCAAATCTGTGGAGGCTGTGGTAGGAAGTAGAGAAGAGCTAGATGGAGCAGAGAAAAGAAGAAAACCTGTAAGAAGAGCCCAATAAAAGGAAAAAGAGAGAAGAGAAAAGGAAGGAGGAGGAGAGAGTATTTTTTAAATGGTTAAAGAAATAACTGACCCTGTGTTATGCTGTGTGTAGCTCTGACTCGTCCTGTGTGCAGTACTGTCTTAGGGGTCAGGCTGCCCACTAGGAGGACAGGGTTGCCCTAGGCAGAGTGTAGGGCTCTGGAAACCAGCAGTGGTATGTGCAAGCAATGAGAGGGAGCAGAGAGAATCATACAAGCTAAGAGAGAGGTGAAGAAAGCAAAGACAGAAAGAGGAAAGAAAGAAAAAGAGAATAAAGAGAAAGAAGGAAATAAATCCAACTGAGTTCACTAAGGTTGGCTGTGATGGTAAAGAGCAAGGAGAGAGAGAAGGAGGAAATAAAGTATAAAGTAGTAGCTGATCCCTGATTGCTTGGATGAGGGGCCAGAGGGGTTTAGACACTGCTCCAACATGGCAGGTCAGTGTGCCCTTTTAATGCCGGGACCCAGTGGTGCTGGGCAGAATTGCCCTAGTTGACGAGATCACCTTAGAGGCATGACGGAGGTTTCTTCAACGGTGCAGCGCACTGTAGGTGTTTGTCCCAGGTGCCTTGTGTGGTGTACAGCACTTCCACACAGGGCAGGCTGGAGTGCCTCCTGCTATTTGGGTTGATTTGCCCTAAGCGGAGAAAAGTGACCTGGAAGCCTTTAGTGGCATATGAGAGGAGAGAGTGGGAGAGAAGAGGAAAAAGAGGGGAAAAGGGGAAAAAAAGAGGGATAAAGAAGAAAGCGAGTAAATAAAAGCCCAACACCAACCTGAGCACGTTGAAACTGAGTGCGGTGGAAAAGTTAGAAGGGCTAGTGAATAAAGTGAGAATAAGTAGAGCAGTGGGTAAGGAGGTAATGATACTTGATCACCTGTCCTTGAGGCCAGAGGAATTCCAACTCTTCCTCAAGGTCACGGGGTCATGGACTTGTAAGGTCTCTCTCTCTGGCCTAAATTCCAACCCCTGTCCGTGGCTCCCCGCGAGAAAAATTTCATGCGGAAGCCGGGCTCGTGATCCAAGTGAATTTAATGAGAGTTAAAATAAGCTTCAGGTTTTACAAGGCACCCATAGGATTCCTTTGACCATGGGGCCTGGCAGAGACTGCCTCAGGTCATGCAAGGATCTCTCTCCTCCCAGGAAGACAACCAGACCACCACTCTCCCTTCTGGTCCCTGCCTTTTCAAGGGTTCCCGGGGAGGCTGGTGAAGGACCCCAGGTCAATCCCATTGGCTGAACTGCAATCATCTGGCCCAGGTGGGCTGCTCCAGGTGCAACATCCATCAGAGCCCACGGGCAGGAAAATCCAGCTTTCCTATGCTGGCTCTCCTGGGCATGCGTTAATGGACCTTCCCATCCCTGATGTAGGGTTACACAGATGCTGTGTGAGATTACTTCAAAAGCAAGATTGCGCCCGTGGCCAGGGGTCACTTGGGTGCTGGAGTACCTGCCTTGTGCTGCATGTAGCACTGCAGCAGGGGCTGGGAGGGGGCACTGGGGGGCTCCCTCAGCCCCGTCTAGGGCTCCAAGACCGGCAGGGCCTCCCCAGCTATGTGTAGAATCACTGAGAGGGAAGCTTGTTTTCCTATCTAGACTGCTGATGCTTCCTAGATCAGAGGATTTTCTTTTTTATCCCTCTGGCCAGCTAGAATGAAATTGTCTCCCACAGTCTCTGGGCTACAGCTCAGTGCTGTTTAAGGCTGACACTGCTACAGCGGGTCTTTGTTATGGTAAAAGCTGCCAGGCCCTGTGGCTGAGTTCTGGCATTCCTTAGCTAGGTTGCTTCTTATGCTGATTTATGTTAAGGGCCTCCCCTATGTGGTGCTTGGAGCTGAGCAACCAGACTTGGGTTTGAGTTTTAAACCAATCATTTATGTTTCACCCTTAAAAAAAAATTCTACTTGTGATGTGTTCAGATTTGGTGGCTGTCAAGCTGACCCCCAGAGGGGGAGATCCAGCTTATCAGGGGGGTTGTTTACTAGTCGGCCAATTGGAACTAAATTTGCTCCCTGGACTCCCGACTTTCTGCCTTTTTCTCCCACACCATGATCTTCCTAAGGTAATAATATATTTTTTCTTCTACTCTAAATTATGGCTACCCACCACCAACCCCTGACCGTGAGCTCAAGGCATCCAACCGCATGGAGAGCTCAGTGTGGGGTTCCCCTCTTGTCTGAGATTCTGCCCCCTCTCAGGGCGTCCACCTGCAGGGATCCCTGCTCCAGGCAAGGGCATATCTGGCGCCTGCCACTTCGTCAAAATTATAGTGCTTTAAAGCATTCTTGGTTTGCTTTGTGAGTGGAAATCCCACAAAAGAAGGGGTTCAGGAGAAACCCTGTTACCCTAGTTCTAATTTCAGAACTCCACCTCCCCGTTTCCTTCACCTAATTTCCTATTTTTCTGGTCTGGCAGCAGGAGCTCCAGATAGATGGGTCCTATCTGGTCGCCATTTTCTCTGAATCCCTCCATCTATTTCTTTTACACTCTTAAAAAGTACAAAACATTTACTCTACAAGTGCAAACAGATTTTTAAAAGCAGGGAAAAACCTGAACGTTCAGTACATGGTTCAATCGTCTTTTCATCTCTGCGCCCTAACTATGCTGAGCTCCATGGAACTGCATGGAGGGGAGCTATTCTGGCGTCATCGAGCCAAGTGAGTGTTTTGAATTACCTCAAGTGAATATTTGACTGGAAAGCATAGGGTGTAAAAAACCCCTGAAATCAGATGGTGCACATCTATCACAAAGAACAGGGCCTTGTACTTAAACCTTTTTTCTGAAAATAAGCAGCCATCTAAGTGAGATGTCAACTAAGTCCGCTCAGAACAAGCAGCACAGCCAGTGTGATGCCAGGGTGATAAATAATAGAATCTCAATCTGCAGGTATGAACAAGAATCAGAGCTTAAGTTCGGAACACCCAGTTTGCAAAAGGACTCAAATGCACATGCGGGGTGAATTCCCTCTGACCACAGTCCATGGACATGAATAGATACAGTTCAGTTCAAATGTAACACCTGATCATTTGATCTCTTCAGACTAATTTTAATTTGGTTCCAGTTTTTAGTATTTTTCACTTTCTGTTCGATTGAGGTTTTTCTCTCTTTGATCGTTGTTAGTTTTTCTTTTCTACTTGTTTCTTGATTTTGTTTTGTATTTTTTTTTAATACATATGAAATCCAGGAGAGGTAAATCCAGAGAGACACTAACAGAATTAACAATCACCTAGGGACAGGCAGGGAATATTTGGGGGAGTGAGGGGGGGGGGGGGCTAACAAAAATGAATATAAAAGAAGGAAATGATGTAAACCTGATTGTGGTGAGGATTACACAAATCTTAATATGACTGAAGTATTGAATGATATATGTGAATTATATGAGAATTAAAATAAAACAAAAGCTGAGGTCAGAGATAGGGCAGCAATTTAGCCCTGAATCTCTTGGTGAAGATTGAATGTCATTTTGTGCCAAGAGCCCATTTTTCCACTCATGAAGTTTGGGGAACCGGCCATGCTCCTTCATCACTTTTCTTACCTCAATAAATGGGTACAGTTCACTCTTCTCCCTTTTCTTCTCTGTCACATACTTTGCAGCAGTCAGGGGAACAGAACTTACAGTCCTGAAAGGGATCCATGAGTGTTAGTCCAGGTAGACTAGAGAAACAAATCCACACTCATATGTGTATAGGAAAGACCTTTATATACAAGAACAGTTGTATATTGAGAAAGCATTCCAGCCCAACCAAGATCAAGTCCATAAGTCCAATATTAGCCCATGTCTGATATCAATCTATAATGTTCTCTTCAGACTCATGAAACACCTTCAATGACCCCAAATGCAGGAAGATCACAGGTCAGTAGTTGCAAAGTCTTCTGCATCCAGTGGTGGTAGAAGCATCTCAGCTTTGGCAGGGTCTCCATGTGGCTCCTCCAGTTCCCAGGGCATGGGTGCTATCAGTGTGGTGCCATGTGTCTTGTTAGTAGGACATCTCTCAGGGAATGAGCAGAAAGATAGTCTACTGCCTCCAAGGAGGAAATACCAGATTTCCCAGAACCCTGACGGGAAGGCCAGGCCCACAAAGAGGCCTCATTGGCCATAACCCAATAGAGAGACTAGAGTCTACCCCTTCACACTTAATCCTCTCAAGTCCCAAATTGACACCAGATTGTATAACTACAACAGACCACCCCTTGTCCATTTGACATTTTCACAAAATTCTTTAGCCATATATAATTTCAAAACAATAATAGAATCATATCAGTATCTAACAGTATAATATGAAAATGCATACATTTCACTGTGTGCCACCCTCCTTTAAACATAATATTCTGTAAGTGATGAAACAAAAATATTCTATGCTTAACAATTGCAGTTAAGGTACACCCACATATTAATCCTATAAGTCTGTGAATATATTCCAGTATCTATGAAAGCTTGTAAGCTAACAATTTCATAACTTTATCTGGCCCATTTTGGCTATCCAGTTTCTCTACTGCCTACTTCCATCAACCCAGTGCTCTGAGGAGACAATCATATTCTTCAATATAAAGAGTCTTCATGCCAGTTGGAACCTTGTGAAGTCCACATCCACAAGAAAGTCAAAGCAGGACAGTTCGTCTATACAGTCTGCAGCAGTATATACCAGTGCACAGGCTCAACATTCTTCTCTTCATCTGGTCGGGTTCGGGTCAAGTCAATGTGGGCTCCCTCTCTTGGCCTCACCTTAGTGTCCATTGGTCACATTGCCTTTAGGCCTTGGCCCCATCACCAATTCTCCACAACTCTAGTCTCCTCAGAGTAGGTCATGGACTTCAAACCAGTCAACCTGCTCTCATCTTCTTCTCTACTGCCTGTAAACCAGGTCCATGAGTGTCAGTGGTCAGAATGAACCCGCTGCTCTATTGCTGCTATTCTGCCACTTTCACTCAACAAGCAGATCCAGGTGGTCACCTAGCAATCATTTCAGGCTTCTACAGGCTCCCTTGAATGTTCAGTACTAGAAAGGAGTTTCTTCAGGCTTTGAGATTTTTTCCAGTTTCTGACAAAAACCACTATTCAAAATTCAAATATTCCAAAAGTTCCCTTTTAATGCACATGAAGCTCTTCCTCACAGTGGGAGCAGTGCACAGAAACGGACCTTGATGCTGGGCTGCTCCGTGCGTGCTTTGGTCAGTTGGGAGCTGCTGATTCACAGATTGACTTCACGTGGATGAAGATGCTTGTTTGCTTCCCCGTGAGTTTTTCGCGCTTCAACAGAGAAGAACCCTGTTCTTGGGTTTTGCCTCTGCCTTGCTCCTAGCACCGCTGGAATAGAAAGATCACAAATGATTTTTTTGTTGTTGTTTCAAAAAACAGAAAAGAAGTGCCGTGTACCTGTTAGGTAAGTAGAGGCAGAACTGAGGGTGGTCGCTGTGCATGACAAACCTCCTCCCCATCACAGACAGTTGAAAGCTGCTTCAGGCTGGAAAGATGCACACATTTAGGTCCTTGTGACAGGAAGCAGGTCAACCTGGGCGGGCCCCCATCTAGACCAGGTGGGCTTAATTCAGTCAATGGGGTCAAACAGTACCGTCAGCCATGCCTACCAACAGGGTATGGGTGGGGGCCTCCCACCAGCTGTCACGCAACCCAGCGTGCGTGGGCTGTCCAGTCCGCCCCCACCCCCCACGAGCATATTTGCCTCTTCTATGCTTTATAAAGTCACTTGGATCACAAACTAGGTTTCTGCGTCAATTGGTTCTTGTGTGAAGCCAAGGACAGAGGTACATTTCTCCCAGAGAGAGCCCTCACATAACCAAATCAGATTATAGCCTTCAGTGTTAGGGTTCCAACGAATTTTGGGGGAATATCTCAAGTGGTAGTGGTAAGGACACAACTCAATCCATATTATCTCTTTATTTTGCTCAGCCAGATGCTTGCCCTTTGAGCCTGAATTGTTGCAAGGCTTATTACCCCATCAAGTGTTCCCAGAGCAAGCCCTAAATGGGCAGTAGTCACACACAAGGAAGATTTGCAGGGGACACTATTAAGAATGATTAATGCTTAAGTGTTCCTTGTCTCCCCAAATGTACCATCTTTCAGAAAATTTGTTAGATCTCTCTCCTGGGAGAGATATACCTCAGCTCTTGAATAACTCTCCTGGTCATAGAAGTCAAATTCCAAGCTTTTCATCCAACATTCATAAAGCTAAATAAATGTTACATAAACCTAAGTTCCCTATCTTGGATAAGACAAAGTAAAACCATGACTTGAGAAGGTTTCCATTGAGGACAGAGACAACTTCAGATATTCTAAGCCTATGAAATTGGTCATGATTCAGGCAACTTGCCAAGGAAGCAGGTAATACCTAGGTGGGAGGTGGAATGAATAAGAACTTGCACTAAGATTCCATTCCATCAGGTGCAGCTGGTGACTTTGGAGGCCCAGAGCAGGCAGTGGGAGAGAGAAGACCAGATCAGGGGAGGGATGTGATGAGCTGGAGGGTAGAGGGAGGGATTATGTGTTGTCCTGCTGTCACCTCCCACCCCACTGTGACCCTTTAGTGATGTGGGCCCAGGTTTGTGATGCAAGTGGGTTTGAAGCCAGAGGGGACTCAGAGTGCTCAGTTGCCTGAGTGCAACCGCTGTATCCAGAAGATGGAGGAGATTCTCTTTCTGCTGGAACTGAAAAGTGCTTCCTGGCAGACCTACCAATACTCCACCTGGTTCACTGTTTTGACCTTGGGCATCCTGTATGGAGTGGGTTGCTTCTTCCTGGTCCTCCCCTTCCTTCCAATTACTCCACCTGTGCGACCACCCAGGAAAAGGATAAAGGTAAGAAATTCTCAACGCAGCCATAGGAGAGATTGATTTTTCCTTGTTTTATAAATTTTTCCTTTCGTAATTAATTTCCTGATAGGGGAAATCTCAAGAAAGAAGAGACCATCAGCCCTGGCTTTGGAATGTTGATGAGGGCTGGTGCGTCCTTACTCACTGTTAGGACTTTGTTCACTGCATTAGTATCATTTTATCCTTGCCGGCTTATGTTGATTTTCATTATTTCTGTTGGCTTTCCCTGTTTGTGAAGCACGGGAGGCGTGGATGCATCATGATCATGGACACAAGGTTTGACAGAGTTGCAGGTGGAGAGATCTCATGGCAGAGGGAGGGATTGTGAGATCAGCAGTGTGGAGAACTCCCCCATCGGGATGCTAGGGAGTGAAGGGGGATTGATTTCAAGACGAAAAAATGAAGGAGGCCAGAGGGGACAGAGAGCTTTAGACCTGAGTGTGATTACACAACTCCTTTTGAAGGCAATTTAACCATGGAGGGGGGGGTGTTGTTCTAAAATGGATATGGTAATCATTGATTGTACCATTGCCCTTGATCTGATTGAACGACTGAACTATTGACTCGTATGATATGTAAATCATTTGCCAGTAAGATGAGCATTCAAAAATATTTCTCTTTGAAGATCTCAGACCTCCCATCTCTAGTTGTTATAGAGGGCAATAGGTAAAAATCCCCAATATAGTGACGCAGTGGCTGAGGACTAGATGACTAGACGTTTCAAAGGGCAGCTCTCATCACTGGGTCCTCACTCTCTTTCCTTGAGCTCCAGTCTCTGGGCCAAAGCTCCTCTTCTGTCTGGGCTAATTGAGAAAGCATGGCTGACCCCGGGGAGGAAGTGGTCAAGGGCTGGCCCAGAGCTTCAGCCTCCATATTCAAAATCTTGCCCACCAGAACACCGAGTGCTGAGAGTGTGTGCGCTCCGTGAGCAGAGGAAGGCTGACGGAAGAAATGCACTCTAGGTCTCACACAGAAGCTGGTTTCTGGGCTTTATTCATTCTATGGAGATTGTCATTCTTCTAATCACCAGTAAATGCCTGCAGTTTGTCACAAAGAACAGACGCAGGATTGGATTCCAGCCTGACTTCCTCTCTTGTGCCCCAGCCTCAGGTGGAGACAAGGAGAAGCAGCAGGTCAAGGGACTAAGGTGACGCTCTGAAAGGTAAGGTTCTGCCCATTCAACCAAGCTCTGTAAGCTCTCCTGTCCCCTCCTCTGCAGGATGCCAGTGGCAACAGCCCGTCTCTCTCAGGTAATAATCCTGAACAAAAGGATACTGGGGATGGAAACAGAACCCAGATATTTCCCAGATGTACAGGAGGGGCCTAGGATGGGATGAAGGCTGGCCAAGGTAGGACCCAATAGGGAGCAGTGGGGGTGTCAGGAGCAGATTCTGGTGGATTTGGAGGTGGAACATCGAGGGGTAACTGCGATAAGCTGTGTAACTTTGCCAAGGTTCAGATTGCTCACTGAGACCCCACAGACAATATTGGAAACTGATGCTCCTTGAAATGCCAAAGCACCTCCTGCCCGTGGGAGTAAGCTATCATTTGACCTTGAGCTCTGGAGAGTCCAACGTCCTAAGTGCACAGCCCGTGTGACATTCCTTTCGGTCCTCTGGGAGGGCTGCACCATAACGGTTCTCCTGATTTCCAGCTTTCCGAAGCTTCCTGCAAGAACTATATGGCGCTCAGAACCTGCGTTTGCGTCTTAGGCAGAAGTAAGTAACCTTCCTGCTTCACCGTGGGGTGCATCTTCCAACCAGGGTGCCTGTGTGGCCTCGGGCTGCAGAGCAGCTGGGATGCGCTGGTTTGGGGGACTCTTTCAGGGATCGGCAGAGAATGACAGGAGTCCCGGGCAGTGGGGTGGGGCAGGAAGAGCAGGCCATCAAGGCTTGGGGAGGGACTGAGCTTGCACCGACCCTTGCTAGCCTGCTAGGTCTCTTGCTCCTTCAGTCCTGGCTGTAATCTGGTCCTTCTGTCTCCTGCAGCCACTTGGGAAACCCAACTGACACTGGCAGCTTTGGTCAAAAGAAAGCTCAAGCCCTCTCTGGTAGCTGGCGAAATAGAGGGACGGCTGAAATCCACGTCGGTACGCGCGCCCCACACGGTTCTGCGGCTCATCCATTCCGGACACCTAGGTCTCAGAACTCCACCCTTCCACGGGCCCAGATGTGCCTCTCAACTTCTCATGTCTTACCCGCCTTGAGTCAATCACCAGACTTCGCACATTCCCGTGAACCTGACAGTCTTTCACCCACACCACTGGCTCTTCCCTCACCCAGTGCCAAACCCCTGGATTCAAAGGCCTACCTGCAGCCTGCAAGCACTCTCTGGGACTCACCAGCCCTGCACCCCACAGGGACTCATTCTCAGAATGACTTGTTGGCAAGGCCCAGGCAGAGCCCATCTCCACACAACCGCTGCTCCACACTTGCCATGGCAGCCATCACAAGTCAGGATCCCACAGGCCGCCCTACTGCCTCCCCACCCCAGTGTTGGGCAGCTGCCAAGAACTTACAGCTTCCCTCCTTGGAATACTTTGGGTCTCTGAAAGAGCACTCTACCTGGCACCCCCAAGAAGACACCTTTCGGGAAGGACCCACAAAGAGGCAGGGGGAAGTAGGGAGCCCCACCTTGCTCAACCCCAATGTCCACAAGCTGCTGGAAATAGAAATCACAAAGGCAGAGAAATGGAATATTTGGGAAGAAAAAGGAAAGGGTGTATCAGAATACCATCTGCAGGCCTTAAATATGTTGAAGGCACTCGATGGGGAGCAGATCACTGCACCTCCCCAGCAGTAAAGCAGAGCAGATACCCAGCCCTCAGAAGCATTTTCCACAAAAATTCAGTGAGTTTTTCTGGGGTCTCCCTTTTCTGCACAGCGAGTCTCTGGCAACTGCTCTCAGGGTCTCTGGATTCACCCTAGAGTTTCCCACTGTCTTATTTAATGAAATTCCTAATGCCTTACCAGCTCAAATGCAAGCTAAAGAGTACCCACTCTTGTTGCAACGTCACTCCTTGCCCTACACCGAAGGCCGATTCCAACGTTTACTTCCAACTGCATGCCAAGCCCAGGCCCCACCGCCGGCTACAGTCCTGACTCCGCCCGGTCCACAGCCCCGTGGCCCACTCGCAGTACCTTTTCCTCCTCCTCACAAGAGTCCCTGTGATGAATCCTGTCTTACCGTCCACACTAAGTCCCAATCACGTGTTCCAAATTCACTTCAACAGCTGGAAAGCCATTTTTTAAAGAAACAACAGGAAAGTGAGAGTTCTTTACCCTTTATGATGCCACGACCCCAGGAAGCTTTTTGTCTTCGCAACCCCACTCATCCCCAGGACAATCAGAAGGTCCAGACCCCAAAGACAGACCCCAAGCTTCCTGGCTGCTTGAAGCAATCGGAGCTCCACCGCCAAGAGAACTTCCCTCAATTGCAGGGGCCCCTCGGCAATGGGACTCTTGAGTCTCTCACACTAAAGCAGCCTCAGGAAAAATGGCCAGGGACTTGTCTGGATATGAAGCAGCCCGAATGCTCCTGCTCAACACCTGGAGACAAGCAGGGGAAGAATGTAATGAAGACGGTGTCCCCAGGAAGATGCACACACCCTGGACCGTCGCTTGTGTGCTGCAGAGCCGGTGTCCAGCTGAGGAACAACTCGGTCAATGGACAAAGGAATTACTTGAGGAAAATATCCAAATGTAATCTATCTATCCGTGGATCAGGAAACTACTGCCCAAAAGGAACTCCGGGAGCCGACTCAAAGGAGTTAAGTGATTTGAGGATACACAAGGGGATTAGCGCAGGAACTTACACCCTTAGGGGTCCAAACAAAATCCTACTGGAAAACACCTGAATGTCCACATGTGCAGGAAGGTGGAGCAGATTAGAAAGGATCAGATCCCTGCCATTGTTTGCCGTTCATGTCTTGCGACCACGCATGCTTTGTCTATTTCCCTGACCCATCCACGTGTTGTCAATGTGGCCTCCTGGGGAGAGCTGGGAGATCTCCTGAACACAACGCAGAGCCTTTCCTTTCTCAGCCCGGGCACTCAACAGGTACTGGACTCGCATATCGTAAGGCTCCAAATGAGGCAGTGGTGGTGCATGCCCCTCAAAGTCCTTGAGCCCACAAACCTCTGTAGGACAAGAAAAGACAACGCAATGTCCTTTCCACAGTCCACCTGCTTAGCCACCCCTAAGTCTTCAACTAACCCAGTAACTGAGGCTGTCAAGGTCCTGGGAGAACCCTGTCAGGCAGACTGGGGAGAGAGAGTGACCACAAAGAAATCAAGCCCTACCCTGGAGAGTCCTTTTGCTGATTGCTCCCCTACAGAAGAGCCTGTTCAGGGAACCCCAGCCTACCCCCCACCTGATAATGACAGTGGATGCTCATTGGCCCTCAGACAGCCGTTTCCAGCCTTCATGCCCAGTATCCTTGGCAGAACCTTCCAGAATGAAAGTGTCCAGAGAGAGAGCCTAGAGCAAACCTCAAATCCAGTACTGACCAGCAAGGGGTCAAGGAAAGAGGGTGCTAGTTGTGCCCCAGGAGGCCCCAGATTGGAAGTGAACTCTGAATGTCCATCTTCAAGAGCCAAAGAGACAGGGTTGGTGGTGGTCAAGAAGTCTTCTTCAATAGAGCTAGACGATAGAGACATGTTCAAAACCAGTGTGCTGGCAAAATCTCAAACCAATGATGTGGACCGGGGGTGCTTCGAGGCTCTAGGATGTAGTAAAAGTTTCCTGCTACCTGGAAAGTGTGCTCCAGTTCCTGAAAAGCCAAGACTTACAGCACGAGTGTGCAGTGAGATTAAGCTCCAGGTGGAGGTAGAGGCAGAGGGTGGTTCTCCATGCTGTCCTGTTGACGGGCCCCTTCAGGACTGCACCACTGATGTGCCCACTGCCACCAATGCTTTGCCTTCTCAGGTGGTCCATTGCCGCCCCCAGCATTTGTTCACTGGGGATAAGCCAATATGTCAAGGGCCAAGTGGCTTCGTGGTGGCTAGAGCAAGTTACATGGGGCAGCAGAAGCTCAAAAGCCCCAACCTTCAGGACCCCTCGACAAGGAGAAGGAAGGATGCTGTTCCCACTGACAAGAGGGAGACCCATAAATGGCCCAATCCAGAAGAACATGGAAAAGGATTAGCGGGAAGAGGCATCTCCCAAGTCTGTGGGTTAAGCCAGCCTGTGCAAGACAAGGCATTGGCTGAGTGCCTTGAGATCAAGTCCTCACAGCTCCCACCAGAGAAGGGACAGCTTCCTGCTGAGGGCCACTGCAAAAAATGGAGGAAGCACTTTGTCCAGTGGATTTGCTCCAGCAAAAAATCTACAGGACACGGTGATCCTTTGCAAAAAGGAAATCCCGTATTACCCTGTGGTCACAGCCTTAGGCCCCTTCAAAGACAACCAGTGTCTCCTAACAAGGTCACGGAGGCTCAGGTGCTCACGACAGATGTTGGCCAAGTCCTAGAGGGGACACCAGGCTGTCAACAGGAGTATCTTGCGCCAATGTCAAGTTCACGAAAAGAAGCGCAGGCCTCAGTTAATGGATGTTCCTCCAGCTGTGGGGCTCCTTTCTTTGTAGAACACAGGAGAGTGGCAATTGTGAGACCCTGCCTTTGCCAGGCGATACCTGACTGCCAGAGCCTTCCCATCACGAGCACCTGTATCAGGGATGTATTCACAAATTTCTGTCTGTTCAAGGGATTCAATGTCAGAAGCCACACTCAGGCATTGCCCCCCAGGGTGTTTGTGTGCCCAGTCAGCTTGCAGCAGCACAGGCGGAGGAGGTGGGCTTACTCCAGTTACCCTTACCACTGCCCACGTCACTGTCTTCGAGAATATGTCTTATCTGGCAAATTAGAAGACGCTTCTTCTGCTCTGATTAGTAGGAAAGTATCCATGCCAGCCACTTTAGCCTGTTCTGCACAGGCTAATGGCTTCTCTCAGCCATGGTATTCATTGTTCCATAATAGAGATTTTCCCCCTCCTACATTAAGTGTGACTTCTGTGCTGCATGGCGGGATCTAGAGGGGGTGTCATGTATGTTAGTCTGTGTAGACTAGAGAAACAAAATTCATACACTCATATTTTATGAGTTTTATATAAAGGGTAAGTGAACATTGAAAAGCATCCCAACCCAGTTCAATCCAAGACCACCAGTCCAATAGTATCCCATGTGTCTGACACCAATCTACAAAGTCCTCCTCACACTCCAAAAACACACGGGGAGACAATGACTGCAGGAGGAAATTGTAGTCCGTGCGCTGGCAGGTTCTCCACGAGGCTGCTGCAGAAACCAGGGCTGCAACAGGGTAGGTCCATGCGGCTTCTCCTCAGGGATCTCCCAGGAAATGAGTCTTTCCAGCTGCTTTAGGGACCTAACAAATGCATATCCACCCTGGTGGCACTATCAGAGAGCAAGAGACCAGAAAGGCTAGGCTCACAGAGCCATTGATCTCCCTGCCCTTCAATTAACCCCACATGAGTTCATTGACGAGGTTGGCACAATATACCTTTAACTATGTTAGATACTGCGTCTCCTTCTCTGAGTGCTAGCTCTGACTTCTCAAAGGGCAGGGCTCTGGAGGAGGTTTTCAGCAGTGTTTCCCACCCACTTCCATCCCAAGTTCTTCATTTTGCACCTCTTATGATTTATGGTAACACCCCTACTATGAAAACCTCAGAAGGTCCCAACACAGTGAAGAATGTTCCCTGGTGCCATTACTTTGTCTTCAACGTTATGTGGCTGCAGTTGATAGGTTTTGAGAGGCGCAATCCAGCCAAGAAATTCCATCGCAGGCTCCAGAAGAGGTTTAGACCTAAGTAGCGTCTCATGGTACCAAGCAGGCATGAGACATGTGGCGGCCTGTCTAAGTCCCACATGTGCATTTGATGAAGGCTGCCAAGTTTGGCATGGAGGTTCCGCCTCAATACACCTGTCACAAAATGTGAAATGACATCTTTTGCTACCTTTGCCTCTCTCCCAGCCTAGGGTAGCCTCCAGGATGGAAGTCCCAGGTCTGACACATGTGGGTGGGAACTGCCAGCGGGGGACTGTGCTCACCCACTGCACCAAGGGAAAATCTGGTTCACAGCTCACATGCCTTCCTCTGTATATAAACCCAGAGAAGGAGCAACAGCTTAGGCTGAGTGCTACAGGATGAGTGTCTGTGTAATAACCACTAATGGTTAGGCACCATGGACACAGGGTAGGGAAGGATACAGTGAAGAAGAATATGAAGTGTTGGAAGTAGCAAAGGGGGCCAAAGAGCATGAGGATCCCCAGAAATGATGCAAGACACAAGCAGAGCTAACACAGGCTTACAAAGGGGAATCGGCCAGGTGCTTCACCCCAGCTTTAGCTAGCTGCCCCCACAGCAGAACTTTATCTCCTACAGAGAGCACTGGGTTGTATAGCAAAGGCACAGGTTTCAAGCAGGGAAGGTTACTTTCTCAATACTCTCTTAGTGGGGCGACAAACTGTTATTTTACTTGATTTCCATCTCCTGTGTGGTGGAAGAATGAGTCTATAGCCAGCGTGGGGTAGAGTGGGGATGAGTCAATCACAGGGATGCTAGGACTCAGGAAACATGACCCCAGGCTTTTGGGTTTCACACATGCACACACACACGCGTCCGCGCTCAAGGAGTGTTCTCACGAAACATGACCCAAGGCTGGTGGTCTTCACATGCACACATACGCGTGCGCACACACACACATACATGCTCTAGGAATGTTCTCAGCAAACATGACCCCAGGCTGGTGGTCTTCACACACACACACACACACACACACACACACACACACGCTCTAGGAATGTTCTCAGGAAACATGATCCCAGGCTGGTGGTCTTCACACACACACACACACACACACGCACGCACGCACGCAGGCACGCACGCACGCACGCTCTAGGAATGTTCTCAAGAAACATGATCCCAGGCTGGTGGTTTTCACACACACACTCACGCGCAAACTCTAGGAATGTTCTCAGGAAACATGATCCCAGGCTGGTGATCTTCACACACACGGACGCACACACACACACACACACACACACACACACACACACACATGCACGTGCTCTAGGAATGGTCTCCGGAGAGAGTGGCTTCTAAGGACTGAGTGCTGCAAAGAAAGTCACAACTGGGAGCAGCCTTCCCTTCCCCTAGAGACTCCTGGGAAATCAGGATGTGCACGGAGATTAGACATCACCTATCTTGATAAGGGAAAACAGTTCAATAGTGGTCAGTGTTTCCTCTGTGCTTCTAACACAGGGTTTTATTTCCTGGGCACCAGATTATAGAAGGAGGCAGGAGGGCCCCCCAAAATATGATTAGTTGATCCGCTAGAGTAAATTCTCATGTGCTTAAAAGAACACCCCTGGTGGGCCAGTGTTTAGTGTTTACTGAACTAAACAGTAAAGGATGCCGAGGAAGACATCCACTGAGCCTTGACCTCCATGCCTCAGTCAGGACACCAAGTGTGTGTGTGTGGGGTGGGGGGGGGGACTGACACCAGTGGTGGAGGAGGGAAGTGGACATAGGCCCCAGAGACTGCTGGTACAGCAGCATGATGTTGTTTCTGGAGTCCTGATTGTGCCAAGGCAGCCTCTGGAGTGACTGTGGCAGTAAAAAATCAGATTCTGGATCTGCAGAGCCTGGATCTGGGGCCTCTTGGGTAGCAGGTAGCTTGGGTGTGTTCCTAGGGAGTGTGAAGAGCTGGACACCGGACTACCCGCTGCTGAACCCTACCGTTCGTGCTAGGTAAGTGCACGGAGATGGAGAGAAGACCCTGAAAGAACAGCAAGGGGTGCATGAACCAAGCCCCTTCCCTTTCCCCTGCCACCAGGTCCTCTTACATGGTGCTGTGAGGTCAAACAAAGGGAAGCCCACTCAGACCTGCAGAGACCTCAGCGAAACACCTGCCCCCCACCCCCCACAATTCAACAGACATCTCACAAGGACACTCACACATACCCAAGAGAGAAACCTCACACACATACTTCCTTGGAGACTTCCAGAGAGACTCAGAGGCCTCGCACAGAGACTTCATATGAAGTTCTCAGCATCCTTTATGGAGACTTCTCAGAGACCTCACATGGACCTTACACAAAGCCCTCCCACATAGCTCACTGCCAGCACGGGAGAATTAGCAGCCACTGTCCACCCCTGAGCTCCTGGAAACTTTCACACATTGTCTGCAGTGCTCCACATGCTTGTGCATCTTTGTCCTCATAGCCTTGCTTGGGAACAACAGAATCACAAACTGCACGTAGTTCTGTGCAAATTTTCCCCACTGAAACGTTTTCACTAGCCTGAACTCTGAAGTGTAGTTTACAATTGAAATACAAGTAAAACTGCCAACACCAAATGAGAGTGTGATTTTAGATGGTGTGCAGTCAAATGTCGTCTGCCACACTTTTACTTTTGCTTCGGACAAATTCCTGAATTGGTGGGGAAGTGACTGACTACTTTGGAAGCAACAGAATAGTCCATCAAATGGGCTTCAGGACTCAAATAAATAAATATAAATCTGATCTGAACTCAAACTCATTCCCCAAGCGGCTCATGAAACTAATTTTTTTGGAAGAGTGAAGGAACCCACATGAAAATAACAAAATTTACATCACATTGTGTCTGTCTGGCTCAATTTCTCAATGAAACAGCTGTCATATCTGAAGATATTCAGGGCAACATTCCTTTTATAGCTCTGTTGACATAATTAATATGATTTTTCCGTGAAATGTAATATTTCTAAGTTATGCAAAGTCCTAATGTTTATCTACCACAACAAACTGATAATATTTCGAAGGATGAAGAAATAGATCAAGAAATAATAATTAATGAAATACACATTTTCAGGTAGTACCATTTACAATAGCCAAGCGTAAATGAAAATATCTATATCTATACTTGAATAAAAAACAACAGATTTATATGAGGAAAACTACAGAAATTACAAGAAATCAAGTGTGACCTCAGCAAATGGGATAATATCCAATGCTCCTTGACCAGACGACTCAATGTAGTACAGTTATCAGTTCTACTCAAGGCACTAGACAAGTTTAATTCACTCCTGACAAAATTACCCTCATCTTTCTTCAAAGAATTGCAAAAACACTGATTACTAACTTCATATTGTGAGAGCATAAGGTCAGGGGTTGAACCTACAAACTTCTCCTTGGTAGAAAGATAAAACTGTTCTCATAAAAGACTTAAACCTACAGAAGCCCTTTGTAGGCTGGCTTTGAGTTGGAATTTTGGGGTCATTTAGGATTTTTTTTGTGGCATGTGATTTTTAGGGCTTTAAGGTCATTTAATTTTTTTGCGCATTAGGGTAGTTTGGGCTTTAAGGGTGTTTTATAAGGTTTAAGGGAGTTTTCGAGGGATTTAGGGGTGATTTTTTGGAGTGTATAGGTATTTTTTAGCAGGTAGGGGTGTTTTTAGTGAACTTACAGGGTTTCTTAGAGATTTTAGGGTATTTTAAAATATTTTATGTGTTTTTCCCCAGCATTTTATGTTTTGTTGGGGCTTTCATGTTGTCTTCAGGGCATTTATGTGGTTTTGGAAGTTCATGGTTTGGGAATCTTCTAGGGATATGATTTGGAAGTTCCACATGTTTTGGGAGGCATTTAGTGTGTTATTTGTGGCTTCAGAGTGTTATTTGAATTTTAGGGAATATTATGGCTTTTCAGACATTTTAAGGCTTTTAGGGTGATTTTAGTGTTTAAGGGTGTTTATTAGGCTTATATGTGTTTTTATGGCTTTTAGTGTTTTGTTAAAATTTTAGGGTGCTTCTTAAGGCCTTAGAGTGTTTGGGGGGATTAGGTTTTGGTTTTCGGGCTTTAGGGTTTTGTTGGATTATTTTTTGCTTGCATGGTGAATTCATGTCTATTAGGCTGTTGGACTTTTACAGGGTTTTATAGTGCTTCGGGTTGCTTTGTAGGGATGTTCTTGGGGTTTTTAAAAGACTTTTAGCGTGTTTTTAGGGCTTCATGTGTTCTTTATTTTGCGTTTTAAGGCATGTGCATAATATTAGGGCATTTATTATGTTTTCGGGACGTAAGGAGTTTTTTTAAAGACTTATGGCGCATTAGGGTGTTTTAGAAAGCCTTTTACCATGTATTTAATGGTCTTAAGATGTTTTAGAGAGTCTTTAGGGGTGGTCTTAGCATTTTAGAAATATTTTAGACGTTTTAGGGTTTTTAAGGCATTTATAGTGTTTTTAAGACTTTTAAGGTGTTTTTAGAACACGCCTGACAGGTACACACTATTTCAATCAGGCTCTGGTTAGTGCCTCTCAATCAATTGGTGACATGGGAGTCTGGATAATGGATTACCTTTACTCTGCAGATGAGAAAACTCACTCAAAAAGACACAGGTGTTGACCCACAGGCACACAACTGGTTAACAACAAAGACATATTCACAACCAGTGTTGGGAGCCAGAGCCCTAAGCCCCACATACCTGTCCCCAGCCGAACAGTCAATCTATCCTGACCCATCAAATGATCTGAGCAGATCCTCCCACCCAACTCCCCTTCCCATGCCAAATATTTTATTTCAGAGGATGGCAGTGAATCTGCAGCTCTGAGAGAGGGACATATCTGATCAGAGCACATGGAGCAGATGAAGGGGGAGGAGGGGAGTGTGGAGCACATCCTGGCACACCAGGACTTGAGGATGATGTTCCCACTCAGAGAATCCAGTCCACATAGAAGACCACATGGCCAGCCCCACGATGAGACAAGACACCCCTCAAACACCCATAGCCTTAGAGGGGACAACACTGAAGACACAGTGTGGGAAATGCGCCCGAACTAATCCGGCCACACCGAGGCATAACACTAAGGGGGTACAGCAGAAGAGCAAGAAAACGAAGCACCAAGGTCCCCAGGGAATGCCAAAGGATGACTTTGGGGCCAGTACTTGGTACACAAACAGACTGGACTGGAAAACACTCTTAAAGGCCAACAAACCGACCTTGAACTAATGATGAGCCACTTCTTTCTTGTTGAGTTGTTTTCTTTCATTGTCATTGGATTTTGGTTGTTTTGTTGCTTTTAGTGCTTGGTTTTGCTCTGTTTTGTTTTGTGTATGTTATTACATCTACAGGTCTGTCTAAATAAGATAGGCTGGATGAACAATCTGGAGGAGAGAAAACAGGACCAACACTTCTGGGGAGACATGGGAGAGAGGGAGGTGTGGGGAAAGGTAGTGGTGTTAAGAAACCCAGAGAAAAGGGAAGAACAGGTGATGCAAATCAGTGGTGACGGGGATGTAGGAGGCCTGGTAGGGAGTGATCAAGGGAAATGGAACCAATGGAACCAAGAGGAATTACTGAATTACTGAAGCACAAATGAAAAGTGAGCATGGCAGTGGGCCCAAGAGGCAAATCAAAGGGAATAGAAAAGCAAGCTAGGAAGCAAGGGTCAATTATAGAGGTTTAAAAAAAGGCATGTACATATTTAAATATATGAGCATGGGGAAATAGATCTATGTCCCTATATTTATAGGTTTTGTATTAAGGTAGCAGATGGACATTGGGCCTCCGCTCAAGGACTCCCTCGTTGCAAAAATACTGTTCTATTAAATTGGCATTCTATGATGCTCACCTTCCCTACACGATCACTGAACACAAAGCAGGTACATAAGCAAATGTGGTGAAGAAAGCTAATGGTGCCCAGCTATCAAATATATAGCATCTGAGGTCTTAAAGGCTTAAAGGAAAACAAGCGCCCATCTAGCTCAGAAGAAACAAAGCCCACATGGAAGAAGCACACCAGCTTGTGCGATCATGAGGTTTTGAAAAGATTTGGTAGCAGGCATCATCAGAACAAAAAAAATCTTATCATTGCGAATGAGCGGGGAGTGCTGGGTACAGACACAAAGCCCATTTACAGTCCTCTGGACATCCCTAACAGAAGGGTGTCAGGGAGGAGATAAACCAAGACAGGTACCAGATAATAACGATGAAACACAGCTTTCCGCTAGTTCCTACATGTTTCCTCTCTCACACTATCATGATCCCAATTCTAATTTACAAATCAGGCTAGACTAGAGAATGTACACTTGGACAGATAGGAACAGGAAACATGGGGAATCCAGGGTGGATGAGCCCTTGAGGACCAGTGTTATGAGTGCAGACTCGGGAAGGGTGGAGGGAGGGTAGGTTGGAAAACGGAAACCGTATACAGGGATCTACATTTAACCTCAACAGAAAAGTGGGTGAAGGAACATCAGACAGTGCAAGATATGAGAAAATAATTAGTAAATTATCAAGGGTAGCTCGAATGGAGGGGGAAAAATGAGGAGGTGAGGCCAGGGGCTTGGGTGGAGAGTGGATATTTTGAGAATAATGAGGGCAATGAATGTACAAATGTGCTTTACACAACCGATGTATATATGCATTGTGGTTAGTGTTGCATGAACAATTTAAAAAAAGGTCTGGACAGAGGGCACATGCAAGGATGATCTCAGGCTGGATTAGATCAGCAAAATCACCTACTGGAGTTGCCTCACCCTGTGTCTATTCCTGAGTCAGGCATGAAGCTTAGTGCCCATAGCCCCAGGAGCTGGACAGGGAGGGAGGCGGGGTTCTGAGGTCATTCCATAGGGGCAATGGCCCTCCTGTCCTGCAGGGCCCACCCTCCTTTGTACACCTGCTCTCTAGGGCACGGCTTTCATGGAGTCCACACCATGGGAGCTCTACTACTCATGGGGGATTGGCAGAAAGCCTCTGCTCATGCGCACACACCACCACCTAGCTGGAGGATCTCTGAACAAAGCCTGAGGCAGACAACAAGCCCACTAATTGATGCTGTAAGAGATACAATCAGCATCCAGAAACCTGCAACTGGGAGTAAGAGGCAGCATACTTGGCCCCAGCCACTCCCACTGCCATCTTCAAGGAGTGACATTCTAAAGCAGAGGGTTTTCAAAAGGCACTGCCAGGACTGTGGAATGAGCAGCTCATTTGTGGGCATGGATACTGTGTGATCCAGAAGTATTACCTCTTCCTTTTCATTCAGGTGAGACAAAAAAAGTTCCCAATAGAAAGCCATGCATCTAAACAGTATCCAATAGCCACTCATGTGCAGTGCTGCTGCCTCCAAAGAGCTTTCCTAGGTTTTTCTCTCTGTGGACAGATATACCTTGGTCCTTGGCTCTGCATGAGAAAGAATTCACGCCAAAGCCAGGTTTGTGATCCAATTGTGTTTTAGGAGAGATAGGGGGGCATGGTAGGCAACCCTGGTGGACCCCAGTGGCTGAATTGAATTTACTTGGCCTAGGTGGGTCAATGTGGGTGCAGCACCCACCCAGGTGTACCTGGCCTTCCTGACTGGAAACCTGGACCTCTGAGCACGCTCGGTGTGCCACTCTTTCCTGAGTGGCTAGCTTGGCCCTCTGAGCATGCATCATGGACAACCTAGTCCCTATGCTAGCTACCTAAAATTTACACCCTGAAGAGATATGGACCCAAATCTTTGGGGTACAAGGCGACGACATCTTTAGGTACTTCCTGCTGGAAAAAGGGTGAAGTGGGGCTTTGGGTCCATACCCTTTCTACTCTGCTGGGAGGGGTTGTCCATTCAGGTCTAGGATGGATAAGGTTGAGGTGGTCCAGGAGATGGTGGTCATAGAGGTGACACACTTGGTTCAGAGGGCTTGGTAACTTGAGAACTTCTGGAAAAACAAACAAACGGACAAAAGGGTGAACAGTTTAACTGAGACAAGGCTAGGCTTGTGAGGTGGCAGTGCCCTTGAAATTAGGTGAGTGTCACAGGAAACAAAAAAAAATCTTAGGATTATCAGGCATGTGTGTTTGTTCGTTCTAAGTATAGGCACGGGAGTAAAAGCATCCACAATTTCCCCTATGAGGGTACAGGGTTTGGGAACTACTGGGTGCACTGAGATCACTGTTTCATTTATGATCCTAATGTTTGGACCCACTGCTAAGAACCATGCTTCTATTTAATCCTATTATCCCTCAATTATTAACTTTGGTCAAACAAATTTTGTTTTCATTAATTACTTTCATAGTTATCTATCCATCTATCTATACACACACAATTAATTGAATGGAATGAAAAGGTCATGCGTTATAGCGTTAAATTGTAATATTGGAATACTACAGCGGGAGTAAACAGGGATCAAAAGTAAAGTAAGTGTCTGAGTCATTTTTAATTTTCTTGGCTTCAAATTGAATAAAAGACTTGTAAATTACCCAGAGACCAAATTCCCATGGTGCCTCCTACAACGGGTAGAATGTTCAGGGATGTTTCAGGGCTGGGAGATTAGTAACCCCTAAGTTCAGGATCCCTTAGGGCAGGGGTCCTCAAACTGTTTACACAGAGGGCCAGTTCACTGTCCCTCAGACCGTTGGAGCACCAGACTATAGTTAAAAAAACAAAACAAACTATGAACAAATTCCTATGCACATTGCACGAATCGGCTACTAAGTAGGACATGCAGAGGCAGCAAAAACACCCTGAGGGTGGGATAAATGTCGTCAGGCCACATGTGCCCCACGGGCCACAGTTTGAGGATGCCTGCCTTAGGGGTTCCTGGGTGCACTGGGGATGAAGGTCTCTACTGCTCCTCAAAAGGAGAAATGCTGTAACTTCTGGCATTTCGGCCCACTTTCCAATCACTTTACAAAACTGTTCCAGGTGAATCAGGGTTAGAAGGGAAAGTGTACCATTCTCTGGCCACCATTCTCCTTTCTCAAATAAAGTTGCATAGTGTATCAGCTTTTGTTTGTCTAGCCTCTGTGTCAACTCTATCCCAATTGGACAGGATTCATGCAAGGGGGCAATTCCTGAGTATGAAGCTGCTAAGTCCCATCTAGAAAGCACAAAAGAAGGCTATGTAGAGCTTGCTGCCTCAAGGTCAATAAACCCCACTTGAGAGCGAGCCCTTTGTTGCCCTGAATCTGTTGCCTCAGGAAGATGCCCCAGCAAGAAGTAAGGGATCAAAGACAACTCACTGAGGGCGACTTTAAGTCCAACCATTATTCTAGACAAGCTAGGAGGACCACTGCTTTGGATGGCCCCACGGCCCTCCAAGATGCCTGCTGGCGGGAGCAGACTCTCAAATCTCTGAAGGGAAGGGGCATCTGGAAGCTCAGGGAACCTTAAGGGAATTGGAATTTCTGTCTGGAACATCGTGGCAGTGGAACTGTGTATTAAGAGCTTTCCCCAAAAGTGCCTTAAGCAGCAACACTGAAAGCCTAAAGGTAACAGTTACTCAGGTAGGGTTCCATATGCCATTGGCCTAAGCCTGGGCCACAGAAAACCAGCCTGTAACAAGGAACAAACCTACACTGGTAGAACACTAACACTATAACACCTCAAGTTTTAAATTCAGGAAATAATTTTAAACATTTTTATTCTTTACTTTCATAGTTATCAATATATATATGGCATTCAAATATATAAAACGTGCAATGTTTTTGAAATGTAACCAAATTGTCACATTGATAATTTATAAGTTTGGTACCAGATAAGTTTCAATTAAATGTTATAAAAATGTTGTGCTGGGCATTATAGGGCTAAAGCAGCTTGTTTGAAAAGCCAGGAGAAAGGGAATGGAGGGGAAAAGGGAAATATTTGGCTCCCAGGACAAGGCAGGGCTAACTCCCAGGTCTATTCAACCAGCTCCCTAGGCAGTGCCCTTCCACATGTTTGGGCTGGTGGGCACCATCTTGGCCAGGGTCACAGGCCCCGTTTCCCCATGGCCACAATGGCGGCTATATAGGATCTCTGGGAAAAGCTTAAACAGCCTTGACAAGAGTGAAGCCATTATGAGCTGACAGAAGGCACCATGTAAAGTAAATAAAGTAGCTATGAACTGTAAATGAACTAGCTGATATAGGGGAGTGCACATAGGCTGTGCAGATGTGCCCAAGTGAATGTCCCAAAGGATATGGATGCTCAGAAGATTCGCGAGAGCGACCAGAGCAGTCTTTGTTCAACTAAGAATGACTAACTGCAACACCCTACTTCTCTACTCTGCCTGCTTGCACACCTGCACATTGCAAAAGTATAAAAACCTTTGGACAATTAGACTGGGGCTGCTCAGGAAAAAAAACTTTTTCTGTTGAACTTGCCAGCGGTCGGAGTAGTTTTCTTTCTGGGAATGGACAGTGGCTACAACATTTCGAGGTGCACCGAGATCCAATTGCCACTGTCTGGGCTTGCTTAGAAAGGAAACCTCCTTTACAGGAGTGCTCTCCCCAGAACTACGGATTTCTGATTTCTCTAGGCCAGGGGTCCTTAAACTCTTTAAACAGGGACCAGTTCACTGTCCCTCTGATCAGTTGGAGGGCCGAACTATCGTTTCAATAAAACTATGAACAAATTCCTATGCTTCCTGCACATACCTTATTTTGAAGTTTAAAAAAAACACACAAACAAACGGGGCACAAACACTCGGCGGACAGGATCAAGGTCCTCGGCTATCCGCATGTGGCTCACAGGCTATTGTTTGAGGACCCCTGCTCTAGGCGCTCACAAAGAGAATGTAGTTTCAGCCCTAAAGCCTGGAGACTCCGCAATTTGTTTAAAGGTGATTGGACAGAAGGAGTTCCTGATTTGCCCATGCAAGACTCGTTTTCCCTTCCCCTATTTCTCAGAGTTCATAGTTATGTTTATGGGGAACCAGGACATCCCTATCTGATCCCTAAAATTGATGCGTGGATTGACATTGCCACTAATAAGCCAGCATAAACAAAAGACTTACTTCCTCCTGCAACAGAAAGGGTTCTTGTTTCAAGATTTCAGGAAACATGGCAAGACCAGAAAAAAAATAGACCCAAGGTCCTAAAACCACTAAGGTGGAGGCCGCCCTTCCCCAACCCCTCCCCATACCCCTCTGTCTCGGCTTTATTCCTTTTTGCAGGAGGACTCTGGGAGTGGGAGAACTAGCTTACGACCCTTCATTATCACTGCCACCCTGTAAGGTGCATGGGGCTGGAGAGAGAGAAATACTCACAACTCCTTTCTGAGTCCACACCCCAACATACACTAGGGCTGGTATGGGATCTCGACCGCCCCACACCCCAAGAAGGATGATTCGGCAGCAGCCATTCTCCACTCAAGGCAAGCAGCCCCAACACCTGGGGAAGACCCCTGAGTCCCTTTTTGGGTATATATCCCCTTGTATTCCAGTGATTTGTATAATTTGAATCAACAAAATCCCTTTTTCTGACAAAGCAGGTCTGATTCCTTGATAGAAACGGTTTTCCATATGCATTAGCCCACCTCCAGAAATTGCCAGCAACTTCTCCAGGTGCTGTTCACAACACAGGTACAGTAGCCCTGCCAGAGAGAGGCCCAGTAAGTAGTCAATGGACATGATGGTCAGACAGCAGGCACTCCCCATGTGAGGGAAACTCTTTTTGCCACTGCACGAAAAATGTGAGATCCAAACTCCTAGCAAGGCACAGAAGGCCTAACCAGGTATCACCAGTTTCTGTTGCAGGCCCTCAGTGGAACAGCTAGAAAACCTATGAATTTATCTAAGGTCAGTGAGAATTTTCAGGCTCTTACAAGAGAATGTCTGCGTGCCTTTTTAGAGTGACTGATGGAAGCCTACGGGCTTTATATCCCTAACGGCCTGGAGGCCCCGAGAACAGGAGGGCAATAAGTATTGCCTTTATTACTCAGTCTGCCTCAGACATGAAAAAGAAGTGGGAAGGGTTTGACGGGAAAAATCTTAGTGATTTGGTACAAGTGGCTCAGCGGGTGTGTAACAACAGAGATGATCCTACCACGACAGAGACAAAGAAACTAGTTAAAATACTAGTAATTGCCATGAGAGACCCCAGAGACTCAGGAAAAGGAGAGCATGGCCCACTCACGGAGAGACTGACCTGTGGGCACCGCCAAGCCATGGGGCAGGATCAATGTGCCTACTGCAGGAAAGAAGGACATTGGAAAAATCAGTGCCTTGAATACCCCAGGAGAAGCAGACGACCCTCCAATAGAGAGGACCGGCCTCATCCACACCTAGAAAATCCCAAGCAAGAGACAATAATGCTTGAAGAAGCTGAATGAAGGTGTCAGTGCTCTGTTTCACTTGGTCCCCAGGATCCCAGGCTAACTGTCCAAGTAGGAGGCCAGCCAGTCAATTTCTTAGTGGACACAGGGATTACCTTCTCAGGTTCAGAAAAGAGTACAGGCAAATTGTCAAAAGGGAAGATTTGAATTACTGTCAGCATATGATTGCTTCCAAAAATAACTCACACCAGAAGATTTGCATGGAGGTTAGGTGGGTTTCTCAAGACATCATGATAAAAAATATCTGTCTGCCCTTTGTCCCAGTTAGCCATATGATTTTTATGGCACTGGCCCCTGGCTTGGCTGTTGAGCCAGGGAAACTGTTTTTGCAGGACGTGAGGCGGTGGCCTGTGGCCATCAGTGGAAGGACAAAATCTCCACAGTGGTCTTCCTGTTTCAATATGGAGCCACCTATATCACCTCTCGGACATTATTGTTGTCCTGGGCTCAGAATCGCCACCCCAGGTCTAGAAGGCACCTAACAGATCCACACTATTTGAATCAGGCTCTGGTTAACCCCTATCGATCACTTGGTGACATGGGAGTCTGGAAAATGGAGTACCTTTACTTTTCGGATCAGAAAACTAACTCAAAAAGACACAGGTGTTGACCCAGAGGCACACAACTGGTTAAAAACAAAGCCAAACTTACAACCATTTTCTGGAGCCAGAGTTCTGAGTCCCTCGTGGCTGTGCCCAGCCGAGGAGTCACTCTCTCCTGGACCCACCAAAGATCTGAGCAGATATTCCCCACAACCCCTCCCAAAGATTTTATTTCAGAGGATAGCATTGAATTTGCATCTCCTGGACAGAGACATTATCTGATCAGAGCACACAGAGATGAAGGGGAGAAGGGGAGAGTGGAGCACATCCTGTCCCACCAGACCTTGAGGATGATGTTCCCACTCAGAGAAGTCAGTTCACATAGAAGACCACATGGCCAGCCCCACGATGAGAAACAACGTCCCTCAAAGACCCATAGCCCTAGAGGGGACAACACTGGAGACACAGTGTGGGAATTACCCCCAAAGTGATCTCGCTACACCGAGGCATAACAATAAGGGGGTATAGCAGAAGAGCAAGTAAAAGGAGCAGCAAGATCCCAAGGAAATGCTAAAGGTGGACTTTAGGGTCAGGGTTTGGTGCCCCAAAAGACTGGACTAGAAAACACTTCTAAAGGCCAACACATAGTCCTTAAACTATCTATGAGCTTTTCTATCTTGTTGACCTTTGTTTTCTTTTATTGTCATTGGATTTTTGTTGTTTTGTTTATTTTGCTGTTTGGTTTTGTTCTTTCTTGTTTTTGTGCATGTTATTACCTCTACAGGTCTGTCTAAATAAGATAGGCTGAACGAACAATCTGGAGGAGAAAAAAAAACGGGACTAGCACATCCTGGAGGACATGCGAGAGAGGGAGGTGGGAAGAAAGGTAGTGGTGTTAAGAATTCCAGAGACAAGGGAACAACAAGTGATGGAAATCGGTGGTGAGGGGGATGTAGGGCGTGATCAAGGGTAATGTAACCAAGAGGAATTACTGAAACCCAAAGGAAGACTGAGCATGGCAGTGGGCACAAGAGGAAAATCAAAGGGTATAGAAGAGTGAGCTGGGAAGCAAGGGGCAGTTATAGACGTCTAAATAATGGCATGTACATATGTCCATATATTAACAAAGAGGCATGGGGAAATAGATCTATGTACATATGTTTATAGATTTAGTATTAAGGTAGCAGAAGGACATTGGGCCTCTGCTCAAGGACTCCCTCATTGCAAGAACACTGTTCTATTAAATTGGTATTCTATGATGCTCACCTTCACTACATGATCACTGACCACAAAGCGGCTGCATAAGCAAATGTGGTGAAGAAAGCCGATGGTGCCCAGCTACCAAATGATATAGCGTGTGGGGTCTTAAAGGCTTGAAGGTAAAGAAGCGGCCATCTAGCTCAGAAGCAACAGAGCCCACATGGAGGAAGCATACCAGCCTGTGTGATCACAAAGTTTCAAAGGGATAAGGCAACAGGCATCATCATGAGAACAAAAAATCTTATCATGTAGAATGAGAGGGGACTGCCGGGTATAGACCCAAAACCTATTTGCAGTGCACTGGATATCCCCTTACAGAAGGATCTCAGAGAGGAGATGAACCAAGACAGGGTATGACACAGCAAAGATGAAACACAACTTTCCTCTAGTTCTTAATGCTTCCTCTTGCCCCACTATTATGATCCCAATTCTACCATACAAATCTGGTCTAACTAGAGAAGGTACTCTAGTACCGATAGGAATTTCAAACACGGGGAATCCAGGGTGGATGGGCCCTTTAGGACCAGTGTTATGAATGGAGATACTGGGAGGGTGGAGGATGGAAAGTGGGAACCGATTACAAGGATCTTCATTGATCTCAAAAGAAAGGTGGGTTAAGGGGGACATCAGACAGTGAAAGATATGACAGAAGTATTAGTACATTTCCAAGGATTGATGAGGGATGGGTGGCGGGCATTGAGGGGGGGGAATGTGGAGCTGAAGCCAGGGGCTTGGGGGGAGAGTGGATATTTTGAGAATAATGAGGGTAATTAATGTACAGACATGCTTCAAACAGCTGATGTATATATGGATTGTGGTTAGTGTTGTAGGAGCCACTAATAAAAAGATCATAAAAGAAACAAAAATAATCTGGGCAGAGGGCTCATGCAAGGATGATCTCAGGCTGGATTAGACCAGTCAAAACAGCTACTGGAGTCACCTCACCCTTTGTCTATTCCTGAGTCAGGCATGAAGCTTAGGGCCCACAGCCCCAGCAGCTGGCCAGTGAGGTAGGTGGGGCTCTGAGGTCATTCCACAGGGGGAATGGTCCTCTGTCCTGCAGGGCCCACCCTCCTTTGTACACCTGCTCTCTAGGGCACGGCTTTCATGGAGTCCACACCATGGGAGCTCTACTACTCATGGGGGATTGGCAGAAAGCCTCTGCTCATGCGCACACACCACCACCTAGCTGGAGGATCTCTGTGAACAAAGCCTGAGGCAGACAACAAGCCCACTAACTGATGCTGTAAGAGATACAATCAGCATCCAGAAATCAGCAACTGGGAGTAAGAGGCAGCATACCCTGGTCTCAGCCACTCCCACTGTAATCTACAAGGAATGACATTGCAAATCAGAGGGTTTTCATAAAGCACTGCCAGGACTGTGGAATGGATACTCTGTGATCCAGACATACTACCTCCTCCCTTCCAGTCAGCTGAGACAAAAACCCTTGCAAGCAGAAAGCCATGCATCTGAACAGTATCCACCACCCCAGCCACTGCTGCCTCCAAAGAGCCTTCCTGAGTTTGTCACATCTCTCTGCGGGCAGTTAGACCTCTGTCTTTGGCTCCGCGTGAGAGAGAAATCACGCAGAAGCCTGGTCTGTCACTCAAGTGAGATTAATGAGCATTAGGGAGGCGTGGTGGGCAAGTCTGGCCGACCCCAGAGGCTGAATTGAATTTACATGGCCTAGGTAGGTCAATCCAGGTTCAGGGCCCACCCAGGTGTACCTCCTCTTCATGGCCAGAAACCTGGACCTCTGAGAATGCACAGGGTGCCTCTCCTAACTGGGCTCTTATCTTGGCCCTATGGGCATGCATAATGGATGCCCCAGTCCCTAGGATAGCTCCCTAACATTTGCCCCCTGAAGAGATATGGACCCAAATCTTTGGGGTACTGGGCGACGACATCTCTAGCTACTTCCTGCTGGCAAAAGGGGCGAAGTAGGGCTTTGGGTCTATACCCTTCCTACACTGCTGGGATGGGTTGTCCATTGAGGGCAACTTTATCCAGGATGGATAAGGTTGAGGTGGTCCAGGAGATGGTAGTCGTGGACCTGGCACACTTGGTTCAGAAGCTTTCGTCACCCGATAACTTCTGGGAAAAACAAACGGTCTAAATGTGAACAGTGTTACTGCGACAAGGCTGAGCTTGTGCGGTGGCAGAGGCCTTGAAATTAGGTGAGTGTCACAGGAAACAAAAAAATCTTAGGATTATCAAGCATGTGTGTTTGTTCACTGGAAGTACAGGAAGAGGGATAAAAGCATTCACACTTTCCCCTAGGAGGGTACAGGTTTGGCCACTACTAGGTGCAGTGGGATCACTGATTCATTTATGATGCTAAGGTCTTGGACCCGCTGATAAGACCCATCCTTCTTTTTAGCCCTATAACGCTTCAATTTTAATTTTGGGATAAAAATTATTTTCTTTTTGTTGTGGACTTTCATAGTTATTAATTTATATATATATTAATATATACATTTTTAAAATGTTATGAAAACATCATGCTCCGTGTTATAGAGTTAAATGGAAACAATGGGCTAGCACAGGAGGCGTCAAAAGTGACCAAAATAGAGTAACTGCCTAAGTCATTTTGAATTTTCTTGGGTTCAATTGGAGTAAAGGCTTGTAAATTACCCGGGGTCCAAATTCCCATGGTGCCTCCTAAAACGGGTAGAATGTTCAGGGATGTTTCAGGGCTGGGAGATTAGTAACCACTAAGTCCAGGATACCTTAGGGCAGGGGTCCTGAAACTTTTTACCCAGGGGGCCAGTTCACTGTCCCTCAGGACATTGAAGGGACAGACAATAGTTTTTGTTTTGTTTTAAACGTTTTATTAGGGGCTTATACAACTCTTATCACAGTCCATACATATACATATATCAATTGTATAAAACACATCTGTATATTCTTTTCCCTAATCATTTTCTTTTCTTTCTTTCTTATTTTTTTCCATTTCGTTTTTTACATTTTATTAGGTACTCATACAACTCTTATCACAATCCATACATATACATACATCAATTGTATAAAGCACACCCATACAATCCCCGCCCCAATCATTCTGAAAGCATTTGCTCTCCACTTAAGCCCTTTGCATCAGGTCCTCCTTTTTTTCCCCTCCCTCCCTGCTCCCCCCTCCCTCAGGTGCCCTTTGTAATTTATACATCGTTATTTTGTCATATCTTGCTCTATCCGGAGTCTCCCTTCCCCCTTTCTCTGTCGTCCCTCTACCAGGGAAGAGGTCACATGTGGATCCTTGTAATCAGTTTCCCCTTTCCAACCCACTCACCCTCTACTCTCCCAGCATCGCCCCTCACACCCTTGGTCCCGAAGGTATCATCCACCCTGGATTCCCTGTGCCTCCAGCCCTCATATGTACCAGTGTACAACCTCTGCCCTATCCAGCCCTGCAAGGTAGAATTCGGATCATGGTAGTTGGGGGGAGGAAGCATCCAGGATCTGGGGGAAAGCTGTTCTCTTCATTGGTACTACCTCGCACCCTGACTGACCCATGTCTTCTCCTAAACCCCTCTATGAGGGGATTTCCAGTGGCCGACACTTGGGCCTTGTGTCTCCACTCTGCACTTCACCCTACATTCAATACGGTATATACACATACACATATTCTTTTTTTTTTTTTTTTGCATGATGCCTTATACCTGGTCCCTTGGGCACCTCGTGATCGCACTGGCTGGTGTTCTTCTTCCATGTGGGCTTTTTTGCTTCTGAGCTAGATGGCCGCTTGTTTATCTTCAAGCCTTTAAGACCCCAGACGCTATCTCTTTCGATAGCCGGGCACCATCAGCTTTCTTCGCCACATTTGCTTATGCACCCATTTGTCTTCAGTGATCCTATCATGGAGGTGTGCAGCCAATGATATGATGATTTTTTGTTCTTTGATGCCTGATAACTGATCCCTTTGGGATCACTCGCTCACACAGGCTAGTGTGTTCTTCCATGTGGGCTTTGTTGCTTCTGAGCTAGATGGCCGCTTGTTTATCTTCAAGCTTTTAAGACCCCAGTCACTATCTCTTTCGATAGCCGGGCACCATCAGCTTTCTTCACCACAATTACTTGTTCATCCACTTTGGCTTCAGCAGTTGTGTCATGAGCGTGAGCATCATAGAGTACCAATTTAATAAACGAAAGTATTCATGCACTGAGGGAGTGCTTGAGTAGAGGCCCAAGTTCCTTCCGCCACCTTAATATTAAACCTATAAATGTAGACAATTAGATCTATTTCCCCATCCTCATATATATGTTTGCATGTACATGTCTTTGTCTAGACCTCCATAAATGCCCCTTGACTCCCAGCTCCTTCCTCCATCTCTCTTGATTTTCCTCAGGCCCCACCACCATGCTCCGTCCCCACCTGGGCTACAGCTATACCTCTTCTCTACGCAACCTTACACTTGATCGTTCCCCATCAGGCCTGCCACTCCCCCCTCACTACCATTTTGGGTCCCATGTTGTTCCTTGTCCCTGTGTATATTAACACCACTTCCTTACCCTCTTCCCCATCCCCCACCCGGAACTGTCTCTCCCCCCGGAACTGTCTGTCCTATTGTTTTTCCTCCAGATAGTTCATCCAGCCTGTCCTATTTAGACAGACCTATGGAGACACTAACATGCACGAAAACAAGACAGAGGAAAACAAAGCAACTGTACACAACCAGACAATAAAACAACAAAAACAAACCACAAACAGAGAACAAAAGAAAAACTTCACAAAAGAAAGGCTTGTAGTTCGTTCAAGGATCGTTTGCTGGCCCTTAGGAACGTTTTCCAGTCCAGTCTGTTGGGGCACCACGCCCTGGCCCCAAAGTCCACTTTCAGCATTCCCTGGGGACCTTGCCACTCCATTCCCTTGCTGTTCCACTGCACTCCCCCAGTGTTTTGCCTCGGTGTGGTGGGATCAGGTCAGGTACAATTCCCACACTGTGTCTCCGGTGCTGTCCCCTGTATCGCCCTTAGTCACTGAGGGGCATCATGTCTCATAGTAGGGCCAGCCATGTTGTTCTCCCTGTGGACTGGCTGCTCTACTCAGGAACATCATCCTCACGGCCTCGTGGGCCAGGTTGTGTTCCACTGTCTCCTCCTGCCCCTTCATCTGCTCCCGTGTGCTCTGATCAGATATGTCCATCTCCCAGAGCTGCAGAATCAATGTCATCCTTTGAAACAAATTCTTTTCGGGGGAGGGGCAGGAATCCACTTAATTTATGGTGCTGGGGCCAGCCTCCCAGACCTCTCCACTGGTTCCCTACTCCACGCCGGTATATTGCATTCACACCTTGCGGCACTGGGTTGAAGTATGGTCCCACTTTCCCTGTGGAGATGTAAACAATACCCTCCCCTTGTGTGGATTAGTGCCCCATGCCCCCACTTCCCTTTTCTTCCTTATATTCATCCTTTTATTTTCCTTTCCCGACCTCCTCCACTGTTGTCTGCCATGTGCATCCCTGGTTTTGATCTGGTCTCTGCCATACTACACAGTCTTCACCCTAGATATGTTTGTATATAGTAGCTTTTTCCCCTATGCCACTTTTGCATTTAAAAATTATTTTTTTAATTAAAAAAATTTTTTAATACTTACCTCAGCAGGCTCAGTTGTACTTGTCCTTTTGTGCCTAACTTACTTCGCTTAGCATGATTTCCTCCAGTTCTTCCCATGCCGCTATGTGCCTCATACGTTCATCACTGCTTTGTAGTGATGCGTAGTACTCCATTGTATGTATATACCACAGTTTTTTAATCCAATCGTCAGTTGATGGAAATTTGGGTTGCTTCCAACTCCTTGCAATTGTGAACTGTGCCGCAATGCACATTGGAGCACAGATGTCTGGTCTTGGTTTGTTCCTTGCCTCTTCTGGGTGTATGCCCAGTAGGGGGATTGCTGGGTCATATGGTAACTCTATTTCCATCTGTTTTAGGTATCACCAGATTGATTTCCATCATGGCTGTAAATATTTACAGGCCCACCAGCAGTGGATGAGAGTTCCTGTCTCCCCACAGCCCCTCCAACACTTGTTGCTTTCTGATTTTTTGAATTGGGCTACCTTTGAGGGTGTCAGGTGGTACCTCATTGTTGTTTTAATTTGCATTTCTCTTATGGCTAAAGATCGGGAGCATTTTCTCATATGTTTGTTGGCCATTCGGATTTCTGTCCCTGTAACATTTCTGTTCAAGTCCTTTGCCCACCTTTCAAGTGGGCTATTGGTTTCTTTCTTTTAGGAAGCTAGCAGAGTATTGTAGATTTTAGTAATAAGACCTTTGTCTGATGTGTCATTGCTAAAGATGTTTTCCCAATCTGTGGAATCTCTTGTTACTCTCCTGGTGAATTCTTTAGATGTACACAAGTGTTTTATCTTCAGTATATCCCATTTGTCGATTTGAGCCTCCTCTGTGTTTGTGTCCTTCCCTATTTCTGATAGCCTGTGTATTCCCTGCATCAAAGTTCTCAAGTTGGCCCCAATTCCCTCATTGATGGCCCTAATAGTTTGGGGTTTAACTTCAAGGTCTGTGATCCACCTTGAGTTTATTCTTGTGCATGGAGTGAGATAAGGGTCTTGCTTCATTTTTCTGCATGTGGATATCCATTTTTTTCCAGCACCACTTGTTAAAGAGGGCATTGGCTTCCCATTTGATATATTTGGGGCCCTTATCAAAGATCAGCTGTGTGTATGCTGATGCTTTTATTTCTCGGTTTTCAGTTCTTTTCCATTGGTCTGAGTATCTGTCATTGTACCAATACCATGCAGTTTTGAGGACTGTGGCTGCATAGTATGTGCCAAAGTCAGGTAAAGCAAGCCCTCCCATGGTGTTCTTCTTCTTGAGGAGTTCTCTGCTAATTCTGGGTTTCTTCCCTCTCCATATGAAGTTGGTAATCAGTTTTTCCATTTCTTTGAAGAAAGATGATGGTAATTGTATCGGGATAGCATTAAACTTATATAGTGCTTTTGGCAGAACTGACATCTTAACTATATTAAGTCTCCCAACCCAAGAGCATGGAATATTCTTCCATTTGTTGAGGTCTCTCTTGGTTTCTTGTACTAGTGTTCTATAGTTTTCCCTATATAGATCTTTTGTTTTTTCAGTCAGGTGTATCCCTAGATATTTCAATTTGTGTTTGGCTATTGTGAAAGGTACCACCTTTTTGATCTCTTCTTCTGTGGGCTTATCTGATGTGTATAACAGTCCGATGGACTTCTGTTTGTTGATCTTGTATCCTGCCACTCTGCCAAACTCCTCTATTGCTTCCAGTACTCCCCTTGTGGAACTTTTGGGATTTTCCATATATAGAATCATATCATCTGCAAATAACGATAGTTTCACCTCTTCCTTCCCCAGACATATACCTTTGATGTCACTTCTTTGCCTATGCTGTTAGCTAAAACCTCCAGCATGATATTAAATAGGAGTGGGGACAAGGGGCATCCTTGTCTGGTCCCCTTTTTCAGTGGGATTGTGTTAGTCTTTTCTCCATTGACTACCACTTTGGCTGTTGGTTTTTCATGTATAGCTTGTATTGTCTTGAGGAACTTTCCATCCATTCCTATCTTCCCTAGTGTCTTAAACAGGAATTGGTGTTGGATGTTGTCGAATGCTTTTTCTGCATCTATTGATATAATCATGTGGTTCTTATACTTTTTCATGTCAATGTGACGAATAATACTAATGGTCTTTCGTATGTTGAACCATTCCTGCATCCCTGGTATGATTCCCACTTGGTCATGGTGAATTATTTGTTTTATATACTTTTGTATTCTGTTGGCTACTATTTTGTTAAGGATTTTTGCATCAATGTTCATTAGGGATATTGGTCTGTAGATCTCGATTCTTGTGGGATCCTTGCCCGGTTTGGGTATCAGAGTTATACTAGCTTCATAGAAGGAGTTTGGGAGTTTGCCATCTTTTTCTATGTTTTGGAAAAGTTTGTGTAGGATTGGTATTAGTTCTTCCCTGAATGCTTGGTAGAATTCTCCAGTGTAGCCATCTGGTCCAGGGGATTTTTTTGTTGGTAATCCCTTGATAACCTTTTCTATTTCTTCTATTGCTATGGGTCTGTTGAGATTCTTAATGTCCACCGAGGATAGTCTAGGGAGGGATTGCTTTTCCAGGAATTTGTCCATGTCTTCCAAATTGTTGAATTCATCGGAGTACAATCCTTCATAGTACTGTGTAACTATCCTTTTGATTTCATTAGGGTCTGTTGTAATGACCCCTCTTTCATCCCTTATTCTTGCTATTGAGATTTGTTCCCTCCTTTCTCTGGTTAGGTTTGCCAATGGTCTATCGATCCTGTTTATCCTTTCAAAGAACCAACTTTTAGCAATATTAATTTTTTCCATAGTTTTTTAATTTTCCCTCTCCTGAATCTCAGCCCTGATTTTTATAATTTCTTTTCTTTTGCTATTAGTAGGGTTGTCCTGCTGACTCTGCTCTAGTTTTTGTAAATTTTGTGTCAGCGTATCCATCATGATTCTCTCTTCCTTTCTTAGGTGTGCTTGTATTGCTATGAACCTTCCTCTGATGACTGCCTTTGCTGTGTCCCATAAGTTTTGGTACGTCGTGTGCTCATTTTCGTTGGTTTCTAGAAATTTCCTGATTTCCTCTCTGATCTGCACCAGTATGCACTCCTTTTGCAGTAGAGTTATTCATTCTCCAGTTATTTGCTCTTATTTTCTTTGTCTTCTTTTTGTTGATCTCCAGTCTTATGGCACAGTGGTCAGAGAGAGAGGTCTGTATTATTTCAATGTGCTTAAATTTATGTAGATTTGCCTTATGCCCCAGCATGTGGTCTATCTTCGAATATGTGCCGTGGGGACTTGAAAAGAATGTGAAATTTTTTGTATTTGGATGAAAAGCTCTGTAAATATCTATTAGGTCAAATTGTCTAATTGTGGAGATTAGCTCCCTAATCTCCTTGATGAGTTTCTTTCCCTGTGATCTATCTTTCTCAGTGAGTGGTGTGTTGAAGTCGCCCACTATAATTTTCAAGTCTGTGATTTCTTTCTTAATCTTTTGGAGTGTTTGTTGACATATTGAGCTGGTCTCTCATTCGGGGAATATATGTTTACAATGGTTAGTGGTTCATTGTCTATCATTCCCTTGAGCATTATATAGTGTCCCTCCTTATCTCTTTTTATGCTTTGCACTTTGAGGTGAATTTTATTTGAGGTAAGGATTGCAACCCCTGCTTTTTTTGTATTGCTGTTTGCTTGGGAGGTCCTTCTCCAGCCTTTGATTCTCAGCCTATTTTTGTCTGTAGCCTGGAGATGTGTCTCCTGTAGGCAGCAAATTGATGGGTTGTATTTTCTAAGCCATTCTGCTAGTCTCAGTCTTTTAATGCCTGAGTTCAGGCCATTGATATTCAGGGTTATTATCTCAATGTGCGGACTCTGTGATGCCATTTTATACCTTTTGTGTTGGGAGTTTTCCTACTTTCCTTTATCATTAGTATGTGTTTTGTGTGTGTTTCATTCTTGACTTCTTTCCATCCTTAAGCCATTGCTATCTTGGGGCCTGTTTTCTCTTTGTTGTGGTCTGGGTGAAGTTGTTCTATGTGTTGGTATCTTATTTGTGCTTGGTGAGTGTTGTTCTTCTGCCCATACTGAGTCGGCGAGGATCTTTTGTAAGGCTGGGTTTGTTGTAACGTATTTTTTGAGTTTTTCCTTGTCTGGGAAGACTTTTACTTCTCCATCGATCTTGATTGATAATTTGTCTGGGTAGAGTATTCTTGGGTTTGCATTGTTTTCCTTCAACTTTTGGAATATGTTACTCCACTCTCTCCTTTTTTTCATAGTTTCTGTTGATAGGTCTGAACATATCCTTATGTGGTGACCTTTATATTTGATTGCTTTTTTTGCCCTAGCTGCTCTCATGATTTTCTCCTTTTCCTCAAAGTTGGATAGTTTAACTATTATGTGCCTTGGTGATTTCTTCTTGGGGTCCCGTCGTGCTGGTGTTCTTTCAGCCTCCTAGATGGTTGCTTGGTTTTCATTCATTAGGCCGGGGAAGTTTTCCTCCAAGAATTCTCTCGCTACTGTTGCAGATGACTTCTTTATTGTGTCTTCCTCTGGGAGGCCAATAATTCTAATGTTGTTCCCCTTCATAGCATCAGACATAGCTCTTAGGTTTTCTTCGGCTTCTCTGATGCTCTTATTAGATTTTTGTTCACGTTTATTAAAGTCTGCTTGGCTGTCCTCCAAGACACTGATGCGGTTCTCTGATTCCTCCAGTCGATTCTCAAGGAACATGATTTTGCTATTGTTTTTCGTTATTTCCTCCCTAAGCTCCTGTATTTCCCTTTGGTGTGTGGCTTTTATCTCCTCTATCGTTTCATCCTTTCTCTGTATTGTTTCTTTCATATCCTGCATGACTCTAAGCAGCCTTCTGAGAGTTTCTTTGTATGGCTTCTCAATGTCTGCTTCTTCTATGTATGTTGCTATGTTCAGCACATCTTCTGCCTTTGTCTTTTGTTTCTCCTGTTTTTTCATTGAGGTCTTTGGGGCTGGTGGCTGTTTGCATTGAATTGTTTTTGAGGGACCAGGTGCCATTTTCTAGTCTCTCTCTGGAAGACTTATAGGAATGCTTCTTCGAACTGCCTACAGCTGATTTTGCTGGGTTATTAACCTACCACTTTATCTTCCTGTGGCTTCCCTATCAGGGGAGTGCCTCAGGTGGCAGGTCGGCTGCCTGCCCCAGTGTTGCAGAGACTGGGCTGAAGTTACTGCTATTGGTTTGAATATTGATAAGTGTTGGCTGAGCTGCCTTATGTCCCCAGGTAAACACGCAGGAACTCCCTGGTGAGGAGTCAGAGGAGTATCCCCTGGAGAGCAAGCAGACCTTTCCCTAGCCTTGGGCTATCTATGCAGGGTGGAGCTCACCTAGCTGGGTGTGGCCCAGGCGCAAATGCCCTAGGGCAATGGGAGTGTCCAATAAGTCTGCAATGGAGTGTGAGAAAGCAGTTCAGGAACAAGAGGGGGAGAAAGATTAAACAGTGAGACCGGCTGTGCTGGGGTACAGGGAAGCTAGGGAAGGAAAAGCAACTATGCAGCTGAGGCCAACTCCCTGCCTGTGGACCTGCAAGGGTCCACTCCCTGCCGCAAGCCCCAGCGGCAATCCGCAGCTGAGCCCCAAGAAGAGTCGCAAGAGAGCTGCTGAGCAGCCCCCAGAGAAGTGGGGGGACAGAGAGCAGAGATGTTAACCGGCACCGCAATGTAGCTGAAGTTTGATCCCTGTCTACAGAGCTGTGGGGGGTTGGGTTTAGACCCTGCTCAGCCCACGCCATGTGGCAAGCTGTGGCTGTGCCCCGAAAAAGTCCCTGCGCAGACCTCCAAGGCTGTGTGGGAATATAGAACAGAGACACAAACAGAAGCAACAATGCAGCTGAACACCAATCCCTGCCGGTGGAGCCTCAAGGGCCCTGTCCCTGCCCTGAGGCAGGCAGGGGAAAACTGGCTGCACCGAGGCCAAGCCTTGCTACAGGCTCCAAATGGTCCCGGTTTGGGCAGAAACAGCTGCTAGGCTATGGTCGAGCCCCAGCCGGCTTCCACTGAGGTAAGCCAAAAGCCCCCAGCCCCTCAAAACCCTGTGGATCTGAGCCTACTTATCTTCTTGATGCGCCTCCTGCAATCCAGTGGCATTCTCCTGGGCTGGATTCTGCGGAGTCCCTCTGGTATGTGTTATTCCATCGCCATCTTCCCCACCTAGTGGCCACTTAAAAAAAAAAAAACTGTGAACAAATACGTGTGCCCACTGCACATCTTGTTTTGAAGTTCAAAAAAAATAAATGGGGAACATACACCTGGCAGACAGGATCAATGTCCTCGGCTGTCTGCATGTGGCTCACAGGCTGTAGTTTGAGGACGCCTGCTCTAGGCGTTCACCAAGAGGATGTGGTTTCAATCCAAAAGCTTGGAGACTCTACAATTTGTTTAAAAGTGATGGGGCAGAAGGAGTCCCTGATTGACCCACCCAAGACTAGTTTTCCCATCCCCTATTACTAAGAGTTCATAGTTATGGTTATGGGGAACCAGGACATCCCGATCTGATCCCTTTAATTCAAGTGTGGACTGACATTGCCACTAAGAAGCCTGCAAATATAAAAGACTTACTCCCTCCACCGAAGAAAGGGTCCTTATTTCCAAGATTTCAGGAAACATGGCAGGACCGGAAAAACAAACGGTCCAAGTTCCGCAAACCACATATGTGTAGGCCATCCCTCCCCTCCACCTCCCCTCCCAATCTCTCTCCCCTAATCGGCTTTA